>NC_044586.1:42348744-43043244 GCF_901933205.1 Camarhynchus parvulus | reverse complement strand
ATTTTCCAAAACTTGAAAAGAGCCCTTTTCATCAGCTGCCCTAAAAATTGGTCCATTCTCCCTATTGAAAGGTACTTGGAGAAAATAGGTAACACACCCTTCTTGTGTGACAGCCAGCTCAGCAGTTCAGATGGAAGAAATCATGAATACCAACACCCAAGCACATATCTAAGCATCAAGAACGGGGGGAGTGTTCTCCTGGAGGGCCAGCCTCTCTTCTCAGAATATAGAGGAAGCTAGGAAAAGCACTGTATATCTGACATTTACATGGATCATGTTAGGTGAGATCAATAATTCCTGTCAGTCTGTGGCAAGTGGATCACTCACATCTCTCACAAGTGTAGAGAAAACATATCTCTGACAGACTTCCTTCCATGGTTTCCTTCATAGATTTAGACTACAGTCAGATTAGCGGCTGCTTTTCAACTTGTAATATTTGTTCAGGCAGGATTTTCATAATGGAAAGTATTTCCTATTCTGCTCTCATACTCAGATGAAGATATTGCCCTGATTTTCTGAAATTGAAAATTAAGGTTAAGCATCAACCTGGATTATCCTAAGTGACACAGGCAATTGAGAAAATAGTAGGCAATTTGGTGATATCCTTCTCTCTGTGGTATCTGAAGGAACCCCATTTTGATGCACAATTCTTAATTAATTCAGAAATATGTATTCTTCAGGAACTCTTCTGACATATTTCATGTTCTTCTGTCACCTGAGAATGTAGAAAATTTACACTATAAGCTAAAATATAATTTCCCAGTGTTTTTCCACATTTCTATAAGTCAGTTGGAGCATATGCCAAATGTTCCTCTTGACTAAATAGAAGCCGTCATTGAAGTGAAAGATTAATGGCTTTGTATCTGTTAATTTTTCTCTTATACCTATACTTTTTAAACAAGATGATCTGCAAATATTAACAGGACTTCTTCAAGAAATGAATGCTCATTCTTTTGGTCTATGCTTGTTTTCCTTTCTACCATGGTAGTATGCTAACAAAAAGAAGGCTATCAATGGCACAAGGCTGTGTTCCACGTAACAAAGAAATAGCATCTAATTCATTTTATTTCTGCTGGATTCCAGTGACTTACTTTGCAGACTTATTGCAAACCACTGAAAAAGTTACACAGTGTATTGTGTATTGCCAGGACCTCTAAGTTAACTCAGCACTTTCAAGCAAACAATATTATTTATTGGATCTTTTGGCTTTTATATTACTACTACAGAATGACTGATCTCTGAGGGAATTTGGATCCTACACAGACTTAAATTTTCACATCTTTTGTTATTTTCCCTATATTTTAGAGTTACATACCCTGTAAAGAAAGGGTGGAATAATAGTATGAATGGCACAATTATGGAATAACATGCGCTTTGCAATACATATTATGATGTGTTATGACATACTTATTGATAGCTACAGACAGAAGGAAAAGAAATTGATACTGCTATCTGATATTTTCATGGTTAAAGCTTCTCTCAACAATACCCAGGAAATATCTGTTAGTTTGTTATACCTGACATTTTAGGGGAACGTACCCTAATTTTCCATCCAGCATTTCTTCCAGACTAGAATTATAATGTTCCATATACTTTAGTCGACATGTAGAAAAAGCTTCAGATCTTATATTTTATACCTTTGCAAGCTGAAAGAGTAGGATTAAGTTATGATGATAATTAAAAATGCTATGGAGGACTATTATACTAGGACAGAAATATTGCATGCTAGCTTCATTCAGAATAAAGTTAAGATATTAAGAATTTAATTTAGTGAACATTGGCTTTCTTTTGTACACTAAATTCGCTTTTCCTAAAGAGACAGCCTACATATGGTTACTGTGTAGTAAATGTCCACATAGAGAAGTATAATAACTTTCATTCTTAACTATGTACAAAAATAATTATGTTATCTGATTTAAAAATTTATATACTTAAATACAAAGATATCAAAGACTTATTTTGAACAGACTTGAAAGAAGAAAGGTCAAGAAACAAATTTCTTTGATTTCCTTCCAGGCTCAGTTCTGCACTGCCTTACATGCCTTTCAACTGCAATAGTTTTGGTACAGACTTCTGCAGCAGCAAGGTAGACCCTAAAAACTTCTGTCAGTTATGAAAGAATAGGATTGAGCTTGAAACCATCAGAAAAAAAAAAAAAGAAAAAAAAAGTGAAGTGACAGAGTAAAAAAACAGCCATTGCATTTGCACTATGCTGCTTACTGGCTGGGATGCTAAGGCTGCATCTGAGAAGCTGAAAGCACAAGGAAGTTCATGATGAGTTTCCTTCCTTTCCCCTTTATGTTTTCCAGCTTTTTAGTCTATAAAAAAGGTGAAGAAAGCACCTGTGTTTTTCCAAGGCACAAGATATGCATTTGCAGACTGAGCTCTGTCCTTCACTAACACTGAAAAACAAAATCAAAATATTTCCTAAAAGGCATGTTCCAACACAAAGAGGAATTCAGTCAGAGGAACACAAAGACCTCATTACATGAGACTGACTGATGGAAGCAGTGCCCCTAACATCCCACACAATTTACATGTGTGAAACTGAAGCAGATTCACAAAGGACCGTTTCTGCCACATGCTGAGGCAGAAGGCATATAGAAAGTTTTCATAACTGTCTACAAGAGATCTTTTCAAACTTATAAATCTTGGTGTAAAAAACACCCATTACAGCCACCTAACTCAACATCAAACAAAACATGCAGCTTTTCTCACAGAAATTTATGGGGAACTTGTGGGTGATGAACCCACATCATGTATTCCTCTGTAGGAATAGCATATAGGAGTTAGCATATAGGAAACTATATGCTTAAGCAGTTTTTCTTTTCAGCACTATGGAAAGAATTTCATATTTAAAAATCTAATGCAAAGCCTGCTGGAGCTACAAAAGGAAATGCACATGCCTACATCAGAGATAGTGATTTTGGTCTCTTCACAGAAGCTAATGAACATAAATAGACACTCTGATGGCAGCTGATCTCATGCCAAAATAAATATCTAAAAACAGTTATATGAATCATGCTTGGAAGTGCCTTTCTTTTCATCAGCTGTAAGAGAGGCTTGGGATGAGCAGTTCAGATATATACCTCCACAATCTATACATCAGAAGTCAGATGAAATCAAATCCTCCCAGAGAATTTTTTTGCAGACTGTAATGGAATTTCATTCAAATCTGTCTTTACATGGTTACTGTATAAGATCGGACTTGACAACAACAAATTCTCTATATATGGAAAATATAAAAGGTCACCTATAGCTTCGGGAGTTGATGGTTTCTACTACAGAAAATTTTTCATTTCAGAAATGAAAAAAATCATATAATGCTATCATAACAGTCAAAATACTGTCTAAAATAATCCTACAAATCTGTTTCAGTGAAGAACAGATAACAAATGTACAGTTGCAAAATGCATTAAACCTGCCGATTTGTAGCAGGTTGCAAGATATAACTGATTTTTTACAGACTAAAAAAATATTTGTGCTTATAATAGTATCTTTTGAAACAATATTTAGTATCTTGCAAGACATAGAAATGAAAGTATTCAGGTAATCTACCCATTTCTTCTCTAAACTGGAATGTTTTTACTTTCTTCCACATATTGTCTGTAAATGTTATGTGAGATTGATGATTTTACAGTCAATGCCCTATACCAAAGACAAAAAGTATGGTGATATGGCGTTCTGCTCAAGAAATATCCATTTTCATGTCCCTAATGTTATCAAAACTTGCCTTGCTTTAAAAGCTCTTAAAACTAACTAAAGAACTTCCTTTGTGTACTCACATCTTAATCATTTACAGTCTACCTGATAAACTGAGAAAATCATCTCACATCAGGTTTAGCTTGTTTAAACAATTTCATCCTGGTTTATTAAATAAAATAGGCTTGTGCAAGATCTCCAGTTAAAATGAAGAAAAGGCTCTGCAGTTTCAGAGTAATGACAGTAATGTCTGTTGTTTTTATGTATTGATTGGAGGAAAAATCAGTGTTCTATTTTAGAACTGCAGAGGAATGAATTTTCTTAAAACTCAGAGCTATATTTTTCATGAGTAATGTATGTTGCTAGAGCCAATACTGTCAAATTTATTAGCAATGGATGCTCAAAGTTTAAATCAACAATATTAATCCAGGAATGTTATTTACAGAGTGATTTTGCAAACTATCATGATTATTCAGGATCAAGAGTTAGTTATACCGCAGCAAGTAATTCAATAATTCAATTCTTCTTTCCTTTTCAATTTTGAAAGGATCACCATAACACAAAATGACCATCATAACTATGTATGCTGGTCCAGGGTAAAACCCCTATTTTTAATTAGGGATTTAGGCTCTTTGAGGGGACAGCTGGTTTGTTGTTGTTGTTGTTGTTGTTGTTGTTGTTTTTGGGATGGGGTTTTTTTTAAGTTTTTATTTTTGTCTTTATTTAGAGTTAAAATAAACTTGTAAGAAACCTAAAATCCTATGAAAACTGGAGAAAAATCAGTAGGAGCAGTTTATCTAACTGCTCTAATAAAAAATGAGAAACCACTGGAAAAGCAAAAATACTTAGGAACTGATTGTCATTGTAGTTTACCTGTATAAGTCTTTACGTCCACATGAACCAAAAATATGTTTCTATAATGACATAATGAAAGCTACCTTTCATATATTGAAACCATGAAGGCTTTGAAATCTTATCATTTCAACATGAGATTAATTAATTATGAGAGAGAAAGGTGAGTTTGCCACATCTGAGGAACTGTATTAGTATTTTAGAGAATTAGCCATCTCCATCTTTTGATTAAGCTGTGCTGGGAAATATCTCTTCTGTACTATAAATCAGTAGCTGACATTTTGTTTAAACTGCAAGCATAAAATATGAAATATTTTAGGCCAGTTTCTACTACCCCAAATGATAATAGAAATCTCCTGAAACATTCAGGACTAACACTGTGACTTATTAGATGCCTCTCTGTCATACATATTAATTGAGAAGCCATTAACTACTAAACAGAAAGCTAATTCATGGTCACAGAGCAGGCATTTGAAAGCTAAATAATACGGAGGGAGTATGGAGAGAATTTCTTTAGATAGTAAGGTACATAAGAGCTATTTTAAACACCGCTAGCCTGATCTTCGGAAATAAGGTGACATCTGGCATATGCTGGAAGTGTTAAAGTTTAAGAGTAAGAGAAGAGTAATACTGGCACCCTTGGAATCTGAAAGGAGTTTTATGACCAGAGTCTTTAAAGCTGTGCTGCAATCCTGCTGGAGGGAATGAAACAAGCAAAAATGTCTGGTACCTGCCATCAGAGGACTGACTCCTTTCTCTGGGTAATTGACAGCTCCAGCCAAGGGGTTTCAACATTTACAGCCTGTTCATCTAGTGGCAGTGTACAAGCTGTGTTTTAAGTAAAAGTCTGTACTCAAGTCAAAATAAAGTACAGGTGTGTGACTCATAAAGCATCTATAGGCTCTAGCATGGAGAAAAAGGAAATTGTGTTGAAATGGGATGTTCCAGTGAAGAGGCCATTACTCTGATCATGCCAAAACTTCTTCCACATTAGCATTATTTATCTGGCTTTTCCAAAGACTATTGACTGTTTCCTACTTCTACAGTGAAATAGTTCAATTGGAGAGTTCATTCTGGCAGGGAGAGAGGAGCCAAACCCCAGCCAGTGACCCAGACCACCTTGTACCAGTACTGTGCCAACAGAATCTATTTCTAATGGAAGCACAGGGATGCTGACCCACAAGGTTCATTTTGCAAGGAACAACACTGAAAACAACAGATCAAGGGATGAAGGAGGGAATCCATGGGGGATCCAGATTTTTCCAAACTCTCAAATCTGAGAATGATTGAATCTTTCTTGTCTCAAGAAAATTCAATTACTATTGAATATCTGTTGCTTACAGATGTTTCCCAACAATGAAACAGAAGTCTTCCATAACAGGGGAGAAAAATGAAAGGCCAATTATATTTCAAGATACATCAAGCAGAAATTTTCTATAAGGTTTCTGCACGATTTAAATTTTAATATTTGCATTGTGTGAGATTATCTTCTGGGTATTATATCTAAATTTGATACACTGTCAATCTTTAAAGGGGAAAAAAAGGTATCAGAGGTATCTCTAATAAAATAATGTACCGGTATACCAGAGATTTACGCTTTTCAAATAAACAGTCTGCAGCCTGATAAAGTATATGGACATGAATGTGGAATTTAACAGAAACATCAATATTTTATACCAAACAGTAATGTTAGGAAATGCAGCATCTTAATATTTTAGTAGAATATTATCACCAGTAAATTTTCTGTTGTCTAAAAGGTTACTACAGTTTAAAATATGTTAGCACATATTAAAACAATGGCTATATTACTCATTTCACATACATCATGCCTTCACAAAGCACCAGAAAGTCACCATCCCTGCTGTGATCATAGATTACCAAAAATAGAGTATGTAGATTTTGGTGCTTCACTGAATACATTTTATTACATTTAATGTTATTTAAATTATTGCACAGCATATTTGAAAAATTGGTGCTGCATGCTTGCCCAGAACCCTTGATGAAAGACTATGAAATATATGCTAAAGGCCATCCAATTATTGGCATAAATATTGTGAAACTTTTATCTATTATTCTTATAGTGTATATTCAACTTAATGTTTGAGCACAGCTACAAAAAAATTCAATAGAATTAATGTTGAATAAATATTTTCTTACCCAAAAAGCCCTGCATATTTTAAAAAGTGAATCTGTGAGATTGAAGATAAAATGTTACAGAGTCTTTTCTGTAGACGGCTTAGATTTATCAGATATCTTCATCTCAAAACATGGAAAGAAACAGCTACTTTTTTTTTTAATCAGTGCAGATAATCAAAAGAATAAGGCCTTTACAGGTATCTGTCACAATCCAGAATGAAACCTCTTGCAAGGCACAAAAAGGATGAGGAATTGCATTTGCAAATTTGATTTCCAAATTTTCAATAACCATGAAAGAAAACCTTAACAGATCAGAGAGGGTGTGAGAAAAGATAACAAGGAAACTGGTTCTGCACAGAGCGGTGACACGCACTAAGTGAAAGCAATTCTGTTTAAAATAGCAGGATTTGGGGCTGAGCAAACATAAAAATTTATTTTAAACAAAAATATAAAAAATGTATGTCATCAATTTGAAATTCACCTAATGGAATCAATCTCTTCTACTGTGAATTTCTTGATTATCCAAACAGATCCCCAACAGGCTGTTTGAGCATATGCAATCTTTTCACCTCTACATTTAAGCACAGATGGACCTGCTGAAAGTCCACAGAAAGTTTTCCGCATCCTATTAGTATGTTAAAACAATAAAAATAAATTATTTTAGGTGTGAATGCAGCAAATTAATTCTTTGATGTTAATACCTATGTTTTTAACTGAAATTTTAAACTAGAAATTCTTGTTCAAATTTGCATGAAAAAGGAATGACATCTAGTGGCAGATTAAATTAGTTGCTACTCTGCCATGGTAGTAAAGGACACTGTAAGTAAATTCATCATCTGGCTGCAGTAGTATGGAGTTAAATAGAATATAAATAGAATCTTTGTCAGTGTGCTTCACTATGCATCTATTAAGTCAATCACGGAGCAAACCTCTTTCTTGAGAAAAGCTATGGGTATAAATGTAGGACTCAGCCTGAGAAAAAGAAAATACAAAAGAGGCATATTGTAGAAATAAAATATTTCAACTATACTTCTAAATGAAAAAAAATTGCAAAAAAAGCAGCATGAACTGTTCCTTTTTGTATCTTAAAAAAAAGCCTTAAAACAGTCCAAGAAAATTCCTGGCTTTGCAATTTTTGCTTATTTGTGTCAATGTTAGGTTAGCCCCAGTACCCTTTCTAAAGACAGGGTAGTTAGGAATGCTTTCTCATTCATGTACTTTTTCCAAAATAAGGTAATTCTTTCCTAGTCCCATTGTACAATCCAAATAGGTCACTTCAGGAAATTACTACACTTGTACTATCCCTTAGTGCTTTTTTAAATTTATTCTTTAAATTATGCAATAAATAGAATAAACAAGACAAAGAATAACATCATCCAAAGATAATGACCACATCAAAAATTTAGAGTAGAATATTGAAGAGATCTGTTTCTCTTCAAAATTGATGTTTTGTGAGGATATGAATTATTCTAATGAAACTGTATTTGTGGTTTGTTCTCAAATATTCAGTGATTCACTGGGGCAGATTGCGTGTTATGACAGGGAATACAGACTACTGTGTTACAGCCATTTTAGGTAGGGGAAGTAAAGGCAAAAGAAAATTTGATGTAGTACCAAAGCACAGTCAAATCTATCAGTTTATATTCTGCTGATTTCTCCTTTGCCTTTCAAAAGCTGTAGTACTAACAGGAAAAAGCCACAGTCTTTAGTTGATATTGAATGAAACATTCTGTGAATAGAGATCAGATCCCCTCAAACGTCATTTATTGCCAAAACTTGACTTGTATTGTAGCTTTGATAAATTACAGCAATTTCCAAATGCATGATAGTGATTCAGGGAGATATGGCATTTGCTGTCATGACTGATATGGAGCTGAAGACTGTTGAAAGATTTAAATTCATGAGCGCATTACTTTTTGTTGAGTTGGTTCATGTGTAGAATATTGGCAGGTATATTTTGCCTGTGTTTTAATCTGTGCTTTTAGAAACATGAAGTTTTATGAATGGTTCTTCTCTACTTCGGGAAAAGAAAAAAAACTAAACAAGGCACCATGACAAGCATTCCAATAAGACTTGCAGACAAATATTCTGTTTGCCTTTCATCTTATTTAAATATTATTAAACTTTTGCCTTGAAATTATGTCAGTGTAATTTCATGTGTAGCAGTCCAACTTCATAAAACAGATTGGATGAAAACTAGCATTGATTAGCCTAAAACTGCTCCAGTCCTAATTAATGAGCAACCTGTAGACTAGGACAATATATTCTCTGCATCCCACATACAGGTATCCTACTCAGTCTGTACCTCTCTTCAAGACTTCCAAGTCATGGGCCAAAAAAGTTTGGGATTTTTTTGTAAAGGCTTGATAACTCACTTTAAATCTGGCTGTTGGCTAAACAGGCAAGTCCCTATTTTTTGCAGATGGCCACAGTATGAACACTGAAAGGGGAGAACTGTTAATATTAAGTGAACATCAATAATATATGCATAGCCTTAATAACGAGTTTGAAATTATTGTATTAAAGCATTATTTCGTAAATAATTGGAAAAATTGTGTTCAAAGTTAACCCACAATCATTCCTCACATGGAAGTGTTTGGATTTCAACTTTGCATTTGAGAAAAAAGACTCCAGATCCCCCTACAGAAGCAGCTAAAGCTTCAGCTACTGCCTTAATTGCTGTTTAAGATCTCAGGTCCTAAATATAAGTTTTCTAAACACAAGAACCAGAAAACAGAATTAAAATCCTGAAGGTCCTTATATGCTGATAAACTATTTTCATCCTCTTTCCTGTCAAGCTTCATTAATTCTTTCATGTCCTTATTTATCAATTTCTGTCTCCTTATCACCTTCCTCCTATCCTTCTTTCCTTCCTCCATGCTGATACAGTTCTACTCTCTTGCCTGCCCTCCATTTTTCTTTCATCATGTCAGTTTGAATTGAAAAATTTTTCTCAGATAATGCATCACATTTCTAGGTGGTTTTGAAGTCACTTTGTCATAGATATATTGACCTGGAATGATGAGGGCACAACACTTGTTTAGGTAAGTCATTACCAAGCTTCCATTTGTTCCATTATGGATCTGATGAGTCTCACAGAGCAAAACTGCCTAAATCTCAGCTGAAATGAGAAAGAGAAGTGCAGATTTGAAGAGGTGAAATCTATTATATTAACAAAATAATACCTTGCCAGTCTCAGATCAGAAACACTATCTATAGGTTTCATGCATTCTGGCTGAATTTAATGTCAAGACTTCTGCAAAATATAATGAGACAAGAATACATTTTAGATTTCAAATGTTGAAAAGTACACATGTTAAAATTAATCAGTATCTCTCTAAATGTATTGCATCAATTAGCTCTTTTGCCAGAGCAGATAAATCCAAGTGACGTTTTTGGCTTTGAACCTTTGGTTTGTACTGCTTTTGTACTGGTTTGGTTTAGTACTGATAAAGCTTTCTTCACACAGCAGTGCTGGACTACCATTTAGTACATTGGCACACGTGTTTTGGTGAAAATTAACCCTACACATTTATTTCACCAAGAATTTGATAGAATTAGATATAATTAGACCTTTTACAAACTGCATCAGAAGTGTGTAAGAGATCCACGCTTTGTAAAAGTAACTGCCTCCATATTTTCTCTGGATTTCCAAATACACTTACAGAAACACTTAGGTTCAACCAACTAACAGAAACAAACTGGCAGCTAGATATAATTGATAAAAATTATTTAAATAGCAAATACTATGGGCTTTCAGATGCTGGAAAGACTGTGCCTCCATAGCAGCCACTAGTATATGCTTTTCCACCGGCTTTAAAAAAATTACTTCCACGCCAAATAAGTAGGAAGCTGTTATACAGGTCCTTTCCTTCCCATAGATACAGAAAATACATAGAAAAGAGTTCTTTTGTTATTCTCATCTATCTTGCCAGCTGCTGAGAAACAAGCTATTTCCACATCACATATCACAATTTTTTCATGTTGCAAAGACATTTGATTTTGAACTTCTAAAGAGATACTTACCCCTTCCCCCAGAGAGAAAATTTGTCCCAGATACAATTATGCTGAATCTCAATGATGTATCCAAAAGAAGATGCAAGCATCTCCTTTTTGCAGCAGTTAGCATATTAAAAAAGCACAGATAAGGTTCTTTCCCATAATCTTTCTGGAGTTACTGCACTATTTCACACACAGAATAAATAAGACTCAGTAAAGAAAAGAATAGTCTTCATTTGGAGATAATGTGAGATAGGGACAATCTTCAGGAACTAAAAAAACAATGGGATCTATGGATTGAAGCAACAAACCAGATGTAGAAAGACCTAGATTTATTCTGCTGCTGCTCTTGACTCAGCTGCATAAGTTACTTACCAACTTGTGACATCCCCATTTGTCTTGGTTGTTTTGCAGGTATTCTAAAGGGCTGAGATCCTAAAAGTAGTTAGAAAAGAAAAGACCTTTTGATATATATATGCAGCTAGAAGAGTCTTCCAACTCTTGGACAAAGAACATCTAGTCACACTTCAAGGCTCCTTATTTCCTTTTTCATGGCTATGCAGCAGCTCATGATTCCAAACAAAATGTTGACCCTCTTTTCAAAGATTGTCTTCCTGAATGTGAGTTTTTGTGCCAGGCCATTTATTGGGTCTTTCAAAAGAACACAGAAGTTGTTGCAAGGCTCCTGTCACCTGTTCCCATGCAGGCTGCTACAAGCACACTCCAATGCACAGGCCTGTTGCATAGCCATCAGCACTGTGGCATAACACATTCATCCTTCTGAAAACATCATCTGGATACTCAGCTGAAGATCACCATCCTGAAGCACAGTAATTCAGTAATAATACAAGGGCTCTGTCTGAGCTTTATAGTTTATTAGCCACATACATATTCTATGCAGAGATTTTAAAAAACACAATTTTTACCTAATAGGCTATAATGACTCCTTCAGTGCCTTTATAGTAGACTACATAATTTCTTCTGACTTCATGGATCATTGACATGATAGATAAATTCTTCTTTCATTCTCCTGCAGGCACATAACTTCCATTATCATTACTGAGACTTACAAACACATACTGAGAAGAGAACATAACCCTTATTGGTATTTGTTACCCAAAGCAGCCCATTTGAATTAACCTCTGTACTAAAAAGCAGCCAAGGACAGATACTAACAATCAGATTGTTGAATGGTATCAGCTATCTGTTGTGTATTTAGTTTGTTATTTATTGGCACCATCATACTTGAAGAAATTAATAGTGAAAGAATCATTAGAACACAGGACAATTAATTTCTAATTCCATGTCTAGAACTAAATTGCTGTGTGACTTTCAACAAGTAGAAACCTCTTTAATATTTGTACAATAAGGACAGTGCTTCTTACCACGTCTCCCTTGAAGGGGCCTTGCGATGCTTAATTGATATATGTTTGCAAACGGCTATCAGATTGTTAAACAAAAGACAGTGATTATGTGGTAAAAGAGCTTAGACTACCCCCATAGGCATTTTCAGAATATAAATTCAAAAAATGATGACTAAATAAAGCATTATTACTTACATTGTTAACAATCCTAACAACAAACAAAAACAGATGTTGATAAGGCTTGCCATTTTTATAATAGAAATAAAGGTAGGATAATGTGGAGTGCTTGGCCTTTGAGATAGAAGAGACAAAATGGTTTTGTTAATGGAATAATAAAATTTTGAATGCACTAAATCATTTTATTAAAATGAAGAACAGAAAACAGAGCTCTTTAAGCACTTAAAGTCGTCAAAAATGCATTCGAAGTTTAGTTTTAATAAACTAAAAAAAAAAAGCCAACAAAGTCACTAATTGGGACACTAAATAGCTTATGGGGCACACAACTGCACATACCTCAAAACCAAACATGAGCTTGTGCTGCAAAAACTTGGATAAACTAGGAAGGTAGGTGGGCTTTTCTCTTGGAACTGTTTCCTCAAATTCATGTTTATTAGTACTTATTTTGTTTTATAAGACTGAAGAGTCTGTTATCACCATAAGAAAATCACCAGAAGAAATGTTTCATTAGAATGATGACTTGGTTCTGTCAACAAAATATGTTCCTCTTATTTGTTGCTTGATTCTGCCGTATGATTTTAACTTCAAATGTAAGAGAGGTTGATTTACTTATGTAAATTTCATATTGCTGTTTTGTTATAGTTTACTGCCCTCTCACAAATCATATAGATTCTATCTTCTTGTTGCATTACAAAGTAGAAAGTTCTTTAATTTTTCTTTTCAGAGAGTAGGAAGATGGAGCAAAATCTTTAATGAGTCAAAAAAAATATATAATATTTCCATTGTTGCCTTATTTCTCTTTGGCATATGTTAAAGCTGAAATACAGCAACTCATTGTTTTATAAGCAATGTAATTATTGAATTAGACTTATAATACTGCAATAGTCATCTGTTGCATTAAACAGATTGTCAGAGTACAGTGAGGCTTTAGCTATGTTTCAAGATTGCCCTAGACAGCTATGGCAAGAAAAGTTAATGTTGGTTGGTTGTTCTAATCCTAATTTCCTAACAAGGAAAGGTATGCAATAAGAAAGAACTTACTGCACAAGAAAGATCAGTCCAGGTTTCTTGACATATGGTCAGCTTGGGAAGCCAGGGAACAAGGAGATATACAGAATGACATCATTCACTTGGCCCCATGCTAGCCTCAGATTCAAACACACCTTCTGAAATGTTTTTCAAAATTATTATGTGAATACAGCAGGTGCAAATATATTTGCAAACAAAGTTTAAAATAAATTTATTCTCACAGGGAGTTGCTGAGGACCAAATGTATCACTAACATAATAACATGACAACCTACACCAGGGATGTTGATTGACAAAGAACACCTCAGTCAATGAGGAGAGGTGGCACTTTTACCTTATTGTGAACTTTGGAAAGAAAAGGCAAAGAAAGTCAGAAAAAAAACCACAATAAATAATCTTCAGTGATCTGGATGCTGGAAAGCAGGAGTGCATTCTTGGGCAGAATTCTTCCCAAGACCTACAAATCATTTGTGCAACCTCGGTAAAATTGTTCCAGAGCATGGCTGCAAGGGAAAAATAAACATTATCAAATAGGATGAAAACTTAAGAAACAAGACACCATCTCTTCAGCGGTGAAATATGGTTTGCAAATGCTTCATGTAACTAGAGGTCTGAAGATAGTTTAGGGGAGGGAATATTTTGTTTACATGTGACATACTGCCCCTTACCTCCTTTTCAAAACTTTGAGTAGGGAAAGGACAGGCAATATACATTCTTTTCCCTTCTCAAAAGGCAATCCTAACCAGCTCCTGAGAAAGTGTGTGCATATGGCACTCTTCATCTCCTCTATCCTTCCACCTTCAGTTCCTTCACAGATGGGGAAGGTCCACAGTCCTATCTGAAGTGAAGAGAGTAAAACTGTACTTTGTAAAATCTGGCATTTATTTAAGATCTAAGAAGTTAAAATGCCAGTTTCCCCATCAGGGAAACAGCACAATCCGTTTCAAAGCATTCAGTATACCATCTTGTTTCTGCTGAGTCTTTGCTAAGATACCAATTTAAATGACATTGGTCCAGAAGTTATATTGCTAGGAGTGTGTAAGGTTCAAATTAATTGATATTTAATTGGCTGAGACGGCCTGATGCCCATGCTATTTTACTGAAGGAATTAGAGATAAAATATTGTTGCCACTGCAGATCCATCTCTCAAGAAGGGAACATGACAAATATAAAAGCTTTTCAACCCTGCAATAAAGTGTCAGGGGCAGACAGAGTAATCCAGAAGCATTGTGTGTCTCTGAAAAGTTTGTCCATTTATAATGAGCTATTCATCAAATAAACATCAATCTTACATGCATGTTCAGAATGAGAAACGCAGGTTGGCTGATACCATGGGAATGAGCAGAAACATAGATGGATTTCCTTGATTAATGGGAGTATTTGCCTCCCTTTTTTCTCAAGCATGGATGCTCTCCATAATGCCTAGTTTTCCATGACACTGTGCTTGTGGCTTTTCTGATCTTAGTTTTGTACAAGCATGTACCACATGTGGATTAAACATCATTTAAATTTTACATTTGTTCTCTAGTTACACTTAAGCATACAGATGAAATCTTGCATTTTCACTCTCCAGCAGTTTTTCAAGCTCTTTTTCTTCATAATAATAAGTAAGATTAGTTCTAGATGGCTCTGACATTTTATGTAGGCAGAAAATGGAACGTCTTTATTACCTCCTTAGGGATGTTTTCTTCTTCACATATGGTCTTCTACCTCCCATTAACTTTAATGGCATTTCCTCCTTCCAATCCACATGAGAGCAAATACATCTTTAATGTATGTAATCCTTTGTTCAAGGACCACAAGCTTGAAGAAGAATTATTCAGGAGCACTTTCAGAACATAAGGATATACAGTAGTAGATTCTTCAAACCTAAACATATGTATTTTGACACCTTCTTTTTATATGTGTTACAAAATCCTGGGGAGAGACAGGCTCAAACTGAAAGTGAAGGAAAAAAAATAACCATGCCAAAAAAAAATATAACCATGCCAAAAAAAAAAAACACCACAAAAACACCACTCAACCAAAAAAACCAGTATCGTTTTAACAAATATTTATTTTCCATTAAAAATGTCAGAAATAAAAAGGGAAGAAAGATGTTAATCTGCCACTCTTCAGTACTGCAGTATTACTCACTACATCTTTCTCTGTAAGGAATCGCAGCAAAATCAACGTGATACATCCAAATACTAACATGGAAACTGGTAGAAATTTGCCATAGTTCCTCATAATTATTTTTAATACCTGTGATAATAATGATTCATTCTTTTCCAGAATCCTACATCCAAGCACTCTAAGCTTTAATTACATTAATTCTCACAGTCCATCACTGAAGTTCGTATCAACACACTCATTTTACAGAGGAATGGAGGACATGCTTTTCTCCTCTCGAGCTACCTAAAAAGGGCATCTGAGTATTGAAGAGCTCCCACAGGGATTCATTCAAATGCTCTTCCCCTGATTAATCTACTTGAGGTAGGACTGTATCTGCAGAATTGCTTCTACCTTCAGGAAAATGGGAAGACTTGTAGAGATTTGCCTGACAGAATGAAATTGAAGGCAGCTTTCCTTTGTGGGATAATGTGCTTACAAAGGGCACTGTCCTACTGTGTAAGGGAGCTATTGTAGCGTTGAATAGTCACAAGAGAACAAAATAGGTTTTTATCTCAAACTGAAGGGATTTCTTCTTTATAATACATGACTGAAAACCACTAAGGGAATAACTTTTTTTTCCTTTTATATAAATTGGCTAAATACCTTGATAATTTTTTTTGTAATCACATTACTACAGAAAAATTGATCACTGATATGTTAAATGTAGTTTTATTAGATTTGTCTAAAAAGAACAGGTAATTGTTATCTAATTTAAAACTACACGACAAAATGACATCACCTGTAATGAAAAGAAAACCTCATAAAATAAATCTAAAATGGTTTTTTAGACCAAATCTGTAATTCTGAAAATATTTTAGTCCCTGTATTTTACCACAAAGCACTCAGTACTCTCAGTATTTCAGTACCCAAAAAAAACCCCAGACTTCTGAATTTTTTCAAGGAAAAAAGAAGCATACTACTCTAATTGCTGGCTCAACAGTGCATTGATATCCATGAAAACACTTCTGGAATTTTTAGTGTTAAATTTGTTCTTAAAGACAGATTATGTTAGTGCTATTGGGGAGTTTTTATGGAATTTAGTAATTTTTCTTCAATGATTTCTTGAACTAAGGCCACAAACCTTAATTCTACTAATAATGGAGCTTTTAAAATACACCTTCTCTTGTAATTCTGCAATAGTCACTTCAAATCAGTTATTCCCATGAATGTACCTACTGGTAAACTTAAATTGAAGCAGTATTTTGAATGCACATCAAGGCTTTTGAATACAGTAATTGCAAATCTCTGCTTTTAAGACTGGAATTGCATTCATGCAGAAACAAAATAAAAGCTATAGTCAGAAACTAAATTGATTTCTATGAACATAAAAACATCAAGGAGTCCAAAAAAACAAACCATCATCATGGCTTGATGAGCCCATACAGCAGGTGTTTTGAAACTCCACATGATTTTCAACTCTAACCCTGTGCAATGACAAGAAATCGATGTATAATGTTAATGAGGCCAATCACATTGATATGGGAGGATAACCTTTGAATCAGTCAAAGCCATTTTGTACAGAGATAAGTGCTTAATCCTCTAAATTCAGACCATAGCTCCACTGCCGAAAACTTCAACATTTAGATAGACACCAAAATTATGATATTTCTTAATGCCTCACTGTTACTGTTTGGAAAGAGTTTTAGGAACAAATTTTTTGCATGTAAAAACATTCATGCAAATTAAGAAGTAGTAATTGTAAATGTTGGTAACAGGAGAAATGTAGCTACTAAAATCCAGCTCTGATAGAAAAATTACTCTTTGACCATGAGTTCATTTTCCACTGTAATGTTCTCATTGATTTCCTATTCCTGCTTGAATCCGATAGTCAGTGTGAGAAATCTTAATGACATAACTTGGTTTGCATCAATTTATTTTTCTCATGTTGTCTTAAAATGTTTAAGTTTCTTCTGTTTCAATGACCTCTTTTCTGATCTGCTGTGGTACTTCAGGGCAACAGCATTTTGACTTTACCATTATTTTATCCTTCCATAAAAGAGAAGATCTCCGTTTAGATGTATACACATAACAGTGTATTGGCATTTTCCTCAATAAGTAATGAAATTCCCACATCACTGTCTGTCATGGATGGCAGAGGTTGACCTGAGAGCTGGGTCCACAGAGAAGAGTTTAATATGATGACATATTAAAAGCAAAGCCAGGGTAGCACAATGCATGCAGGTGATTTCTCTCAGAAACACACGTGCTAGGTGACCACTCATGCCATTCTACATGCTCAATGTCTGTGCTACCACATACCAGGGCTCCTCTGAATGGCTGGCCCAGCAGTTCACCAAAGCAAAAGTGAAAGTTTGTGTATGCATAAACAAAGAGAAGAAAAAGATATTGTTCTTGACTTTCCATCAGCATTCACTGTCTGGCCACTTCCTAGGAATATCCCCCCCTTCCTCCACCTTTTCTTAGTTTTTATATCTGAGATGACATCCCATAGTATGGAAAATCCCTTTGGTCAATGGGGTCAGCTGTCCTGGTTGTATCCCCTCCCAGGACCTTTACCTGCTACACTCACAGCCCATGGGGGAGGCAGTGGAGGGCGTGGAAATCTGGGGGGACAGCACTGGTGCTGCACCAGCTCTGCTCAGCTGCAGCCAAAACTCCAGTGGGTGTGCTATCAGTACCTTCCCAGCCACCAGTGCACAGTAACAAGGGCTACAATATACAAGGGTATTAAAATAAACAAATAAATTTTCCTCAAAGATATAATTGGAATATTAAAAAGATTACAGTCCATGGTACTACATATCCCTTCGCTCGATTCCCTGAATTGGTTCCTTGTTTGCTTTAGTTTTTCTCAAATGGTGCATAAAATACAAAGATTAGTACTATTTTCTTGGTAAGGTAGCAAAAACTTTTCCTCACCAAACGGCTGATTGAACTGGGTGGCTAGCTCAGCTAGTCCATGTGAAATAAATACTGGAGGGTGTTTAAGGACAAATTCCTTGTTTTCAGCTATAGTGGTAAATAAGGAGCGAGTTACAGTTTCTTGTATTTATCTACAAATCTTAAAATAACCTTAGGAAAGCGATTTGTTGGTGTGAATTTATGTCTCTTTCAGAAGCCACACACTTTTTTTTTTCTCATTTTAATCCACATCTCTGAATAAGCTTTCATGCTGTTTTGTAGCATCTTTCACCCAAACTACATGGTGACACACCACTGTGTGTTAAGTTGCAAGGCTGCCTACCTTGAAAAGCCTATTTAGTAGTGATATACAAATCCTTGTACCCTGCTTTTGGGCGAGCACCGTGTTGAATCCTTGTTGTGTTGTCTGAGATAAAAATGTATGCGAACATGGAAGTAGAAAATTAAATTTTTGGAGTGTATACACTTTGACAGTAGCCTTTCTCCCCAGTTAAAATTCTCTGTACTGCCTCATTTAAGAACTTTTGGATTTTTACGCTACATGAATATAAAAATTGCTTTGAAACACACAGTTTTCTGAAGGATTAATGTACCTTTTTAAAAATTTATTTCACTTTTACCCATGTAAGCTAACAACATGCTTTACAGAACAACAGGTCTCTTTCAGATACTAGGATTCCCAACTGACATTTAGCTCTTGTTTCCCAGGACAGTACAAAGCCCACGCACTTGGAATATGGTCATCTTTCAGAAGGGGGGTGTGCAAAAATCAGCTCAACAGAGCTGTCAAATGTTCTGTGTCCACTCTGACTATTATTCCTTTGTTTTAAGGGCTTCTAGGTGGTCAGAGATGCCCTGCCAATGCCAGCTCTGGCAGCAACAAGGAACATCCCTCCCTGGATTCCCTCCCTAAGCTACAGAAATACAGGAAAGCACCTTTCCATCTTGCCAAAAACCAAAGAACCTTGTAAAGACTAGGAATGCAAAAGCTCACCTTCTACCAGAGACTTCTGGCTATTCCTGATCAGCCCTCACTCTGTTTTGTGCACTGGCTACATCAAGGGCTGTTAGACCACGAGCATGGCTTAGGAGTGTCAGGACCTGAACATTTGCTGTGTTAGCCTAAAACAAATCTTGATTAACTTGGATGTTCTCATGTAAATAGACTCCCTAATCCACCAATACTTACTAAGGCCCTGTGCAGCCATGCTTGCCCCTGTAATGGGGCCCTATAATCAGCATTTCTTTCAGTCTCTATAGGCCAGAAGCCTTTTTTTCCCTTCCAAGAAAAGGAAATTTCTCCTTCTCACATGATCCTGTTGAATAAGTGTATTATCTCTAGTGTGTAATGCGCTATAAAATGGTCTGAAACGCTCATATTTCTTCTGAACTAGCTCTCTTGTGTCATCTTCTATTCCTGGCTGGTGGGATTGCTAAAACACCTTTTCTCTCAAGGTTTTCAGCCAGCGACTAACTACTTTTAAGGACAGACTTATTTCCCTCAGTATTTGGTTTATAGGATAAATCAATCTTAGAATAAGTCATGATAAATCAGCCCTTGAAGTTGAATCAGCTGACAGGGGTTAGTCAATAAAGTCCATAACTTTCAAATATCATTCAGATATTCCCCTGCACTTGAACCAAGAATATTTTTTTTTCTCAAAATTTCTAAAGAATCCTAAAATCTACAGAACAATAAGCAAACAAAAAGAAAATTGTGAATGTATAAGATCAGGTTTAGGGTAGCAATTGGTTTTAATTTTCACAATGAATTATTCCAGGTTAAAATATGGCTGCTCTCTTAATCTGTCTTTAAAAACAAAATAAGTCTGCATAACTCAGAAAGCTGCTATTTGGCTGGCTTGGAGAACATTATGGTGTTTGAGTCTGTTATGTTCAGGCATTTTTCATCACCATTCCACAAGCAGTTTTTTTGCAAGAATTCAGTCCAAAATTTATCTTTCTTTACTGCTTAAAAAAAAATTTATTTTGACAGAGACATTCAAGTCTTTTAATAGTTGTATAATATTTCCTATTGGTTCACTGATTCCAGTTTGGTTTACCAGCTCATATTCTTTACTTCTTTTTATTTTGGGAATATAATTTCATTCCTGTCAATATTTTCAAGTCCCTGTCAGTATTTTCATGGGCTGCTAAGCACTTATTATCAGTTGCAATAATGTTATTACAATTTCTTTTCCTCTTGTTCAGACTATATGCCTGCTTCAATGAGATTTTATTTCATTTTAAAATCATGAACCTTCTCATGAGCACTTAGCTCTCTGTCTCAACAATGTAATATACAAAAGAAGTAATGTCTAGCAATATTCAGGAGAGAAAACTTTGTTTGATAAGGAGGTTTTCTCCCCAGTGGAATAACAAGTGAAATATTTTGAGATATTTCTGAAGTTCAAATGAGAAGGGTTTTCAATTTCACTGGCATTAGACAATAGGAGATCCAAAATCCACAGCCATTTGAGATCAGAAAAAGTTTATTTTACTTTTAACAGTTTGTTTAATAGATTTATGGGTAGTTTTTTGCTTTTTAAAACTAGAACATTAAAAAATGCACTTTGCTTCCTACTTAAAGCATTCGTCTTCACCTTTTATGTTGCAGTATTTTACTATCTATTATGCTGCAGAGAAAACAAAATTAAAACATGGATAATACTCAAATATATCTTAAAACCTACTTTGCAGCTAAGATATTATTTTCCAAAGCCAAAACAAGAAATTATTTCTCAGATTATATTTTTACCTTAGCCCCTGTGTTTAAGATCTGAACAATTATGTTCTCCAATTATAAAGGTTTTTGATTTGTCCAATTTCTGTAGTGAATAGAATGGTATTGAACATACGACAATTTTGTAAAAGAAAATCACAATGTTATATGTAGGGCTTTAATTTCCCTTAAATTTCTAAAACTGATGTTCTAGAGAGGCAAATGAAACATTTCATTTAGTATTTGCTAATTTGTAAATAGGATGATTTTATTAAAGAACTATTATGGTATCCTCACATTCTTCCAGTCTTCTGAGTGATAATGCTTCTTTTAATTCTCAAGCCACACAAATTAACAAAAATGTATATTTGCATTGTCCAGTTTGTGGTGGTTTTTTTAACTCCTGTACTTAACACAAGTTCCAGCTCTTTTACTGTCATAAATACGTCTTAAGAATATAAAATTATGGCAAGTTCACAACATACTGAGCAAGAGGATTTATAAAATATAGGACATTAGAAACATTTTAGAAACATGTAAAATTAAAAACATTTTCTTGTTTCCAGTGACAGTCGTGTTTACCTCATTAATAAACTTATTGAAGATGATTCCCATCAGACATTGTGGTTCTTTGTGCTACCCATATGTGTAAGAACTGAACTTTCCTAAACAGAAAAAAAATTAAAACAACTTTGGTAAGGTTATTTTAAACACAAAAAAAAAATTGCAAAATTATTCTTCTCTATGAAAGGAAAACAAGTTAAGTAGAAATAAGTATCAGCATAAAAAATTTCCTTACTTGCAGGATGTGGGAAAGTATGTTATGATTTATTTTAGAGCAAATATATGCTATTCCTCCTGCTCTTTCCACAGCAGGCATTTTTGTCATATCAAGAATTTCCAATACTTTTTCTAAATCCTTTATTTTTACAGGTATTATACTCATTTGAATTCATGACATACCACCTATTACAATTTTCATCATTCATGTAAAGTTTTTGGCTTTAAGGACGATATTTTCATCTATCAAAATGCACGTTATACTACTCAACACAATCAAAAGTAATGTAAAACTTTAAATGTTTAGGATTTCAGGATTTTTTTCTTCATGTCCAGAGTTGAAGTTTTCCTGACATTTCTTCTGTCAACAGAGATTTTAAATTCAATCACTTCACGGTCACTGTGGCCAAGATGGCCACCAATTTCCACTTTGCTCACAAGATATTTGAGCAGGCAGCAGATCAAGGAGGCATCTTTTCTATTCAGCTCCCCTAGTATCTGCACCAAAAAGTTATCATCCAGGTATTTCAGGAGCCTTATGGACCTGTTTGTCCCAGCTATGTGGTGTTCCCAGCTAAGCTGAAAAGTTCCCACTTCAGTGGTGTTCCCAGAAAGTTGAAGTCCCCTGTAAGAACAGGGGTTGTTGATTTGGAGATCTCCTGTAGCTACTTTGAGGAGAATTCGTTGTTCACAGAAAACCAGATTTTGTATCTTCAAAATTTATATAATATTTGACAGAAAGGAAGCCACATTGTGAAAGTCAAAATTAATTTAAGTCCACGGCCAATAGTTTTCTTCCAAAGCCATCCTATATCCCAAAGTCACTGAATTCCCAAAGTTCGGATTGAGCCTTTCCATCTCTTCACTTCTGTTCTCTCCTATGTATCTTCAAATACAGCCAGCCCTTGACCCTAAATGCAAAGATGAAACATTACTGTTTCTTCCTATGTTTACATGGAGGCTTAAGATTTATCCATCCTGAGTTTCTGGAAGAATGACCAAATATTCTGAGCATCATTTTTCCCACAAGCCATTACTATTTTCTGTAATGTGTCTATGCGTCAAAACCCAAAACTCAAAGGTTGACTGCCAAACTCATCCAAGTTCATATTGTTGTGCAGTGGAAGTGTAATGAAAAATACCACAAAACAGGGCAGTGTGACTCTGCTGTGAAGCAGAGGTCAGTGCTTTTCTTTCTCTCTTTCTTTCTTTCTTTCTTTTGAGGGAACAGAAACCTATACTGTTGTAAAAATCATGTAGAAATGATGCAGCATCAGAGAGATAACAACCTTCTCCCCTTTAACAAAATGAAACTAATGAAAAGCTAATAAAATCTAAAGAAAAATACAAGGAGGAAGAGGTTAGAGTGAAAGTTCTTAGACAACGGTCTGAGGAAAATGATGGAGCATATTTTTTCTTAGGCTAATTCCATTCTCCATTTTTTAACTCACTGACACCAATGTTGCTTTATTGACTCCACCGTTTCTCTTTATTGAAATGTTGATTTAGCCCAGCATGCTCCGTATGTTTCAGCATATTGTTTTCCAACAGTCATTGGGACCTAAACATCAGCTTAAACTTCCCTGTTGAATGGAGACACACATATTTTCTTGTGCTCTAGAACTGAAGCTGAGGGTTGGGATGGAGGGCAGGAGAGCGATGGTGGGTAAAGAGAGAGTCCAGGAGTAGCGACTTCAGCATGAAAAAAGTTTTTGCCTTGTGATTTTTTCCAGTGGGGAGGAAAAAAGCATCATTTTTCCCACCAGAGCAATGAATAAAAAAATCACATTGCTGCAACATGGTGCCACATCAAATTCCTCTCAGAAATGTCTTTCTTCTAGCTGCTTTCCTTCTGTGGATGTGCTAAGTACCTACCCACAGCTTTCAACCAGAGCTGTAGCAGCTGTCTCTTGGCAATATTAAATTCTGAGGCACAACCATTGCACCTGGGGAAACAGGTGGTTACTCTTTCAATGTAAATTTCAGGATTCAAAAAATCCTACTCTAGAAGTTAGGAAAGCCAGAGCCTGATTGTCACAGAAGAACTGCTTGCCAAATTAGTTGTCTGGAAGAGAGCATAGCACAATGCAAGCCCTGGCTCTCTGTAGCCTGCAGCACTGACAGGAACATCAATGCTGGATGAGTGGTTGTCCTATCTCAAGGTGGCCTAATTAATATTGCAAACCAGTGAAGAGTGATACTGAGATCAAGATACTAGTTGAATTGCCACAATTAGGTTTCTCACTCAAGATGCACAAGTTTGAGAAATCAGTCTGAATCTGAGGTAAAAAAAAATTTTTAGAGTCTGATTTTTTTTCCCCACATCCTGGCTCTTTGTATCACAACCTGGTGTTGTGTTACTGGTTACACTGGTTATGCAGCTCCTCAGTATGAGCAGAAATCCTATCCATCCATTCCAAAATCTGCATATGATGGCAATAAAATGTTTCTTTTACTGACTTTTGTTGTGTGATTTTCACCTGAAAACTCCCAGCTAGCAATATCTACCACAGCAAATACACACTGGTTGCCTGACATCTCCAGCCTGAAAATTCAATCTGCACATATAAATTCCACAACTGTGGATATGTGACAAGCTAAACAACCTACCTACTTATACTTCTTTATACAATCATGTGCAAACATGTCTCTACTTTTCATAGAAACATTTAATTTTTTTTAAGGTGACAGAATCTTTGTTTTCTCATGAACTATTCAGAAATCCTGTAGCAGCTAACTTCCAAACTATTACTGTCAGAATCTTGAATGACTCTAATTTCATTCTACTTTGTCTTCCTTCCAGAAGTCATTAATTAAGGACATTACTCTGAAGCACTAGTGCCTGAACACACCAATGAAAATTCAGTTAAATGACTCAGCTTCTGAGAGCGATCTTGTTTCTTTCCAAACAAAGCACTAGGCCTTGATGAATGCAGAAGAGCAAAAAGTTTAGAACAATCTGTTCAGTTTTTGTGAGTAATTTTTAAACTTTACATGCTGCCAGTTTGTCTGTGGCTTTCTCAGTATGCTGAAAGATAACCATAAGTCACTCTCTTTCTTTTTATCATGTGAAGTTCATAAATCATTACTTTATCAGAGGTATTTGCCACTGTAACATGCTGAGTTCCTGTAACATGAATTGTCTCTCATCTTCCTATAGAATACCTTTTTAGGGAAAAAAAAAAAAAACAAAACCAAAAAATACCCCACAACAGAAATGGTTAGTGGTGGTGTAATTTTCCTGCAAGTAGAAAATATGGCTAAAAAACCCATTAGACAATCTTTGTAAGAACTGCTGCAATCCATGGCTGGGACATGAGCAAAACAGATTAGATCCACAAAGCAAATATCTTGTTGCTGTCTGCGGTGTCTAGAGAGAATGGACTGCTTCATTTCCTGGATTCATGGATCCCTAATGAAGTATAATTGTATCTCCATGATGGTTTCATGCTAATTGAAGGAGACTACAGAGGAAACCAGCTTCTGAAAGCAAGCAGTTAACATTACTCTTTCAAGGTACTTCCAGAATTAGTCTTCTTTCAAGGTAGTTCCAGCTATTTTTTCACCATCCATTTCTTTCACCATTCATCATTTCAGAGAACACAAAGACATGGGAATAACAAAAATACATTATAATTTTTATAATTTATAAATGTTAATCTTTTAATATCTTCTTGCAAAGAAATACTGGTTTTAATTGGATTACAAATTTTTACTTGCTTTCCTACACTGGCATAAATTCAGCCTCATATTGAGAGGCTCATATATATATCTTATATCATGAGATATAAGATATACCACTAACTATATTCTTCTTATTCTGTCTAAACAGTTATTTTATTAAACCATTTATTACTGAGCCTTGCCTACTGAGATCCAGACAGAACCCTGCATGATCTCTCTCTTAACCTTCTTAACCACCCGCCTGGGGCAGAGCAGGATCATTTACTATTTCTACTTCTGACTTTTTTTCAGTCTGAATTTGTTAATTACAGATGCAAAAAACAAAGTCAGGCCTTTTATAATTACTTTCCCCCCACTGCCTCAAACAAGCTCAGATCATTCTGTATCTGGGGCTACACAACAGAGATTTTGAAACTGCCAGGCTGAGCTGGTATTAGCTAAATTGCCTTCTTCATGGCAGTGGAGGGTTAAGCTTTCACACAATCATTTCACTTACTGTGATTTGGACATTGAGCAGTATCTTCTTATTCTGTGACCACTTTGTCCATTTTTGTTACATCATTGTAACCACAGCAGTGCAACTGCTGAGGCAACAGAAATTAGCCCTAATGTGGTTGTACATGTAATTCACAGGGGTTTAACTCCCTTTACTTGGCCACAAGTGCAAGCTGCCCTCAATGTCAGCCACAGTCTATTCTGAAACATCTTCTAACTGTGTGCTTTGTTTTTCTCTGCTGAGGAGTTCTCACAGTACTGTGAGTAACCAAAACTATTTTTTCACCTTCCGCTTTACCATCACTCTTGCTAAAAGTCTTCAGACATGTCTCAGGTAAAATGACCATAAGAAAAAAGTATGCTTACATCCACTCAACTATTTTGTTTAGAATCTGTCCTGGAGTGATCACCTTTGAGTACAATAAAGTACTAATAAAAAAAGCATAACCTCTTTGGCATCTTAAAGAAAATACATGCATTTAAGAAAAAGCCAGTGTTTAAGAAATATTATTTTGGTTTTCCAGTTTTTGCCTTTGCTTTTTCAAAATAATGTTATTTTAGCTCTGTGGAAGAGCTATACAGTCTAAACATTCTGTGCCTTACAAAATTTATTTGGTAAGTATAACTTCCCTACACCTTCCTAGATGACAGTAGAAAAACTGAACCTCGCTCCTTTTCAAGCAGTTCAGAATTTCTCTCTTTTTTTGCAGAGGATTATGGAGATAGCTTTGACTGCATCAAATGATGCTCCAAAAGCTTTTGAAGAGAAGTTCAGTTTCTCCAGGTACTCAGAACTCTCTTCTATTAGGCTGAAGAAGCTGAAATAAGGTTAATTAGGTTCGATCAAAGGGTGTCTCCTCCAGGATACAGATTTTTCTGAGGTAGATTAGAACTGGAATAATGAACATTAACAGAGTCAGTAACGTATACATTTAAAAGGAAAATAATTCTAGAATTTTGTCTTCCCTAGGAAACGTGTATAACGCATATTTCTAGGTCCATGTAATTCCGTGCCACTACACCTCATTTGATGGTTCTAGAAATGATTACCATTTCAATAAAATATCAAATTTAGTATTTACCATTCACAGACATAAAATGGAAAATAAGAAAAAGTACATTACCCAACCATGACAGTAAAAATTAGAGCAGGCACTGAAAGTGCAATAAACACCACAGCTATTTCTTCATGGAGGGAATTTGTGCACTTCAGTTTTTGTTGTCTCAGGTGTTTTTAGATTACCTGGAGATGCACTTTCACTTCATCAGCTCCCGATTCTACGGAAAGCTCAGAGCCCCACTGAAGTCTACAGAGCTGTTCTGGGGCTGTTCTGGGGCCCCACAGTTCAGCTCTCTTGTCAGCCTGAAGAGTTAGGATCTTTTTGGCTGCCTAGCCATACAGAGCAATTCCATTGATCTGAAGCAAAAAGCTTCTTATAACTGTGATAGCTGGAATTATTACTAGCGATTTATTATAGAGATGAAATTTTGTTTCAAAGGCCCTGGACACATCTGAAATAAATGTTCCTGAAACTTTCCAATTGCATATTTAATACATCCATTTATCGGATAAAAAAACAGCAACATTTAATATTCAGTTTTTTCTTTAAAAAATTTATATTCTCTGCATCCAAGTTCCACTGGGCCCCACTCCCCCCACAGAAAGGTAAGCACACTGAGTCAAAATTGCATTTGGTTGCCCCCAATCAATTCATCTGTATATCACTGCCAATTATTTGCACTGAGATATTCATTTCTGAAAAGCACATAAATTTAGGTCCTCCAATTCCCCATTGCAGCGACATGGTCTCTGACGATGTGTGGGAGAGGTTTTCACTTTTAGCTCTCTGATTTCAGAAGTGTCTCAACCTGATGAGAGAAGCAAATGCTTTTTTTGAGTCACTGCTGACTGTAAGACTGAAAAAATGCTGAAAATTACTTTCAAATTAAATCTCAAAACTTAGCTATCAAAATAGCATCTATTCCATTAGCATACTATTGACAAGTGTATCTTCTCAGTGAGGTTAACTGTGGCTCTCTGCTCTTACAAGCCAGTGTGAATGTAAATCATGCCTTACAACCAGCTTTGAGATTGGAGTATATTGTCCATTGTCACATTGGTCTCCCTTTTACACATGAATTAGCATGCCCTAATTAGCTGCTTTCATCATTTAATGCTCCTATCCAAAACGCAAACCAGCTCAGCTTCTCTAAATTATTATCAAATGCATCATATTCTGTAAATTGTAGGCTTTATTTTGAATCCTGATCTTTACCTCTCAAGTGAAGCAACTGATTTCCAGTTTTTCATGTTCTTATTCACCTGAATAATTGGCACTCAATTACTCAAGTAACATCACAAACTCCAACAAATTCTTTGCTGTAGGGGAAAAGTTCAAACACTTCTCCCATGACATCTAGTGATTTAGTCTGATCAAATTTGTGTGAGTAGGGCTGGAGAGTGGCATACAAAACACAGCTGATCAATAGGGTTACAATAGCATCAATTCTGTGGATGAATCAGTGTGAGGCTGTGATCTGAGTATGTTTCCACATGACTGTTCACTGTTTGTTAAGTGAAGTTTCAGAGGTTCTTCAGCATCTATTTCTTAATTCATATGCTGAAGTTTTGGGCAGGTTTTTTATATATTCAAGGTTCTTTGCAGGTGACACAGACTAGCTTTATCTACTAAGCTACACATTTTCACTACTAAGCAAAGAAAATAGCCATAGGAATCTTTTCCTATAACTTCTTTACAACAGAGTTAACCTACATTAATTTAAAAAAAATCTGCTTCCTGTCAAAAACATTGTGCATGCAGATTGTCTAGAGAGGTTGTGGAGTCTCTCTCACTGGGGATATTCAAGAATCATCTGGACACACTGCTATGCCATGTGCTCCAGGATGATCCTTGATGCTTGAGCAGGGAGGTTGGACAAATGTTCCACTGTGGTCTCTTCCAACCTGACCTATTCTGTGATTTTGTGAATATCAAACATTAAAAATTGCTGGGTAGTTTTTGAAGATTCTTTTCTGGTGTTTCAACTGTATTTTCTTTTGTTTGCAATTAATGCTAAAGATTTACTAATTTCAACAACCTTCTCCTCTGAATCACAAAAAATAACTTTTTTTAGTAAAACTGTTAGATTATGACCAGGACTGTACTGAACTCCTTTTCAACTCATACAAAAATTGCTTCTGGAACATGAGGTAAGGTGTTTTTTGGATGGTCGCCTTTCTATCTTGAAATATATGTATGTATCAAAAGTGCTGCTATTTAAATATACTTTAGTAAAGATCCTTTCTGTAAAATGGGACAACAAATGACAGATTTTCTTGGATCTTAAGAGGTCCTCATGTTTTTTCCTGTCAATACTAGAAATTCAATTTGACATTATGTTATGTGAGAATTTTTTTCAGCTGAAACACAAGAAATAATTGACAGTCACTGGATCTGCAAAAATCCAAGAGCAGCGACTCCTAAAAAAGTCATGTAAATTTTAGGCTGGCTAGAATGTAAATTCTATCTAAAGGCCAGTGTGAATGACACGTTTTGGTGTGGAAATGCTGACTTAAATCTACACAGAGATTTTCTCATCCAAGAGTAACTCAATTACCAAATATATCTCTTTATCTTCTATTATTTTCAGAAAAATATTTTGAGTTATTATGTCTTTTTGACTGTGTAAATTCATACCTTAAATATTTTTATAACTGGTTAAATATATAAAAAATTGATTTGGAAGGTGAGGCTGGGGGGAGAGAGGGAGCGAGAGAGAGAGAGAGGGAGAAAGAAAGAGAGAGAAGGTGGTGTACCTTATCTGAGCCTAGGTCTGAATCCCATTTATAAGATCTCTGTTTCTAGTAGTTTAGCTAAGTAAAGAGAGGCGGGGGGCATGGAGGGAGGGAAGAAGGGAAGCTCACAGGATCCAGAATCTACATGTTTATACTTCTTTCAATCCAAGAAACTGATATATTTGACGTAAACCAGAGAACACATCTTAATAATGGGTAAGAAAGGAAAACTTTGTCATCATCTTGCTGATGCAGAAGCCATGACTGTCTTATTTCTGTTTTATGAGTCCTTGCATTTATTGAAGAAGGAAATTTTTGGAAGCTAGATATCTAAGTCAGACTGAAGATGTGTATTCAGTTTCCTTAGGTTCTATGGGACATTCTACCACAAAGTTATTTAAATTGAATCCTCTGACTTTATATAATGAAAATAAGATAAAACACAAATTCTCACTGATGATAGCTGCTGCTGCTGCTTATTATTATTATTATTATTATTTTCTATCATTTATCAATTCTCCTGATTATTATTAAAAATAAAAAGCAACAAAAATTCATATACTGAAAAAGACCTGTCTTGACATAGACTACAATTGATGAAGCAGAGAAATGAGCTGTTAATCAATGCAGCTGAAAATCCAGGAAAAAATCCCAAAGATTCTGTTTGTTAAAAAACAATTCTTGCATTTCATTTTTGAGCAAAACAAATGAATCTGTGTGGCTGAACTGTCAGACTTTAATTGCTTCAAAAGCCTAATGACAAACGGGGAGAAGTGTCAGAAATTCACATGATTTATTATCTTCCTACACTTCAGTTTCAAGCAAATGTACAGTCCCGGAGGGATTCTCAACCACTTTCTGACAGGCCCTCAGCACTGAATTAATACACATGGTAAAAGAAAAGTTAATGTAGAGTATCAGATTTGATTAATGGAAGTCATGTCAGCTGTCAGTCCTCTGCAAACTAAATAGGCAAAATGCTCAAGAAAACTCGGTGCTGTATATGAAGGTTGCCAGCAACTTTAAAGAGGATCATAAAAATAACAGTAGATGATTATTAAACATGAAATAAAATAAAAGAGAACAATTGGATTTTTGCTTCAATGTTTAATATGTATTCATTCGGCCAACTGATTTTTTTGTCTAGAAACTGTGTTAGTCCCACAAATTCATTCTAGGGATTTCTGTTTGAGTTTTCTAATCTCTGCAGTAACTTTTTATTTCAAGGCTTTTGATTGTTTTATAACTGAGTTCTGAAACACTGATGAAGTAATAAAGCCCAAAAAATCCTAGGTAAAAATAACCTCATCCACAGTACAAGAATTTATGTCATTAGGTTGAACTAATTCATTCAATCATGTGCCAGGACTACTGAAGACAGCATGCCCCAAAATCAAACCCTGTGACAACTGACATGCTTTTGGCCTTGAATAGTGTTCAACATGGACGTAGTATGCCAAGGGAAAACCACATAAATGCTTCATATAGCGGAACCTGGAACATCTTTTTAAACATTCTGAATGTTCCTATACCCAGGCACTACTTCTGATGCCATTTATTATTATTATTATTATTATTATTATTATTATTATTATTATATTATTATTATTATTATTATTATTATTATTATATGTTATCTGCCCTATAAAGAATCTTTTCAACATTGAAGTCTCTAGTCACAGTACAGGGCTTTCATGAACATTATCCTGTCAGAAACACTGGACTCAGTTCAGTCCCTTCATCCTATGAACAGTTGGAACCATTACAATTACCATTACTGGTACCATTACTGGAACCATTACTGGTACCAAGTCTATAAAGTACCATCTCCTCTATCACAGAACAACATCCTCTTACAGTATTCTCTCATGTCCATGTGGAACTGTCAGAAGTCAGAGTTCACTGCAGCTCTGAACTGAGCAAAATCAATGTCTACCCCATCCATATTGCTGTTAGTTTTTTCATAGTATATTCCACAAATAATCCCACATGGGACCTTTACTGCATTACTGGAGATCAAAAGCCAAGGCTAGGATATCCCTGCAACCTGTACCCTTATTCATGCCACATGAAAAAGAGCTGAGGCTTGTAGACAGGTTGAGCTAGTGAGGCAGATGGGCACAGGCCAATAGCTTCACTCTGAAAAGGCTTCTTAATCTGTTTGCTAATTTCTCTTCCTGGAGCAGGGTCAGCTCAGCCCTTCAATAGCTGAATCCATAACTTCCCGTGTCTTGCATCCCCATAGAGTATTACCAGCTTCATCAGCTCATTTCCTGTCCTTTCTCATGAATCACATCCCAGCTGAGTCAACGTGGTGGGTGTATGTGAAATCAGAAATAGCCCTGCTGTGCTTAGAGACAGGGAGGGACCCCAGCTTGTCCTGAAGTTTCAATGCAAACATGCTTGACAGCCTGGTTCTCTCATGGTATTCCAGGTCCCATTTCTGCTTAAGCATCCTTAAGGTTCACACTTCCCTAGAGTCCACACACCTTAGGAAAAACTATTAACACAAAAAGTGGACTTCAATGCATGAGTGGAAGATATCCTTGTAGCCGGTTCTGTCACACATTTTCTTCAACCCCAGATCCCTTGTTTGTCTATTTACTCCTTCTTCAAGAGATCACACACCCAGCTCCATCAGTTCCAGGACAGCTCAGGCTCCCAGTCACCAGAGATGCCACACTAGAGTGAAACAGAAGTTTGTGTTCCAGGATTTTCAAGGGAATTTGTCCCTTGAAGGGAGAAGCAAATCGATAATGGTATGACACTCCACGAAGAGGGACTCCGGTGACACATCCCTTCTGCCTGTACACATTTCAGTCCATTGAGAGTCCATCTTAGGAGTCCAGATAGGTGTTCACTGTGTTTTGCATGCACATGTCTGAGAAAGAGCCAGAGAGGGCTCAAGAGTCCTTTGAGGGCCTTTTCTTTGTGGTCTCTGTAAATGAGAGAAGGAAAATCCTAGACAGAAACAACTGAGACAAATTGCCTAAATGAAGTCTATGGTGTCTGATATTCTCAGGATATAACAGATTCAAACTGATCTACCTACATAAAATTATGAATCAACACCTAAGTCAACTAGTGACATATTCATAGGGCCTGATACTTATTCAGGCATTCTGATGCTCCATTCAGACACTAAAGTGCCAAGCTGATAGGGGCAGATGTTTCACAACATGTTTTACTTTGCCTTGCAGAGGAAGAGAGAGCTGCTATATGAGCAGTGGTAAGGGTGGTCCTTCATATTTCACAGTGCCACATTTTTAAACCCTCTTCTTCTCCTCTATATATCCTCCCACAGCAATACCCTAGAAAAAGAGGAGCTAAGAGATTATTGCTGCTAATTTGGGACAGTGGACGAGAGCAGGCAAGGTTTGATGTTTGAAGCAGCCAAGGGGCCTCGGAACTCTTGGCATGGCCAAGGCATCCCATAGGCCCTGATATGTGCATGTAACCAGAGCACTCTGAGGGCACCTGCAGCTCCCAGAGATCAAGTCACTTAACAGGTGCCAAAAACCTCTTCAGGAGCCTAGGTGTATGATAAACCCACAATCTTCATTTCTATTTCCTCACATCTTTGTGACAACTAATATCTAAATCTAGTGAAAATGTGATCTAAATAAAAAGTGCCTAACATGATCAGAGATGCATCAGCTTGAAGTAATTAGCCCAAACAGCAGAACAGTTATTAGCTGTAGTTCCACCTACTGATGGATTATTGTTTATTAATAATAAGTATAAATATGGCTTGGAATTACAGGTGCGTCCTGCTCTCTCACTGTGGTTGTCACATTTTGTCAATGCCACCTCTTTGTGGTTTTTCTTGACTATCCTTTGAGGAAAAAGAGACAGATACATACAGCAGGGCAGTCATGGGCTACAGCCTGCTCCTATTTCACTTGACATTGATTGACACTGAATTTCCTGGAGAAGAATTGATCCATGCTCAGAAGAGAGTCCTGCACATCCTGTCTGCAAAGGCAAGTTGGCAGGCACAAAGACCCCCCCATCTGTTCCCAGGCATCCTGATGAAATTTCATACTGTTAAACCACAAGGGCCAAACTTCAGCCCTCCAGCTCTCAATGAGCAAATGCAGTCGTGCAGTCCAATGGCTCCCTTTGCACAGGAGGGTTCAGTCTGTAAGGCCTGCCCATTGCTGGCATGGCTGCTTAATGACAAGACATAAAACTGACATATGCATGTGCCTGGATTCTGATATCCATCAGCAAACCCAAAGCATTGCCCTAGATATCCTGCCAGACTTGTTCTTGCACATCCAGGCGTGTTATATTCTTCAGCCAGCACATCAGATGCTCTCAGAGTAATTATGTCAGGGAAAATAAGCAAACACTTCACAGCAGAATGGACTCATCCAGACAATCTATAAAGGATTAGGTAGTTGCCAATGGATGAATATTTTTTCACAGAATAATCGTCCTCTCTCTAATCCTCAGCTCTGTATCTTAGGGAAAACACACAAAATACCTGCAAAAAATGAGCGTAAGAGCTAAAAATCATAATTTTACTGGAAACAGAAAACATGGGCTCAGCAGAGCTAGCATTTGGACCACACATATTATGATCCATCACTTAATAATTGTCTCTTTCAAAGACGTAAATATCACCTTTCTCCTTTTTCCTTTTCTTTTCAAAACTGTCTATCTACTGCACAGACTAACTGAACTCCAAACATTTTCTAAAACTGTGTTTGGTATTGAAATCTTCTGCTTTTCTTTCAGATATGAAGTGTGCCCAGATGTTCATCTAATTTTTCCAAATAAGCAAAGAAATTGGCTTCTACCATACCAACTAGAAAGTAACACACTGAGGACTTATTGACTTCCATAATTTTAAAGCTACTGCAGGATTAAAACAGGATTCATAGACTTTTTCTTGAACAAAAGCAAAAGGGGGGGGTATTTTAGAACAAAAAATGTTTTCTGAAGCCATAATGTCCAGATGCAAATGAGCTCTGCAGGGATTTAATTCCTTTCAGGCTGGATACTTGTAATAATTTCACCTTATATTGACTTGATATTAGGTTGTTATCTTGAAACAATCTGTCAAAGAATTCAGTATCTATTTTTTTTCTTCCCTGTTGCACTAGTGGAAGATTTTCTAACCTTACCATTTTAAGGAAAAATCAGTGCCTTTTAATAATTAAATACATTCTTAAAAAGAAGTGAAGGTGTGACAGATGTATAAGTTGTGTACTAGGGTAGTTTTAAGATATCTGCACAAGCCGGTGAAATGACATGAGGTCCTTTTACAGAGCTGACCTAAAAAAAAAAAAAGGCATGTTACAAACCACGGATGCATGAATCTCAGTCAATACTAAAAGCTGGAGAGTGCCTAATGAGCTGTGGGAGAACAAGGCTTGAGGGGATGTGTTAACTAACACAACATCAGACACAACTCTGCAGTCAGGGCTGACAGAAACAAGTCTGTGCTTGGTGACCAGCCAACCCTGCTGCCTGCAGCTGGCTTGTCTTCAGCTGCCTCTGCCCAGTGCCCGTGTGTAAGGCAGCGCCAGCAGGTGAAGGCTTGCACAGCCAGCACAGCTTTCCTCCTGCTGTGCAGGGAGTGCACAAACCCTGCAGCCCCAGAGCCTCCAAGCCCCAGCCTTCTGACTGCCTCTTCAGCTTGATAGGCCCTTCATTTCATCCTTGACACGGCAGCAAGAGACCTCAAGCAGAGTTTTAATTTTCTCTTCTGCCTGCTGGCCACTTAAGTTGTTTAGCCCTCCAACACCTCTTAATGCAGCTGACTAGATCAGACAACATCACCAAACAAAATGTTGGTTTTCATGCAGGGTGTTTAAAACACTATTTTATCCATATTTTTAAGTTTGTAGAAAAAAGGAAAAAAAAAAAAAACAGTGAGATTGCAGGTCTTTGAAACCAAATAAATGAGCAGAAAACCAGAGGTTAATATGAGCAGTGTGACAAAAGACAGAGGTCTGAAATACATTCAGCTGCTCTGAATTTTTCTAAGCCTTGGTTCTGGCAAACCTGTTAAGTTGGATAGGACAGCCTGGAAGCCAGGAAATGAAATGGAATTTGAGTTAATTTTATTTCATCATCTGCAGCAAATGTTCAGGTGTTCTGATGCAGACATTCAAGAAAAGATGTTTAAAGGATGTTTATCATAAAAGGTCATCACAGAACCCTATTTTCAATGGCAGCTAAATGTAGTAAAGTGCATCTAAATAACAAGAATCAAAAGATCCAAAGGAACAGATTAACTAAATCATTCTTTTGTGATTGCTGACACATGGCGGCCACCCCTGCATTTTATCTCATATTCCCTCAGTCTCATTTAAGTCCTTTATCCTAGTCACTAGTGGAGAGGAGCGTATTTCTTTATGAAACTATTTGCTCTTTAAACAAAAAAAAAATCTGTAAAGAAATACAAAAAATATAATATTTTTGTACAGACATTTACTTAACAGAAGCTACCGAATTATGGCATAAGTGGAAATAAGAGCAGTTTGACTCCAGGGATTACAATGTTCATTGTATTCTAATGTAGCCACCAAAACAGAGCAAACATATCTATTATCCACAGTGTTATGATTCTTAAAATTATAGGCAATGTGTAAATTAGTACCATGGTAAATAAAATCAGTGTATGTATATTTTTTAATAATCCTCTGAAAGGGTCTTTTCATACTTTACATTGAGAAAATTTAGCTCTGAAAAAAAAAACTTAATTTATTGACCTAAAGCAAACCAGAGATGTCATATTTTGATTTTCTTTTTCCTACTACAACATGATTTTCAGCAAATTCGGCTACCTGATATACCTGGAGCAATTCTGCTGAGAGTTCAGCATATGCAGGAGGAACAGAGTGTCAGTCAAAACTGCCTACACAAACCTCAAAGGAGGATCTTGATCACAAACAGTAATAACAAAGTTTTGCTGTCTGGTTGTTTTTGTTGTTACTTTTACATGAGAAAAGACAAGCCTGGGTCATCCAGCTTATCCTCTATACTTAAATTTCTCCCACATCATTCTCACCAACACCTTGCTCTCCAGCCTGCAGTGCTGCAGACCCCCAGCTATCCATCCCCTGACTTTGTCCTCAAGCACAGCTTCTGTGGTGCTCTCAACCCCACAGCACAGTGGCTGCAGTGTGTCCCTTGCCATTCCTTTGAGCCCATAAGCCCCAAGCAGGGCTATAGTCAAAATTAAATAAGACAGATCTCTGGCACTGGGCTCATGCGCTAGGAGGCAAAGCACAGTCCCTCGTGTCTTTCACCCTCCACCCACATGTGCTTGCTCTGTAGTCTCACCATCTGAGCAGGGCATCTGCCAATTCCAAGCCAATCTATACATTTCTCCATTGACTAGCTTTAGATCTCAGAGGAGTAAACATGCCACCCCAGCAGTGGTTTTGTGGTCACATGGTGAGACTGGAACTTAACACCACCAAAAACACAGCTTCCCCCACTCCCAATACAACCTGCAGCTTTTGTTTTCCTAGGTCAAGTGGCTAATGTCAATACAGGGAAATCATTAAAATATTTTTAGAGATATGTTAAATACCTCTCAGGTGTTATTCTGCTCTTGTTCATTTTCTAAAGTTAACATCATTGTGTTAATAAAAGCTACAGAAGGAAAGATGCTGAGAAGAATGCTTCACATTTTGTAAAACAAATTGAATGCTTACCTCTTTTATAAATAAATTTTATTGGTCGTCCAATACAATGAAATTTCAATTTGGTAGTAGTTAACAATTTTTCTCTACTGCAAAGCAGATGTGAAATATCCCCCCAGGGGTTGTCTAGTGCATGTAAAGCAAGGTAACCACACTCAGGTGTTCCTAACTCATGTTTGCAGAGAAAGCTTGCAGCATCCAATATCCTCTTAGTTCAGATGACCACTGATTAACAAGGCTAATTAGAGGTATTTCACCCTGATGTGCATCCAGAAACACCCTTCTTACCGTTTAAAAACCACCACATTTCTTCTTCATACTAACATGGATGGAGACCATTCATTCCTGTTTCCTTTGCACATTTGGGGAGTGTTATCATGTTGCCGCCTCTTCTCTGCCTTCTCTGCTCTTCCCTCACAGGCCAGATTTTGTGTTCTTATAGCCCTGTCCTAGCCTGGTTACATTTATCCACATCAAGTCAAAAATTTGGTATTTTTCAGACAATGTCTGTTTTTGCCATTTATTCTGAATTCTAAAGACTGTCCACCCTAGTTCTTCTAACTGCTTCCATTTTACCATCCCCAGATGAAATAAATAGCTCTTTTATAACATCTTTGACGCAAGGAGTGGCTGACGCTGAAAAATGTATTTAGAGCATAATTTGAAATATTTTCTCACTTTGACCAGGAACTTCTGGACACATTTTATGAGAACAGCTCCCCAGTCCGTTATTTCATGTCACAGTAATTCCATCAAGGTAGTTTTGCCTAGGGTTTTTTAGGAAAACAAAATATGACAGAGAACAAACCAGCTTACTAAAGTCAGTTGGGTTTTTTCTCTATCTGAAAAGCCTGCTATTATTCGTAAAAATAAATTTAGTTGATGTGACTTTTTTTTTTCCAAATCTATTCTGGCTATTATTTGTCATTTAGCTATTTTCCAAGATTTTTGATTATTTCTTCTGTGAACATTATAGACTCAGAGCTGAGCTGACTGGTCTGTAATTTCCTCTCTTTTTTTTTACTGTGTCTAAAGACAGGTAATACATTTGCCCTTTCTGGAATGCCATCGTTTCTGAATAAGTTTACGGTTAATGGCACTGACATTTTTTCTGTTTGTTCTGGAAAAACTCTTTAAGAAGTTTCAAGACCATTCAGTGTACAGAGACTAAACTATCCAAATATTCAAACATATTCTTTCACCAGTCTGTTGTTCTGGACTTTCTGTCTCTGGTGTCAATTGTATTAACTATCTGATCAATGAACATTCAATGTGATGGCCAGTACAGGGCTGAATATCAATTTTTTCCCACCTTTTTGGTATGATCTGCAATTAACTGTTTGGGGCAGGTGGTCAATCATTGCTTGGTCTGCTCCTTACTATCAGTGTACTTATAAAATGTATTCCTGTTCAGTTTAGACCCCTTTCCTTGTGTCTCAGTTCTTGCCTTCCTGGTGCTGTGCACACAGGTCTTCTCATCCCCCATACCAGACTGTCAGTGCAACATTTTGCTCAGGCCTGGCAAGTATTTATGTTTAGTGAAGTTTTATTCTTATCCTTGCTTTGCACAGATATTGCACACATTTCTTTTTCTATGGCTGGTAACTCCCCTAAAATCTTTTCCCTTGACCTTCCTTCTGCAGAAAGATTATGACCTGGTTTTTTAAAGTATGTCTACTGCCTTTATTTTTTAATACTTTCTCCTTTCTTTTCAACTAATCATGCCTTTCATCTTTAAATTTCCGTTTCATTCTTGTCTGTTATTCATAATCAAGAATAACTAATTTTAATTACTTTCTTTCAAGTTCAGTGCACTGTCAAGAAATTGCTTTCAGCATGCTGCAGGATCTTTTCAAATGGTTTGGTTAAAACTACAGCTCAGCAGACTGATGGTTGCTGATGCTCCTACAGCATTTGATCTCAGGGGTCAGCCAGGAATGCCTTTTCAGCTGCTGTTTGGCAGTGCTCCTTGTGCCCAGGATAGCTCTCTGCTGATATACATCGCCTGATAGCATTGCAAGAACGTGCACAGGACAAGTTCCTGTGTCTGAAAAGAAGGAAAAAAGATACTCCAAGTATTCCAACCTAGAAATATCTGCTGCACCATCTCAAAGCTCTGCAATTCAAAATAAATTTGGGCTCTCACCCTTTCCGGAAGGCTTTCCTGCCTAGCAGAGAAGAAGCAACCTGCATATCCAGCTTCCTTCATCAGGAGATGTGCAACCATTACTTTTTGGAGAAATTTAGGTTTTAGAAAAAACAGAACCAGCTACTTTACCTCTTTAAAATTATCATCACAGTTGACCCTTGCAAAGACTGTTGTTCAATTCTCTGCTCTTTCCATTGTTAGCAGACTTCCACTGGTGGTTTTTTTATGTCTCTGTCTCCTCTCTCTATATGTTCTTAATTATAAAGCAATATATTTTCCTCCTTTTATCAACCCAGACTTCTTGAGCCAGCTCTACCCTGGTATGTCAATATTGCAGTCATGTGAGTTATTCCCTAAAACCTCTGCTATGCCCATCAGGTAATAATTTTAATTATGTGCTGAGATTTCTATGCCTGCTCTTCCTAGAGATGTAGTATTCAGCACATGCATCAATAAAGCCTTCTGTTTAGTTTTTTAATATTTTAGCTTCTCCATTTTTATTAAATTTTTGCATTGCCCTTGCTTGGATATCATTGTACACAATGTAGCCATTGGTCTCTTTTAGCCCTCTAAAATGTCCCTGAATGAGAAAACTCATGAATGTAAATTCACCAAAAAAAATTACATTGAAAATTGAAGGAGGCAGTTATTATACATTTTAAACATGTCAGCCCAAGAGGCTTTTTATTACCTATTATAAGGAAAAGAGACACAGAAAATACAGAGAATTTTCCTTATGCAAAATGAGTGGCTGCATGTCTACCTTAACACAACAATCACATAGAGTGTTAAATTCAGTTTCCTGAACAGAAAGCCACATTGTTGGAAGACTTGGGGGGATAAGGAGGGGATGATGTTCATGGTCTTTATTCACAGGTTTTTATAGTTCTTACTGACTTTCACAGTGCTAAATTAATTTAAACCTGTTCATGTTCTCTTCCTAGGTCACTATTGCTTTCTTTGCATTCAACTTCCAAGCAGTCAAACAGAAGTACCTTAAGATCAAAAGTACCTTAAGTTATTTAGCCTGAAATCTCTTTACTGACCACTAGTGACTGAATAAAAGATGATGTTTCAGGATAAGACACTGACATAATTCCAATTCACTTCTTTTTGTTTAACTTTTGACAAGCAAGGGTTCCTAATAAAGCATCCTCTCTGCACATTTTCTCTGTAGATTTTAGTGGCAAGATTTTCCCTTTTCTCTTGATGTAAACCATATTACACCAAGGTAAATTCTGTAAGTAGTCGTTACAAATGAAACATAGCAACTAAATGTACAAAATGCCTGGGGACAGATTCTGCTATCAGTCCTCTTCAGTGAGGCTGGGGCTGGATCAGTGCACAGAAGAACCCAAGATTTACAGCCTTATGATATATAACAAGAAAAGAGAGTTATGCTAAATTGAAAAAGCTAATAAAAAAGCTGAAGGGTTTGATATTTCTGAAATGATATCTAAACTGCTATTGAAGCCACTGGAGTTGTAGGAGTGCTATTAAAAGAAGTGCATGTTAGTAGTATTTAATACAGCAGTATTACATAGGCTGCATTGCCTATTCTTATTACACAAAAAATACACATTCAAGCTACTTTTTCTTGCACGTCCTTCGCAGTGATTCCAAACATATTTAATAAGACATCTCCTGTGATGTTCAACCCAGCAGCTTTATACTGCTCTTCTAGTTATGTGTCTTAAGACACTGTGCAAATTATAATAACCCAGATTTTCATACAGCAAAATAATCTTCTTAGTTGATTCTCCACAGGGTTTCTTTATTTATTTAGCCTTCTTTCCTAAGTCTTAAAATAATGTAGATAGTAACCTCTTTTTCCACTTCCCTCCCACTGAAAAAAAGTATTCAAGAGTGCTGTGCTGATCACAGATAAATCCTTTTAAAAATGCTTATTGTTTATTCAGTTTTCAGATTCAGCATAGACACATAAGGTATTCAAATTGTGCTTTTTAATACTGATCAGTCACTTTTAGAAGACTCTCTAATCTGTACAGTTATTAAGTATAATGGGATTTATTTCAATAAAGTTTAACACTAGGAATGAAAGTACATACGGTAAATCCTATTATATCTAAAGAGATGGGTTGCATTTCCCTGTTTACTTTCTAATCCTCCTTTGTCAGGAACAACACATTTTCATTTGAGAGTGTTTGAGAGTTCTTTTCCTTGATGATCAATTTTAACATTTGAAAGCAGAGTAAAGGTTGAACATCTCCCTTTGAAGTGAGCAAACAGGATTCCCATGAAGTTCAACAAAGGGAAGTTCAAAATCCTGTACCTGGGAATGAAGAAACCCCAGGCAACATTAGAGACTGGAGACCAACCAGCTGAAAAGCAGCTTTACAGAAAAGGACCTGGAAGTCCTGGCAGGCACAAAATTGAACATCAGCCAGCACTGCACCCTTGCAGCAGAAGAGGGCCAAGAGCATCTGAGGCTGCATTAAAGAAGCATTGCCAGCAGACTGAAGGCAGTCACCCTTCCCCTTTACTGAGAATGCTGAGACACACCTGGAGTGTTGGATCCAATTCTGGGCTCCCTGCTGCCACACAGACATGGAGCTACTGGAGTGAGCCCAGCAAAGGGCCAAGGAGATGGCAAAGGATTTACAGCAGCTGACAGGTATGAGAGGCTGACAGAGCTGGGGCTGCTCACCCTGGAGAAGGGTCGGGGAGATCCTCTCCGTCTGTATAAATACCTGATGGGGGCAGCAAAGATGGAGCCCGGGACCTCAACCCTGGTGCCCAGTGACAATGGACACAAAGGGAAATGAGGGAAATTCCATATAAACATAGAAAAAAACTTCTACTGGGAGGATCCCTAGACAGGTGGTGCACCGTCCCTGGCTGGATCTACTCAAAACCCAGCCAAAACTTGTCCCTGAGAAACCTGCCCTAACTGCCCCAGAACTGAGCAGGTTGCTAGTGTCTTCCTCCAATCTCAGTGATTCTGTCACACTCTGAAATCATCTATTAAGTGATCACAGTTCTAACCCCAGTCTTGCAGAATCTTACCCTACACAAAGCTTCAAGACCAAGGCAATCATATTTTGTCTCTACTAAAGAATATATTAGGATGATTTTTCAACAGTTTAACCTGACCAAAGATAGGTTCATTTTTATTAGAACTCTGCAGTATTGATGTTTCTTGTTCTATTAGAATTTCTGCACATACACAGGGAAACAAAGAAAAAAAACAAAAGAGAAAAAAAGAAAAAAAAAGAGAAAAGAAAGAAAGAAGTTAAGGAGGAAAAGAAGGAGGGGAAGGACAGAAGGAAGGAAGGACGGAAGGACGGAAGGACGGACGGAAGGACGGAAGGACGGACGGAAGGACGGAAGGACGGAAGGACGGAAGGAAGGAAGGAAGGAAGGAAGGAAGGAAGGAAGGAAGGAAGGAAGGAAGGAAGGAAGGAAGGAAGGAAGGAAGGAAGGAAGGAAGGATCACTTGAAAAAGAATCACAAACTTGGGCCACAAATCAGTGTTTGATGTTTACAAAGAGGCATCACAAATGTTGTTCAATAAAAGGAAAAGCAACATGAAAAAAAAACCTGAACCCCACGATGTTTCAAAGTTCTAGTTATGTTCACCAGTGCCAATTTTTCTTTTTAATGTTGGATCATTTATTCAGCCAATAGAGAGCTGATGAACAAAAATGCTGTCTCCTCGAAGGTTGGGAAAATAACTTCTTCTTGGTGTCCTTTCAAAGGCAGGAAATTCAAAACCTGACTTCAATAGAAAGTGACACTTAATTAGGCAGCTTGTGTTCTTAGACACCAAAGAGAATAAAAGGTAATGTGAGATGTAAAGCTGAAAGTGGATCATGATGGGACTCATGTTTTTTAACACACCAGGAGGGATACAGGTCTTCAGCAGTGAATGCAATTCGCAATTTGTAGTTCCACAGTCTTCTTCAAATGAAGTCTTCAGTCTCAATTCTTACTTTTAGTCAAATGTGTCTGGGTACCCCATTACACAGTTCCAGAGAGGTAAAAAAGACCAAATACATCAAAATCTACAGCTATGCGACCACAACCCCTACAGTTTTGAAAGGATACAGATGGGAGCATTTTTCTTATGGCAGATGATGTTCAGTGTATACCACTTGTCTACTGCTGTATATTTCACAGATTGACAATTCTAAGTCAGTCTTAATAAAAATAAAAAAAAATAAAATAAAACTAAAACTAAAACTAAAACTAAAAATAAAACTAAAAATAAAACTAAAAATAAAACTAAAACTAAAACTAAAACTAAAAAAAAAATAAAAATAAAAATAAAAATAAAAATAAAAATAAAAATTGCCATAACTTGAGAATAAGGACAATTGTATATTTCCTGACAACAGCATGTCCACAGCATCAATCCCTTCTAATTACAGACCATATTTTATAGAGGCAATGATATCAGTGAGGTTATGTCCTCCTATTCATCAGATTTTGATCTGTGTAATCCTTGTTTCAGTGCTTGGAGCAGAGGACTTGGCTCATGTGGGATTCAATCTGTATAAATTCAAACCTTGTTAACAGTGGTTTTTAGACTTGTCAAAAGTAGTCTCTATATTCATGGTGTGCTATCTATCTATCTATCATGGTAACTATCACATAAATTAGCTTGTCTTTGGCTAAGTTTATAATATAACATATAATATGGCTTTTATATGGGCATCTTGAAACCTTCAAAAATCTTCCCTATGTAAATATTAAACTAGTCAAAACATTGTTCCAATATTATACTTGATAATACTGGCTCCTCAGACAATACTTTTAGAAGAAATTAATAGAAATATCAATGCATACATGAATAATGGATACAAATTACTTGAGAAGTAACTAATTTTGCAAAGAAATCATTTGACTCTTAGAGTGGAAATTGCTAATTGTATGCAATACCATAGTACCAGGAGAAAAAAATGAGCTTTAGTTCCACTAGCAATACAGAGACCAAATATTGCTTATTTGTTCCTTCGTGCAATTTGCTTCTGTGCTTCTGTCAGCTTCTCTCAAGTCCCTGTGAGCTGAGAGGCCTCAGACAAGTTGGGCTCTTCCTTCTGTTTTTAGCTGACGTTCCTGTTGAGCTGCATCTGGGAACTTTTTCCCTGGAAGGCACAAGGCACAGTCTCTGTCTTGTAGCACAGCCCACTATAGCTCTCCCTTTTCCTTCGGAAAACATCCACCTTGTCCCAACCAGGCCCTTCTGGCAGACTCAAAATTTTGCATGGCAAATATCATGCACACTGGAGAACTGTGGTGATGGAAACTGTTTCTGTGGCATAGCTAGGGGTGGCAATTCCTCCCTTGAGGTCTCACTTCACCTTTTCAGGATGAGATATGCAATTGAATGACTTCAGCTTCCCCTTGAGACAGGCTTACTCTAAAGCCAACATTTCTGTGGTGCTGATTGTGTCACCTTGGCAAAAATAAAATAGACATAATTAGTATGAAGAAAAGTAAACCGTGCTGAACTGTGACTTCCTCTCCAGACTGGTCTTTCAATCTGCATTATTAGATCCTGCACAAAAATGATGAAAGTAAACATTCCTGTGGGATTTTCACAGGGGAAACCATTCTGATATGTTCTAAGGCATCAGGTTAAGATTACACACATTCTGCACTGAGGATTGTAACCTCTTGTTGCAAAGGAAAGAACTGTAATTGTTTCTTCCAAGCCTGATTATTACCCTCTGTATGTCTGTGACACATTAAAGAATACTGAGAGTAAGCTGCTACATATGCAAGACAGAATGTGTACACACACAGATATATATGTATATTGCTCAAACACATTTACAAAGACATACAGTATATATGGAACAGGAACACAATGCTCCAATAAGAAAATTAGAGTTTTGCGGATTTTGTTTAATTTGCCTTTTAAATTGAAATCAGAGAGACCGCGGGTATCTATACGCACCACTTACGCTGCAACCCTCAATGAGGTAGCTATTAAAATTAAAATTAATTACAAAATTTAAAATTAGCAATAACACATACAATGTGGAATCTTAATTACTGCTCTGTGAAGAAAAATCACTGAATTAAAGACCTTGTTACTGTCATAATTTAGGAATTAATTTCACATGATGACATGTGGAAAACAGAGTGCAAAAGGGAGCAGGATGAGATAAGAAGCAGTAGCATTCCCTACACCACTATTTTGTTCTACTTCTGTTTTCTGTATGGCACATCAGGAAGTTTTCCCTGTGTTTGTATGCTCTGTATGTAGCTCCCTCAGAATACCTACCTGGCTTTGGCTAATTGGAACATGAGAAGAGTGGAGTGCTTGACGTTTTGAATGGCAGTTGAAAATTGCTCAAAGGCAGTTTTTAACCAGTGACTCATTTCTGAATGGGCTTCAGGAGCTTGACCATCAAAGGAGATCTTTATGTCTCATTTTATCATCCTGGGACTCTTTGAATGCAAAGAGTTTTGCCTGTGCAAAGGCAGAATGACTGGAGAGATTGATGGTTTAATTTCTGTTCCTGCACCAGAAATACGGGTTGCTAACACACCAGGAACTTTTTCTCCTTTGCAATGATACTGGCATAATTTTGAGTGAAAAGTAGAAACCATAATACTTCTACAAATCTCTCTGGGTTATTGAAGAGCGCTAATCAGAAAATAACATTCCACAGCTGTTGCATTCCTGAACTACTCTTCCCTGTTTACCCTGAGAGCAGCTGTCATTATCTCCTGTTAGCAGAAACCCTATACAAAGAGGGTCTTTGAGGCAGAAAACATCATGCCCAGCCTGATCTCTTCTTGTGGCAGCCACAGAGCTTCCTCTGTGTGCTGAGAACACCTTTCTCCTTTTGCTTCTTCCCACAGTATTCTGTGGAACACCCATATTCACTGGCGAGAAATACTTCTTAGTAGATCACTATTATCAAAATGCTAGACACTTCCCAACCACGCTGTGGATGGGGCTGCTTCCACACGCCCGACTCACACACATGCTGATGGTTTTTTTGTATTGTCTGCACAACAGCAGGAGGCAATGGCAACCAGTGAAATGCAACAACATCAGCCAAGCAAACAGGACATGAGTACAAATCCTATGTCACATAAGATAACAGCATAGTTTGAGATAAAGCAGAGAAAATCCCCTATGGGTTCAACGTTTTATATATGAGTAGAGGCATATTTAACTAAGGAAACATTTAATAGGTTCATAAAATCATGGGGATTTGCTCTGAGCAAGACTGAAACACTTTACAATATTCTTCCTGGTTCTTTTTATACATGATGTTCTCTAGGTACAGTTCAAGATTTATCTTCACTTTCACTTTAAATCCTTTATTTTAAAGGGAGGCTGCTGACCACCCTTGGGGAAAACAAAAGAAAATCCCACCTGTTGCTTTGGGCTATATGCTTTTAACACTGCCATTTGTTTCCTTACAAAAAACATATCCAGAATTTGCTATCAACCTATTTAAGATTAACTTTTCACAAAAAAATTCAAAATTATTGTATGATATCTTCCTGCAAATCTTCAAAGTCAGAGAAAAAGGAGGTTCAGGAGAAACACTTTGCTAGCCCAAGACTCTCCAGTATCTAGGGCAAATTCAAGAGACAATTGCCTTGGAGGTTCTAGGTCAACCCAAAATTTGTATGTAAGTTTCAGGATTCGTTTAAAACTAGAATCAAAACTAGATTGCTGATTCAAGTTGAAATAAAATCACATATTCACTCCCTTGTGTATTAAACTGGATTCTCAGGGATATTCATATAGCTCCCTTTGGACTTTCAGATTCACCATTGCTGGGTCATGAAGGTTCTCAGGAACCTTGGCCTGCTGTTAGCGTGTCACACAGGACAATTGACATGGCAAGGTTTATGTTCTCATCATTCATCACTGCTGAAGCAATTCAATTATTAAACAAATGCCCAGAGCAAGACAAAGCCAGAAGGCATTTATTTGAATAAAATCCCTGGATGTCATCAGTGGGAACTACCCTAATGTTTGACAATGCTTTAAGCAGTAAATTATCAAGTATTACTGGGTGTTCCTGGTGTTCCTGTCTCCCTTTCCATGACTGAGAGAGAAGTGAGCTAGGTCCCATAGAGGATATGAACAGAAAAGGTATTTGGTATAACTGATCTGGCAGTCATATGATACAGTACTGCCTGAAAACACAGGATATTTTAGCTGTTCATAAATGTGAATGCATTTTCCTAGGCTCTCAGAAAACCCCTAGGCTCTCAGAAAACCTGTGCTTACCTTTCTGTGTGAAAAATTGTTGGTTTGTTTGTCAGGTCTTTTTCCCCAGCACCAAATATCAATGATTTTCCTATTTGCCATAGCAAGCCACTTAATCAATCTGGCACGCTGCCTGCTTGAGATGGTCTTGAAGTTATGGGACTGGCAGATCTCCTTATGGCTGTGACCTGAGTGATTAATCATGTGGAGTGGCCATTTGCTGAGAGTGGGAAGCTTTTCATGATTGATGGAAATGGGCCAGGCTGGAGGAAGAAGAAGCTGAGAAGGAACCAGATATTGATTTGAAATTCCACTCATCCTGTATGAGTTAGAAATGCTAGTAACAAATTCCTCCTTCTCCTCAAGAGTTTACTTGCAGTTCCACAGCAGGAGAAAGAGCAATGAATGGCAAATTAATATGATCTAATGGATACAGCCTCTGAAGTTTTCCTATGAGGAGAGAAACTTCCATAAGCTTTCCAGTGGCCCCTGTACCAGTGCTAGAGCACAGAGATCCATCAGCAAAGAAATCACACTTGTATGTAAGTATGAGCTCTTCTGTGCATGGATTAGTTAGCCACAAGCATTACTTGGCTCTGTGCAGTTGCAAAGTCAGCTGTCAGAGGCAAGGTTTGAGGTGCTTGCCTGGCATGAAGGGATATCCAAGAGCAGACAGATCAGAGCACATTCAGCTCTGCCTTTGGCACCTGGGGAGTGATGGAACGCTTCACAGAGAGATGCCAGGACATTGTTCCCATGGTCACCTGGAAGGCTGCAGAGCAAACCCAGCATATCTCACCACACTGTGGCACCCTATGAGGTGCCCATGGAACTGCAAATTGCTGCTTGAAGCAGAGAAAGAAAGGTTAGATTAGTCACACATACCCATCAATCAATCACAAAGGAAGCAGGGATAGGGATTAGGAACATAGCAAATGTCGAACTTTCAGATCCAGTCTAATGATCATGGATAGTCACCCACAAGGTCCTGTGCTATTTAGCAGGTCATGTCTCACCATCACAAGGAGCTGAGTTTTGCTTCTCTTCACTGCTTAGAGCCCTGGCTTTGGTATTGCCTCTGCCAATCATGCACACAGTTTTTCTAATGTATCTACAGCACATCCAAGCTCATCACCACTATAAGCATGTGCTCCTGGTGTTCCTGGCATGCCTCTTGCTCTGTTTCTCATGTCTTAACCTAGTCTCCTCATTCCATCCAGTAAGTTTGTTTTCCTGCTCCCACGTCAAGCACCTAGAGCAGAGTTCGTTTTTTGACATATTTCTTCCCTCAGAGGGCTTCTCCTCCAAAACTGTTATCACTGACCAAAGTCAGTCCATCATTTCACACTGACTGGCCATATCACAGCATATCACCTTCCTGACCAGTTCCCTCATCAGTTTCCTCAAAACCAGCAAAAAGTGGACAGGAAAACTGGCACTGGCTCCCTCTAGCCCAAGCCTCCTTTAAGTCAGAGAGACCCCACAATATAGTGAAGGAAAGGTGGTTCTCAAGCCTTTCTGTATTCATCACTTTCTGCAAACAGCAGCATAGCAGATGAATAACAGATGAGATGGGTACATATCAATAGCTGAGCACAGGAATAAGTTAATAACAAGGCACATGCTTGCAAAACTCTGTCTGTCACTGCAAACATATCCTACCTGCAGAAGGTCACCTGCCCCTCATGCCTAAACACTGCATTTCTCTGTAGTGGTTTAGAACTCTGCTCATCATACTGATTAGGTTTCTTGTCTCAGCACCAGATATCTCCCTAGACATCCTGGATGGTGAAGTTGGCAGAGCTTTTCACCCAGGAATAGGAAACCTAAATACCTTTAAGAATCTATTCTTGAAGGTTTACATCAGACTTGGCTGTGAGCAAAGGAATTACACTTGAAATCTTGGTTTCAGAAAAAAATGAAGACATTTTCATGTAGATCAGCATATAATTGATCCAACAGATATTGTATTTGGGGAACAAAAGTGACAGGCATACATTAGGACTTGTCACACCCTTTTATGTTCAGCCTCCCTTTTTCATGCCCTTTCCCTCTAGAGCTTCACCCCACTAATCACTATGCAATGCCACAGCTGTCTGGAAAAAACATTGCCTGAATATAACAAGCAGACACATAAAAAATCAGTCTCAGTGGATGTTATTTGCTTTTGTGCTGCTTTTATTTGTGAAAATTCTCAGCTTTTAAACTCTGTACAGACTCTGTGACCTGGAGGCAGAGGAGAAATGGTAATGGAATAGGTCAACTTTTCTGTTGCTTTTAAGGAAAAGTTCTAGTGCTTATTGAACTGATGACGTCTGGTTGCCTATGGTTATTCTTATCTTGTGGTTGATTGCAAGTTCTGATTAAGGCTTCTCCCAGGGAAGGAGCATGTTAAAGAGCTCTCTCCAGAGTGAACTCTCTACTACATGAGTTCATTCTTCAGCCTTTAATCTGGGTACTTCAGGAGTCTCCAACCTATCTGGCTGGGTAATTTCAGAAAATTTATAAGAATTTAATTATCTTTGAATTCATTTATTTTTCTTTAAATCATCAAAAATTCAAAAGTTATAGCTAACAACAGAGAAGCCCAGCATGATTAAATAAGAGACTGGGCTGAAATCCAGGCTGTCCTCCTTCCCTCTCTCATGCACCTGAACCTATGCACATAGACATATACGCAAAGAGAGAAGAAAATGTGTGGTAATGCCTAAACATACTTGATAAGAAACTAACCCTGATAGGGCAGGCTGTCCCCCACCTATGCTATGACCCCTGAACTGCAGTGATCTCTGAAAATTTTCCTACCAACCTTCAAGATGGTGGGAATTCCTTTTGTTGCATCTTCCCCTCCAGTGACCTCCTCTCTGCCACTTTCAAGCAAGGGAAGGCTCTCCACTGCAAACATGACATCCACTACAAGCACTGCTGGAGAAACCCTAGCTGCCACCTGCATCACCAAGCCCTCAAGACCAGACCCACAAAGCTGAAGAATCCTTCTGTCAGGAAAAATACAATGTGACCAGGGGAAAGATAGAAAGGATTCTAAAAAGCTTTGCTTTATCTTCCTGTGTTTTTTGTTAGTCTGTGTCATTGATGCTTTATGTGATGGGAGAAGTAGAATTTTTTTTTTTCAAGTAAATCTTGTATTTTCTCACCATAAAAATAGGTCAAGCTCAAATCTGGGGAGTGTGCCTTCGACACATTTTCTGCCATAAATCTAGCTGGTGTTCCACTGTTTGTAGTTGCAGTCCACTAATTAGTCAATCTCTTAAACGCAAGGCACTTCATTACAGTGTCGGTAGTAATTACTCACAAGAGTTGGAGTGCTGTCCCCATCCAGTGGTGAAATGTTAAAATGCTGCTCTCCAGGAGCTTCAGTTTTTCAGACATTTTGCAAAGCATGATGCCTTGATTTTAAATTGCCCAGCTAGAAACTGGAAAACTTCATTGAAAGACACTATATGAGTCTTATAAAATGCATATTCCATATATTTTAAAAAAATCTATATTTTTACCATCAAAATCTCATCAGCAAATGCTGCGGATTTTAATTTTTATCCTCCTTGAGATTTAAGCTTTGTCTTTGAAAGCTGATGTTCTTCTGGCATTGTAACTGTTTCTGGAGACAAGAATTCAGAGCTTCACCCACCTCCCTCGCCCCTTCCACCTCCAGTTTAATACAGCCACATCAATAACCTCCTCTTTGCTAATGTGAAAAAAGGCTTCTGGCAGTTCACATTTTTCATGTGTCGCAGAAGGAGAGCGCCACTAAAGAGCATGCAGGGTTAGAAGAATTAATGTGGCTTTGCCAACAGAGACTCCGTAATTAGTTAAGCTCCTGGTTCTTTGCCTTTCTTGTGCCACATTGATTTTAGCTGCCATGGACAGAAAAGAACAAAATGCAAGCAGAGTTGGCTAGCAGTACCCAAAGGAATGCCAGGTTCATTCCTCACTGTAGCAGCTTGTGCTTTAAGTCTTTCAAAGACAGGATGCCCCAGCCTGACTCTTACCTTGGCCTCCAAGAACACATTCTTGTTTTCCTTCTCTTGTTTTTGGCCTGGCCTCAGGAAACATTCAGTCAGAGATTCTTCTCACAAAGAAGAGAAAAAAATGTTGTTGTCTCAGCAGCACAACATAAACTTTATCAAAAAATGGTGTGAAAGGTTAATTCAGACAATAAATGGCCTGTGCCAAGCTCTCGGCAATATTACATTGACCTGCTTTTTGTTTTGTTTTGTTTTCCCTAATTGCTTTCAAGTATGCCAAGGCCTGGCTGATCTCCAGAAACCTGGAGCTGAAAAACTGTGCAAATCCATTTCTAACCCATCTCCTTGGACTACCCTCAAGGCAGAGCTGGCACAGTTCAAACTGTGGTTCTTTGTATTCTGAGGACACTATTGAAGCTGTGCAGGTTCACTGTATGTGCTGTTTGTCTACAAAGTTGCAGTATGGGATTGGGAAGAAATCAATGTTGCCTTTCAGCATTTCAAACCCATGTATGGCCCATTTTCTTTTGAAGGTATGATAGCTCTGAAGTTGATAAAAAGAGTTGTCAGTAAAGCTGTGCCTGAGATATTTGGAGAGCCACTGCTGAATGCTCATTTGTTATCCCCTTCAGCTGCCAGGTAAACCCCTGATTCCAGAAAGTTTTGAAACAAGTCTTTCCAGAAAGTTTAGGAGTGTTTGGACCACCTCCTTGTTTTGGCTCAGTTCCTAGATAACAGCATTCATTCAGATGGTCCTTCTAAACTGAACAGGACTGGTAAGGTACGATTAGCACACTAAGTTATGTATGAAAATATGCTGAAAATCTAGTTTTAATTTCTTGTTAGGTCAAAGTGCAAATCTGGAAGTACTGAGGATAATTCTCCTTTCATTATTGAAGTGCTAAGGAAATATATTCATTTTTACAGAAGGAAATCTATTTCACTCAGGAAAATCATTGATTTATTATAAAGCTAAGAGTTAAACAATCTCCTTTTTATTTCACATGGATTTCTTTAAAATAGATTATGCAGTTCTTTGAAAAGATGTGACCTTTTGAAAAAATGTTCTCCAAGTTCCTGGGACTTTTCTCTATCTCTTCCTGGCCAAGAGTACACTCCCACATACCAGCTCCCATCGTCAGGCTACATTGTCAAGGGAAGCATTCAGGCTGGACTTGGATGGTTCCACTGGTCCTTTGAAGACGACGCTGAAGGACATCTGCATTCCTTAAACAGCCAGATGAGAGCACCTGAGAGTTGTCTCCTCTGCTTAGGAGACAAGCAGAGCAGTTCTGCAAGTCTGGCAACAATGCTAATGGAGCCAGCCTGCCTCTGCATGGGGGCTCCTGCCCCTACTGCTGTTTAGGTGAATCCCCCATGAACTGTATTGCCTAAAAAAGATGCATATTGCAAAACAGTCACACAAAGTTATTACCCTTGCCATTCAAGGATTAAAGTATGGTGCCAAGGAGGTGGTTTAACTCTTAATGAGAGCTATCAGCAAGTGCACATAGAGCACAGACTGCATACTGAGCAATGCATATTCAGTGGGGCTGCAAAGCAGGCTCTAGCTAGCCCCTCTCACCACATTTAACTTTTCACACTAACCTTCATTTTTCACCTTCTTTAACAGATGCATTCTCCTAAAAACTTGCTGTAAGAGATACTTGTAACCGCCAACCTGCATTTCTAGACAATGGGATTGTTCATAAATGTTGGACACTTGTTGATGAGACAGAGGCTGTCTGTGACATTCAGCTGATTTCTCAGTTCCCAGCCTTGTACCCTGTGGCTCACAAATCCCCTGGTCCCATCAGCCTGCAATGACCTGAGAGTTCTCCACCATACTTTACTTGGAAGTAACTCTGGCCAATTTACAATGCCCCAGGGAAAAGGCCCTGAACTGCCCAAACTCTCACGTAAGTCACTCAGTGTATTTAAATCCTCTAGTGCATGGGATTATTCATGCACCCTTTGTCCAAGGAAAGAAAAATTAGGTAATAGAAGTATTTTCATGGAAAGCTCCCTCTATCTGTTAAACTAAAACAAGGCATTTCTTCATTCTGATTGAAGAGTCTCCAGACTCCCAGACTCCCACAGTTACTGTGGGAGTGCAGGGCTTTGCTTAAATCATACCAGTCTTGTTCTGAGTAACCAGAAGAATTGGCAATGAGCACAAATCACTGGATCCTTGCCTAGTTTTGTTTCTCAGATACGTGTCTTGCCCATCCCTGCAAATAACTCCAGGCTCAAGTTTAAGTGGAATTGAAGCTTTCCGTGCTTACCCTCAGCACAGACTGCTGTGCTGACTGTCCCTCCAGGGATTCAGAAAGCTTTCTAATTCCTGCTAGAGAACCCCTCCAGAGGGATTTCTGTCCTTCCCTAGTCCAGATGACAGCTCCGAGATAGGGTCTTGTAAATAGGTGGTAAAGAGCAAGCAATAGCAACCCTGAATTAACTTCCAAAGAATCCTCCCCCTGGACCTATCTGCATATGCAAGGCAAAGTTTGCTGCCTGTCTTCAGGGTGCCTACTGTAGTCACTGTGCTGTTCTGTCCTAAGCAAAAATATGCTGAGCCTTTCCAGTATATCATTAGCTACAGGGTTGGTAAACATTGACTTTGCTCCTATGCCTGGAGGATTAACGTCTTACAATTGCAGCTTGTGATAAATAAATGAAACTTGGGGAGAAAAACAATGTGTTATCAGAAATCCTTGCTGTCAGGGCATTATTGTGCTGGGAGCTGGGATCTTTCCACCCCTGTTCCAGTATGTGCAGACTAGGACATATCTGTGTCTCTGGGAACTCAGTTCAGCATTGCTCTGCTGCTCTTTCAAAACAATCACTGATTCCATATGGCTGGGGAACAGGACACCCTTTGGTCTGACAGCACTCCCATATCGCACAGCTGTGCAGGGCTGTATCTGTGCTTACAGTTCTGCATCAGAGATAGCAACTCAGAGCACAGTGGTGCACAGTGCCTGGGAGGCTGACAGCCACCACCAGCAGCACAAGGCACTCTGGTCTGTGTGTGTGTGTGTGTTCCATATTTTCCATCCTCCTGAGTATACATGTTTCTGGCAGACTGCAAAAAACCACCATGAGTAATGAAAATAGAACTCAATTTTCTCTACTGCTCATTCAAATATATTTGCCTTTCTTTTAACCCAATCTAATTCCTTCATTTTTCTCTTTAATCATAATCTACAGAATTCAGATTGTGCAACTTGCAGCTATCCATTGATTTTACAATCTAGCTGTCACAAGACCAGGCACAGTATCTTACGTCATAAGAAATTGCCAATACAGGAGAAAAAAGAGAACAAGACTAAAGTTCTTTCTTCTACTAAATAACATTAATGAATAACTATAAGTCTGTGGTCAGAATTTGTTCTGAAAAACCACAGTACTAAAAGAGAATTAAGAGTGACAGAAGACAGACAACTGTATCTGCCAGAGAACATCACATCAAGATGGGCATGAATGCACCTGTAAAATTACACTTGCTAGAAGGCGGCTTACTAACAAGCTGGAAGGTGAGTACAAAAAACCCCAACAAAATTGTTAATAAATTTAAAAATAGTATGGAATTTTAAGAGTCTTAAAACATTGGAATGGCTGCACTAGCTCAAACCAAAGGTCTTTCAAGTCTAATACTCTTTCCTCAACTGTTCCATTAGCAAACCCTTTGGATGGTTAGCACAGGGTAAACACATTTGCTGGTGTTCCCTTCTACTCCCCTTAGCTCCAAATATTTTCTGCTCAGGAAATTCCTGAGCTTGAAGAGATCTATATTTTTATTAAATCCCAAGAAAAAACTCTTCCAAGATATGCCCAGTTTCAACTTGAACCACTCTCGTAGTCTTGTCATCACCCTATTTTTTGCAAATTCTGTAAGTCTACTACATCTTGTATGAAGAACTGCTTTCCTGGAACTGCCTGGTCCTTGTAGCCCAAAGGATGATGAACAGTCAATGCCTATCCATGACCTCATTACCACTCATGGGGCCTGTGCATTACCCCATGGCCACTTCTCAAGGCTGAAGACAGATCATCTACTCAGTCAAATCTTATACACAAATTCTTTCATCTAATTATTCCTGCGGCCATTTTCCAAATGTCTTATGGTCTTAACAGTGTCTTGAATATCAGGGGCTCAGAACTGGTCAGAGTCAAGGGTTAGGTAAACCATGGATTTATATGGCGGCAAAACTATGTTCTCTTTATTATTTACTCCTTCCTAAAATAAGATTTGCTTTGGTCATTTCTCGTAGACCCAGAGCTGATGTTTTCCTGAACCTGTGCCCTACAACTCCAAGGTCTTGCTAACAGTGATCATCAAATCTAGGCTCATTAATTTTCATTTTACCCCATGAACATCACCTCACATTCTTCTACTTCAATCTCCACTTGCCACGTCATTGTTTAATCATCCAGGCCTCACTGGAAGTAACAATAACCACTGATATTGCTAATTTACTTATAAAACAAATAAGTGCGAAGAGATCACCCTTACAGCTGTTCTTTCCCACTTTTAATCCAACAAAATTTCAGAGGTGAAATTTCAAAAATTTCAAAATTTCTTCCCCTCTTACAGCAGCTATTTATAACAGTTTCAGGAAGAAGAAACACAGTCTCTCCAGAAAGATCAGCTTGTCAAAGATTTTTTTTTTTTAAATGAACAAAACAGGCAAAAAAATCAACAATTTTCTGGTCAGAATCACCTCACATGTACATATAGGCTTGAAATGGAGTAAAACATTTAGGCATGTACAACAGAAACAAGCCTGTATTTCTAGACTCTGTTAAGTGACTAATATATTTTCTGAGCCTAATTTGTGGATTTGTTTGCCTGGAAAAGAATTGCATGCCTTAAAAAAATGTACTAAAGATGGCTTGTTGCTTATTTCACAGAGGAGTACTGCTGTGCCATGTAGCATTTCTGTGGTTCTTAGGCTTCATGGACAGCAAGTAAACAGATTTATGATATTGTTGGAATAGACTGTGGGTCTCATGAGGTGTGACAGCTGTTATTTTACAGTACTTAAGTCAGTGTGAAGTGACAGTCAGCCACCTACTGGAAATGCTACATACAGGCATAAATAATGTGTATCCACAGGAGTCCTGCAGCACAAAAATGCAATAATGCAGTCATATACCCTCTTTTAAATGCACTCTCCTTGGAAAATCAAGACCATTTATTGAGCAGCTGTGATGCTCCATGACAAATTTCCCATTCTCCATGCTCACCCATTCTTTATGGCACAATCCACCGTTTTCAAAGATAGTATTTTTGAGCTTGCAATTTATTCCATCCACATTCTTTTTAGTACACAGACCAATTAAATTCCTGTAAATCCACAGATATGAAAATAACTACCTATGTCTTCTTCATTAAAGATCCACACATCAAAAACCACATTATTTTTAACATAAAACAGGGGTAGTTCCTGATCCACTTTCATCACAACAGAATAAAAAAGTTTTCATAGAAGCACCTCATACACAGGACATGTCTTGTAACACAGCCAAAAACATTAGCTGAAGCAGTCTGTTAATTTGACACTGGTTCAGGAGGCAGGACCTGATTGAATAGAGTCAGAACAGCTTCATGATAAGAGTACAATGTCAGGAGTCAAGAAATCCAGTCTCTCCTCATGCTGTATATCACATTATTTATGTAACTATGCACAACTCAGGTCAGGGCTCAAACATGTGACTGAATTATGAGAGTGCAATAAGCCACTTGGGTCTAAGCAGCAATAACTCATGATAACTCCTTGCATTCTCATAGCCAGTGAAGGATACATAAGCTGATGCAAGTACTTTGAACCAGGGCAGATGCAAAATGTACTTAGAAAGTGTAAATAATACTCAGTTGTCAAGAGGACAACTTCATAGAGTGCCCTATGTTGATTTCATTAAGTGCCCATAAGTGGAAATAAATCTTTTTATTTTAGCAATCATAAATCTACCTGTGGAGGTATAAGTGCTCCAGCCACTTCCTTCCATTATTTCTTACAGGTATTTATTTAACATTTGTTAAAAAGTCTGTTTCCCTCAACACAGAAGAGATTTTGTAAAATATTTACCCTGCTCAGGTTAACCTTCAGACTCACCAAGGTACTGGGCCTGGATTTGACTGGGTGGGGTTTCAGGTTTGTTTCATCTTTAAGCTTCAAGTTTATCATGCTAAGTGCTGATTAGACCAACTTATTCTGCCAGGGATATTTTTTCAAAAATTTTTAGATTAAATTTATATCAGCAGATTTAAATGAGATACAATCTGTCAGCACCTATCTCACTTTATGCCAAATTAGGTATCATTTGTCCTCCCACAGATGGAATAAAGCAGAAAACCAGTACAAAACCTCATGCTGCACATGAGGCTAACTCAACAGGATATGGGGAAAGACAGGAGGAAATTAAATGGTTTGCACTATTAAAAAAGCCCTAAACCCATATAAATTGGATTTGCAAAATAAGTTTTGTATGTATGGACTAAAGTCAATTGATAGAAATCTGCAAAGCAAGTAGAAACATAACTACTATAGCCACTGCCAAATGGGGAAAATACAGCAACTGGAGCAGAGTCATCAGTCATCAAAAGCAGAAAAAAAACCAGAGGGGAGTACAGTGTAAGAACAGGTGAAGAAAATATGTGTTGTTAATAGCAATAACATTTCTACCAACAAGCCACAAGCTCTGCATTCAGCTGCCAGCAGAAGCAAGCTATATTTATGCTCCATCTGCAGAGGTAATGATTTAATTTATTTGTACACAAGTGATAACACCTGCACTCTGCTCCCAGCAACAGTCTGAGCCCTTCCTCTGCCCTGCCTCCCCACCTGTCTCCAAGCTTGAGCTACCAAGAGGTGGCAGAACCACCCACCCAAGCAGGCATTGGCTGCCTGACAGACTGAAGATCCATATTATTTTAAAACAAATTTCAATGCAAAAATTTACATATTAAAGCAGAAAGACTGAATCAAATTCACTGTTGGGATTCATGAAGCAATTTGGGCAGAGAGCACCTTTTCCCTCAGCTGGAGCTCTGCATGCGCAGCATTAAAGATCATGGTGCTGCAATGGATTCCCCTGCTTCAGCCAGGTGGAGTCTGGCAAACGCTGCTACCACACAGCTCCACTTTATAATGTGATTTCCCTGAAGTGCCTATTGCTGCACAGCAGAAGAGACAGGTATGGTACTACCGCCATGTGGGCATAACACACAACTTGCCATTTAGATCACCACCTAAAATCATGCATATTGAAGGCTAAAAGTCTTGCAAGTTCAACATCCTAAAGTAAAATGGGTTCAACTCTATTGCAACCTCCAGACAGCTCACTTCATCTTTTCAATGTCAGTGGGAGATGAACATATGATGGCAATAACCTCCAACAAGTAACCACTAACACTTCATTTTCTTTCTTGTATCTAGATAAAATTTTAGTAATAAGTGGTGCTTAACAAGAGCATTCAGTGTGGAATTAGAAAAATCCTCATAAGACAGCAACACAGGTATAGCTTCAGGGTGTCTTGATGTGTATTATTCAATATCCTATACTTCTGTTTTCTCTAAATCCAGCCTAACTATGTGGAGTAATAATAACAGTCTGTGCTTTTGCTTTTGGCAACCATATGTACACTGGCCAGAATTCTTCAGCTTAATGCACGAGATGTTACAGCCCACCTAAGACAGGTTCATGATTTCAGCTATTAACAGAGCCAGACACCAACACCGCCAATCAACAGCGGTCAGTGGTTCCACTGCACCAGCACCACTGAGCCAACTGTCAGCACCCACTCCCAGCTGCCCGTGGCTGGAGATCAGGTGTCAGGCACAGCAAAGGTCTGTCAGACACCCCTCTCTCCGCACAGATGCCTTGGACAGGAGCACCAGTTTTTGCCAGCCTAGAGAAACACACAACTCATATTCTCAACAGACCAGCAACACAAGTCAACACAACCCCCAGCACAACCCCATCCCTTTTTGTGCAAACACACAAAAAAGATATATTAACACCAGGGTCACGTTTATTCCTTGGTGGACTGTCTCAGAAGAGCTGCTTGGACAAGATGGTCTCCCAACTCCATCCAGTGTCTCAGAGCCTTGGCAGAATCCTGCAGCTATCCCTGGGGACCTGAGCATCTCCACACCATCTTTTGGTGCGACTGCAACCTCAGCAGGAACAACACAAGCAGTAACGTTCATTTCAGTGCCACTGTAGTTTGTAAAACGGGTGCTGTTGAATCACACATCACTGCATAACAGGTAACATGCCCCAAATTAAGCTTTGGAGTACATCACTTCAAAGCAGATTTATTGGGCTTTGGTATTGGGTTTTTTCTTTATTATTGTGTCAATTTTTTGTTTGATTTCGGAAAAATTTGTTGTTTTGAAAAACTTTTCAAAAAAAGAACTGGAATCAAGGATGAAGCACAGCCATAGCCTAGAATTGATTCAGACCTGTACCAGGAGTGACTGACAGTCAAGGGATATCACAACTGCTAAGTGGCCTCCCCAGAACTGGTCTCTGCCCATTCCTGAAGGAACAGGTGCCCACAGGACCGAAGCCAGCAGCACGGCTGTGTGAATCACTCACTATCCGAGGGCAGACCAGTCAGCCTTAACCACAACAGCTGCCAGAGCCAAACAATCCTCTGAACAGCATTTTATCCTGAAAGGAGCCCCATACGTGGCACAGCCGATAAACTCTACACGTGGCTTTCAAGTCCAACAGACACTTCTAATGAATCTTCAATTTACAAATAATTTTTAAAAACCCCTACATTCCTCACCATAAAAATATAATGCAGATCATAGATTGTTTCCAACACATTTAGTCCTCAAAATCTAGGCTTGCATTATTAAGATGACAGTTTGCTTAGGTTCCAAGGAGGATGATTCTAATGAGAAATGGCCAGATGAAACAAACCAAATCCTGAAATTTTCACACCCTCCACCTTTTAAAGATCAGACCCAGAAAACACAAACTTTCAAGCAGCCTTGTGAATTAGCACAACAGCACCTGACCTTGCCTTTAGAACCTGTGATTCCCTGTGGCACTCCAAGCCTCTAGCACTGGCCACACTGCCCTCGCGCACCTCAGCAGGGCAGAGCACAGGCAGTGACCCATCACCTCCAGGCAGAAGCTCTCAGCTCTTACAGCCCCTGCTTCTCAGAAAAAAAGTCCTTTTGCACAGGGTTTTTTGTCTGCTTTGTTTAAAGGCATAATATCTTAACTCCAAGCCATTCCAAACATGTCCAAAAAAATACAAACCAGGTGAAATTGACCAAAATTTTTTTCAGCCCACTCTCTACCCCCTGACAACTCCACCATCTCATTCAGGGAAAATGCAGTAGTCAAAATCTTCCATAAAACACAAGCATCACATAAACCACTTCAATTTGGTTTCCCATCTATGTCTTGAAGCAAAAGATTAAAAAAAAAAGAAGACACATCACACCATTAATTTTCACATTTAATTTAATGGCACTCTAATTAACTTTACAGTACTTTTATCTCCACTAGATACTGTGTTTCAAAAGTATAATGGGAAGAAAACAAACATAAAAAACCACCTTCATGGTAGTTTTAAAAACTAAATCATTTGGAGTTACATATGCATAAATTACTTTCAAAAAATTGCTCAGGATTTTATTTTTCACCCTTATCTAACAAAAACTGATTTTGTTGGGTATTTTCATAAAATTTAAAGAGAGATCAAAAATGGCACTTAAGAAACTCTGAAGTCAGGGATGTCATAAGGTTATACCAGGACTTCCGCTGGAGCCTGCCATGAAGCAAACACTATAAATAGGGAAAGAATGTGCAAGAGCTCCGAATAAGTGAGAAGCACAACATGTTTTGCAAGCTTGTGTTCTGAGGGCCATGAAAGTGAAGACTCTTGGCTGAGGAAAGCCTGCCCAAATTTCCCCAGCTAAGGCTTATTCCAAGTAAACCCATCATAGAAAACCACAGGGACAGCCATACACTGGCTTCTGCGGATTTGACCTTGGATCAACAACAAAAACAACCACAAGGTGACTTGGAGAAGTCCATAGAAATAATGGAAAGCATTTTTTGTTTTTCCCATGACAAGTATTAAAGAGAAATAATATAAAAGCAAGTTAGAATAGACAAGGCAGAAGGTTTTTTTTAAGGTGGATCAGCTATAAAAATAGCAACACTACTGATTTTCTTGTCAGTTTCATACTTACACTTTAAAGAGATCAGGAAAACAAGTACACTTTGTACTAAGTTTGGAGCGTTCTTAAAAGAGGGGAAACTAGCCCAGAAGCAGCCCTTATTTTCACCCTAAAGTTTAGCCTGAAAGATTGTGGACTTATACAGTCACTTAAATGACTTGAGTTTTTGGGGTGAAATGTGAAATGTGTTTCGTACAATAGATAGTGTTCATTTTAGCTTTCATTTCCTTTAATTCAGAGTTCAGGAAGGGACCTAAGTGAATTGTTCATTCTACTATTTCCTTTTTTTTTTAATTAAGAAAATATTCACTCAACTAAGAAAGGCATTAATATTTTACCTGTGCATCCCACTTCTAGAGTTGCCTCCCACCAAAGGACATTCACAAACACTCTCGTATTTAATACTTAATCTTTGTGAGATAAAGTAATTCATAACTTCAAGTTAATAATTTGTTCACTTGGATGCCCATATGATAAAAATTGGGCAGACAGTTTGACTCATGCACAGGACTAATGGAGTATGTTAAAGAAAATAAATGCAGAAATCTACAGAAAACTACAACTTTTGTTTGAATCATATATTAATTATACAGAAGAAACAAAAATCTCTACTTACATAGAAAAGGGTGAAAAAAACAAACACACTCAATCCAGCACTTTTCTTACTGTAAGAATATTGCACATTCCGATAATGTTGCACAAATTACTGGCTTTTAATAAAAGACCATATATGAGGTATTAGTCCATTAATAAATAAAGAAGAACATGGAAAAGGAAAAGCACTTAATATAGCGCAACAATCCATTCCAAGGATTAGGCAATGAAAACAAGCAATAATACGTACACTGGAGGGGAAGGCCAAAGTTCCTTAACAAATAGGCAGCTTTCAATATCCATCGAGAAGCAAAGGGTTAAATCTCTTAATAAAGATTTGAAGACGTCAAAGCCTATTTAGAACACTGCTAGTTAAAATGCTTATTTTGCTCATGCAATCAACCTGAAAGGTAAATTCTTACTTCCCAGTTCTAAAGGGAACAGCCAATTTAACAAACTGAACCTGTATGACTAGTTAAACAGAAGATACTAGTTTAACTAAGCTACAACAGAACTCTCTGACATCAGCTGAAGTTTTGTTGTGCAGCATTTTCTGGTGGTTTTTTCTTCCTTTTTAGTTTTAAGTAGTTTACACTGGTTGTGAGTTTCCACGGTGCTAAAATCAATACCCATTAGTGCTGTCCTTATTAGAAGTTTCCAACCCCACACGGCATTGGATGAATACAAAGATTGCAATTTTCATTTTTACTCTGTGGTTAGGCTAAGAATTTACCTCTCAAATCACAACACTGAAAAATTCCTGCTGACAGGTAATAAATCTGCCAGTCTAAACACTCTAGCTTTTACTAAGGCCCTTTCAGGAACACCATGAATCTGTAGACAAGCTTATCCTATTGAAGTTCCTAAGATCTCAGAGGGATATTTTAGTTCAATAAAGTGAGTTACAAAAAGTACATTGCACATGTGATAATATAGCAAGCACAAAACAAGAGTGTTTCGGGTGTGCCCTCCCAAACCTTATCAGAGAGATATTTGTATTGTGGAAGGAGGGGGGAAAAAAAACAAAACAAAAACTTTGTGTGCACACAAACTTACATACATGAATATCCCTATGTCCCCTAAAGAAGTCAAGGGTTATTCAAATCTTAAGATCGTTTCAGGCCAATTCAGAAATAAAACTAATTCCTACATCACTCACAGTCTTCACATATGCCCTTGCTATTTTCCAACTTCAAAAAGTAAGGTTTTTACTAATACTTTTGCAATGCTAGAGAGAGTAACAAAGACCCAGGGAAGTTATATTTCTGCTGCTATTTTGTGTAAATTATGTAATTTGCACAGTAAATCTGTATCAGGTAAAAACTGCAAGTGCAAACTTGGAAAGAAATGTTTAAAAAAAAAAAGCAGCACATCAAAATTAAAGTATCTCCTCTGCTTCAATCCACCCACCAGTAATTCAATCAGTCCTGAACTGGCTTACATGAAAAAAATTATATTACATTTCTGAAATGAAAAATATATATCTTGTGTTCAAATTCAGGGAAAGCGTTTACTAAACTGAAATATATATAATTTTTTCTGTCACACGAGACTATTTCTCTCCCATTCTAAGTAGTTGTCGACACATTTACTTCCCAACAGCATGTTGTCTCTATTCTGAAGATTAATTTCATCTACAACTTCTTTATAGTAGTTTAAGTGTTTTTTAGAAAATACAGTTCAGAGAATTTCTTCCATGTTAGCACAAAACCAAGAAAGATTATGAAGATGTTGAGTAAAGAAGAAAAGTTTGGAAGAAAGGAAACATTATTGTCCAGAGCAGTCGGTGTATGTGGTAACCATGTTTCCTCGTCTCTGAGTGACAGTCCTGCAGTGCTTGCTGGATCCATGAAACCTGGCATCAGTTCGCACTGCGTGTCTGTGTGCATTTTCAAAGTCACTGAATGAAAACATCTTTTCCATATTTTCAAACACATCATCAAACAGTCCACCTCCAAAGGAAAACTCTTGGAAAGAACGTCTCTGCCGGTTATGAGCCTCCCGATGACCTCGGAAGTGATTTTCAAAGTGCTTTTTTGACCGTGAGTTTTGACTAAACAGGTCAAAGTCTTTGAAGAGATCGTCAAAGTTGAAATTAAATGACTGATGGAATGGACTTCCATTACTTCCTCTTCCTCCGTGACGGCCAAGCTGATCATATTCTCTTCGTTTATTCTCATCTGACAATGTTTCATATGCTATTTATATTTAAAAAAAAAAAAGAAGTTACAGTTCAATTTCATTCAAAACATCAGAAAAAAGAAACCACACACAAACACAAAGAACAGCAGCTTTCTCTCCCACTCTTCCTGAACCGAAGAAATTTCAAACAAGACTTTCATCCAATGTTCAAGCCCAATCAAGAGCTCTACGTTTATTTACCTTTCTCCAAATCAAAATAAACTGCGTCAAAGTAGTTACTTACAATAACAAACACAGCTATATTATGAGGATAGGTTACACATAATACAACACAGTTTAACTACCAATAAATATTAGCATTTAGATTTGAAACAAAATAACAGTGAGAGGTGGTGATCAGAAAACCTGAAGGAGGGCAGGATGAGTTAGACATTCTACCTAACAAGACAAAGGACCTGCTACACTCCTATCACAGAAACACAGGGCAACATCTGCAAAGCTACTTGCCACCCAGCAAGTTCCAGCTACAAGCAACAACATAAAACACTGAGGAAATAAAGAAAATTAATTTCACCATGTGCCAATTCTCCATTTTCACAAGTTCAGCAATAAACCTAGATTTTGTGATTGAATATACCCAAAATGAAATTAGATTTCCCTCCAATCTTTGATTTAGAACTACAGCTACTGGTATTCCAAGGCAGAAACTCTGATAGAAAATACACTCATTCTGATAAGAAAATATTTTAAAAACTCATTTTCTTACTTGTCAAAGACTTGCAATTATCCTATATAATTCAACATTTAAGAGTTCCTACTTCCTCCTGTAGTAGGTGCTAACAACTGCAGTGAGTATCTAATGAGGCTGTCACTCCCCTTCATTATATTACTAACCACTTCTCTTTCAAAACAACTCTTCTGTAGACAAGAAGGTAAAAGCCAGAAATCCCATTTAGCTTAGTTAAGAGAACTACACTAATAGGTGGGTGTTATACCTGAGTCTACAGGGAACAGAAGTGGGTATACCTTATTTTTCAGCAAGTCTTTCTGTTCTTGACTATCCACTTGCACCATTTTATCACACAACACTTATAAGTGTTATATTTGTAGGATCACAGATAGTTCAAGTTAGACATGACCTCAGTCTCTACTCTAACTTCGTGCTCAAAGTAGGGTCAGTTATGAGATCAGACTAGGTTAGTCAGCGCTTTACCCAGTCATTCCTGAAAAGTGTCCAAGGCTGGAGACTGCACAACCTCTCTAGGTAATCTGTTCTAACACTGGGCTGTAGAACAGAATCACAGAATTGTTAAGACTGGAAAAGAACTCCGAGATCCTCAAAATCCAACCATCATCCTCAAGGTGAAAAAGTTTCTGCTTATAACCACTTGCACCTGTTGTCTATTGTATTTCCACCATGACCCACTGAAGCACCCTGCTGTGTGGTTTCTAATAATCTCCCCACAGTTACTTCAAGGTTGCTGTCAGGCTCTCCTGAAGCCCTCATAGTAATTCTGAGCCAGATCTTATGAAACAGATCCTAGGGCTAAAGCTGTCCTACTACCAAGTATGTTTTGTGAGAAGAATACGCCAAAAGCCTATTAAGCAGAAATGCATAAACTGTGTAAAAGGCCTTTCTATGTGCAAGGACACAGAAACAACTCAGATTTTGATGCTTGATATCTGACAGTACTTAAGTGGAATTCAGAAAAAACACCCTTTATACCTCTTATTCAGTAAAAACAAAATGCACTTAGGATATAGATATAAGACATGTATTAAATTATGACCATAGATAGTGTATATTACCTTCAGCAATTTCTCTAAATTTCGCTTCTGCTCCAGGACTCTTATTTTTGTCTGGGTGGTATTTCATAGCCAGCTTGTGAAATGCCTTCTTTATCTGGCGGTCAGATGCGTTTTTTGGAACTCCTAAGATATCATAATAGCTCTCTGTAGCCAGTATTAATTCCGTTATCATTAAAATGCAGAGAGCAAATGTGAAGACAGATTGTGTAGTGGCCATTTCTCCAGTTCCTAAAAAGAAAAGGAAATATACTTGAAGAACAAGTTGTTTTACATTCCACAACAAGTTAGTTACAGCTGTAGGCTGGCAGAGGAAGACCAGCATGTTACAGGAATCAGTGCCAGACTTGTAAGCACACTGCTTTACACCTGTCAAACTCCATTACACCGTTTCCATATTCACAGAAAATGTAAATAAAAATACTGCAAAGTGACATTTCATATACATAACAACCACTTTAGCGTCTGTCTTTGTTTTACATTTCACTTTGTCATACAAAGTTGCAAAAGTAAATACATAGCACATTTCTTTACATCTAACATTTCACACTGCCATACCTGAACTAGCTTTACATTAATCTTGAGTTCTAGGACCCCAAAGAGAGTAGCTCTGACCACTAGTGACCCTACTGGAAGACCAAGTGACTGATTAGCTGGTGCAACAACAGGAGCATGAAAATACAACTGGCCTAGAGATGACTGTGAGGTGCAGGAAGACACGACTATTAGACACTCGTGCTCAGCTTCAGTTTGTTTAACTCGCCTAAGGTGAACATAATAAAAAGCAGATCATTCACTTCCAGAGTTCAGCCAAGTCAAGCACACTTTCCTCTATTTAACAATAGGCTGGCTTAGCTCATCTGCATATCAGATTGCTTTATAAAGGAAAACAGCTACCATATCTTTGATATCAAAGAATTAATCTAATAAATACCATTGCATAGAAAGGTTTACATATGAAACCCTCAGTGTAAGAACTGAAGGTAAAAAAATGTCTTTTACACAAGACAAGTAGCTTCAACAATAATTAAAAGCTGTAATTTTATTTTTCAACAACTCATCTGTCAAAAAAAATATATTTTGAAACAAACATATGAGAACTTAGGGGATAATTGTGGCATATATAATGACTTCAAGAAACAGTTCCACATAAGCACATGATGTCTCATGATTTCCATGAAGGACAGAGTGAGCTGTTCCTACTAGAAGATGAGGACAGATAATATCCCTGTGCATATTATATTTAAAACAGAGTGCAGAAAGGCAAATGTTCAAAGACAGAATGCTGGCTGACACCTGACCAAAAGGATGTACAACAAGACCCTGAACATTCCAGATGTAACATGTCCCCCATCACTAGATTACACTGATTTAAATGTAATGTAAGAATAACTCAGAGACGATTGGTGTTACTTTCCTGAAAGTTGAATAAACAAACTTACAGGCTGAGCAGTGTTAAAGTCAGAACACTTTTGCTAGCCAGCATGGGTCTCAAAATTTGTCAGGCAGAATTCAAAACCTTTGAACACCTAATACATATGAAAATTAAACATTTATGTGAAAGTCAATTCCCTCTAAACAAAATTAAAAAGCAAGAACCAAAAATGGAAAAAAGAATACCATTTCCAATAGGCAAGTCAGGGGGCTAAAATGAATGCTGTGAGACAAGAGCAAAAGGCCTGCAAGATTAATCTACCCATGCCCTCTTAAGCATTTATTTGGCCAGCAGCCTGCATGATATCAAGTGTTAAGGGGCAGCAGTTGAAACAAATTGTATTTTGAGCAGTGTACTTAGATACCATATGGATAGTTCGTTCCAGTATTCTCCATGCACAATATCAGACATATTTTTAGTACCAAGTTTTCCCACATACCTTCTCTCACCACTTCACTAACCTGAAATTTTATGACTTGGGCACTAAGAACCACACACATGTACATCCTGCCAAGTCTTTAGGGCTTTCTTCCTGTTTGTGCTTTATAGATGCAGACTTATGTGTTCATCTCACATAGTGATTGTTTTAATTTACTTCATTAACCCACACCTGCATCATGCTTGCATAATCACCTGCTGCACTCTCTTAAGGTCAACCATCCTGCTTCTGCTACTGAACACTGAAAAGATCTAAAAGGAATAGCTCATGTCCTCCATTAAGAAAAAGCAAACCCCTCTTTCATAACTCATGACAGCCAGAGATCATTAAGTTAGTCCTTCAGGTTTTCTGCTCTGGCTCACCATCTCAACTTTCTGATAACAAAATACACCTGAATTTTTCTTTTTCTACAATTCTTTACATTAGGAGTTCTGTAATGAAGTTCTTTGCTATATTTGATTTCTAAAGCATAGTAAAAAAATGGGACTTAAGTTTCACAATGTTTTAAACTAGCAAACACAGATTTAATGCTGCCCTTGAACAAATCAATCAAACTCAAATTTAAGAATAAGATGTAAATAAAAATCAAATACAAATAAAACTCCAGTATAAGCAGCAATTTAAACTTCACAGGGTTATCAGAGAGAGCAAGTCTTATATTTAGATACTGTCAATTATTCAATTTACTTTTTAGAAAACATTTTATATGCTGTCAGTATCTTAGCATTGCTACTGCCAGCTACTTCAGCCTTGCCATTCCAAACTATTTTTACAAGCCCTTTCAAAATAAAGTCTCTTAAATACTTTTTTTGCTTACATCTCTTCACCCTGTGTTTCTCGATCAAACAGGGACACATAAGTTGCACTTCCCAGGTGCATATCCTGCAGCTACTTAAACCACATTCCAGAATTCAATAAATTCTGTACGCATTAAGCTCATGCAATAATGAGCTCTTCTAATAATTATCTATGTACTTAATTTAGGTACATCTATCAATGAAGTAAGAGAACCTTATGCCACATAACTATTTAATTCTGTTGGGTGAGCAGGTACAGATCTCAACTACTATACACTTTTGTATAAGAAGTGCACTGTCTAATGTTTATCCAAGTACTGCAAAGGTAATAACAATCAGTTCTTCATTAGTTTATCAACATTTATCAACAGGTCCACAATTAAGCAACGTTTGAGGATGACGTACCTAGAATAAAACCTGTCAGATTTAGAAAAGAATAAGCTACTTCACCTTGCAACACAAATACCCTATTCCATTCTTCTTTGAAAGTAGTTAACCAAAATCTTGGATAAATGCTTATATTCAAAGTCTCACGTACTCAGAAAACACGGAGCATCACTAGAGTTCTGCTACTGCTTTCATTACAGAATTGCTATACGCTAACCTGTGGAATGCTCACGTCCTGTAATTATTTCTGCAAGCAATTTTCTAATAATAATAAAGTTACCGAGGTCTTCCCTCTGTTCTCCTACCACGACTAATCAGATGAGTAAGCAAGTCTTCCAGTCCTCAAGGAGCTACAGGCAAGTCTGTCAAACGGAGGAGCTTGTACTTGTCTTGGCCTCTCTTATACTGACTCGAAAGCAAATATAGAAGAAGGTTCCTGAATCTTGCCCTGGAGCACAGGGAAACGAAGGAATCAACCTGACACCACCCTGCCTATCCAGACCCCTGAAGACCTCGCTGGAGCCGGACCGCACCACCGGGTGGGGCCAGGCCAGAGCTAGGCAGCAGCTAACAGCCGCATTCAGCAACGCTGTCCCACCTCCAGTGCAGCCAGGCTGGGAAACACCACCGCAGCGCGGCCCAGGGAGGCCCAAATTCCAAACAGAAGCCCCGCACCGAGCCTCAGCGGTCCCTCTCTGCGCTCCCCCGCCTAGTTTCCCACGCTGCCCCCAAGCTTCCCAGCGCCCCCCTCCCGACCCGTCCGCGTTCGCCTTCACTCCACCCACCTCAGCAACCTTCCACTTTCTCGGAGCCCTCACCTAGCGGCCGCGGCCCTTCTCCGCCGTGCTCACCTCAGCGCCGGCCCCGCTCCCCCGCCGCCCCTCAGCGCCGCCGCCGTTCCCGCCCGCCCGCGCCCGGCGCCCGCGCAGTCCGGCCCCCCGCCGTTCCTACACGAAGCGCTGCGCCATTGGTCGCCCGGGCACACGTGACGCGGTGCACGTGGGAGGTCTCAACCTCGGCGCGGTCGCCACCCGCCGCTGGGGGCGCTGTGGGGAGGCGGTGCCGCCTCCGGCCCGGCCCGGCCCAGCCCGGCCCAGCCCAGCCCAGCCCTGCGTAGCCCAGCGCAGCCCTGTCCAACCCGGCCCAGTGCAGCACAGCCCGGCCCAGCTCAGCCCGGCCGGGGGTGGCCGCCATGCCGCGGTACTGCGCCGCCACCCGCTGCAAGAACCGCGGCGGCCAGAGCGCCAAGGACAAGCGCAAGCTCAGCTTCTACCCGTGAGTGGCCGCGGAGCGGGGCAGGGCCCGGGTGAGCGCTGGCCGTGGCGGCGGTACGGAGCCCCACCGCGGAAGTAAATGGCCGAGACTCAGCGCCACGGGTGGACCACGCTGGTGGTTGCCTTGGAACCCGTGCCTGCTCCCGGGAGGCTGGAGAGGAAGGACGCTGACCCCTGGGGGAAGGGAAGGTGTAGGGAATAAGGAGCGGACAGCTGAGACGTAATAGCACGCACCGTCCCTAGCACAGGACAGACGGAACTTGGGAGAGGGAGAGATGACATGGCAGCGTCTGAGGACTCTGGAATAGGTGCAGAGGGTCCGTGAAGTGAAGAGCAAGGAGATTCGACTAAAAAATAAAATTTGCACTTCTGACTCTGTGTCGCTGCTGCCTCTGTGGAAGCGATGTTCCATCAGGGCAGGCAGTAGGGGAGGCTTTGACTTAATGGTGAAAGGCCTTGTGTATTACGGTTTATATGCCTTGTGTATTACGGTTTACATGCCAGGAGAGGGCCCGGAAGAGTAAACAAGTAAAGATAAAATGATTCCTTAAAATTAAACTTTGCCACTAGAATTATTACCTTACCTGCACTGTGAACAGAGGCATTGCTGTTTGTTTGGAAGCAGCTGAGTTAGCTGGAACTTGGCTACTTCGGTTGACAAGAACCAGTTTGTGGTGGCTGCACTGTGCTGTGCAGACTCTGCATGGACCAGTCGCCATCGCAGGGCTGCAGTAACCTCTGCCCTGTTGTGGTTGCATGGCTGTCGCTTCCCAGGATGGTGAGTTATAAACAGTATTTCACAATCCTGAGAGAAGCACAATGCAGGTAACTAAATATGAATGTATTTGTGTAGAATAAAAGTATGGAACCATTTGTCAACAGAAGCAACTTAAGAAAAATTTGAAAAAAAAATTTTCACAATTAGCCTCAAAATCTGTTTTGGTAAAATTTATACCTCAAACTAGGTTTTCTTTCAGTTTCTGATTAGTCATAGTTATTCCAAGATCAGGAAGGCTGTGTAAGAATACCTACAGGCAGACTGCTTTGAAAGAAATTTTATTTTAGATTGAAGGAAGGCTTATTTCCCTGGCACATTTCTAACATGGAAAGCATCATAAAACAATAAGGAAAATAATTTATTTTCCCTTATGCTTTAGAGAGCATGTGTGTCACATGGATAATCAAAACAAGTTTGAGCACTGAGACATGTATACATACATATTCAAATGTATGGCTTCAGTATGGAGATAACTGCCAAAACTTAGCTGGTTCATCTAGCCTTAGAGTTGTGCTCCATTCTGAGTTTCATGCTCCTGTAGAAGGGATGCTGAGATTTGATTTATAGATTTCTCTTGCCTTATATTAGTGACTACTGCTGACATGAATTGCAAGTTTTATTCCCTTGCCTTTTACCACCACCGCAGAAGTCCTCTGCTACTCTGTGGTTGGGGTCTGAGCCCCTGCCAAACCCTTTGTCACCTAATCTCAACTGGCCTAACTGCTCTTCTTCGTTTTATTTCTTCACTTCTTTGACTTGTGTAGTGATGGCAGCTGCTAAATAAATTCTGTCTACTTCCTCTTTCCATTTCCCCTTTTTTTTGTGTCTTGTTTACACTAGAGAACAGATTCTGTTGATTAGTGAGGAGTTGTTGAAGCATGAGCAGGTTTTAGCAGAGTTGCCTTTAAGCTAAAATAATAACTTTCACTATCAGACCCTTCTCTTGCTACAGATTATTTTGTTTTCCATCTGAAGCTGGTTGGGTCTGGGTAGAGCAGCGGGTGCTGTGTTGTGAGGGTAACTGCAGTGGGAGCAAGTGTTCTCAAGGCCTTCTTGGAGAGGATGTGAGTCATGACATGACCTTCGATGAAAGGAAGCCATCATCTTCCTGGGAGACTTTTTTGGACCTCTGTACTGACAGCCAGGCTGAGCTGTGTTACCGAGGAGCATGCTCTGTCACACATGCAATACTGCACTGGCTGTACATCATCTAAGCAGGCAGGATTTGAAAAGCCTGAACCTCTAACTTGTCCTTCAGGGTTACTGTGGTCTTATTCCGTGCATTATTCCTTGCATTATCCCTTGCATTCCTGCAGATACGCAGAGCTGGGTGCATCAAACGCCTGCTCTGTTTCCTTGGTAGTTTGAAGACTTACATGGCAACAGTTTCAAAAGATTGGGAAACGGATAAAGACATGCACCTTTATGCTGTGAATTTCAGCACTCTGTCTCTCAAAATCACCTGAGTTTGCAGTTTTGGACCACAGGGCCTGTAAGAGTCTGCTGCTATGTGTGGCTTTTGGAGAAAACCTGCAGCTTCAGGGATTTGAGGGTGGGATCACAAAAGCAGAGATTTTTACCTTGTAATTATTGTTGCTCATGAATCTCAGGAATATTGTTTTCTGAACAGTAGTCACTTAACAGTGCTCAGAATTCAGCTTATGGTTTGAATGACACATACGTATCATATGTGGTTATATGCTAGAGTTAAAGTAAAATTAGAAGTACATTTCAAGTACCTTGATACTTGACTGAGTAGAGGTGAGAGACAAGAGTGGTCTGAATGTTCATGTTCCTGTTACCATCACTTCTTGACTGTGTATGCATCATAATAAGCTTTTAATTTCCCTTTCATTTGTGTATTGCCTGTCATTAAGTAAATTACATGTTGTCACACGTCACACACTTTCTTTTTAATTTAGTTCTCTTTCTGATGTCCAATCATTTGCATGTATTTTTAAAGTCAGGTTTTTTTTCTATGAGGGTGTATACTCATAATTTGCCTTTTCAGATGGGTTATATGATTGAAAAGTTAATTCTAAATTATAAAATATGATGTGTGCTCCTAACACTGTGAGAAAGTTTAATTGCTGAAACACAAAATATAGAAATGCTTTGCATCTGCATGCATTTACTTTTTGAACAAAATTTAAAGCCTGTACTGGAAATATTCACATTGCCAAATTATCTGACAATCCAAAGAGGGGCATGTATTAGGAGGTACTCTGTTAAACAGAAAATACTAGTTGTGTCAAGAAAGACAAATAAGCCCGAGAAATACTATTAATAAAATGAAGACCAGTCTTAACTTTCTTTAAATTATGTCTCAGTATTTCATCTCTCTTCAGTAGAACTGCTTTCTGAGCAAGTGTTGTAGGATCAAACCTTTCAAAACATCTTGGCCATGGATTCTGAAACCCTTGGCTAGAAGAAATCAGAAATTCTGCTTCTGAACTCCAGAGCAAATACCCAACTGGAAATAATGTATATAATGATTGGATTAACATGTATGTGACATGCAGATTAGCATTTAATACTTAACGTTTTTGAAAAAATGTTATTCTAATCTTTTCTAAAGGAAGGCTACCTTCTAAGTAACAATGAGATATTTTTATTTAAAACAAAGACAACAATAACAGGGATTTTTGTATATTGTTTGTCTTTTTGACTGCTTTAGAAAGATTCTTTTCGGCGATGGAGAGAGATGGGGAGACTGACTCGGTGATCAGAATCCCATTTTATTGTGGGATACAAGCACCGATGTACTATTTTAGGGAGACTAGTAATGTGTACTACAATGATTAGGTTAAAATCACATACACAAACTTATACATATAACAACATCTCTTGTTTGCAGATTTCAATAGGATTTTCTTCTTCCGGTAAACCTGTCTGATTAAATCTTCTTTCTAGATCTAATTCCTTCTATCTAGATCTAATTTTCAAAGTTCCATTTGCTTTTTGCAAGGCATTTTGTCTATTAATTCTCTTATGCTAATAAGGTCCAAAGTACTCTCTGTCTCGTGCACCCCAACAGATTCCCACTTCATGACAAAGAGAGACTTGAGAAGTGGCTGCGGAACATGAAGTGGGATTCCTGGACTCCAAGCAAGCACCAGCTCCTCTGCAGTGATCATTTCACCCCCGATTCCCTGGATGTGCGGTGGGGGATACGCTACTTGAAAAACACCGCTGTGCCAACCATTTTCTCTTCCCCAGATGATGAGGTAATCTATGTCTATCCTTTTTTTGTTTTGTAGGATGAAGCTAATCAAGTATTGATGTAATACAGATTTTCTAACCTGTCAGATAATCATATTTTATTTAAAAAATAGAATTCCTGTCCATCAATACAGTTTGTCAGCAGGGCTGACATAAAACAGGTATGTGATTGCATAATGTAAAGGAAGAACAACTTTGCCTAGTTTGATTGGAGATTCAATATCGTTTTTAACTGGAGATTGCAGAAGCATTTACTATAGAAAATGTTAAATTTCTTATGAGAATAATTACTGTATCTTGTGTAAAACAGTCCAAATTCTCTAGAGTTTGAAAAAATCCATAATAAAACAAATAAAAAACTCCAAACCACAGTAAAAAAAATAAACCAAAACTAAAAACCCAGACACTATTATTGCTTTTAGAGCTTTAAAATAGTATTTTTAAATGTAGGACATGAAGCAAAGTTGTGCAAGATGCTTACATGAATTCTTGGGTCTCTGATGTAATTTTTAAACAGTGTTCATCTAAATCCTTTTGCAATACCATGCTATGAAATGAGATCTGCCTAATTTTTTAATGCTCAGTGATTTTCTTGTTACAAGATGGTGAATTTGTTTTTGTTTTTTTTTTTCTCCTCCAGGAAAAAGATTCTTCACAGAACAGTTCACAGCAGGTACAGAAAAAAGACCAGGAAGAAACAAATGTTGTGTCAGAGGAAGTATCGCTACCACTTGAACCTTGTACACCAAACAAAAATTCTGTAATTGCACAAAATGTAGAGGAAAAAAAAGTGGTTTGCTCAGCTGCACTGAGTGAACCTTTACAAATTCAAAACCCGCAGCTTCCACATGAAGGTGGCTTTCAGGCAGACCATGTCATCCTTGATAGTTCATCTAGGCAGTACATACATCAGCCTAATCCTATTCTGATGACAGCAGCAGTCCAGAGCTTGGAGGCTACCGGTGTTCATACTTCTATAGACGATCCAGGAGGTTGTACAGCTACAGTCCTGCAATTTACAGACCCTGACTGCTTGAATTCATCTCTGAAACTGAACAGTGCTTTAGGATCAGTTACTGACTATGCAGTTGAGAGTTCTGTCCCTCATGTGGTCTGTTCTGAAGTGCAGACAAGTGAAGATGCAGTTTTACTGAGTACAGTCACACAAACTATTGAACAGTTCAGTGGAACTGAAGAGTCTGTCATTGCTATTATTATGCCAGCTGAGGGTCCAGAAGAGCCTGGAAGAGTAAATGCTTCTTTCCCACCTGTTAAAGAAGAGTTTCTTGACATAGAGGAGACAGAAGTGATTGAATATGACGGAAATGAAATACTGCAGACTGAGCATTCATACTGCAGACAAGACATAGACAGAGATCACCTTTGGCAAAAAATTTCAAAACTCCACTCTAAGATAACTTTACTTGAAGTGCAAGAGGTAAAAACTTTGGGGAGACTCAGGTCCTTGGAAGCTTTTATTAGACAATTGAAGCAAGAAAACCTGCTTTCTGAAGAAAAGCTGAAGTTGGTAGAAAACTACTTTACAACACTTGAAGTGACTATGATACAGTAAAGGCTTTCAGTTGATGGTTCTCAAATATCTTTTTAACCTCTTTGACTGTACTTTTGGACAAATTAACTTTTTTTCCAGTTGAGGTGTTTTAAACATCTTATGAAAATCATGTGAATAGCATTCTTTAAAATGTTACATCAAACAAAGCTAAGTGGTAGAATGTCTGTAAAACATGATAGGCAATTAAAATTAAAAAAAAACCTGAATTGGGCGGAGTTTTCTTAAATGTGTGAATTAAGTCAGAATAAGATAATTTAACCCTTTCTTAGCTGCAGGCTTCTCTGAAACATGCGGTGCCTGCATTGGGTTCAGCAGTAGAATGGACAGAATAAGCATACAGGATGAACAATTATATATGTACATTGTCATATGCATTGTCCAGTGAGGTCAAAATTGCTCTTTAGTTTTCTGTTCCTCTAACATTTCTTCTGATAGTTTTTTGTATGCTTTGATCTTATTAAAATTGTTTCTGCATAAAGGGTGTTTTCTTTCCATTTATTTCTAGAAACAAAAATTCTCATAAGAATATGGTTCCAGTGGACAGGCCCATCTCAATTTTTTTTGTTATGGTTCAGCTCAAGTGGAAAGCAATCTTAATCACAGATGTATTTGCTAGTTAGTAAAAGGGAAAGCTCTATTTAGTGAGTGCTGTCTGCACTGATCCTGTTCCAGCCTGCAGCTTGGTAGTGCATATATCCTTAATAATACACTGAAGGAAACAATGTTCTGCAGAGCAGGTTGGTAGTGAAAGTTAGCAAAATTTTACTTAGCAAGAAACAGAATTACAAAACTAGAAATTAACTCCCTTTTCCTGATTTTATTAATTATTTCTAGTGCATGGGTTGTCACTATAGTAGACAGATACTATAATTCATTTCAAGGAAAATTAATTTACTTAAATACTTTCTGCTTATTCTGTCAGTGTGCCTTGCTGTATGCTCTAGTACAGTGAAAAAGTCCTGCATTGTCTGGTTCCTGACTTGACATCATAGCTGTGCTAGGTGATCCTTGTTACACCCCTTCCAGCTGAACTCTTGTATATAATACAAGAGTATTATATTCTACAACCATTAGAATTGGTTGAGGATGTGTTTTTCTTTATTCAAAATGGTGTCATCCCCACCACCCCAAGTTCAGTCTAGGATTGGAGCAATGGGTTCCTTTTCAATATTTTTTATATTGTCTTTTACACACTTTCTAAACTGTTCTGGTAATCTTTTCATAAGGAATTGAGAGTCAGTTTACACTAGCTACAAAGCTGGCCTTCAACTAGATAATAAGTTCCAATTTCAAAATTTTTGAGACTTGGAATATCTTGAAGTGCAGAAGTTGGGCTGCTAAAGCACAGTGCTGTAGGAGGTTAGTCTGCATTGGTAACCACTGATGAGGCTTGCTTTGTCCTGCAACTCGTTAACTTCTTTCACCTTGAAGCACAGGCTGTTCTTGGTAAAATTGCTAAAGGACAAAGGTCCCTTACAATGTGGTGAGTTATTTACCATGTCTCTGACTCACTTATTTTGCCCTCCCTGGAACAAGAGAACATTCCTGTTCTGCCTTGTGTGCTATGAAATCACAAGGGGTGTCCTGTATACAGTGGAAACATTGCTGCCATATCTGATCCCATGCTGGGAACATTGTCCTGGTGGCCTCTCTGAACTGCACATTTTGTAATGTTTTACAAAGTAAGAGATCTTTCTAAGTGATTTACAAAATGCTATATGAAATACCTAAATGGTTTGGCAATTTTAGAAGTCTCATGAATGTGCTACAAATCCTTTGCTAATGCTGTATATTTTAAGACTGACAACCCATTTCAAAAGTTTACCGTAGTCCTTGAATGGCAGTGAGTACTCAGACATGGCAAAAGTGTTGCAACACCATAAGCTCTTGTCTCAGCAAAGGTCTATTCCCCCCAAAATTTTTGGGGTTTAACATGGGATTTTCATTGCTGATATATTTCTACTTTTACTAGTGGCTTACAGTATTTAAATTGAGAATATTTTTTGTGGCATAAATTTCTTTAAACATGGGGAAAAACCCAAAATGTTGAATTTCCCCTTTTATGGAGTTACTTGAGTTGACTTTGGCCAGATGTCAGGTGCCCACCAAGCTGTTCTATCTCTCTCCTTCCAGCTGGACAGGGAAGAGAAAACAAGATGGAAAACAACTCATAGGTTGAGATAAGGTAGTTTACTAAAGCAAAAGCTTTCTCTCTCTTTGCTTGTGTTTACAGACACACAAGCAAAGAGAGAGGAAAAGAAGGGGTAATTCTCTGCTTCACATTGGCAATGACATTCAGCCACTTCCCAGAAAGCAGCGCTTCAGCACACATAGGGGTTGCTCCAAAGGCAAATACTGTAAATAACCAATTCCTCCCCTTCCTCATCATTCCCTTAGCTTTTATATGTGAGCTGACGCCATATGGTATGGAATATCCCTTTGGACTACTTGAGTCAGCTGTCCTGGTTGTGTCCCGTCCTGGGATCATGCCCACCCCTGGCCAGGAAGCTGGGGAGACTGTGCTGATGCTGTGCCAGCTCTGCTCAGCTGCAGCCAAAACACTGCTGTGTTACCAGCACCTTTGCAGTTACCAGTGTACAGCACAGCACTGTGAGGGCTGCTCTGGAGAAATTAACTTTGTCTCAGTCCTAGATTATAGCAGAAAAACTCAGTAACTCAACAAGCCTCTCACGAGGTCTACAGATTTCCCTTCAAAGTGTGTTTTGGACCAATGGGCCCAGGGTGGATAAATTTATTTAAAAGTATTCAGCATTACAGTTGGCTGCTGCTGCTGACAGGAAGGTATGTCTGGGTGCTGTGCTTCAGTTATACGCTAACCCTGAATTATGTGAGCTAATTACTACAAGTCAGTAGAAATAGCATGTTGAGCATCAACAAACCCCTCTGATTTAGCTGCTACATGTGCAGTGCAATTTCAGTGTTTCCTAATCATAAAGTGCAGCCCTGCACACACACAATTTTATTTCACTAAGCTTTATGGGCATTTGTGCTCTATATTACAGTGGAAACTGCTTCTGTAGAGTTGCAGCCCTGCATCTGAGTAGTGCACTGAGTCATCATCATTCCTTTTTGTAATGTATCGGGCTCATCTTGATCCAAGTCAAATGTGCATGTTTATCTTTTCAATAAATATTCATTTACATCAATTTTTTTAAAAATCTTTTGACTGTCCACTTCCACTGATGTAACCAATTACTTCAACAGTACATATTTAACAGATGCAATCTGTTTTCTTAAGTCACCTGTTGAACTGTTTGGCTCTATTTCTTTTCCACTGGCTACTGTAGGAGTTTGGCTTTTGCTTTCTCCTGGGCTTTTATTTAAATTCCACCAGTTTTATTAAATTTACCAACAAAAAGTGACATTCTGTCTGGAATAAACTGGTGCCCATTTACCGTGATTTTCCATCTTCTGAATTTATCACTCTCTGTGAAATTTATCTCTCATTCTGAATGCAGGGACAGCTACAGGGGATTTTTTATTCCTCTCAGACTAACAGCTGTCCAGAGTTTCTTTTTTGTGCTTTCTTGCATCAGAGGTGCAAATATTGACTGCACTCTTGCATGCATCACAAGCATTCCTTAGAAGTCTGTCTAGATCTCTCATTCAATGTCTTTGATCTTTTTTTGCTTTTTTTACCACAGTGAATTTGTAATTATTCCACTTACACCACTTGCCACCTAAACTCTCTCTGCCTGCTGATGAGAAGCGGTGAATTAATTCCATTTTTTGATTTGCTTGCATGTATAGCTTTTGCTTTCCCTGTTAAACTGTCTTTATAATCAACCCACAAATTCCCTCACTTTTATTCTTCTGATTCTCTCTCCCCATCCCACCAGGAAGGGTGTGCAAGTGGCAGCACAAGGCTTGCTTACGTTCTCACTGAGGTTTAACAATGACACACACTTTGTTCCTGATTGCTTTATGCACGACTCGATGCCTCCTCTCCCTGGATGATGCCACTGAGCTGCAGGTTAATGTCATACACACAAATCCATGTCCTGTGCTTCAGCCAATCCAGTTCTGTCTCAGCAAAGCACTAGGACAGCTTAGCAGCCCTTCCCTGTCACAGAGACGTGGTCTAACACCCAGGGACCCCATCACACACCCAGGGACCCCAATCACACACCCAGGGACCCATCACACACCCAGGGACCCCAATCACACAGCCAGGGACCCCAATCACACACCCAGGGACCCATCACACACCCAGGGACCCCAATCACACGCCCAGGGACCCCATCATACACCCAGGGACCCCAATCACACACCCAGGGACCCCATCACACACCCAGGGACACCATCACACACCCAGGGACCCATCACACACCCAGGGACCCCATCACACACCCAGGGACCCCAATCACACGCCCAGGGACCCCATCATACACCCAGGGACCCCAATCACACACCCAGGGACCCATCACATACCCAGGGACCCCATCATACACTCAAGGACCCCAATCACACACCCAGGGACCCCATCACACACCCAGGGACACCATCACACACCCAGGGACCCCATCACACACCCAGGGACACCATCACACACCCAGGGACCCAATCACACACCCAGGGACACCATCACACACCCAGGGACCCAATCACACACCCAGGGACCCCAATCACATACCCAGGGTCCCAATCACACACCTAGGGACCCCAATCTCTCACCCAGGGACCCCATCACATCACCAGGCCAGGGTTTATGCTGGCAGCATTGTCTGCACTCCATGGACTCCTACAGCCATAAATACCTAATTATGTCAATGGCAGTGGTAAGAGACTGCCTGGCAGAATGTCTTACTTCTAAACCCACTGAAAAAGTGTTGAAATTTCTTTGCTCTTAGACTTTTTAAAGTCTTTAAGGCATTAAAGTCTTACTCATAATGACAGTAGAGCAATGAGATCCTGAGCCTGCTTTTGTGAGAGGTTGCAGCTGCACAGTAACAGGCTCTACAAAAGACCCACCTCCTTTCTGGGCAGCCCAGGAGACAATTTGAGCAGCAGGAGGAATTTTTTAACCACCCAGGCAGAACTGGACAAATTCCACATCCAACACTGAGGAAAGGCATAAGACATAGGCGAATGGCTTGGTTCCTTTCCATAGATTCCACAAGCAGGAAGCCTCTTGCTGTGTTGTAAGGCTGGAGCAGAACCAACAGCTGCACACTGGGGCCTGGTGAGACACACAGGGAAACGGGAGGAAGGAGTGGGCCTGGCATTGGCACTGACAAAGGTGCTCCTGTGAGCATCTCTGCACCACTGCAGCGCCAGTTGTGGGTGCTGTCTCCCTCGTTGTGTTCCCAATGCCTGGCACAGCTCAAAACTGCAGAGAAAGCCAAGTAATGCACTGGATGTCATGATCTGCCAGCACCAAGGCAAGAGGGGAGAGAAACAGAGAAAGGGAAAAGGGCAAATTACATGCTCATTAATTACTTTAAAGTGAGCTTAGATTTGGACAAAAAATATATTATCCTTTGTTCATTTATGAGACAATTTCCTGACTTACTAACACTAAATTTCTGCAACCTCAAGCAGATCTCTGTACATGCTTTAGAATTTTATTCCCACTTAGAAATAATCACTGCTCTATTTTCTCCTTTACTAGAACCAGTGTAATGGATTTCTAATTTACCATTTACCGCTGCCAAGATATGAGTTTCAGCCAGAAGATTTTCCACAAAGAAAACAGTAAGAGTAAAGCATCTAAACAGACGTTTTCCAGTAAATATATCTCTTGGCATTGTTAAACATTATGGGGTACATTGCAAAAAGTCTATCACTGTTTAAATACCTACCTTTCCTGTAAAGGATTGGCACTTCTGATGGCACAAGAGCAATTTAGAAGCCTTTTTCACAGACATTCAGGAAGGTTGAACCATAGAGATGCCTACGGAATGTATGCATATTTCTATAGAAAAACAGTATTTAGTGCATATAACTAAAGCAGCAGTGCTCCCTCTAAACAGCAGGTGGTGCTACGGGATCACTCTGTAGACGTGAAATAAAAAGTATTTTATTTTTATTCTGTTGTTGATTAAACATCTGCAAACAGATGACTATGCGGGGTTTGGGGATTTTTTCCTGATTTCAGATGCATGTTTAAATTTCAAATGTAGCTTTAATAAGGAAGGGTAGTGTATGAACAAAACAGTGTGACATTCTCTTCAATCTTACAGAAATAAACCCTCAGACAAGAGGAAACTCATTTATATTCTGAACATAAAACATTAAATTCGAGAGCCTTCTGCTCAAATGAATAGCAAAAAAGAAGAAATTTATTCACTGGCCTTACGTGGAGCATGATTGCATTCCTCATTTGTTGAAGTGGGTCAGTGATTACTGTTTGAATCCCACAAACAGTTTAGTGGTGCTTATTTGCATATAAATCAGGATAATAGTGTGAGTGTTTAATCACATCCTTCATCAGGGGTGTCTGGTTTGCTGCTCAAGTACTGCAGCCATGCTTTGAGACTGGGAAGATGTGTGCACAACAGATTATGTGTGACATATTCCCCTCTGAATTTCGCTGAGAATATACAGCTTGAGATGACCAGAATAGGGGAGTGTTGGTTGTACACATTCAAGTAAGTTTCTTCCTTTTTTCATTGTTACTTTCAAAATGTTAAAAAATATTTGGGCATTACAGTAAAGGTTAGAAGTACACATGTGATTCTCTGAATGAAAGGAATGGGGCAGCAGCAGTGGCACTGCAAAACCAGAGAGTGAAGGGATATGTATCATGGCAACAACTGCCTTCAAAAGCCTAAATGACCCTCAAGGCTGGTGGGGCCACGTGTTGCAGTTTCTCTGAGTCCTCAGCAAGTGGTGGTCAGCCCCTCCACCACAGCCTCCTGAAAGAAATCTTCTCACCTGACTGGAGGTCTCCACCATGAGGTGCACCACAATTAAGCAATATTTTATATGAAGAAAAAGAAATTAACTAAGTAAATGTCTGTTCATCTACTGAATATAGCCAGGGGATGTTCTAGACAAATATTTCAGATTTAGATATATATATATCTTATAAATACCTAATATAATATAAATACCTAAGTTCCCTAATATAGATCTCACCTGTTTCCAAATGTAAATTACTTTTAGTTCTCAGACAGGGACTAGTTAGAAAAACTAAAGTCTAACATGAAGGAGTTGGGCACAACAGTCTTTCAAAATTGTGCCTCAAGTTTCCTGTACAGCCAGTGACAAGATGAAGATCTTTGAAAATTCTAGAAGGGATTTTTCTCAGTTATTTCATTTGTACAGATACAATCCTCTTTTTTTCCTTAAGATTTTGAAAGACACCTCTATCTCTGTAAGAAATTTGTAGGAAAGTAGGAAAACTGATTCACCAGGGGCTGCCTTAGTCAAATTATGTCAAAAGCAGAAGTCTTGGTGCTGCAAAACATCCTCACATGGTGCACATCAGTTATGAGAGCGCTGCCTTCCTCCATTAATAGTACAAACTGGTTGCAGTCTGACACATTTGACCTCTGACAGCCCCTCTGGCCTGAAAACAAACTTGTTGCTGCTATAGCTGCTCTCTGGAGTGGCAGCAAACACCACGAGGGGTCCTTTTCAGCCATGTCTGCTTGGGTAAGCACATTATAGAGCACAAATACCAGCAGTCTGACCTTCGTTCCGAGCCAGTAGACTAAGAAACCACTAGGCTTTAGGAGCTCTCAATGACGAGAATAGCTACTGGTTGGAGATAATAAAGACATGAGAGGGATAGTTTCACAGCAAGCAAAATATATAAAGCCCTTTAGATCCTATGCTTAGCAGCAGCTATTATTAATCTTACATCAAATTTCTTTATTCAGTGTTTTATGTAGCGAGAAGTCCTGTACCACGTAAGGCTGGCTCTAGCTGGAGGGTAGTAACAGACTAACTCCTTTTTAATATGTCATCCTTTTGTTTTGGCCTGACTAGAGTTAATTTTCCCCTCAGTAGCTGGTATAGTGCTACTGAGACTGTAGTCATTTTTTGGATTCATGATGAGAATAGTGTTATAACTCAGTGATGTTTTAATTGTTGTGAAGCAGTGCTTAGCCCCAGTCAAGGAGTTTCCAGTTTCCCGTGCTCTGCTAGGGAGGAATTGTACAAGAAGCTGGAAAATTTGAAATATTTGAACTGTTCTTATCTCAACCCACAGGTTTTACCTTTTCTTTTTTTTTCCCAATTATCTCTCCCATCCCATGGGGAGCTGAGGGAGGGAGCGAGCAGCTTCATGGTACTTAGCTGCTGTCTGGGGTTAAGCCATGGGATGGAGTGACAGCCCCATATTGCCTCAGTGCCCGCTGACAGACTATGAATACTCTCAGAGCACTGAATTAACCTCCCCAGGGCTGGCTCCAGCAGACTGACAGGCTGTTTGCAGGAAATGGTGAGTGTTCTGCTGCTGACAGATAAGGATGAGTACAACTCATGGCTCTTTTCAAGCCAGAGCCCCAGCCAACATCTGTAGAAAGGCGTCCCCACCTCACTGGCAGTGCAGCAGCCCCTCTCTGAGCTTCAGCTGTTTCTGAAGTCCCTTAACAAGTGGGGGGACTCTCTCCAAAGGAGCTCAGCTTCCCACCTGGTACAGAAACACTGCATTTTCCCACTGTGAGGAAAGCACACATTGAAGGTTTGGCTGGCTCAGAGGACATCTGCGTTGACCTGAATCACAGCTCAGACCTCCAGCAGGGACTTGACAAAGAAGCAAAACCTGGATGGATGCTGGCTTATATTCCTTTATTTCCTTCCCCTTACTGTAGTGAAAGAGGAGCCAATAATCTGAGACTTTGAGACTTACTGGGGTAGGAAATCTTGCAAGGGAAAAAAATATAGATAATGAACACAAAACTACATTTTATTTATGAACAACATTATTAGAATCAATAAAAAAATCCCAAATAGATTTTTACTTAAAAGTATATTAGACACTGACATTATCTGAGACTTGCTATAGAAACATGAGCTCAGCCACAGTTTCATTTGAAATGACTAATTTCACAGCTTTTAAACATAAATCACCATAATGATATCACAGTCATAAATCCAAATGAAATTGTATTTTACATCTTTCACATTCAAACCATATATTTGCTTCTTCAAGTATCCATTTTGTGAGATTTCAATAAATTTTATTCTGTATTTAACATCTAAAATGAATTTACAGCTTTATCAGTGGGGTTTGGTGTGTACTGAAGGATTGCAGACATTCTTTGTTTACCTTTATTTATTGGTTTTGTTCACCTTTTGCACCAATCTCATTTCAGGACTTCAAGAACACAACATCCTATTGCAAAATCCCTCACCAGGCTGCCAGGAGCCTGCTGCTTGTAACAGGCACTGCTTACAGCCTCCATCTCTTTGTCTTACCACAGGCTCACATGTTAAATTTGTGGGGTGCAGATATGCCCATGGCTTCTTGCACTGAAATCCTCAGCTTCCTTTGACTGAACCCTGGCTGGTAAGGTCAATTTTCTTCCACCAGCTAATGTAAATATGTAATGTGTTGTCTTTTTCAATGAGTAGGACAGCTTTTTAACCTCATTTATTCAAAATTAACTCCCCATTATGTCTGAAAGGATTTTGCTTATAATAATCTGTCACTGTGGGGGTCTGCAGCTTCAGCTCCCTCATTGTTGAAAGTAGATAATATATGAATGGAAGAAAAAAGGCAGACTACAAACACAGCTATGGAGCTTTTCTAGTTATTTGATCTGTTTCTTCAATAAAAACAGATTTTAAAAAATTTGCCATCAACAGCTGCATAGATAATATAATAGTGGAAATCATTGATCTAATCCCCAGAATAAGAGACATAAAATGTCACAGACATCTTTTTTATGAAAAATCCTTTCTTAGATTTTTTCCTGCTGAAGCTGAGAAGTTTCAACAACGAGATGTAAACAATGGTTATCTGCTGCTGTGGAATGCAACAGGTCCATCTGGATTGGCCCAGCTTGGATGTTTCTAATTAATGGCCAATCAAGAGCCGAGCTCTCTCGGACAGAGTCTGAGAGAGCTGCCTTTGTTATCATTCTTTTCCTTTCTATTCTTAGCTTAGCAGCTTCTGGAAACCTTTCCTTCTATTTCTTTTTAGTATAGTTATAATGTAATATATATATCATAAAATAATAAATCAAGCCTTCTGAACATGGAGTCAACGTTCTTGTCTCTTCCCCAACTCAAGAACCCTTGTGACCACTGTCACAATAAAAGATGGAAAGCTTTGGGGAGTCACTGTGACAACTGCCTGTTCTAAACACCTGCAGGTTTTTTAAATTTTGTAGTAACTCACCACAGGAAAAAAAATAATCTGACAGTTAAAAAAATATTGCAAGTTCCTCAAATGATGTTTTAGCCAGAAATGAAAGTTTTGCTTTGGGTTTTAAATAAGTATGCTTAAGAACAATTTAAAGTATGAGGTTTTAACATAAGCTTAGTTGGAGATGAAGTGATGCTGTGAGTGTCATGCATTGGTATGAACACAATGCTGAAGTGAAGGTAACTGATACAGAGGCAGAAGACTTCTACTCTATCATACTCACATGCACACCCCAGAAACTCTCAAGATACTGTACTCACTTCATAAAGCAAAAAGATATTTTAATAATGTTGCCAAAATAAGTCCCAGACATACTACTATTTTCTCCCTGTAAGCATGAAAACCAATACATTCTTGGTTTTCAACATTTATTGTAAAAATGCATTTTATTGTTTATACAACAAGTTCTTAACAATAGAACATGGAGCAGTACTGAAATATTATATGACAGAATAATATGTCCTGCCTTTTCATTCAGGACTGTCTCTAAAATTGCAGTATTTGACCATCAGCATTTTACATTTGACAGGATCTATAACCTTCTGGGAAACACCCCTTACTGCTTTCTAATGAGCAAATGGATGGATTTTGAAACAGATAGTTTATCAGTTATCAAGTTATCTTCCTGAAAAGCTGTAAATGAGAATGAACAATTTTAAATGAATGCTGACACCTGCACAACAGCCATGTTTCTGCAGTTCTCCAGAGAAAATGCAGAAGCAAATAACATTTCAGAGCTGCAGGGACGTTAAAAGCATTAAGTGACTGTTCATTCTTATTTTCTTCCCAAAAGGTTTATGATTTTCAAGGGATATGATTAAGACCATAAACAAAAGTAGAGTCATGAATTTTAAAAATTTGAATCAACCCTGATATTCTTTGTTCTCCACACAGACCATTTCCTGTCCTTTACAGCAAAAGCCAATTTCTGTTATGAAGGAAATTCCCTGAGCCAGGCTCAGGCAGGCAGCCCTGTCTTAGATCCCATAAGCAATGTCAAGACTCACCAGAGACCTAGTCAGATGTAAGACACCACTGAAGTTCCTAAATACATGGCTCTCTAACATGTCCTTTATGCAAAACAAAGGTCCTCTAACATGTCCTTTATGCACCGCACTTTCCCCCACCCCCCTTTCTCAGGGCAAGATTTAGGTAATTCCAAACATACAGCTTTTCATGTTGCTGCACTTTGCTCAAGTATTTCTATTCCTTAAGAAGAAGGTAAAGAGTAAAAGGTTGGATTTTAAAGGTATGTAGGTGTTACATATTAGGCTGCCTTTACTAATCTTTATTATTCTCTGCAGATCCAAGACGCTTGGCCAGAGGCAGGAAGTGCTGTGCCACAGCTGGCAGTCTGTGCCAGTGGCCTGGAGCCACACCACACACCCCAGGCACACCTCTTCCTCACAAGCAGCCCCTCAAAGGGACAGCAGTAGCAGCTAAGAGGAGGTGACACAACTTAGGCAGACTCAGGTCTGGGAAGACGCTACAAATGCTAAAGGAGAGAGCTGATAGCTGTGTCACCTGGCATGGTGTAATAACAAAGCACTCAAGCACTATACTCATGAAATGTATGCTGACCTGAAATAACAGAACTGGCCTCAACATACTCAGTGCTTCCTCTAAGAAATGCTACTCCTTCTTCTCCCTCAAATATATCAGAGCCTGCACAAAATGAAATTCCCAGTGAAGTCAGGATGCCCCAGAGCTGCCTCCCAGCCAGCTGTGATCCCTTCTTGTTGCAAAGGGCTTCAGAGCAACCCCAGCGAAGGATAAATATTTGCTCTCTGTCGAGTCTATTGTCACATCTGATGTCGAAAAAAGTCACTGTAAGGTAGCTCCCAAAGGAAAAAATGCAAACCTTCCCTTCCAGAGTGAAAACATTTGAAACACAAAACCAGTAACCTACCACAAATACCACAAGCAAAATGTAGCTCTATAAGAACAGGAGTCCTGGCAAAGATGACCCACATGCCTTACACCATTTGCAAGCTACATTATTCCTTTATTACCAACTGCTTACTTTTAGAGCAGCTTCACCAAATCACACGTACAACATGCCTTAGGCATCACACTTTGTCTTTATTCAAAACTCCTAAGGGGTCAATATTGTTCTTCTAAATGTTATATTAGTAATAAATACTCAGATGACTTAATTCCATTAATATCATGTTTCTGTTTTAATATTTGATGCAAAGGGTAACAACGCTCTTAAAACTGAGTAAAAGCTTTGTAACTAAAAACACTGGGTTTTGATTTGAGCCAAAACATAAATCTAATATGAAAAACAGAAGAGAAGAGGAACTAACTCATGATCCTGAAGGGACTATGAAACATGCTATAAAAATACTTTTAAAGGGTTTGACAGAGTGAAGGCCAAACTAACACAAAATGTCAAACTTTGACCCACATTCCATCTCCCATGACCCATCACAACTGCAATATGACTGCCCACTGGCTAAAGTTCCATCACTATTATGAAGGAAACATGGTTCAGGGGTGGTGGACCCTGCAAGCACAGCCAGTTCTGAATCTAATAGCAGAATCAACTATAAAGAAAAAGATGATTTTACCACCCCTATTGTTTAGCTCTAGAACCAAACAGGGATGTGAATGACCTTGGGAAAGCTGAGAAAAGACTCTGCATCTTCCAAGCTCTAGACCTAGTTAAGTATCCACACACAAATTAGAAAACCACAAAATCCCAGAAATATGGATTCTAGCAGGGCCCTGGAGGTCACTTACTGTGGTTCCCTCTCCCAGCACTGATGCAATGGGATTCTCCAAGCTGGGCAGCTCTCTGCCAGGAGCAGGGGGAGGGAGCACAAGGGTCCTGGTCCTTGTGCCCACAGCACCACCCTGAAACATTCTCCCTTCTGCCAACAAACACTGCCTGAAACAACAGGCAAGTGTTCCCAGTTATAACTTCTGAATATAATACTGCCTCAAAGATGTGCCTGTGTTCACACAGGAATCTACAGACCAGGCAGACATTATTCTATGGTGGAAGACTTTTAAAATCCTTTTGTAATAGTAGTAGTAGGAGTAGAAGTAGTAGTTTTTCCTTTGGTTTTGCTACTGGTGAAAATTTGTCGTCAAGGGAAAAAAAAAGATGGAACAAGAATGACAATGATTCCCATCCATGTCCCAGTTGTACTCTGAGGCTGCAAAAATACCATTTTTGTTTTAAGATTGCATGCAGAGGTCTGTTTCTGCTGAATGGGAAGTGAATCATCATGATGCAAAACATCAGAAATAATGGGGACAATGCACTGTACTATACCTTCTCTAGTTAGGGGGAAATGCAAAGAGAAAATGTACTCTATTCTTTGACACACCTTCTCAGAATTACAGAAAATACTTTGCTGCTAAGAGTTTATTTTTGCTAACTTTATAATATTTCTGCAATTCTTTTATCATCCTTCACATTGCAGATTTAGCAGGAAATAGTAGGTGAAAGGCTGGAAAACAAGGGGGCAGCAGAGCCTCTTTCAGGCTTTGAAGTCACAATGGCATTGGAGACACCCAGGATGATTAAGGGAAATCCAGGAACATCCATTTGAATCAGTGGCAGTGGAACAGCATAATCCTTACACACTAAGCCCTGCTTTGTTTTCAGATTGTGCTGCTGATCCTAATGAGAAATATCAATGGGAGAGTAAAAAGGGGCCTGGATATCAGTTTATATTCTTTGGAATAAACAGGGCAATTCCTACTTCTGATAGCATCCCCCAGGGCTGCCAGTTGCCTCTAAACTCCACTTTTATTGGCCAGTATCTGAAATCAGTCTCAGAAGTCAATCACCAAAATTGTCACCATTTATATCTGTATATATGTATATATATTTCTGTACAGGTTTAAGTTTGTTTCCTTACAGGTAAAAACACCAAGGAGTATAAAACCAGAAAGCCAACCTGTGAGTGCCATTTTACAGGCTTTATTATGGATTTTGATATGCTCCTGTGATTCAAGGCAGTCTCAGCATATTCTGATTAGAAGTGTGAAAACATGTTCTCAAGGAAGAAAAGTGTCAGATCCTTTCCCCAGTGAAGTTGAACTAATTGGCACACTATTTGCCCAGGAATGACTGAAATGTAACAGAGAACTTAAATGATAAAGAAATATCTTGTAATGGATAAATCCTCTTATTTCCCACATGCCATTCCAGTTATTTCACCAGGTCACACACTCACAACTATTAATAACTTTGGACACTTGATTCTAAAGAAAACCTCTGCTTTTAGCAGCCTGGCAATTACAATATGCAAACTGTCTCGCTTGACAGCCTGAGCTGCCCTTACACAGTCTGGTAGGCTGCAGACAGACACTATTTTCCACACAAGGAGCCTTTCTGCTTGAGCAGCTCCCATCAGACATCGCCACCAGCAGCACACCACGATATCCAAGTGAGCAGCTGCCACTCTCATCATCACAGCATGGTAATACCCAAGCATAAGGAGCAGAGAGGAGCTTACAACCTCCAGCAGGCTAAGGGATCTGTACCAGGCTGATGTGGCTAGGCTTTAGCTTCTGACAATTTGCAGACCCCTGGGAGATGGTGTTTCAGTGGGCACTAATTATATGCTCTCTTTTGGTTGAATTTTCACTGAGAACAAAGTGCCTTGAAGATATCTTGGCCCCTTGTGTAAAATTTCATTTATTTTCTAGTGTTTTCCTCTATTTGCTATTGCCATTTAAGTGTAAATAAAGTTTATACCATGAGGAAGGGTATTTAGGGAGCGTCCTGTTATTTTCTCCACCATCTCAAAATGCTTTCCAGGATCAACTAGGAGTTGCTGACTTGCTAAGACTTACACTACTACATTTTCAGCTAATCTTCTTACTTGGTTTCCCCAGCTGTCGTCATAGTGAATGGGATTTAATTTTTGTAGCAACTTGCTTATCTTTGAAGTCAGTGTTATCCCTTCATAAAATCCTTTGTGTGCCAAAGATTAGAGGAGCCATTCTCTAGCATGCTCAGCTTTTGCAGCTCCTGTAGGCAACCTAAAGAGTCCCATAAAACCACTCTATCTAGAAACGTATTAATTCTGATTTGAGAATACACATGCTGTTCAGAAGCCCAGCTTAGCCAAAAAGGAAATCAAGACAGTTTTGGACACTGCTGAAAGCAAGCAATATTTTTTAGAACTGAGGGGAAATGAAGATCGCTTTTGACTACCTGAACCAATGTTATTCTGGTCTCATTCTACAGTTTTAACTAATTTGTTTGTCTCATTGTTCCAAAAAAACCCCACTACATTCAGGTAGCATTTTTCTTCATTGTGGGGTCTTACCCTTGTTTTAGTCTAACAGACATGCTGGAAGACTAAAATATAAACAAGAGTTTTTGGAATATATTTCCATTCTAACATCTAAAGACAGATTTGTTATTGAAAGAGTTACTTTATTTATCAACCTGGCTTACAATCAACCAGTTTCAAGGCTGCTAATCAGACTACAGCAGCTGCCACCTTCAGAAGAACATGTGTGTGCCAAGATGTCTGCTGACTGCTTTGTAATTTCCCATTACAGCTCTACAGGCTGCTGAGTCCTTCCTCTTACATCTGAATCTCATGATCAAAGAATAACAACTTTCTGAAATGAGCATTTGTAGATCTAAAATGCTATCCACATTTAAAAATTTGTGTTTTATAGCATTTTATTAGATTTTGCATTAATTCCAGCACCCAAGTTTTGCCCACCCCTGAAAAGCCCCAGCATTTGCTGGCAGCAGAATAAGCCCAGCAGAGGCCAGAGAGGGATCCATCTGTACATGGAAGAGAGAAGACCACTCATGGAGACCTGCTCCAGCTGGTGTAATAGGCCATATGGGCTTTTTCCACATGGGTCAAGCTTTGCTCTTGTGCTTAATCTGGACCATTTGTTTGTTATTTTGAAAAGTAGTGGCTGCTCAGATTTTATGTTGGCCACAGAAATACATATTGAATTGATTGAAAACTCTGCAGTGTATGACAGTTTCTATCTTACAGGTGTCACACTATCCAGACATCAGTAACAACAAAACACATACAATAGTGGAAAAGATTTAGTGACATTTTCCCATTAAATTTTCTGTAGAGCAGGCATTCCTCTCCATAACTTACAAATGTTTGAACTAATCAAATGTAGTGCATCATGCAAGGAAGTAGAACTTTTTTAGAACAGGGAGTTTCATGAGACTTGGCCAGAGGACACTGTGGGTACAAGTAGTTAACTTGGCTCGGGAGGAATTGGATGATGAGGTGGAAAGGCACCATCTGGGCACCTTCTACTGCTTGGACTCACTCAGTAAGTAAAATACATCCCGAAAGGTAGGAAGTGTCATCTATATTTGCCATGGTCTTGCGCTTTTGACTCTTGTTGAGACAAAATGGCAGGTTAAATGGACCTCTGGCCTGAACTGCTACAATCATCTGATGTTCTGACATTGATTTATGGTAATTGTTGTAGTAACTTCTAAGTTATTATTCAAATGTAGGGAACCTAAAAGACCTTTGCATACATTGAAGTTAATAATTATTAATAATGCATTGTTAAATACATTTAAGGATTACTCCAATAGGACTATTCGTGACACCGCATGCAACCTTTAAAAGAATATTTGTAGGACAAAATTTGGGGGCATGTCTTCCATGCTTTTTAATGACAAAAAAGTCACTTGCCTTACCTGTTAGTATGACAGCAATGATTCTGAAGATGCTTTGTTAAGGAAACATAAAACACAGCTTTATTTTTCACAGGAATAAAATTTTGTCTTGTTCTTGTATGCTTTAGAATATGGAAAAAAAATGTTGTGTGCACAGCGTTAAACCCATTGTATTGTCATAAAGTCTTCAAACTGGCAAAACAAATATCACTCAAAACTTGAATCAAAAACAGGCAGAGGAAAAAAAATGGTGCCATGAAACTGAACAGTAATAAACTCATAACTATGTAGTGTGCTTCATCACTTTCCATGGAAGTTTAACACACAACCATTAGGGTTAAGGTTTCTGTCTCTCACAGGATACACCCTTGTCAATTTTCCATGTATATTTTACTTCAAGGAAGCAAACTTAGGGAAGTAGCATTTGAAGTTTGTTACAGCCACTTATAAATTCCAAGTTGTGTTTTCACTTACTTTTGCTGATACAGTCTATCATGAGATAGGAAGATATGAAAGACTACTAGCTAAACAAAATATTTTCTATTATAACATTCAATTTCCTGAGGACAAAAACTAATCTTTTCTTCCTAAATGTAAACCAGGGCTAATATACACCATAAATAAGTCACTGTCAGGGAAGAATATAACCCTTAAAATCTGCTTAGCAAAAACTGACGATAGTCTTGAAGATCAATTGCAGATATAAAGAAAATGAAATGATTCTCATAAAATCGGGAATACTGCCTTCTTTTGCTTTCCAACCGCAATCCACAAAACCAACCAGAAAAGTGTGCACCCCTAGGCATCATTTGACCATCCACTCCCACCACAGCCAGCTATGCTGGGCACTGAGGCAAGGGGCAGAGTGACAGGTTCCCTCCAGACCCTTCCTCATTCCTGAACTTCATCATCCCGGTACAACCTTCAGCATCTTTCAGAGCAAATACCTCTGCTCCCTCATGCCTGGGGGTCTCTCCATGGGTTCATCAGCTGCAGGATGTGGTCCCACAAGGCCGTGTAGCTCCAGGTCACACAGTGCCCAAGCAGCAGATCCTCTGAGCCCTCTGCATTTTTACTCTCAGCATTCCTCAGCTGCTGTTTGTGTAGGGGGATAGAATATAAGAAAATAAAGATCGTGTAGAAAGTAATCTTACCCCTAAGGAGTTGCAGCTGGGCCAATTAGCAAAGATTAGGAACATGCCTGGCTTTAACAGGCCACAGCTGTAACCAATGAGAGGAAGAGTGCTATAAAAGAGTGGGGTGGCTAGTTGGAAGTGGCAGTGGCCTCTTTGTTAAGAAGAGTCAGTGCTCTGCAGAGCTGTCCATGAGAAACACCAAGAAGGTATGAAACTTTTGTGGTAAGGACACAACAGTATGGAACCCCTGCAATAGGATGGCGACATGTTTGTGTCTCTCTCACGCTTGGTTATACTTCTTTTATTTCATTCTTTTCTTTAATATTGCATTTTAAAGGGTCTTACAAAATTGGAACAACATAAATAAAATCAATGGGGTTTTTTTCTTTATTAGTCCCTTCATTTTTCTGTCTGATCACTTGCTAGCAATTTTTACTGCTTGAAGGAAAGGATTGTGCTTTTGCTTTGCATCTAAATATCTCATCTTTAAATTTTTTGTCGTTGGTTTATACAACATTAAATGATCTTTGAGATTCTTTTTAAACTGTTTACTTTGGCCATAACAAATATTTTTTTTAATAAAATGTCCTGTGTTCTCACATTTAGAAGTATGGATAAGTATTTTTCAGCTTTAAGGTGAGTATTCATTTTAAGCTGTGGAAACCATATCTTACCTAAAAGAGATATAAGCCAAAGGTTGTAGTTTCAAGGAACACTTTCTTTGATGCTCTGAAGTGATGACAGGTGCTAAGCAGGTGCTGCCTTTGATCTGCCATTCCTGAAAGCTGACACTTCCTTAACTTCAGGTTAAAATAAGAAAGTTACTCTTTGCTCAGTAATTAAACAGTAGCAGTTACCACCCAAGTGATTGACAAACTAGATTTATTTGGCAAAAGAGAAGGTAAGATAAGCAGGCAAAATTGTTTTACTGGCTCAATTGCAAAAAAAACACCACCACGGAAAACTGCTTTCTGCTATTTGTCCCACATGCATTTGGGGAAAATACACTGCTGGTTGCACTTCTGGAGATAGACAGGATTGTGCTGAGCATATACTTGAATCTTTCAAGGATTTATATTCCATAGAAGACCTTTCTAACAAGGTCCTGAATGTTTTGTGCCAAGTAGCCGCTCTTTCATCAGTCATGCAAAACTGACTGCAATTTGCAAGAAGGGAGACATCCCACCATCTGGGACCTCCCCATTAACAAGGACTGATGATAAATGATGGAAAGTGGTTTGGTGGGCTCTTCCACCCTCAGTACCCTTGGGTGAACCCTATCTGGCCCCATAGACTTGTGAGCAGGTTGGCACTTCCTTCTGAATTGCAGGGGGCCTATTCTGCTCCCTGTCTATCAGTTCAAGGGCCTGGTTTCCCTGAGGATATTGACTTTTTTCTGTTAAAGACAGAGGCAAAGGAGACATTAAGTACTTCAACGTTTTCTTTACCCTTTGTGGCAATGTTCCCTTTCACATCCAATAAAGGATAGAGATTTTCTTTAGCTCTCCTTTTAATAAAAACACTTTCTATTATCTTGCACAGCAGTGGCCAGATTGAGCTTTTGCCTTTCTGATTTTCTATCTACATAATCTAGCTACATCCTTGTGCTCTTCCAGAGTTGCCTGACCCTTCTTTCAAAGATCATAAACCCTCTTTTTTAACCTGAGTTCCAGCAAAAATTCCCTGTTCAGCCAGGCTGGTCTTCTGCCCCAATGGCTCGTTTTCAGCACATAGGGATGGTCTGCTCCTGCACCTTTAAGATTTCCTGCTGAAACTATGTCCAGCTTTCCTGGACTCCTTTGTTGTTAAGAACTGTTTCCCAAGGGAGAATCTACAGCAGTGCCCTGAACAGGCCAAAGTCCTCCCTCTGAAAGCCTGAGGTAGAGGGTTTTTTGACCCCTTTCCTTGCTTCACCAAGAATTGAAACTCAATCCTTTCATGGTTTCTACATCCAGGAAAGCCTCTGACCACCACATCTCCCACCACCATTCTCAGTTTATAAACAGCAGGTCTAAAGGGGCTCAGTTACCAGATATGTCAGAAGCTCTCTTCCACACACTCCAGGAACCTCCCAGGCTGCCTTCTCTCTGCTGTGTTCAGTTTCAGTTTTGTGAAATATCAGCCAGCAACTTGTAAAACACTTCATCTACCACTTCATCATGGTTGGGTGGTCTATACCAGACAGCAGGATGTCTGCCTTGTTAGCCTTCTCCCAGTCCTTACCTAAAACAATTGCCCTTCTTTCTGAACAGCTGTGGTTAAAATGTGTGGAGGTGACTGGCTTGCTCTGGGCAAACCCCTGGATGACCTTCACTGCCACTTCCCCAGCCCTCAAGTGCCAGAGCTTCACATCTATTCCCATACCTGGGGTGATGAGGGGAGCTGAGAGAGCATAATTATGGCAAAAGTGATTTGGTACTGACTATCTGAATCTTATAGAGCTAGAGGAGATGTATAGCAGCAGACCAAAGCCAAAGGGAGCAGAAGGAAGCAGTGGGTAAAATTTCCTTTATCTCATGCATTAGTTTGTTTGCTCCCCTGCTTTCTTGCTTGCAGTTTTTAAAATGTTAAGCAGTGGTTTTAATATGGAAACTCATGGTTGTTAGAAACTTAAAAAATACAAAAAAATATTCTTGATAAGCTGCCATAAATTATCTTTAGCCAGTGTAGTGTGAAGAAGCATGGGAACCAGCTTGTTCTGCCCAGCCTGCCTATGCTCTGTTTGGGAAGCTGCCAGGGAAAGGGAAACTGAGCAATATTACAAATTACCAAAATTATGTTCCTCACCCAGATGTTCCAGACTCTTAAAGTGCACTCCAATGCCCTTTCTTTAATGAAGCTCAAAAATATAAGGGATAAATCAATGGGGAAAAATGAAACAGAAGATTTATAGCTGTCTTCATGTGTGAGTTGCTTTCCTACTTCTTTTATTTTCCACCTTTTTTTTATCTTTGAAGCAAAAAAAAAAGAAGAATAGATCTTCTAGTTTAAGACCTTACATGTTACAGTTTGATAAAACTACTCATTCTGCCAGAAGGGGAGTGTGGGTGTAATCAGAGTGAGCAGCAAATCTCTGCAAAGGAGATTTCCTTGTTTCCCACCAGAGTCTTGTGTTTCTGGGACACAGTTCAGCAGCTGGACATGTGGGTGCAGCTTAGCATTCACCTTGGGAATTCCAATATTTGATTTGCATACATCTGTACACAGACTGATTTTGGCAAGGGATACACACATATTAGAACAAGAGAAAAAGCTGGTTCAAAACATCTTCAGAGTGTGTAATAATCTGGTTTGCAATTTTTTTGGTTCCTACTCACAGATTTTTAACATCCTTGTAATCAATTCCAACAATTCTGCTTTTAAGACAGCTAGAGAATGCCTTTTATTTTACTCAGTGTATTTGAATGGGTGGTTGTGGGTTTTTATAATATTCTCCAATGCTTTACCTTGTAAAAATAGCAGCAGCTGCTATTTAGTCATCTGATAAAGTGAAATTCTGATCTTTGCACCCTCATTTCTCTAATGCTCTAGAGGCAAATGAGAACTAAGTACAGAGTTCTCCCACCAAACAGGGCTTGGCAAGATATTGTTCCTTATTGTACCTGTTCAGTGGCAGCACAGGAACAGTATTTTGCGTCAAAAGGAGGCAAAGGTAGTTATGTCATGTGCCCTGGTGTTCTGTTTGACAATTTGTCATCAAAACAAATTGCTGCAAAGCATTTTATATATAAAAACATTGGAAGAGATTTGTATCCAGGCAACAGTTGTAAGCTACTAGATAAATTGCCTATTACTCATTGCTTGTAAATTAGTTCCAGCTAATTTCTCCTAGCAAACAAGGGCTGCATAGGCCTGATAAAGGGAAGTGATTAAAGCACATTTTAGGAAAGCTGACAAAACACTGTTTTACCAGTGTCTGGCCCTAATTTTCCTGCGGATTATGAATCTGAGAAGGAACCCCATGTGATATTCTTAACAGTGCTGCAAATTCTGACCATAGGAGAGTTGCTGATGAGGCCACATATTTCTTGTCTGTAGATGGAAATGCTGCCTGTTAATTGCACCCTTAAAAATTATAATGATAGTATTTAAAAAAGGATAAACCAGATGAAAGAGTATCTCAATAGAAAAGAAGTAATAAGGTGAGTACAGGCCCCCATGGCTGCAGGAATCTGCCCCAGTGACTCCAAGAGTCACTGCTAGATACCAGAATTATAAGAGCAGAGTTGAGGATTTTATCATAAACTGAGCACAGCTATCTCTAGCTTCAGTGCGTGGTTTGTGGCAGATGAGACAGAGATAACCCACAGCAATTTAGAAACCAGTGTTCTGTTTGCAGACCAGTTGCTGGACTTTGTGGTCACATCTCTAATGGGAGCTGTTCCTTGGTTCTGAGACAAATGCTACAGTGCAGGTATACACCTAAACCCTCTGATTACCCCCAAACAAAGCAGTTATATTAGCTTTACATAGAGACCAATATTAATGTACTATCATATTATTAGATATGATTATTATTAACACATTGATAGATTGTTATAGCTATATGGTAATTATTATGTATATGATAATTACTAATAGTATTGCTCTATAAAAATAGTATTTCTATTAAACTAGTATATAAATGTGCATTATATGAATATATTTACAAATATAATATATTTATTATATTATATTTATAACATATTAAAATATTATATTTATTATGTATGTAATAAATAATGTACTAATATTACTATCACACATACAATTGAATATATTTGCTTGGCCCTTTGCTGGGTTGTGGTAAGCACCTCAAGCCCAGAGACTGTTCGGGAAGCACTTAGCTGACCAAAGGCAGAACTGGGCCAAAGTCTGTGCAAACATTTTAGCAGATGGTGAGCACATACCAGAGCTCAGGCCTGGCCCTGTTAATGTCCTAATGCACACAAAGCCTATAATTCCTTCAGCCTTAGACAAATGCCTTATAAAAGACAGATCTTCGCTTTAATCCTCCAGGATCAGTATGGCTTTCAGGACACCAGCCACCAAGAGAGCAGGAGGAGGCGTTGCTTGGACTCGTGGGTCTGAAGAGGGAGGCAGACTCAAGGCTTTTCCAAGTGACCCCATATTGCAGCTCTGGGGCAGAACTGGCATGAAAGGTGGCAGAGGTGAAGCACAGGTCATGGCCTGCACCTCCTGGCTGGGGGCAGCCAGGCTGAGGATGCTCACTCCTCCCCTAAGCCTGGAATACAATCACTGCCTCTTTGGGGAGGGCAGATCAGCCCTCTCAGAGAGCAGCTTGTCTGAAGACCTGCACAATTAGTGTTTTGAAGGAAGGCACAGAGATCTGTGTAGCAGGCAGCCAACAGCTGGAAATCAGAATCCTCTTGTCTGGGACTGGTGAATATGCATTTGAGGCTGATAGAATTTCAGAATACGTGAGAAGGAGCAACCGAGGGCTTCTGCATGTGTTCATCTTCTTTATTTTTCTCCCCTGTGCTTAGATACTTTCATGTATAAGCTCTGTAGGAAAACTTCTTTTTATATGGAAAAATGATAATTTGTAGACACTTTTGATAAAAAAACCAAAACTTTCATGACAACAAATCCACTTCAATTCACATGAAAATGAACTTATGAAGGATGGCAAGAATAAGAGCTTTTAAAGTACTGGAAATATATTGAAGCCTTTGCCTCCCTCTTTAATTAATATACCACAATATTCACAATGTAATCTAAGAGTGCATTTTATCTCTATTTAAAAACATTTTCCCATTGCAATTATTCAGGTATAATACATTTAGATTTAATCTCTATTTATAAACCCAGATAAAAATTGTAATGTGGGAACTGTAATATTTATAGTAAGCTATTAAAATACAGAAAAAATTATTCACTCACAGAGACATGCAGCATCTCACAATAGCTCTGACTGTAATTAAGGTCTTTTAATATCTGATTTTTAAAAGTTTTCTTTTCTTTTAACCCTTCAAGATGTTACACCTTTCTTTTTTGTCTCCTACTAGTTCCATACAGGACTGTAATAGAAAAATATCTTCATTTTTACAAAGGCACTTTCAAACATATACCAGATCTCATTCCTGAATCTGAATTGATTTCTGTGTTCCAAGACAATATTCTCAGTTATGAAAGAGATATTTACATCTAAGTCCTGAAGTTAGAACTATTTCCAGTGGCTCTAGTAGGATTTAGATCAAGTGTTAAGGAAAAAAACCAAGAATAAATTCTCTATATAGTTCTTTTTTTCCACCTTTATTTTTTTTTGGCCCAGTGAACACAGGTATAGCAGAACCTATTCCCCTGTCTCCTTCCTTGATACCACTGATGGTTGATATGCACAAGAATGTCGCTGAGCCATTGCTTATGGGGAACTGTGTTCTAGAAATGGGGTCTAACATCACAAACTGGCAGAGAGACCTAGGTTTTAAAAGCAAGATGCATCATTCACCTTCCTAATCAGTGACACAGCAGTGTCATGTTTCTTGAAGATCCTAAGAGCAAAAGCAAAATCCTCTTCCTCATTTCTTCTTTACGGTTCAAAGACAAGAATCCCTTCCCAGCTGCAGATTACTCTTTTAAGCTTAGTTTGGATTTTTTCCTAGCTGGAAAGACAGATTAGAAATACCACTCCTAACTTATACTTGCTACATCTCCAAGTCGTTGAGACTGGTTTTCCTGTTAGATGTATTTTAGCTAAAGCATATGTAGGGACATCTTTATCAGAAACTTTGACTCAGCTCACTAGCTTGCCATGGATGATCAATTTCCCTATCCTGATTCCTATCCTAAGAGCTAGACTTGCCAGAGAAGGGGGAGAAGGTAAAAATAACTGCTTTATTAAATAAGCCATAATAGTTGTTTAACTAAATAAGATGCATTGTGCTTTGGAAGAAATATTTTTCCTGCTCTCACATTCTTTTGTTTCAGTTCTTTCCACTCTGCTTAGACACCAGCTGTGTTTTCTTCCTTTGTTATTGACTATTTTTATTGAGATCTTTAGTTTACCATTCTTATCTGGCAATGTATCTGTAGGGCTTCTATGGCAGCTATTAAGCTGCTTTAGAAAATCCCTTCCCTTAAGCCTCCTCACAAAAATAAGACAAGTGACATTTATATAGATGGATGCTGGGGTTTTCCCCTCAAATTTTCCTTGGGAGGTGAAAAAAAAAAGACATTTTCATCTTCATTCTGATAGGAAGAAAACAAAAGAAAGGCAGCTATAGGTCTGAACTTTAACCATCAAACCACTTTCCAGGGAATAGTCAGGGCTGTTGATTTCACTTGCAGAAAAGAAGTATTTTTACTAGAAAGATCTTATCCCTAAATCTGCCAATATACATCTAAGGAGTGTAATTTTTGTTTTCAAAACAGATTAAAGATGGCAGGCTTTCAGGAGGAGGTGAGGAAGCTGAGGAGAGGAGTGTTAGGACAATTGACCTTGAAATTCACATTTCAGGATTTTTAGGGACCCACTCTATACTTCAGCATATCAAGTGTGACATTCTAGCCTCCCTTTGATATTCTTTTTTTTTTTCTGATTTCAATGGGTGCATCAAGAAACACTTCTACAAAAGTGTTGTTTTCAGCCCTTGCAACATTCTTGTAAATCCAATAATAAATAACACACTAAAGCACAGGCTGCAGTATTTAAAATATTTCAGGAGAGCAGTTTACAACAGTGAGGGGACTTGTAGTCAGCCACAGATCCTGAGTCAGGCTGGCATCCTCCTCATGCTTGAAAAGTGGAGAAGAAGAAAACATTGAAGCTGATGTCTGGCTCATCATTGTTTATGAAGAAAATTCTGCAAGACTTCCAATCTTACATTTCTGGGACATGGTTATGGGGTGTGCAAGCAGCTGTGCAATCACATTGAGCCTGACTTTGAGGGTTTCAGTCAGGAAGATCCAAGAAAGAAGTGAATGCTGGAGGCTGGCTGGGCAGGAGCCCTGTTTACTTATCTTCTTAGCCAGACTTTTCCTGGATCCCTGAAGCATCTATCTCTTTAGAGTTGACAGGGAAAATGCCTCTAGATTGGATAGTCCTAATCTTCTGTTTGGCACCTTCAAATAAATACAGAAAGGGAGTTAAGTATAACCTCAGTGGAAAGCTGTACCTTTAAAAGACTTGTAAAAGGTATTCAGGTGAGTTAAGGACATTAACTACACTTCAGTCTTTGGCTGTTAGCAATCACTGAATCCATGATCAGGAGTGTCAGGCATATGATCTAACAGGAATAAAACCAAGATAGTTCCCTGAGTGGAAGGCCAGAACGAGCAAGCTTTCTGCATAAATGAAGATTAATGAACAATTCTAGAACACAATCTAAGAAGATTTCAAGATTTGCTTGTTGGCTTGTGTGGGCCTTGGCACATGTCCTTTGCAGTCTACTGGGTGCAGAGGTGCCTCATACCAATTCTCTGTGGCTCAGGTTTCTTCAACCACCTAGCCCACAGCAAGGTCTGCAAAGCCCTTCAGTGGGTCTTGCTCTTACCTGTAACTCCCCATGTTAAAATGAGTTCTTGTTTTGCTTACTTAGCAGAATAACTCAAGGGCATTTATATAGCCACAAAAAAACTAACTAGACAAAAAAAATGCAGTCATCCCTGCTGAAATCAAGTATAAAAATTACACACCCAAAGTCCATAGAACCACTTAGTCATGTATGGTTTCTTCCAGACAGCCTTCTGAATAATTGTCATATCTTTATATTTCCCACATTTAAAAACATTCATAGCAGAATTAATCATACCATCTGGTTTAGATGACAAAAACCTTTTTAGATTAGAACATTTGCTATCTAATGGAGCCTAAAAGACCTAACTATGAGACAGTTGTTGTCAGAAAGGCACCAAAGTTTACCAAGAGTTGATGCAAATGTGAAAACAAGATGATGTGTGTTGAGCAGGTCAAATCCTTTGGTACCTGTGAATGAAGTCACATCCTTCTATCCATCCTGAGCAACAACAGGAGCAGATGAACTCAAATGAATTACTGCTCCTAAGGTGCACTTCAGCATAGGGCAGGATCGATCCCTGCTGCCTCTGTAGGACTGGCTTGAGCTTTCTCCCAAGTACAGACTTGCCTCTCACAACATATTTTGCCCATTGAATTTTGACCAGAGGCATACTCGTACTCCCTTGTGGATGTCACCCTCTTCTGGAACACAAGAAAACACATTAGCTCCCAAGGTGTGCTGCTGGCTGTTCACTTTTTACTCCAGTCTGCAAGTCCCAAATGCTTCTAACCAGATCTACTACATTTACCTTGCTGCATATCAACTGTCTTGTAAAAATAGCTTCTAATGATACTGCTGCCTCCCTTTTACTTTCCTTAATAGTGTGTAAGAATAAGAGGGAAAGAAAGAAGTGGTTGTTTGTCTCTTTGTCCAGCTCCTCTAGACACAACCTTTTAAAATCCCTTAGAAAGTCCCTCATACTCAAGTGGCTGCATTCTTTCCTGCATTCAGCCCTAGCACTAACTTCTCCAAAATATGGTTTATTTTTGACAAAGGATGTTGTAAAAATTATACACCATATCCTCAGATTTGCTTCAAATCTTTGTTAGGAGTCATTGCTGTAGTCTTCCAGAGCAAAACACGATTATTTTAATTCCTGCCCTTATTTACTGCCAACTGGTTGCAGCCATCTGAGAAGGATCTGGACCCCACTGTATGTCATTGTTTATGAACAACAAAATGGCTCATTTAAGTCTAGATTCTGTCAGGGTGCCCTCCCTTCCTCCCTTCCTCCCTCCCTCCCTTTCCTTCCTTCCTCTCCTTCCTTCCCTCCCCCTTTATTTGAAAAAAAAATCAGATTTTCAAAAATGAAAAAAGTCACTTCTTGGTTATGACTGCTTGGGAAAACACTGCTACTGAATTAAAAGAACAAAGGAATGGTCCTTAGGATCTCATTTTTCAGGAGGTATTTTTTTAGTTACTCCACGGTACCCTCATTACTGACATTACCCCACCACATCTGAAGATAATGTTAGAAATCAGCAAGGCTCCCTGGCTGACATGAAAACAACCTGCAGAACACATCCCATGGAAACTTTTACAATGGGTTCTGCTGATGTTGATGGAGATGAGCAAGCAGGAGAGCTTCCAGTTTATTTTTACTTCATCTATCTTCAAAGTATTCATTCAAGCACATCTGTGTGTCTCTAAATGCACCACAATGTTGGATGATGAGTCTGTTGCTAGGCTACTAACAACATGTCCCTTTATATGTCTAAAAATACATTTAACTCCTGTATTTAATGGTGATGCTTCTTCTATTCCAAAGCACACATGATTATTGCAGACCACCTTGAGGCTTCATGGAGATGAGTGTTTTAGTCCTTGTTATACAGCCCTGTTATTAAGATTGTTACAGATTCTGGGAGGAGGCATGAGTGTTCCTGGCTCCTAATTCATACATGCTGTTCTTTCCTAGCTAGCACAAGAAATAGAAGTGGGAAGGACTTTAAAGGTCATATTACTTATCTGTCTGTATAAGGCAGGATCAACTAAATAACTCCTGGCAGACATTTGTCAAACAAGAGTCTGCAAGTTTATAGAGATGGAAATTCTTTTACCTCCCTAGGCAACCTAATCCCATGTCTAAATATTCCCACTAGAAGGCATTTCCACAATACCCATCCTAAATTTCCCTCACTGCTCTTAAATTCATTAATGCTTTTATTAAGTGCATTCATGGGTGTTGTCTGACTACACATACTGAAAAAAACATAGCCAACAAGAGCAAAATTAGATACCAGGCCTTTTTCAGACTGCAAAAATACACTTATTTCTAATAAATAGAATAAAGGCAGCTGCTGCTCCTGCTTCAGACTGAGATGCAAGTCTCTAGAACAATTTAAAAGGGGAATCTTCCATATGTTCAGCATTCTGTATCTGATTTCTTCTCTTACTGATGGAAAGAAACATCATAGGAGAGATCTGAGTTTGGGGCATTATTGAGGGAGGTCAATGTGGAGGCCATGCTGAAAATTACTGCAACCTTATTTACCCACTTGCTGCACATAAGTACAAGTGAATAAAAAACTAACTCCTTACAAAGTCAAGGCCTTGGCTCTTATGGGCCAGAGAACCAAGTCTTTGACAATAGAAATGGATAATGAACAGGATTTTACAGCATGGGTAAAAGAGCAGATTTCCCCTACCACAACAAGGAAAACTGCAACAACCAGCTTCAAAGGATGCTGCACAAAAGCCCAGGTACATGCAGGGTTTGGATTTCCAACACTATCACTGTCAATAACACATTTTGAGCAGCTGAACCAGAAGAGGAAAGATCAGAAAATCAAGCAAAAAATACACAAGTGGTAGTACCAATGAAGTCTGATGCTTTATAGATTTGTATCTAAGGCATGGATTCTCTACAGCCTCTCCATCAGGTCAGCAGAAGAATCTCTCTCCTCTGTCAAGCTACTGACTTTCATGAAACATATAAGACCCTATCTTACTTTCATAATTTGGTCAACCAAAAGTTATTTCCATGACAGACAGGGATATTTCACCTGCTCTGATCAGGAAGGATTCCAAAATTAGGTCAATGTTAAAATTATTGTTCTGATGTTAAGAATAAGCAGAACTTTGAAAATAGCACAATGAAATAGCATGGCATTTTAAAAATATTAATGAAAACCACAGACTCAAAACACATTAAAATGTTAAAATTAGTCCTGATTAATGAGAATAAAAAAATCAAAATGAGATTTTTCACAAACTACCAAGGAAATGGCACTGTCTAGCTCTTGGCAGAGTGTCAGCCCTACCCTGGGAAATGATAAAAGAAAGTGAGAGCTCATACAGTGTCCAAAATGAGAAGACCAAAAATACCATAAAAGAAATAAATGTGTTGGAAGATTTGAAGTGGTGAATGATCATTTGATAGGACTCACTCAGGTTTTTTTCCTTTTTAAAAGTGGCAGGATGGAATCTATACGAGAAAAGGTTCAGGATTAATTGGGCGTTTTACTCAGAAAGGACAGTTCTTCACAGGAAAAAGAAATAGAAAGCTCAAAGCAATGGCCTCTTCATTCTTAGTGTAGTACAGATCTCTCCAAGTTCACAACACTCACACTCCCTCATAGCTACACTTCTCAGGCTCTGTAATCCCTAAGTAATCAAAGCCCCTTCTGTTTGTTCACTAATTGTCCTCCACACAGGTTTCAGAGATGTGAGATAACAGACCCCACTGGAAGGACAATGGGATAGAGTGTGGATCCTCTTTAATACAGACTCACTGAAACGTGCACATTTATTTTTAATCACTTTCAGCAGTGACTTGTCATTGGAATAAATCAGGTATGTCGATGTTGTCTCTAATAAATTATTGTGTTAGTTGGAAAACAATGTCTTGCTGAAAGGGAGCCAGAAGCTGCTACAAAGGGTGCAGGTGTGGCTTGTTACATCCCTTGGAAGATTTGAACTGCACTCAGTCAGGCATATCATGAGCAGCACTCCCAGATACCCATTCTTCACAGTACTGATCAGTAACAAACAGCTGGAGTTTGGGGGAAAGGTAGTATTTTCAAATCCCACAGCTGTGTCTAAAGTGAGAGTGCTTTTTCTCTGGTAAAACACATCAGACTGACTTTAAAACAGTGGAGCTCCACATTTAAGGAGCCCCTTATTGTTGAATGGTGCCACTGCACAAATAATGTCAAGTTTCATATGCACGAAGATTTAGTAGGGTGGCTCACAGCTGGTGCTGTACATCAATTACAAGAGTGCAACTTAATTCTCAGATACAATAAAATCAGGGTGATGGAAGGAGGGTTGAGGGAGGAGGAAAGGGAAAGGATAGAGAGAAAGCACAAGGGGGGGAAGACAGAGAAAGAGAGGGAGAAGAAGTGTGAGAGGGAGGAAGGAAACAAGCTATACATGGAGCCAGATAGCAAAAGCAGCAACAGTCCTCTGGATTCTCTCTTCAGTGCAGCAGGTAGCAACCCTGAATATGTCTGGAAGGATGATTTCCATCACACTTTTCCCCTTAGTACTTTCATTGTGATTTGTTCAAAGCTCCTGTTACTTGTTTCAGTTTATGATGATGTTGGTACTGATTGGAGCATGTTAATTAAGTGTAAGTACTGCATAACCATTGTTTGTTAAGTTCATATGCACAAATATCATTGCATAATATTTATCCCATCTTTAAATAATACTATTGTCCTTGTTGTGATCGGTGTTTGCTTTTTCTCTGCTATAAAAAAAATCTGCAAAGTGAGAGGAGATGGAGAGAGGTAAGAGGGAGAAAAAGCTGCAGATCTCAGGCTGGTGACAGTCACCTCCCATGGGAACCCAGCCTAACAACCATACAGAGGCCTGCAGGCACCAAGTCGTGTTCAAAGACAGCAGAATAACACATGGGGAAATACTGCCACAGTGCCTATGGACAGACAGCGCCCTGGCAATTCAGAGGAGAGATTGTATCAGTAAAGCTGAGATACAAAGCAGTGCTGGGAAACCAACCATCTTCAAATCAGAACAGGATTAGCAGAGAAAAGTTGATTTTCAGTTTCTTCTGTGAGAAGCACTAGGAGCAAGAACATAACCCTGGAATACAAATATACAAAAAAAATAAAGTCAACAAACAGATCTGAATTGAGTCTTTCCTTCTCTGATGGCAAAAAAGAAGAAAAAAAAAACAAGCAAAAGGTAATAATAAATGAACTTGCTGGCATACGTCTGTGGAGTGATGCAGATTAAATAGTGTCTATGAGAAGAAATCATTAATATTTATAAAGAAGCTCAGCAGCAGCTGCCAAAGGATGAAGGGAATGTTCAGGAAATTTCACACTGGCAATAAAACAAGTTAGGGTTATAAGAATGGTAAGTTTGCATATGAAAGCAAAATGTATCAATTTACTGAAGGTCTTGTAATATATGTTCCTCCACTGGCCCAGCATTCCTGCACTGCAAGCGAGCAGACATTATTTAGAATAAACTATTGCACTGAGATATGACAGGTTTGGTGACTTGGGAAATCATTGCTGGGAATCTTTAGTGAAGTCCTGCAGAATATATCAGGTAGTTCAACTAAAATACAAGCAAAATGAGTTCACAGACAAATCTTTCAAAAGAAAAATTACTTAGGCAGTAAAAAAAATGTGCAAAATTGTCCCCTCTTTCCTACAGAACTGCTTCTTGTAACAGACAAAGCACTCAGATGAGATTCCCACAAGATATGAAGCAGAAGGAATATTCTCATTTATAAATTGTTCCATGCAGTAAATTTTATATATAGAAGTTTTATAAACTGAAAGTACTGAAAAGATTTTGCTGTATGAAATGCAGTGGAAAAAAAATTGGTCTGGTGCGAAAGTCTGTAAAAGTCACAAAGAAAACAGCTGACACAAAAGCTGAAGAAGGGGTCACATCCTCCATGCTAACATTTTACTGCACTTGAGTCTCATTAATTAATGAAAAATTAATTTCTATGTTTCTAGAAGGCTATAATTTTTCCTATACAAACTTTTCATTTCCATTTAAACATCTTAGCAATAAAAAGGCACAAGTCATGCACGCGCATTTCACCCTGGAAACAAACTAAGCCTGACAGAAAAACATGCTTTTGTATAGCTGGGCATTTTTCCTGCCTTACCTCCCGTGCTGATATTGTTTGTTTCAGGCACCCATGTTCTGTCCAAGGACCACATTCTCACCTTGCTCTGTAACCATGCTCTGCCCCCAGCATATCCCCTCTCCAGACACAGACCTCAGGCTCCCCCAGCTGCACACAACTGCATCCAGAATGAGAAAAATACTGCCAAGGACGTCAGAGCAAACTCCTCGTTCTCCCTCAGCAGTGATGAACACTACCAAAACTTGTATCAGAGAGGAATAATACAGGGCTCTTCTCAAATCATATTGTTTTCTGAGCTAGGGTCAACTGAAATCTGAATTAAATGGATTAATGTTACAAGAAGTACAATAAAAAATGAGTTGCTGTGACATGATGTCTCCCTCAGAAAAATTTCAAGGCAAGATAATTTTCATGTGTGACTAAAATTACTGTTTTGGGTGGCACAGTTCTTTTTTTTCTTAGACACCATGTAGAATGCTATAAACACTATAGAAATAAATGGATGCAGATCCAGGACAAATGTGTAACGAAGAAATATTGATATAATTAAGCTTTTTTCTCCACAAACAAATGGTATCAGACATGGGTTTTAATTGCAGTATTTTGAAGCAGATGGGATTGATTTATTTCCCCTTAATGCATACACCTGACACACTTGAAAATAAAAATGTAATACCACTTTGACTTTCCAAGGTCCCCAGCAAATAGCACCCAGTGTCTTGACACCAGGATGGATAAATTATTATATTAATGGCACAGTGACAGAGGCAAAATAACATCTTAGATTTTGGCAGATGCAAAGTCATAAACCAAGAAAATACTGATCCATCCTTGACAGGCACAAATTTGAAAAGATTTATACATCTTTTCAGGGTGAAATACACCCAAACAGAGATGCATTTGATCCCTTTGTTACAGATCCTAAGTTCCAATTGCCTTCATTAAATTTCATTTCCCCACCTATAAGGACATTTTCAAATAAGACCTACATTCAGGTCAGTACATACATCCTGTCAATATCAATGAATACTTTATTGATAAACTGTCATGCACCATGGAAAAATAGTCCAGTCTCAGTGGCTTGGAATGTACTATATTTGATCAGAAAGCATATCTCCAAAAGAGTTTACAATAATTAATATCTCAATAGTAATGATTTGGCAATTTTTGAATCTACTAAGATAGAAATACCCTATGAAATCTTTGCTAGAGCAATAATAACTGAACTAAATGTAAATGACAGATCAACAGCTGATAACAGAAAATATTAGAAAAATAAAACAAAACAAACATTAGTAGAGCCAGAAAATCATCAGTCTGTGAATATATTCTTTTGGAGACTATGCCACATTTGGCTAGGTAGTGATGAAAATAATCTTCACACAGACTGCAAAACTGAGAAGGAACATCTCATCTGCATATAGTCCCTTACATACAATGACAGTCATTTTCTTCCCCTAAACACATATACACACAGACATGAATGCTAGACTGCAAGAGCTTTAAGGCTTCAAAATGAAATGGATGAATGGACTGGCTAATCTGCATAATCATAATGCACACCATGACACACATATTGGTAGACAATATAGAAGCCTATATCTTTCCTGTGCCTTTAATAGGCATTAAATTCGAAGTATGGTTGCTGCTATTTTTTTCTGAGATCTCTGTGTGATTTGACATATAGACAAAGAGAGTTCAAAAGCTTACTCTTTGATAATCAGCTTAAAGCTTGAGGTGTTACACACCAATCAAACTTTGCATTGAACATGGGAATTCTTCATAGACTTTCTCTGTAGTATTTGTCTTTCCAGTATGTGGGCATTGTTTGCATATAATTGCCTTTTCACAGCATCCTGTTGAGACAGTAGGTGTTAGGAGCCCTCCTTTAGAGATGTGGAGCTGAGGCACAAGGAGAACAAGATAAGAATCAAGCACTAATTTTTAAAGCCTGGTTTGAGCTGCCTGAGTTTCTGAAGTACTTATCATTATGCAAAAAGTTTTATCTATAAACCATGCAACACACTAGTTATGCTACAGCACACAAAGAAGGACAGATGTTTTTACCCATAGGCTTTTGATGCTATTTCAGATTATCTGAAGTTAGACCTTAAAGTGTAATAAGATAAGAACTAAAACCCTGAGTTCAGCGGTGGCCAGTGTAAAGATCTGAATGCTGATCAGAAATGCCCAAAGTGGCCTGAGCTGCTGAGGAAGGCATGATCACATTGTGTACTATTTGGAGTTCCCCAAAAGTCGTAAATCTCTTGGCTAAATATATCCAAATATAGTTTTGCGCTGTGTTTCCCACTGTGTTCTAGTGGAAAATGATTACGTAATAAAAGGTTGCCAGGGAGCTGTATTTTACTCCACTGCTTTCCTGCAGAACTTCCGGGGAGAGATCTCAGCCATGGTCTCACTAAAGACTGCTGAGGAAGCAAGATAAGTCTACAATGATGCATATTCCTATGTGAAGAGCCAAAGCATTGCATTTTATCTGATTTCCTAGTCCTAACTAACCACTAAACAGCAAATCGTCTACAACAATCTGCAACACTTAAAACCATCAGTAGGTGGTGTTCATCATTATTTTAAATTCTGCACAACAGCCTCATAATAATAATGGTAGTCGGAAATAAAATTATAGTTATTGGTTTAAATGGTTGGCTGCAAAACTAATTATACAAGAAGACTTTTCTGCCCTTTTGAGATAAACTCTCAGGTATAAAAAAGACCAATTTGTCTGGTTTCTGACTTTTATTCTCAATGACTTCTAATGAAATGTTTCTAATAAGGATACTCAATTCAAATAGACTTTAGTGTTCATCATTACCTATAAGGCAGGAAATATTTTCAGATTATAACTGTAGTTGCACCTTCTAGTTAAATTGTGAAAAATTATATATCATATCTATGCTGCTCATGTCAGTGCCACAGCCTAATAAATAGTGTGTTTTGGGGTGTTCATTGCTTTGGCCAAGCTAGAAATTTAGTCAAGCTTTAGTCATTCAGTTTCTAGGTAAAAAATAATAAGAAATTAACTTTTCCGGCTATTCATCACCCATGCAATAGAGGTATTTATGGAATGTTGTAAGGGAGATTTTTTCACACATGGGAGGTACTCCTACGGATATTCTACTCAAAACCAAAGAATAATTTTTTGGAGATATGGCAGTTGAAGGCAGATTTGGGCTGCAGTGACCACAATGTGGACCCTGGAGCAAGGGAGGATGCTAACAGAGTAACAAGCGCAAGGGTATAGGGAAGATGAAGCCAGAGTCTTCCTGAAGGTATTCAGTGATAGGATGAGAAGCATGGGCCACAAGTTAAAATAAGGCAAATTCTGAGTAGATAGACAGAAATATTTTTAATTCTGAAGATAGTCAAACACTGGAACAGATGGGCCAGGTATTTTGTGGAACCTCTGTCCGTGGTCCTGAGCAGCCTACGATAGGTTGGACCCACCCTGGGTGTGGGATGAGACCAGATGATTTCCAGGAGGTGATTCCAGACTAAATTATTCTAAAAAACTGTGGACCCTGAACTTCAGGATTAGTGGAGTTATGCTTGTTCAGGGAGGTATTATAATGGTTGTCCTGGGAGGCTGTTCTTACAGGCAAAAATGCCCAGGGGAGCTGGTTGATGTCAAGAACAATTTCCGCGATGTGGAAGTGCAATTCATCCTGGTTTGCAAGGAAATAGGTAGACAGAGTAGGAAACCAGCTAGCCTGAATTCCTAATTGAGATGAATAACTACCAGACTGATGACCAGAAAGAGGCAAATGCCACACATATCTTCAAAAAAACTCAAGCAAGAAAGAGAATTTGGAGAACTATATGCTGGTCAACCTCTCCATAACTCCAGGATGATTCTAGAGTAAATTGACATGGAAGTCATTCTACATGAGATAGTCTCAAATTAGCTAAGAGAACCGAGAGGTGAAAGAAAGCAAAATTATTATTCCCTGGAAACTGAGGCACCAAGTGACAAATGATTTCTTCATTTTTAACTTCATAAGAGTTGTGGATATTTAGTTCCCATCCATTTAAATAGAAGCTGGGTTTAAAAACATAAAAAAAAGCTCTGTAAACCCTACCCTGATGGGATTCCAAAAAGCCTCCTTGAAATTCAATGTATCTATTTTTATAAGCATTTGAAATAGCATTTACATATGTGCCTGTGTTGTATCTGTATCTGCACTCTCTGGCTTTCAACAAGCAGCCTGCACAGCGTATTTTTGCCTGAGTTGGATCTATTTGTACCGCTCTGTAGAATATCACATAATCCATTTGCAGAACAGTGTGTAAATGTTTTGGGTAATATACAGGCTGAACAGTTTACCCTCATATACTTTTCCAGACATGGGCCCTGTGAGCCATTCCACTTGCTCTACTGACTTAATTTTCTAAATGTCATTGTCAGCTGTTTTAGATTCATAGGACACCACAGGCCAAATTTCCACACAATTTCAGGGCCAATGGTCCCTGAGAAATTCGCTCTTGTTGGGTATGGCTATTGTCCAAACTGGAGGTATAGGCAGGCTCCAGATTCCACAGTCACCCATTAGCCCTGGGCAATCCCAGAAATACTGAATGCCAAAGCTGTACCCACTCAGCCACTGTTCCTCACACACCTGTGCATAGGTAGGAGACTTCAAGTAGACATGCACAAAATAGACTTGAAATCACAAGGAAGTTTGCCTTTTTGGATATCCAATCTCCCAGCTTCACTCTTTTCTCTCAGTCAAGCCTACAATCCACACAAGGCATTACTGCCTGGAGTATGACTCACATTTGTTTCCACAAAAACCCCAGTGAAGATTTCGTGTAACACTGACAGTGAAATGAAGTAAGAATCTTCGTGGTGTGTGCTTAGATTAAATGAAAGATAGACTATGAAAAGACATATGAAAGATAGAAGGCCTCTCTGGAAATGTTTTGAGCTTATGATCTAAAGCTTGGACTAAGAATTACAATGAAGACAAGAATATGGTAAAACACCATCAAAAAACAAACAAAAGAATCTGATTGTAACTAGGTTGACTTTAAGCTAGAAAATTGAAGAAACTGTGGGCGTAAGGAACAAAGAAAAATAAGTAGCAGAGGAAGCCTCATTTTCCTAAACAAACCTTGGCTGACTGAGTGGGAGGGACATGATTTGGTCGACTTGGCAGTACTAGGTTAGATGTTGGACTGGATGATCTTGAAAGTACTTTGACACATAAAAGGATTCTATGATTCTGTATAAATCACCAAAGCCATTATTTTTTATATTTAAATGCAATAAAGGTTTAAAATACTTATCATACCTCCTTTGTTCACAATTCTATCACAATGAAACAAAGGCAAGGACAAGGAATGATCTGTCACTTGGTTGTCAAAAGGATATAGCCATCTCAGTATCACTCCTCCATTTGTAAAAATTTAGCCTATTTGTCAATCAGTGATAAATGAGTCCTCTTCTAAGCCTATCTGCCCCCATAATAGAAAATAAATGCTCTCTGTCTCTCTCTCCTGTCATGTCTTTTCTCACCAAACATTTAATCTTATCCAGACAAAAAGCTCATTTTTATCATCCACAGTGTTAACTTTTCTCATTCAGAGTTTATGCGGATCCCTCAAGGTAGCATGCTTACCAATCCCCTACCAATCTTGCTGTTATTTTGGGCAACTTTGAGACACCTTTTAAAAGAATTATATCTCTGTGTGTAGCAGAAAAGTAATACAGGGCAGCTTTAGACAACTATATTAGTCAGCTAACCTTTTCTGTCTGAATAGTTAACAGAAAGGTGATTTCTCTGGAGATGATCTCCAAAGATTCAAGATTGTCTCCTGCTCCTTCCCTCTATTGTGTCCCTAACTGCATACAAAACCTCCCAGTTAGGACTCCTGTGCCACCTCTTCCACAGGGCTGGTGCACCCTCACCAGGCTGATTCACCAGCCATCCAGGCAGAGAAAGTGCTGGGGGCAGCATGGTCATTTGCCTTATTTATGGATGCAAGGACACCAGTGTGGAGATAGGAAGGGTGAGGACAGTGTGGTGTCCTTATCCCCCCACCTCAGTCAGATGTGTCTGGGGTCATATCTGAACTGAAGGCTGGAGCCAAAATCAAGAACCCCTGGATTCAAGAGCAGAGCTGTGGCCTAAATTAGATATTGGCTTCCAAAATACGTGCCAAGCAGCATGAATTTTTTAGGGCCATATTCAGGCAATCAGGCACAAAGAGTAACTCCAGAGAGTTGAATGTTTTCACTTTATTTACTAAACTTCCAATCTAGGAGTATGGAAGTGGCAGACCAGCAGTAGTGATGAACTAGCTCTGAGAATTCACCCAGACCAATCATCCCATCCTGTGAAATCCTTGCTGACAAAACCTAGAAATAAATAGAAATAGCATAAATTGCAATCTGAGAACAAAAGGCTTTATAGAGCTGAAGGATCTGTAAACGATTTTCCACTACATTGTCAGAACTTTGCAGTATACTAATAAATAATTCATGCAACTCTAGTTCAAATGCAAAAGTAAAGAATAAGTCATGATGTAGTCCATTACAGCAGGAAGCTTCTCAACTGTTTGTGTATTGGTATAACTTGAGTGTGCTCAGGAAATATAACAAGCAGATATTATGGTTTTAATAAGTGAAAAATAGACTATATAAGCTTCCTTAAATTCTCCATAAGTAGATCTTGCCTAGTTACAGAAACAGGGCTTTGTGGTTATAAACTCTGCTGCTCACTCTGCTAGACAAGTCCCTGAGCAACTTGAACTAATTGTACTTATCCTGAGCAGGGGTTTGGATTCCATCTTTTCCAAAGGTCCTTTCCAACCTAAATAATTGTATGATTCCATGATACAATATCCTCCTCATTTAAAGTCAGTATAAATCCTTGATTTTTCTTGGGCATGTTCCCCATAAAGGAGCAGTGTCCAGTGCAAGATGAACAAATTTCTGGAGGAAATGATTGCACATTGCAATGCAGGACTTACCTCTCAGTGATGTGCCTTTTCATCGAACTATGATGACTCCCAGTGGATGCCTTTCCTGTGGGAGGAATATCAGGCCATTTTCTTTGTTATAATATGAAGTATCTCTGTGCTAAAAATTACAAGGATCCTCAGTTCATACAGCTAGCAGGTCACTTGGTGTAACAAATTTCAAAACATGAAGGCATTACTTATGCCCAGAGGCTTTTCTATATTATTCTTCCATAAGAGATTTATGATTCAGCTATTGCCTGGTTATTAACTTCTTGCTCATTTGCATTTGAAATCCAAGAAGTTTAAGTTCAGTATTCTTTTTCACACAATACAGTATATCTAGCAGAAATATCCTTTGGAAGCTCAAGTGGCTGCAACAGTATAAAGGAGGCACAAAAACTGAGACAGACCTATAGTTCTAGAGGGGTTACAATGCTATCTATATTTACAGAGCACCCACTCAGCTCTAGTCTTTTCAAGAGCTGATACGAGGTTTGGGGTGTGACTACCCAGACAGTGATCTCAGATGATTTTGAAATCTGTGCATACCCAGTTCTTTTGTATTTGGTAACACATTGGGCCAACTGTTTTCTCAGATATGGAGTTGAGTAACTAAAGCATATTATTTTAAATATCACATTGAAAATAATATTGAGATAAATTCAAAATAGAAAGACTCTTCTAATTTATTGAAAAATGAAATTGACTAATCATGTTTAATTTTTCAGGTGAATCCTTATTTATTTTTCATAAATTGATAGTCTTTCCATGAAAACTGACCATTTTGTCATAGTACTATTTTTTTCTTATGCTTTTTTAGCTGAAGATTTTCAATCAACTTTTCACTCAACTTGAACCAAATTTTCCAACTGATTTGATTGTCTCAGACAAAGCCAGCAAACAAAATCCACACTAAACTTCTCATAGAGTGTCAAATGAGGAATTTCCAGGGAATTCTCTAAACTCCTTTATTATGACATCTACAAATATTTGAAAAAGTCACTTCACACACATATCTCTGACAGTGTTAAAGGAAAGTTAAAAGTAATCAATTTCTCAAATCTGAGGAATAACCAGGTATGGAGGATGGAAGGCAGCTGCCCTGAGGCCTACTCAAACCTGCCCATTTTCCTCAAGTAATCACATACTTGACCATGAATGCACAGCAAATATCCAGTCCTGCTACTGGTTTTGTTTGGACCTTGTTCTGACTCCATCTGCAGCCAAGCCTCAGGGTCTCTGCCTCCACACTGGCTAGTGTCTGAGCTGACCTGTGGTTTCCATCACTATTTCTTTCCATCTTTATCTCTCCTTGGTGGTGGAACTGGGATAAATATCAATAGCCATCTACTGCATTGCTACCAAAAAAATCTAACCCATTCACAAATTTAGGGGTAAAATTACTTTGCACAGTTCACTTTCTTCAAACAAAGACCAAAGAAAAGCCTTCACTGTGTAATTGGATACTTACTGATTTGAGAAGCCTCTGCTCATCTAATTGCCATTCCATAAGACAAGTATGGCATGCTTAATGAATACTTTTACTTAACACCCAGTTCCTTTGATATAGGCTGGCTTGTTAGAATATTAAAATTACATCTGAGACAACCTTACTAACTCCATACTCTTCAAACTTAGTAGTTCCCATTTAAGAACACTTTATAGAAGAACTAATGTTTTTGATATGTTTCTCAGAATAAGCCACCAATCTGCTTTTACAATAGACATAAATAAATAATGAGATTTACACAAAAGATTGTATTTGAAACTATGAAGCTAGATTGAACTTCAAGTGCATTCGCTGGTATCCTTGGGCCCCTTTCTGTTTATTCTCCATGATTATTGTATTCACATTTTTATAGAATACTTTAAAGGCTCTTACTCTTTCTCCTCTGTCTCATTTTGTTTTTTCTTATCCATTTCAATCTCACTGTTTTCATATTCAGGTAGACAAACAGAAGGACCTCTAAGAATATATTATAACTGATTTGTATTTAAAATTATATTTGTGAATCAATCTCTGTTCTTCAATAAACAAGGTGTTCTTTTAAAGACTTACACTTCAAAGGCTGCCTTTTCTAAAAGGACACCTATCTTGGCCTCTTCCTCTAACTACATCACTATGGGTATCTAAAATACATATTTTATATTGCATTGCATTGTCACTTTAAGATACAGAGCCATGGGTAGCTGATGAACGCAGAAAAGATTTCACTCATTTACTTGCTAGAATTAATTTTAGGTAATGTTATTTGTGAGTCCTGGCTTTGTATCTGGGCTGAAACTGCTGAAGGACAGAACAGCTGGAAGCCTCTGTGTTCAATAGCTCATGCATAGAGTGAAAAGCAAACAAACTCTGCTAAGAAAATATTCACACTTTCAGATTACTGTCTGACTGAAAAGGGTCCATAATTTCTATATTTGGCCACCTGCTAATGTACTAATTTCTATATTTGGCCACCTACTCTTAAAAATGTGAATATCATGTGGAAGCAATAGTTTATCTATTTGTAAAGCATTCAGTAGAATCATATTTAATAGGCTGTTTTGAACTTCTTTTTTCATAGCGTATATGATAAGGGGACAATGAAAAGAATAACTGGTTTATATAATAGTCTCTCCCTGTCTGAAAAACACATTAGTGTGGACCAGAAATCTACTTATATGGCCACATTTCCCTTGCAGAAGAAAAAATATATATATCACCTCTTCACCTCTTCCTCCAGATATTATGTAGAGAATGCCAGGGACTTGAGCAGCCCCTGAGGACAATTCACAAGGTTTTTTCAGAATTTTGCATTACATTGAATCCTAATGTTTTCATCCAGACCTAAGATTAGGAGACCCAAAAGATGGCAGACTGTTGTTACTCACTAGATACTCATTGGCTCTGACATTATGATTTTGTTATTGAAACTTCAATTTTGAACAGAACACTATGAAACTTCAGAAAAAATTCCCAAGACTTAGGGAAAAAAGGTACCAGTTGTTCAAGCAGCAATCCACTTCAAACCACAGACATTTAAAAAAGAGTAATATAAACAGCTTAAATTTTGAATTGTTCTTCTGCCAAGGGGAAAGCTGTAAACTTTAATAGTTATTATGTAATTTGTAGATGTTCTCATGGGCGTAGGAAAAAATTGGCACAAAAGCTTTTGCAATTGTGTCATACAAATTGGCATTGTCCACTGACCCTCAAACCTATATTTTCATCTCTCTTATAGTTTTGCTGTTCTGTAGCATGTGTGCTACAGAAAAGCTAGGCTAGTAACTGCCTGCTGTCTGCCACTTGTGCTTCCTTAAATGTATCTGCTTGGTATTGAGGCAGGCTGCAAATGTGCCACTCACTTACACAGCAACCCACAACTGCCAGGACATGTGGATGTTGTTGTGTTAATGTCACATAGCATGGAACTGGCTCCTAAACATCATTCTGCATGTGACACATTAAAGTATTTGACAATATTGTTTTAAAGCCTACTCAAGGACAAATAGTCCTATTTTCCCCAGAGACTACAAAGGAAACCACAGATTTCCACATAATGCACCCTTTTGCCAAAACATGCTTTAATACAGACAAATGAGACAAACTTCTGTTTATAGGGATGTTGTGCGATTGAGCAATCATCATGTTTGCACTTTATTGTATTTTTATTCTTGTAGTAAGTGGTCTAGTCTTAAATAGTCTAAGACACGAAAAAGCTTTGTAAGTACCTTCTCCTGAATGGCAATTTCTCCTGAATGGCAATTCTGCTAAGTGGAGGATTTGTTTGTTTCTGTGTCTAAATGTGCATATGCACTATGTTTCAAACCTTGGATTTGATAATTATTTTTTTTTAATCAAGCCATTTTTCTGATTTATCATGTTCATTACATGAAATACATTAAGCACATTCATCTGTGGATGATCTTTCGCAGTCTGAGTGTGCAGCATGTCTGGGGGGTGGGCAGGTTTGCTGTCAGGACTTGTGACCCTGCAGAGGACCCACACTCCACCAGTCTGCTCCTGGAGGACTGACTCTGGAAGGGATCCTCACTGAAGTAGTTTGTGAAAACTGCCGGTCAAGGAAAGGACTCACATTGGAGAACTTCATGAAGGACTGTCACCTGTGGCAGGGACCCCATGCTGCAGCAGGGAAACATCTGGGAAGTGTCATCCCCAGGAGGAAGAAAGAGCAGAAGAGACAATGTGTGATGAACTGACCACAGCCCCCATTTCCCTGCCCCCTGTCCTACTTGCAGGGAGGAGGGAGACAAGCCGGGTGTGAGGTTGAGCCTGGGAAGAACGGAAGGATGGAGGGAAAAAGGTGGGGCTTAGGATTTGGTTTTTTCTCACTACCCTTCTCTGATTTTGATTGGCAATACACTGAATTAATTCCCCAAGCTGAGACTATTTTCCCTGTGACAGCAAATGGTGAGTGATCTCTCCTTGTCTTTATCCCTACCCACAAACCTTTCATTCTATTTTCCCTCATTTTTCCAGCTGAGCAGGAGATAGAGTGACTTTGGTCACTGCACAACCAGACAGGGTCAACCAAACAGTGAAGTCTAAATATTTTTGCCGCTAATGAAAACTCCTCTAAACACTTACATTACCTTTGACACCAGAGAACTGAGACACTTTAAAATAACTTGAATTAATGAAATGAATGTATTAATTTTGAGAGTTCTGGAGCAATCCATGAAGAGCTGAATTTAAAGAAGCAGAGCTCAAAATAATTTTCAGAAAAGAATTTTCAGAATTATTTCTTTTTCATTTTTCTATTTTATTATTACAAGGTAAACAAAAATTGAAAAAATGTGAAATTATACAGTGCCAAAAAATTAACTAGGAAGGTAAGGGAGATTTATACACTTTATGACACAATAGAAGGGATATTTATATTATGACACTTTCTAGCCACTTAGCATACTAACAATATATTTTCATGACGTTCAGTGTTAGAGGAATGTTGAAACTTCTAGAAAAACAGCACTGCTTGCACAATTCCTGTCCCTTACAGATGCAAAATGTTCATGAATAATTTGAATGCAATTCAGTTCTGAAACTTCTGTCTGAATCAACTCCACATTTCCCTCCAGGACAAAACTGCATTCATAAACTTGTAATTGATTTCTTAACCTGAAGGGAGAGAAAATATTTAATCTTTGGAGCACAGTTTAAAAAAAAATCAGAGTATTACAAGATGCAGTTTGCATCAAATCACAAGATTAAATTTTAACATATAAACATATCTATATCTGGCATTTAAAAATATCTGGATATTTTTATTGTAAAATTATATATTTACCTTAGAAATTGATTTATAAAATAGTATTCTATAGCTTTCTATGGATAGTCCTTTTGTGCCTCCAGTTATTTTACAGATGGTGCACTTAAAATATGGTATTTATTTTAAATATTAAAGTCTCAAGTTAATTCTTTGTCTTCTATCAATGATTTAGTTCTATCTTGCAGCCTTAGCACAGCTGAAAATTCAATAGAAATAGGCTAATATTACATTTATGATATTTCTCTCATCTACTTTAATTTACAGAAAAGACTCTCTATTAAAGGAAAATCTGAAGCTACTAAATTAATAAGTTAGCTACTCTGTCTGGTTTCTTAATTTCAGTGACTGAAAATCTAATTTTTAGTGTCCCTCAGGTAATTAAAACAAAATTCAGCTCTTCATGGTCCTTGCTTAAATTGCAAGTAAGATGAGTTTAACTGTCCCATTCTTAGCAGAGCAAAACCTCTATCACAGCTTAATTCCCTTCTCTTGCAGAATCATTTGGGAGCAATGCCAGAAGTATCAAACTAAGGTGACATTACAGGCCAGAAGTATCAGACTAAGGTAACATTGCAGTGAAAGGAGTCAAAAGATGAAGATATTTACACATCTATATGTTTTTAAGCTGCAGGGATGCAACTATGTGCTGTGTCTTCCTTTTATCCTCATGGAATAAATAAGAGGTGAAGGTGGGGAGAGTGTTTGGCCACAAAGCACCTCTGCCCTCTGAACTCCTGAAACAGGCAGTGGCACCCCAGCAGGACTTGTCCACAGTGATGTCAGCTTTCACACACTGCTCATTTTGGTGTGTTCATGCCCAGCTGGATACTCAATGCATTGTTTCATGACACAAAAAAAGCACAGAAAATAGCTATGGATATGCCTGTGCTAGTGCCTTCAGCATGGACATGCACCTGAGATGTTCCTTGATCATTGTGTTCATACTTCCATGGGCAGATAGCCTTGTTAATAATACAAATGGTTCAGTTCTGGTCATCTCTTTGTCACCACTGTTCAAAATATAAATCCAGAGTGCTTCACCCTTACATTATGCAACATTAGCTCATGTGGACTCCTAGTGCCAACTTACTCCTGCTTGGGGAGCATTTGGGAGGGAAATTTCCTAAAAACTGTGTACAGAACATGCTGGCCATGCTTCATCCATGATGCACAAGAGCAGCTGCAGAGCAGTCCTGTGGCAGATCTGTGGCATCAACCTAGTGCATTATGCACATGCATGCTAACATTCCAGCAGGAGTGAGGTAGAGATCAGTCTCTTTTCTAAGGTAACAAGTGACGGGACCATTCTAAATGGCCTCAAGTTGTGTCACAGGAGGCTTAGATTACATATTAGAAAAAAACTTCTTCACTGGAAGAGTTGTCAGGCATTGGGAGAGGCTGCGAATGGCAGTGGTGGAATCATGACCCCTAGAAGGGTTTAAAAGGCATTTGGATGTGGCACTTGAGAATAAGGTCTACTGGTGAACATCATGCTGGATTAATGTTTGAACTTGATAATCGTGGTGGTCTTTTCCAACCTTAATGATTCTATGAGTCTGTGAGCCCAGAGCTCTAAGTGTTCCACTTGCCATGCTATCATTCCTTTGGCACAATTTACTTGTAAGGATCATACAATCCAGCATTAATTCTTCGTGTGAATGCAAACAAAACAAACCCAAATGCTACAATAATGTTTTTAACCTCATCTTTCACAGCAAATGCGTTGAACTCCAAGATTCGGTACTCACAGTTGCTGAGCTAAAAAATAACTGAGGTTTTTCTTATATATTTTTTGAGAAGAGATAGTTACAGATAAACCATTATCAACTCAGAACTTGAGTCTTGTCAAGAAAGGATCAGAATATGAATCACATTCCCAGCAGACTGCAATTTGTATTAAATGTTTCAATAGGCAGTGCATTCAAATCATGACTCTGCTTGCCAGAAGCTTGTATTCTCCATGAAAAAGTACATTTTTTCCCATCAGTAAGTTAAAAGCTGGAGCTACTCAGCATTAAATCATTTAAAGCCAAACATCTATTAACATAATTAGAGACATGGGCAAATATTTCCAATGTACTGTGATAGCTAGCAGATAATTTACTCCTAGCATCTCTTCAAAGGTAGTGATAGGGACAATAACCCATGAATAAGCTAAGCAATACAAGAACAGCATCTTAAAGCAAAAATGTTGGTTTAATATCCAAGTAAATACATAAATATGAAACAAATTTTTAATATTTTGCACCAAATTTCATCTTAAGGTAGTTTAATGGAATTCAATGCACAGCAATAATATTGAAACTAAAAAAAATTATCTTAATCCTTTAAGCTAAATGAAATAGCAGCATCATATACAAAATGTACACTTGTGGTTGAAATCATGGTTCTCATATTTCAGCTTCATAACTGGTCTACATACATCACACTGTCCTAAATATGTTTTCTTTTAAAACTTATTGCAGGATATATAATGATTTCATTTAAATAATAGTGATGATGGTGATGATCGTGATGATGATCACAATGTTGGAAACTATAGCAATGATGACAAGAATATCACTTCTTTCTTGGGTCTTTGTTACTACATCTATTGTCTTGAAAAGTGGTCACTGGCATGTAAGGAGATGTCTTTCTAGTTATATCCACCTCCCCAGCCATAATTTCCAGAGTTCTTCAAGTTCAAATGTTTTTGTTTGGCATTTTTAAACTTCTTCCCCAGATGCCAATGTAATGTTTCCTCCACAAAGTCCTACTGATTCCTGCATTGTTAACACAGAATTCAGAAGATTTGTAGCTAAAATCTGGGTAACACACAATTTTAACAATTTTTGGTATACTGAAATGGATGCAAGAAACAAATTCAAAAGGCTAAAGATTGTTCAAAGTGTGAGCCATGATATAAAAAAGCTCCTGGTGAGTACAATTGCACTTGAATGTGTTTGCACTGTATCTCTAGGACAATATTTGGATGGAAAGGCAAGAAGTCTGAAAAGAAAGGCAATGAACATTGCCCCCAAAGTTCATTATGGAGATGGATGATGTACCTCAGTTAAATTAGTTGCTACAACCTACTGGCAGAAAGCATATGCCTTGGTCTGCTGCATTGGCAAAAAAGGAGGCACGAGGGAATGGGTTTGGCTACTTAATTTCACTCAAAGTCTGTTCTTTATTTGGCTCCTAAGGAGTGAAGTGCAAATTAATAACAATTTTTGGAGGGGTTGTAACAATGTCCAGAATCTGCCCCCTTAATGAGATGACCTTTACAAAGTCCTCAAGTGGTAAACACAGCAGCATCATATAAGCCCAGAGAAAAGACACAGCTTCTGCCCTTTTGTTTCAGAGATTCGAAGTGGAGATAATCTTGGCTACCTTAGCAAGAGATTAAGGCAGGTGGAATTTGGGAAGTATTTTGCAGATCATGAAGTTCTACCAGGGACCAGGAGAGCAGAGAGGGACTTGTTGCTGGACACGCATAGGGCAGAAGATGTGCAATTTGGAATGGCAGTCAGAGTTTTGATCTGGTAGGATAGATTACATCAGTCTTTATTTCTGGTTTCCTAACACCATGATTTCCTTTCAATTCAAATCTATATAGATCAGCTATGGATCATCATAAATAGATCCTCAGTAGAGAATAAATTATTTGTGGTCTCATTACTACAAGTAACATAATTCCTATTTGAACTGTTTGCAATCTTGTTTTACTGCTGTATGAACAATCTGTTTCATAATCATGGATGTTTCCTGTAGATAGCCAGGGCATTCAGGCCCAAATCTCTACCTTATGAAGTCAGAAAACAACTTTCTTTCTTTTATTTTTTTTTTCTATTCTAAGGAATCCAACCCAAACTGAATTTTCCTAAATGAACTGATAAGCTGGGTCATCCTGCTCTGCCTTTGCCAGTTCATGACACCCTTAAGCCAAAAGTAGCTAACATTCACAACCTCTTGAGGACCCTTTTGTCCTGGTTATGTGTTTGACAACTAGAGATTACGGCCGTGTTTGGCTCACAGAATAAACCCTGCCGGTTCCAACTTGTGTCTCCATATCACTCTGCCAGTTGTTCCCTAACAATGCAGACACAGGAGCAGTTTATTCCACTCGATAACCGGCTTCTCTTGTAAGAACTAAATGACCAAAGTGAAATTGTCAGGACATTATTTTGGCACCATCTTTAAAATTCCTCAGCATTATTTCATTGCAAGATTAAAAAGATTATCATGCACCACTTTTATCTTCAGTATTCACTATTTACAAGAATGTGAACTGGGACTGGCCATGAAAATACATAAGCAGTTCTGTAGAATAAAATAATGATCAAAATATTCTGTTAATAATGCAAAACATGTTGGGATTTTCTTTTCATTCTACTAGGTTGTTTTTGTAGTTTCTTTTTCCTAAAATAAATCTATACAGAACCAATAGATTACATTGTCTTTCATTCTTCTTATCTGTACCGCAAAATATAAACTACTAATTTTTAAGGAAGAATCTAATTCCTTTTAGTGAACTGTGCCTTTCCCAAGTAGTAACAAAACCATGGAAAATAAAAAAAAATCCCCACCCAGATAACCAGAAAGCATGTCACAGTGCCAGCATCAACAACATAGTCATTCATTTCAGGACTGGGAACACTTGGGGTTTTTTTACTCAGAATTTATTTGTGTGAGAAAACAGAACCTAGGCTTTGATGAGAAAGGCTTTCATCTGATAATTGGATTTTTTCCATTTTTATGGGCTTCCACAGTGCTCCTAGGGACTCATATGTTTGAATTACTGACTCTCCCATATGGATTAAAAACCTTGGCCAGACTACAGCGTTGTGCCAAAGTCAACCCTCTCTCTTAATGAGATACTGCAATACCTGCTGGAAATCTAAGTGCAGTGAATTGAAAAATACGTAGTTCAGATGAAGACTCAAAATACAAAGTAAAACAAGAGCACAAGATGTTCAAACAACAACTTCCAAGAGCACTGATGGAGAAATTTACAAAGAGAAAAATTTTATTTTATTTTTAAATGTCTTTTTTTTTTCAAGAAATAAGAGAAGTCCTGAAAGGGGCACACTATAATGATTTTTAAAAATAAAAAAGGAAAGGAAAAAAATTACCCAAATGAATTTCTCATAATTTGAAAATTAGTTTTGATGGAAAAACAGTGGACCTGAACAAAACTCCCCACTGAGACTGTTAGTCAGTGCTACCCATGGGGTAGGCAGGGCAGGGCATGTGGGATGAGGACGTACATCTGGAAAATGTAGCCCACTTCATTTTCCTAAGAGAAAAAGCAGGAATATCTCTGTTCAAATACCTCCTGAGAGACTGAAACTAAAAGTATCCATAGCCTGTACTTTGCGCTATAGTGCAACCTTTAGTTTTCTTTTTAAGAGCAGGACTGATGTCAGGGGAAGAAAAATGAAAAAATCAGGAAGAAAACACTTGAGAGACAAAAATATAAGTGTTTTGAACACTACAGATAGTGAAAAATCACCATTGAACTTAAAAAGGTCTGATATTTCATTCACTACATGATTAAAATATCTGAGATGGGGACAGTTAACATTTCTCTCAGACTTTTAATGAACACATCGAGGTACTGTTATTTGCAAAATCCAACTCTACCAAATTATTTATACAGCTGGTAACAAATATACCAGCAATGCAGAAATGTAAATAGTAGAAATTATACCTTTAAACTTCTACCAGAGATCAGATCAGGTGGTGTCAAATGGCACAATGAATCCACTGTGGTGTCTGAACAGAAGTCTGTGGCTTCCACCAGTTCTGGATCTGGATGACTCTTTGCACACAATCTGAATGCCTGTTTTCTTTGCAAATTAATGCCTTTTGAGGAGTTTTGCTGCCAATACAGTAGTGAGCAACACAGGTGATTCCTTGAAGCATTTCTGTTTACAGTTCCTTTCAAGTCTGCATATTATGCTGTGTAACTAACTACAATCAAAGGAAATGAAAAAAAAAAAACCAAAAACCCCACCATTAACCATTGGATTAAGTCATAAGGGAAAACTTCACTAAGAGCTAATTGACTGAAAATCTTAGAAAGTCAGTGAGGGGCTTCATCAATATCCTATCAATAGAATGGATTGTATCTTGGATATTCTTACCCCAGATGAGGACATTCACTTGAGTTACAGATTTGCTCTAACAGGGAATTTTTTGTGGAGTAGAATTATTAACTACTAATTGAAGGGAGAGGAGAAAAAACAGCAAAAAAAAAAAAATCTACCAGCTATAATTATAGTAAAACCTTCATACAAACCCTCCCCATTCCTGCCTGGCTCTGGTGCTACCTTCACCCACCTTCTTCCTCTTCCTAACAGCTGGAGACCTGTACTTGTCAGCTGGGCTGGGGCACCAGCTTTTCCCACTATAAAGAACAGCAATATTTGGTTCTTGCCCTTACCTGATCTAATTATACAGAGAATAGAAATCATTGAATATGCAGTCATTTCAGCATAAATTAACCTGAAGCATTACTATTCACCGTACAGCAGAATTTCTCAGTACTCGCTAAATGTGATCAGTATTTAGTTAAAATCAATATTTCTTTGAGTACAATTTAAAGACTATTAAAACCCCACGATTTTATAGCTTTTCTACTGAAATTTGAGACTGCTAGCACTCAGAAGACTGAAACGTGATGAAACGCAGTATAATGTAGACAGATTACATGTCGCCAGATGTAAGTGCCACAGAGTCCCTGCAGATCCATTCTCACCTGAAAGAGCTTTGCTATATTCCTTCCATATTCCTCTGATCAGATTGCAGACATTGAAAGGAAATAAATAGCTACCTGCATATAACACCCACAAACCAGCAACCAAATGGCATTTGAAATAAAGATATGCAGATTTATTTTTACAGCAAAGGGAAATATTTGAATTTGAACCTAAAAGGATACTAAGGAATAAAATAATAATTGGTTCTCTGTCAATAAATCCCATGCTAGAACAAATGGGTCTGAATGCCAAATGAAAGTGCCTTTCTTAGCACCCACTTTTATTTAGAGTATGTATATGTGTGTGTATGGGGTGTGTGTAGGTGTCCAGTTAACTGCTTACACATCAGGAAATGCATGGAAATTTAAATCCCATGGTGTGAAGCCAAAAAACCTGAACTGCTGCTATGCTGCTGATACCTGCAATCCACAATGGAATTTGAAACTGAAATAGGGGTTCAATGTCATGAGCACACCAAATTCTTTTATTTGTTTAAATTATATTGAGCTGCTTGGCATTTTATAAATGTACATAAAGAGTCAATTTAAACCAGGTGCTATTAAGATCTGGCAAAAGCTTTTTCTGACTTCGTGCTGCCTTCTCAAGATTTGTCATTGTCCCTCAATCACACCAGAGTGATGAACAATTCATGGCTCACTCTGAAAACATATTCAAGTTTAATTAGATCAGGTTTCTTTTCAATTATGTTTCAATTTGTTGAATCAGGTAGTAATAAAATTTTACTTCTTAGAAATCCAGAATCACAGATGGGGAAGTACTTTAGGACACGAAATATCTAAGATACTTTTATATATCTTTTTCAGTCTTTACAGAAATTCATTCTTATAAGACAGTGGTGATTGAAGCACTGAGTCAGGCTTGCACAACACAGAAACTTCCTAAATATGCTACAAACTGCAGAGAAATATATTTTTACAACAAAAAACAATTTTTCAGCTTCCTTATCCACAAAATAAGGGCTGATGGTAAAATATCAATATGTCTTGTGAACAGAGCATATGTAACAAAACAACAAGCCCTCAGCACTTATGCAGAGGTACTGTTCTCCTCAGGGTCTCTGTCTGCGAGATGAATGCTCCCCGTGAACATGGATTCCTCTTGAGCCAAGGTATTCTCCAGCTGCTTACTTGTGCAATGTGGAATCTGGCCGCAGAAATACATGTAAATCCATGGGTTGGCACAACTATTTAGATTGCCAAGGAGCATTATAATGGTGAATGCTGAACCTAGAACAAAACAGTTAAAGGAATAAGAGACTAAATAAAGCACTCTTATAAATATAAGTCACATTTTCACAGTCTGCTGCTTTCTGCTGTATCTATTATTATGCCAACACCAATCCAATAGTAGGAAATTCCCATATCAATGAAATTTGCAATTGCTGAAGGTATAAAGCACACTTTATTGTATGCATTCAGAGTTAAATAGTTTCATATAGCTCTTTTTTTATTCAGTTGCATTAATTTTAAAAGCAATTACTAAGCTGTTAAACAGATACAAATAAATACAGGTATATATTTTGACATAAATGTATGTAGAATAAGACTCAAATTCACACTGACAGGAAGAATTCTTAAAACAAAATTCAGAAACTACTGTTTTTATCAGGCAGGATGATTATATTTTTTCTCTTTTTTTTTCTCTTTATTTAGACTAGGTGATTTTAAAGTCACATATAGAGTCTGCCTTTCACAAAGAGGCAATAGCATAAATTTGACAAGCCCATTCTTGTTTACAACATAGTATTTGATAACTGTCTCAGGCTTGCTTTTTTGCTTTATGAACAGCTGGTTGATGACTTTTGGTTGTTTCATAGTTTACTACAGAGATTTTATCAATATGATTTCAATAGTAAAAAAAATCAGATGTCTTATAACTCCACTGTTCTACCCAGTAAATAAGAAATAATTTAATTACTTTGAATAGTCAATTGCTTCTTTTCACCTCAAGAACCCAAAATACTGCTATTACACCTATAACCTCTGAAAGTCTGAGGCTTTGCTGAAGCACATGATACTTTTCACCATGCTGTTCATGAATCTTTAAATTATTAATCACTCAACACACACTCACAAAACAGACACATGATGTTTTGATCACATAACACAGGATGCTCCCCGTATCTAATTAAATAAAGGAGATAATAAATCCAGGTATTTCTTTTTAATCCTCCTCAAATGACCACAGGCAAGCTTTACACAAAAGCAAAATGCAAACATAAAGCACTCGACAGCAGTGTGAGAGCCTGCTCTGCAGCTGTGGCTGAGGAGGGAGAGCATCTTACCTTCAGTCAGGATGCTGGGGAACCACACAGACCACAGCTGGGCAATGAAGAAAGGTGACCAACAGAGAACATAGGCAACAACTGTCACCACTGTCATTTTTACTGTCTTGATCATAGCCTTTGAAATACAGTTCACACTGCTTGCTCGGGATGGCAGGACTTGATTCTGATTTGTTGCTTCACATTCATTCTGTTTTTTCACATTTATATTTCTTCTTATTATTTTGCAAATCTTGACCTGGCATGTGATAAGGATTGCTGAGGGAATGAAGAATATAACTACAAAAATCCAAGTCACATATGCCCTTGGGCCCCAAGGCTGAATAAATTCACCCCAACATTCAAAGACACCTGGAGATATTTCAGTCTTAGAAAAGATAAATACCTGTGGTAGGCTAAGAATCAGTGCTATAGACCAGCTGCTGCAAATGGGGATATTCCAGAGAGCTCTCTTCTTCTGGAAAGTGACCATAGGGTAGCAAACAGCTTGATATCTGTCCACTGTCATGACCACTATCATATAAGTAGAGGCAAACATGCCCAGCAGTTGTAGATACTTGATAATTCTGCACAAGAAATCTGGCCCTATGAAAACATCTGTAATATCCCATATGAGTTGAGGCAGCACTTGGAAAAAGGCTACCACTAAGTCAGCAATGCTGAGGTGAAGCATGAACACATACATCCTAGACAGCTTCTTTCTTCTTCGCCACAGCACCAGTATGAGAATGAAATTGCCCACAGACGCTGTCAGAAATATGACCCCCAGTACAGCAATCTCTACTTGAGCTAATTGCTCATCTCTTTCTGGTCTTCCAATAGGATCTGACCGATTTGTCAAACTCAGGAATCTGTGAGGAGGAGGACTCTCGGTCTGATGTGTGTTATCCTGCATCGGAAATGAAAAATTCTTCATAATGCACAGAAGCTACTCACAGTAGCTGCCACTTGCAGCTGAGGTTGACAGCTGTGAAGCACAGGCTGGCAAACAGACCAGCCTGGGTTCCAGTTTCAGGATATCTTCAGTCAAATCTTCCTGCTCGAGCAAACTAAAGCAGTGGGACTTGGATCATGGTAAAATTCTGCCTCTTGCTGGCATGCGAAAAGGCTTTATATAGGCTCCCAGCAGACAGAGCCTTATGTAACTGCAGAGCCCTCGGGTAGGCTGCAGGGACAGCAGCCAATGGCAGACCGAGCCACACAATTGGGGGAAGATATAAATAAAAGGCAAACTTCAGAGGCTCAATGTGATTCAATTACTCACTTCAGTCAAAACCCGAACTTGTAAATAGCTGTGGCCAGACTCGTACTCAAATGCCCTTACTCGGGAGAGTTCTTGCAAAAATCTTTCTACGCAAACCAGAGGAGCACACTTTAGGAGAAGTGGGAGGAAGGTTTATACGTAGATAAAATTGGATCCCTGAGCTCAGGCACATCATAACAGCAATCTCCAGGCTCCTGGGGCATGACTGCATCCTAAATGCAGCACAGAGAAAGAAATGCATTTTTCCATAGCCCTTTTTTTCCTTCTTCTCTCTTTTGGAGTCACCTGGTTCTAAAATAAAAAGAAAAATATTTGTACTGCCCTAAAAATAATATTTTTATTTCAAAACATGGTCAAGACTTAGAGGTTTTTTCTCAGCAAAATGAAAAATAACACATGTGAAATAAATTACTTTTATTGGGACTGCGAGTCTACTGAGAATTTAATTTTTAAAAAAAGTGAAAATTCAGTGGCAAATCCAACTGAGGAAAAGGTCTCTATGATGAAACAATACACAAAGGTCTCTATTCTATTACAATGCTAAAGTCTGTGAGATAATTTTTCAGTATCTAAACCTTTTCATTTTTGTAAATGTAAATTGTACCATGAACACAGGAAATTCATTGTTCTTCAACATTCCCATATGACTTTTGCATAAAGTTTGTGGCAGATAAGAATAGAAAATTTAAACTGATTTCTTTCTTTTTTTTATCTCTCAGCCTGCCCTCTTAATCACAAAAGAGAGAGATTAAATAAAATTGATCAGTTTAATATGAAAAATAACAGATATTTGTATGCAACCTTACTTGAAGCTAGGGCACCTATATCCTTCTGGTTACAGTCAGTACACTGGTAGTTTGAAGTCTTTCTGAGCAGGAAACCAGTAAGGTGAAAAGCAATATCCATGATGCATATATAGTACATAATACTAAACCTAAGCGGATTAATCACTATGATCACAATTATATTAGAAGACCAGCTCAGGAAGCTCACAGAAGACTACCACTTCTATACTACTACGGGTTTTCATGTACCAACAAATGTGAGGGGCAAAATTCATAAAGAGGATGCTGAGGTAGACTACAAAATTTGGAAAACCTACATGACCTCTTTGCTCTTCCTCTTTCCCCCTGCCTGCCACCAGGCAATGGATGTTAATAGCTCATGAAAGGGTAAGACTGTGAGAACAGACAACAGAGAAGCTGAACAATCTCAGGAAGCTTTTCCACTGACAGCAGCTGTAAGTATCCGTTATCTAGACTTGGCTGAACACTGCTGCAGCTGCCTGAGTCTACAAAAGCTTTTCTCAAAGACTGTGTTGCAAAGAGTATGAATCACAACTTAATCTAATATACCTGATGTTTTTTTCCTAAATTAAGGCCTATTTGTAGGAAACTTGGATTCCTGAGGTTGTTTCCTTTCAGTTTTCCCCCTCAATTTGGAATCTTGCTCAATTAGTGGGAAATAGGCATAGCAAGACCATAAGAGAACAAATGAGTTTGCCTTAACCCTCACTCTCCCTTCACCCAGCAACTTGCAGAAGAGTAACTGAATTGATCACAAACAATAAACCCCTGGGGAAAAAAACTGTGCTGGAGAGCAGCTGGACTGATCTCAGGTTCTGTCTTTTGATTGAGACTAAGTTTCAGGTGTGTGCTTCAAAATCATTTACCTTGACCATCTTCACTCCACAACTTAACAAAAAGGCAAGTGGGATCTTTATTCTTCCAGCAAGACATGATGTGAACACATACATCTCGGCAGAGCTAGGATGTTGAAGAGAACATTAAGAGAACATGTTGAAGAGAATATTAAGTTTGGGGTCAGGCATGGAAGATAAACATATATTTATATTTCATTATTATATTTCAGTATCAAGAAACTACATGCAAGAAGCCTAGTATATGCAACAGAAGTCAATTCTGGGATACTGTTGGAAGACTAACCAGAATATTATACCTATTTGTATGATTTTTCACAATACATAAGGTATGGATAGACATATTTCAGGCAAATGTGTTTTATCAGCTCTGCCTAGAATGGTCCAACAAGATCCCTGGGAACACACAACTCTTCCTCGGTCTACACATGCACACAGCACACAGTGTCTGGGCAACAGCCCAGGTGTTGGATCCAGATGTGGACACTGGCTAAAGGGCAAGCACACTGTGAAACAAGTAGCCTTCTCTATTAAAAGGGTGGTGGCCCTCCTTGTAAAAATTGTCCTAGTGATGTAAGACTCTATTCCATCTTGCATGTAATCAGTTCAATATATGTTAATGGTTTCATAGCTTTATTATTGTTCCCTTTCAATCTTTTTCATCCATGCAAGCAGATAGTCAGGATAATGTTAAATTGAAATTTAATCCAGTCTGGGAATATAACTTGCTGAGAAAAGAAAATTAGGATAATCGGTGAAAATGTTTAAGCAGTCTTAGCTGTCCTTTTATGCCAATACTGTCCTCCCATTGCCCAGCTTTGCTTCATTGCAAACTGCATCTGTCCAAGTTAAATTATTGTCCTAAATTATTTTAATTAACTTCTGCTGAACTTCTCAGGGTGGACTGTCATCTAATGTTTGTTAGTTAGCTAAAGGGAGAGATTCAGCCCACAGATTAAGACTCCAACTTAGCTATCTGATCTGAATTTCAGAATCACACAGCTGCTCAAGGCAGGGACAACACTGAATTCAGACCACTTTACACAGCATTTGTTCAGTCAGGTCTTGAAGACCACCAAGAGCTTAGAACACCAAACCTCCCTGGGTAACTGGTTACAAATGCTTATTTCCATTGTGAAATTTCCTTATGTGTCACTAGACCCTCCCCTGATTCAGGCCACATTCTCTCATTCTTCTGCCATGACTTAAGTAAAAACCTGGCTTGGACCTCTTGCCAGCATCCTCCTAGGCACTGCATGGGCACTGTTAGTGCCTCTGAAGCTGTCTCTCCTCCAGGCAGACCAAGCTACATTGAGAGCATTGTGGAAAATGTTGTATTCAAGGAGTTAGTGATCTTGGACAGTACATGTCTGTTCTACTGAGCTTTGTGCTTTAAGCCTGTGCTGACAGTGGTGAATATTTTGAATTAGATGACATCCCAGCCTGTCAGGAGAAAATACATGTGATTGTTTACCACACAAAAGAAAAGGCTCCACATTATGGGAAGAAGGTGGAACACCTCCACAGATGGCATCTGTGCAGGGGAAGATCCATGTATCCATGTAATGTCTCTCAGATGCTGCACAAAGATGGAGTTCCCAGCTTTGGAAGGGACCTAAGACTTTCTCACTATCCATATTTCTGGCATTTACCCTACCTTAAGAAAACAGCTATTTTACTGCTCTCTTTATTGTTGCACCCCCTGGGGCAGAGCACAAGCCCAGCTCACTCAGCCTCTCTCACTAGGCTACATCTTCCAGCCCTCTGATCATCTACACAGTGCAATGCTGAGCTCACTCATGCTCATCAACACCTCTCCTGGGCAGGGGCTCCAGAGGAAATATTCCACATGTGGTGAGTGGGGTGTGCTGAGCTGGTGGGGAATAAACACTTCCCCTGACCTATGAATTCCATGTGACCTGTGTGTGTGTCAAGTCCCATCACAATTTTTGCTTTCCAAAACCTGCATGAATTGCTGTGCATTGCAGATATTGTTTTGCCAAGCCAGGTGAGGAATATATGTGGAAGCAGGAATATATGCATTTTAGGGTTAAATGCCTTCAACTAGTTCCTAAAACCCAGAAACTGTTTAATTTTTGACAGACATTACTTATTAAATACAACTTGTGAAGGAAGAGGTCTACAGTCTTTTACTTTGGAACGGAAAAACAAGTTCTAAAATGTTCCTATTTAAGAAAAGATCAAGTGGGAAATATTGCTGTCTGCTTTTGATGTAAGAAACCCAGGTCTGCCTCTTTTCTCAGTGAGATTCTGCAGATGTGAAGAGCTAGTAGATTATCATTAGCACACTTGACAAGTCATGAAAACCAGCTAATTAAGAACAAATTTTTGCATGATTTGCTACATATTTAGAGAATTTTAGAGAAATCAAAAATTGTTTCCTTACTGCTGATGTGATTCTATTTACTTTCATATATTAAAATGTACAAACACCTTCCATAGGCCTTATAGGGAGGAAAGAACTAGAATGTGCAGTAAAAGACTCAGTTACCAAGAAGATGATAGAAACATTTACTTCTTAATACTTTTTTACATAAAATACCTACTTAGCAATACATTCAGGGTAGATAAAGGAGTTACCATAGCATTGCATTGAAATTGCCCTATTGATAGAGACTACGTTTGAGGAGATGTATTAAGTAATGTAAATACATATCAGTAGCATGAAATTTTATGAGAACTGCTTCTGGAAGTAGTGCAATGGATAGCAAATGGATTCTTTCCTACAGAAAATTAGTCAAAGTTACACAAGAATACTGTTCAATACTTAGCCTGTAGCACGGATGCATTTACAGCAAGGTAGGTCCATATTTTTCACTAATGTAATACTGCTTATTTCCAGAACATGATGGATAAACTACTTTGCTGTAAGTCTTTTTCACTGAACTAAAATTATGTACACCTTAATGATGCTGTACAATCTCCTACAGTTCTGGATTCTTAAAAAAAAAATCCCACCATTAGTACAGTAGTTATATTACAAGGTTCTTTGGACCCAGCTTAACAGTACACTTCAACCTTATATAGTTAAAAAGTTACATCTAAAGGCAATGTGCCAAGAGAAGACAGAGACAAATACATCACAGACACTATTACAGACAGCATATAATGAGTCATGCAGTGTAGGCAGCTACCAATGCCATTGTCACCACACAAGGAGACACAAAATGACAAATAGCATCAATAACTTTATTCCTCAGAAAGAGTTAAGCTTTGATTCAGACAAAACCATTTCTGGTCAGGAAGGAGAGCTCTTAGTGAAGCCAAAAGATTATTAGAAAATGTCAGGGCAACCTGAAATCTTATCCACTTCCAGTCAAGATGAACTAGACACCACCCTTAAATTTTCCAATCAAAATCATAATGAACACAGGACAACATTTTGTCCTACTAGCCCTGTTTATGCACCAAAAGGGAACTGTGCACATCTGTGTTTGGTGTACATGTGTTATGTGCATGTAAACGCTGCTCTCCTGCACACACGTGACCTGGATGTCTTCCACTTTATAAGGAACTCTGTTCATTTCCCAAATGAGTAAATTAACTGTGTATTTAAAGGAAGGGGGTATTACTTTAGTAAGATTAAAGGCTACATCAAATCAGATGCAGGTCTATACAGCCTTAGAATATAGGACTGAAACACATCAAACAACTATACTTACTGTTGGCAATATTTTGGAACAAGACCTTTCTAAATTGAGTGCATCCTCCAGTAGGAATTAGCTACAGGAATGAAAGCCAGAGGGAAAAAAATGTGTATGGGCCCCCTGTGACTTGTAACTAGGCATGTTCCAGATACTCACCACAAAACAGTACCACTAACTACGCAGAGTACTACGTGCCTCTTTTTAAGCCCTAGGGAGATTAGGCCTGAAACAATAGTTTATTAACCTGTTTTAGTATGAACTTTATTATTCGCTATTGCTGACCTCATTCATTATGTAAGTTTCTGATTTTACAGCTGTTAGTGACAGCAGTGAGTGAGGGTGCTACTGGGTCCAAAGCCTGGAACCAGTTTGCTTAATTCATGTTCTTATTATGGTGCTAGAATTATCTTCCGCAATTTGTAAGCCATTCTCTAAGTAATGCTTCTTTCCTATTGCTGCTGTAAAAAGTCATGCAACTTTAATGAAGTGTTTACGCACAGAGTACAGAGCTTTTACTCTTTCTTGTACAACTTCCATCAGGCTATTTTAAGACAGAAATAAATCATTATAAATCAGTTACATAGGCTTCTGCCAAAAACTGTCTTTTTCATTTGCAGTATTCCAGACAGTCTGGGTTCTCTATTAGGATGTTAAATGGCCTGATAGCTCACCTGCCACCAGGGTTGTGGAAAGCAACTGACAGAAAAGGAGCTTCACCAAGGTTGATCAGAGCAAAGAAAAATGGAGAAATAATGTGTAACTTTAGGAGAAGGATCTATGATGAACTGGTTTTGATCAAGAATTACAATGCAGTTTTTCCACAGATGAGAAGTTAAAAACAGAGCTTTTTATTAAAGGAAAAAATGCTAAGATGGTACCTAGTACAATACTGAGAGGTCCAGAGCAAAGATCAACCACGTCAATAATTTAATTAAAAGATAATGTAAATAAAAATTACAGTCAGTGTCTCCAGAAATACTCAGTAAGCAGTTGCAAACACTATGCATAGTGAATTAACACCAGCAGACCTAAAGTAGACTCTGCATTTTGATCTCCTTCCATTTACACAAAAAAAAAAAACTTGGGTGACACTGTGGAGGGATAGAATGCAAGAGAATAGTGCAGAAGGTAATCTCACCCCTGAGGAGTTGCAGCTGTACCAATCACCAAAGACTGGGAACAGGCCTGCCCTTAACAGGCCACAGCTGTTTCCAATAAGAAGACAAGTGCTACAAAAGAGTGGGTTAGCTGGGTGAGGAGAGAGATGGGGTTTGTTGGTTGGGCTGTGAGGAATTATGAGTCAGTGCTGCAAGGAGCTGCCCATGAGAAATCACCAAGAAGGTGTGGAACTTTTGCAATAAGATGGCAACATGACACTTGCACAATCATACACTCAACCAGATGCTGCAGTAACAAAATTCACATCTATCACTTTTTGAGTGATGAAAGGTAACAGAATGACTCTTATGATAATCACAGGGGGCTGAAGAGGAATTTATAATATGACCTCTAACACAAGTCTGAATTTTAAATTCTAAGCAATCAACTACATTATTCATATCTAGTTTATAATTATTTGATTGGCACAGTCTTGTTTTGGCAGGTAGATTTCTAGAACACACAAAAGGGCAGAGACCATCGGCTGTGAGCACCGTAGACACAGGAAATCAAACACTGAGGAAGAAAGACAATGTGGGATTTGGTGGGATTTGTTACATTTCTAGTACTGTGTACACACGTCACAATTAGCTAGGAGAACTGACATTTTAGAGTGAGATTCAGAATCTTGGGGATTCTGACCCTTCTTTTTTGGAGGATGTATCTGGGAGAGGAAGGGGATAACGATCCAAAATATTCACTGGCTTCTAGGTAAACTGATTGCATAATATTTGGCACACTATAATATTCTATGAAGAGAGTTGCTCCCTTAGCAAACACGTTATTTCCACATTATTGTCTAAGATTCAATGACAACAAGGAGCAAAGCAGCCTGATTACTTTGGGTAACTGAAGCAAGGCAAAGATACTAAGCAGCTCCAATCTAAGTCTTATATCATTTGCTCTTTGGATTTACAGAAGACACTTTCACAACGACCTGACTACCTGGCAAGGACGTGGCTTTTTTGAAAGTTTCACTTTTATTTGAGTTGCTTAACCCTTTCTAAGGCTTCTAGAATTTTTAGCTCTTTGAAAAGAGCAAAATACTGAAGAGAAGTAACAGATAAAAAAGCAATATGAAAATAATGCAGGAAAGTTCCACCTGATTATTATCAGTGTTTGTGCCAAAAACCACATCCAAATGAAAGGTTGCAGAAAGATCCATGCTGTCACAAGCATGTGTTCAATCTTTTTAATTCTTACTACTTTGAGAGTTTTCAGTGAATGTTCATTCAAGCTGGCAATTAATTATTCAATATTCTATCCCTGAAAACAATGAAATGTTTTCCCATTTTTGTCTGCCATCTAGTGTTAAAAGACAGAATATGTGTGTTTGCAAAGCCTAAAATATTTGCTAGCACTACATATTTGCTTTCTTCTGTCCATGTCATATTATGCTGATGAAAATACAGAACAGTGTTCTCTCTACACCATTATTAGCAGAATAATGCTCTACTAATATATGTTAACTTGTCACAGTGCTATGGGCTTTTTAAAAATTTGTTTGAGTCTCTTAGGTAATAGTTCTGTATTTTCAGAATACCACCCATAATTAATATGACAAGTAAAAAAATAATGCTATACATAAAAATGCTATTCATATAATAGCTTTTTATCAAACATACAGTGAGTATGTGCAAAGCTATTCTCTCAAAAACTCCCTCATTTCATAGATCAAGAGTGAGAATCCTAGACTGACAAATTTTGGAACCATTATTTCTGGTAAATAGCCAATTTTTATCAAACTGCCTCATAACCCATTATGACTTTCCCTCCAAGCAGCAGTCCAAGACAAACATACAAATATGAATGTTAGAAATAATTAATGGCATGGAAAAGTATATCATGTATATAAATGAACACAGGCAACTCACCTGAATTATTGACACCACAATACTTTGGCTATAACGTGACAAAAATCACGTACACCAAAGAACTCTCTTTTTTTAAAACAGGAAGATTCACACAACTGATGTGTAACTTGATTTACAAGTTTTCATCCTACCTATAAAACATGTAGTAACAGGTATAATGAGAAAATGTTTTGAAAGTCTTTGATTTTTTTAATTTAGTAACAGAGAAAGAATGCATTAAAATCAAACCACTCTCAGTGTTGTTCTAAACTGAAAACAATCATGTTTCATGGGACCACTGAAAAAGCTTGAGTGCTGCGTATGCAATCTAAAAGAGATCAACAAAAACCCATCAATAATAACAGATATCTCTCTTGATACTTCCCAGGGAAAGTACTGAACTGGAAGTATTTTTCAAATAGCCTATATACATCCTAGTAAAATTTAAACATATTTACAAATCATTTAAATGAGATTATAGCTATATTATTTGAAAACAGCTACAGAGTTGGCCACTGTCTGAATACCATATGTGGATTCATCTCTCTTATCTAAAAAGTAGGTATTCAGTCAAACACAATGAACTCATCTTTGACTACTAAGAGAGTTTATAAAATTAGTCTATCTTTTAAATAAATTTGAGATAATTTCTTCTTAATGTCATGACTACAGTAAAGATAATAATAAATTGGCAAAACATTTGAGATGGTGCAAACTTTGTGCCTGGCAATACATAAATTTATCTTTTCCTGTCCAGTGTTTTTCAGTTCTTTTGTATTGTTTCATGGCTGCCTTGAGAAGCTGATCACACACCTCTGAACATGCCAGATCAGACAGGTCTGCCCATCCTTGGGGAGAGCAATATGGCAAGAACACACAGGTTTGCGATTGGACCAGAAATGTGAAATCCTTGAATCTTTTCCTTAGCAAAGGTGTGAATCAACACACCATTCATTGTACATATCCCAGTGGTGAGACAAATGTCTGACCAGGCACAGGAGAGAATTTTACAATGAGATTATGGGATAAAGTGTGCCTGTTTAGGAAGGATATGTGCAGCTAAAAGGATCAGTTACCTCCTACCTCAAATATCTTATTTGCCAGTCAAAGAGAGGCAGGATGTGCCCTGGCAGGATGAACCTTATCATGTCCAAACTTCCTCCTTACTGAAGTTGTAGGTCTTGTTTTGCCTTAGCTTTTGTTGCTGTAAGAAAGCAAGCTACCCTGCTTAAAGCCAGCTCAGACTGTGGCTTCAGATGGATGACTGCTTCTTAAGTCATCAGATGAGATGCAACTCGGTTCAGCAGACTGGCAAACACACTAGAGCCCTGGGGCTTACAGGAGAGCAAACACACCCAGGGAAGCTGCTTAAGCTGGCACTGCTACACATTCTAAAAGTATCTGTACTGTGTTGCTCTCATAACAGCATTCAGGCTTTTACATGAAGTAACTCAAACATCAAGAGGCAGTGAAACCTCCCTGCTTAGCTGCATCTGGCACCTAGGGCAGACCTCACTACTGTTTGAAGTATTTGGTTTAAAAATAAGCCTAAGCATTTATATGAAATCCTGTGAAAAATTAAAGAAGAGTAGATAAATCTTGAAAATGTAGGTATACCACCACTGGATAATACAACCGGATGTGCAGTAATCTATAAACAAGGCAGGCAGACCATACCAGCAGAACAGGACAGAAGGCAGCAATTCTGGAAACATTCAATAGGGAACAGATGAGCACCTGGGTATGAACTGCCACTGTAATGTGCAAAAGTATCCTAATAATACGTGCCTCATGAGTAATTTGTGGCCACTGAGTACTTCACCAAGGAAGTGACATGCCTTGAGTGTAAAATTGTCATTGCATTGGGTTCATGTGACAAGGTTTTGGTGGGGAAGAATGGGGAGTGGGACTACAGGGGTGGCTTCTGCAAAAAAACATCAGAAGGTGCCCCTGTGTTGGAATGTGTCCATTCCAGCAGGCTCCAAAATGAACCTGTCACTGGCCAAAGCTGGGCCCATCAGAAATGGTGACAGTGCTCCTGTGATAACAAATTAAGGGTAAAAGCTTCTGTGCCGCAGCTGCTGGGAGAGAGGGGTGAGCATGTGTGGGAGGAACAACTTTGAAGGCATTTGGGTCAGTGAAGAAGGAGGGGAAGGAGGTGCTCCAGGTGTCGAAGCAGAGATTCCCCTGCAGGTCCTGGCAGACCCCACATCAGAGCAGGCAGGTGTCTATGACCCCATGGGAAACCTGCACGGGAGCAGGCTCTTGGCAGGACCTGTGGCCCCATGGAGAGAGGAGCCCATGCAGGAGCAGGTCTGCTGTCAGAGCCTGTGTCCCTGCACGAGACCCACTCTGAGCACTCTGTTACTGAAGGACTGACCCTGTGGATGGGACCCTTGCTGGAGCAGTTTGTGAAAATTGCAGCCTGTGGGAAAGACTAACAGCGCAGAAACTTGTGGAAGACTGTGTCCTGTGGGAGGGACACCATGCTGGAGCAGGGGAAGAGTTGAGTAGCCCTCCCACTGAGGAAGAAGGGGTGGCATAGACAGTATGTGTTGAACTGACTGTAGAATCCATTCCTCATCCCGCTGCTCTGCTGTATGGGGAGCAGGGAGAGAACCTGGGAGTGAAGTTGAGCCTGGAAAGAAGGGAGGGATGGAAGGAAAGTTTTAAGACTTGATTTTTTTTCTCATTACCCTGCTCTGATTTGACTGGTAATAAATTCAACCAATCTCCCCACACTAAGTCTGTTCTGCCCATGATGGTAAATGGTGAGTGGTCTTTCTCTGTCCTTATCTCAATTCACAAATCCATTCTATTTTCTCTCCCCTGACCAGTTGAGGAAGGGAGTGACAGAGTGACTTCAGCAGGCACCTGGTATCCAGAAAGGGATGTCCTGCTCTGGGAGATGTGGAGAATTTAACGTGTGCAATTTAAAAAAAATACATGATAAAAGTTACAATATGCAAGGAGTATAAATTTTCCTTTGAGGAATAAAATTCAAGGCAAGAAAATTAATTTACTTCTTTATTTGTGAGGAAGAACAGAAGCAGACAACTGGGATCTGAAACTGTAAGCGTGACACAGCTCTCCTAACCCTGATGGTAGGGCCTCCATTGTTCCACCTGAGCACACAGTGCATCCATTCTCTCTTACCGCTGCCGCCTGAAGTTTTGGCAACTTCATTAAAGCTGTGTTTCAGGCAGGCCGTGCAGGCAGGAATCTCAGGGCCTGCTGCTGCTCTGAAGCCCAGCTGGGGAAGACCAAGGTGCCCCCTAATCCTGTCCAACCCATAAAAAACATGCTGTCATCGTTCCCTAAGCATTAAACAGGATATAGGGGGGAGCATATTCCCCAGGTATCTGCACTGAGGAGCTACAAAGGCTGGGTAGGAACCCTTCTCTTCCCAGCCCCTTGCTCCCAGTGACTCCACAAGGTGCGGCATCAAGAGCCCAGCACTGGCAGCAGCGTGGGGCACAACCTGCTCCGCTGTGCCCGGCCTGAAAGCCAGACATGTCTTGGGCTGCACCAAAAGCAGCATGGGCAGCAGCACGAAGGGATGGGATTCTGCCCCTCTACTCGGCCTGGGTGAGACCCCACCTGCATCCAGCTCTGGAGTCCTCAAGATAAGAAGGACATGGACCTCTTGGAGCAAGCCCAGAGAAGGCTATGAAGCTGTTAAGGGAACCGAAGCACGTCCCCTAAAAGGACAGGCTGAGAAAATGCGGGCTGCTTTCTGCTTCTGTGGGGACCTCAAGTACTGGAAAGGGACGGACATAGAAGCCAGAGAGGACAGAAACTATAGCGACAGGACAGTGAGTAATGGGCACAAACTGAAAGACGGGGAATTGAGTTAGATAGTAGGAAGAAATTCTTCCCTGTGAGAGTGGGAAGGCACCAGAACAGATTGCCCAGGGATGTGGATGCCCCAACCGTGACAGTGTTCAAAGCGACGTTGGATGGGGATTTCAGCGGTCCGGGCCCGGATATCGCTCCCCGCCCGTTCCAGCCCCGCCCTCAGCAGCCCCGCGAGCGCCCTCCGCGTGCCGCGCCGCACGTCTTCACCCGCCCCGGCGCGCGCGCAGGCGCAGCAGCCCTGCCCCGGCCCTGACCTCGCGCTGCCCGGCCCCGCCCCGCCCCGCCCCGCCCCGCCCCGCGAGCCGTCTCGCGTCACGCGCGTCAGCTCCCCTCCACCCTCCACCCCCGGCGGCGGTCCGTGGGACGCTGCCGCGCTCCCCAGCTGTTTCCGGCGCGCGGGGCGGACGCAGGCGCATTGCCGCGGCCGCGCGCCGCGGGTGTTGTTGTGCGGGGCCCCGCCGCCCCTCGCCCGCTCCGCCGGGGCGGCACCGCTCGCGAGGGCGCGGCCCCTGCCTGCCGTTCGGCGGCGGCCCGGGCAGAGGGGGGAGGCGGGAGCCACTGTCCAGCAGGTACCGCCTCCACGACGGGCCGCGCCGCCACCGGGTCGGGCCGCGTCTCCAGCGGGTCGTGGGGCAAATGAGGACGGGGGGAGCACCATGAGCGCGTGCCGGGCACGCGGGGCTCGCTCGCGTAACGGGGGTGGGCCGGGGACAGCGGGGCCGGGACTCGGTGCTTGTTTACGCCGCCGCTCTCGGCAGCGTTTCGGGGAAATGGCGCAAGGCAGGAACAGCGGCCGCGCCTGCCGCCGGGACAGGAGGCGCCCCCGTGCTTATATAGGCCGGGCCGGCCTGGGGCCCGCAGCCTGGCTGCGCGGCGGTCACCCGGCGGGACAGGCACGGCGTAGGCAGAGAGACTGTAAGTAACGATGGTGCTGCCGGCGGGGCTTCACCTCTGCTCTCACTGTGAAGTTGGCCTGCTCAGGAGTTGGCCGCTGTGCCTGCCTGCCAGCCCTTCTCGGCATTTTTCACGGGCGCTGGATAAGCCTGGGCTTGAGTTTTCGGCAAATAGTGGTTTTGCTCCTGCGATATCAGCACAACTCTGGTGTGCTGTGTAAAACGCTGCTCCACCAGTTTCACCTTTCTTTGCAGAGTAAGGATTACATCCTGCCCTTGGCTCTTAGGATGGGCATGTTTTGTTGAACTTTGATCAACACTTGGTGTCACTTCTTCCCTGTGAGGAATTCTGCTAAGGGGTGGTAATATAATGACATTTGAAACGTTGTGTCTGCACAAGATAATTTGCTGAAGAAACAGCAATCAATTTTCTATATGTGATTAAATACTGTACGTCACATATTGCTCAAGATGAGCTTAAACTGTCCTTTAGGGAGTACTGTGTTGAAATGTTGGGGTGAGCTACCAAATGTCCTGAGCAGTGGATTTTCCCAAGAGATTATTTGATTTGATTTGAATGTTTATCTGTCTTTACCGAAAGGATACAGAAGCTCCATCTGTTTTAAACAACTCTGTGATTTTAGTTTAACTTGTCTCTGGTTTGGGGTTTCCATTGTTGGTTTTAATTTTTGTTTTGTTTTTTCTTTTTCAGACAACACTACATTACGGGACTTAACTTATTGACATATATTTTTTTGGAATGAAGTAGAAAGCAACGTAGAAAAGGTGCAATTATTTATAAGTTATGACAGTTCATTTATCCTTGGATGCATATTTATTCTTTTTGATTAACCCAAAAAGTCTTTGGTGGAAGCAGAGAAACAAATACCTGTCTTTCTGTAGACCTAAAGCCTGCTGGAGGGCAAATCATGCTGCACACTTGAGAGTTTTTCATACAAGTGAGCCTTGGTGTAAGTGGGCCAAAAGCAGAACATTTTGGTACAACAAGTACATTTGTAGCCATGAGTTTTTATACTACAGAGTTTCCAAACTTTTAACTTCTTCTTCTAAAGGACTTACAAGGGTGAGCATTCGCATGTCACGAATTAAGAATACCATAGAATCTGTTTCGAAGGCAGTGTCTGGCACTCACAGTGAGCTGGTGTCACGGATAGCTCGATTAAAGTCCCACTCAGGTACTTTGGGTAAAGCAAATAAAAGTAGTGCAGATGCAAATAACATCAGCACAAATTTAGAAAATGATAAGCAAGTTACAGATGTCAGAACTCAGGACGATTGCAACAGAGGCCCAGCTGCAAAGAAATCCACTTGTGCAAGTGAAAACTTGGAATCTGTGTTAGTAGGTTCAAACAGCACTTGTCAAGATACTCCAGAAGTTTCAGCATCTACTAAAAGCCACCTTTTTCATGTAAGCTACTTTTCTACAAATTTTGGAGAGACTTACAACTTTGTAGCCGATCATATCAACTCTTACTTTAATAATTCTGTTATGGAACAAGGAAGAAAAAAGAATGCTTTATTACAGGACTCTGAAAGTGAAGAGAGGAATAAGCTTGATTCATCAGCAAATACTGTAACAAACGAAGAAAAGAGAGTGCATTCAGCAGGCACTTTAGCTCCTGAAGCAGAGATCTTGGGTACTGAAAAGACAAATACTGCTCTCCCAGTTTCCACTAAAAAAAGTATTACAGACTTTCTTTCATATCCCAGTAACAGCGTACAAGCTTTTGTCGACAGCTATATTGGTGGATTGGTTCCAAAGTTAAGATCTGATACAAAAGTTGTTTCACCAGAAAAGAGTAAACAGCAGGAACAAGAAGTGTCTGAGAAGAGTAATGAGGACAAAGCAAAAGAGGCCAAGACTGCAGAAGAGAGGGAAAAGCATCTGTCTCTTCAGAGAGAAAAGGCAAGTCTTTGTTTTGTGTTAATTTATGTATTTTTTCTGTGTGTATTTTATACAAGTGTGTATATGTGCTACACTAGTGTATATACCTATATTTAAGCATAGACACACACACATTTACTTTTGTGAATCAGTATATACCCATGTATATACTTACATACATACGTACACATACTTGTACTTATATATAAGTATATATGTGGTGTTCCTGCCCACAGCAGGGACGTTGGAACTAGATGATCCTTAAGGCCTCTTCCAACCCAAACTGTTCTCTGATTCATTCTGTGCACTTTTATAAATGAATACATATATAAAATGTTGTAGATTTTATCTATGTGTATGCATACCATATGTAAACTTACAAACATATATATATGCTTAAAAGTAGGTATGGATACATGTGTGTTTAAGTATTCAGTGTTTTATGCAGGTATAAATCTGTGTATGCAGGTTTATATTCGAAGAGTGTCTAAGTATGAATATATATACACTCACACACACCTCTGTGTTGTTAATGGTTTAAATACAGAGAGTTGCCCTGAAAGTCCATCTGAATACATATTGACGTATTTGTTTGGGGTATTCTTGCTCTAAACTTGATTTTGTTTTCTACTAAATAAAGAATCAAAAGATTTTTGTTGACAATTTAAGCAGTGCTTACTTGGAACCTGTAGGAGATCTCTAGTACAACATACTGTTCACTGCTTCTGAGAAATCTTAAAATAACACTTGGAAATTAGTCTTGACAAATTTTACACATTTCTCAGAGTAGTTTTATGTTGTCTGTTTGTCTTCTTTAGATCATTGCAAGAGTGAGCATTGATAACAGGACTCGAGCTTTAGTTCAAGCCCTGCGGAGATCCACTAATCTGAAAGTCTGCATCAACAGGGTTGAAGAACTGTCCTATCATCTTCTAGAATTTCCAGAGAGCAGAGGAGTTGCAATTAAGGTGCCAATAGTTTTTATACTTACGTAAAAATCAATCTGACAAGTGATTGATACAGAACAACATAAAACCTCCTTCTGTGCTTTTGTGGACTAGTCATATTTCCTGTTTGCAAGAATTGTAGTTTGAGTGTCTCTTTTTATAACTTTTTAGCTGTTTGAAGCAGATTCATATGCAAGCTACTGTGAGTTTAGCTAAAGGCTCTTAAGATTGCAGTGTTTAATTTAGAAGCATACAGCATGGTCATGTGGATTGGTAGTATAGCTTTTTCCAGTGGTAGATAAAGGTCGTACACTGTGTCCCCTGTGGCAGTTGACCAAATGGGAATGTGCTGTGCAGTTGATCTGTAAATGCACAGTACTTTCTATGCTTGTTTACATGCTTTCTTCGAAGAGAGGTGGCAAGAGAACCATCAAATAAGTTAATGTAGTCTAGTCCTACTTGTTTTCTTCCCTGCATTGAGAGGGCAGGACGTGGGTGGTAGACTATTCTAGAAGTACCAGCTAAATCACAGCATTTGTCAACCTTGTGCCTTTTTCCACAAGATGTGACAAACCTGTGACACAGATTGTAGAATTTCTGGAAGAAGTAGCCTTTGGGAATGGAGTGCAGGCCAGATGAATCATCTGAGCAGGGTATAGGTCGGGCATTCACATAAATATATGTGAATTATTATGAAAGAGTGTATTCACTACTCCCATTTTGATTGCAATGCTGTGTATCTTTGTGGTAATGTCCATTTAAAAATACTCTGTGTGGGAAAGCATTTTAAATTTTGTTTTGGTGTTAGTGTACTTAGAAGGCATTTCTTGTTTTGAAGCAGTGCAGTACTTACTAAACAAATCTGGGGTTTTGCCTCTACTTGGTGTGCCTCATACTTGAGTCTACACTTGGCTGATGTGATACTAAGTCAATAAAACGAAACTGGTAAATGTAGCTTTCCTAGCTATTAAAAATATTTACATAACATCTTGCTTGTTTAATTCTGATAGGTAGTTACTATAGCAATGAGGTGTGTACAGCATAATATTGACATCCTTTCTTTCCCTTGTTAGAGAAAAACATGGGTAAATACAGATTTGAAGACATTTTCTTCCAATTTTAATTGGTATATTACTTCTGTGCTTTAATGCTGTGCTAGTAAATTTAAGAATGGATTCTTTTGGTTTAAACATATGGTTAGAATGAAATATCCTTGTATTTATCAATAGGAAAAATTAATCCCATGCCTGTTGCGACTGAGACAGGCTAATGATGAAAGTCTTCAGGCTGCTGTTAGAGAAACTTTAGCTCTGATTGGCTATACAGACCCTGTGAAAGGCTGGGGAATTCGTGTCCTCACCATTGATGGAGGAGGAACAAGGTAAAACTTCTGGGGTTTTACATACTTGTAACCTTTTTCATACTGTAACTAGAAGTAAAATTTCAGTCTCTCTTTGATAGATAAATGCCCAAAGAGGCAATTTATGAGTTGCCTTTCTGTCACATTTGACTGTCTTAAGGGATGGATGTTGTTTTTCTGTGCATTTCTGCTTGAATGGTGTTTCTTTTGGTGCTCATTTTGCCATACAGAGTTATCTTGCTCTATCCCAACAGAGTTCACACTGTTGCACTCCAGATACTGTTTTGTGATAGAGAAACACAAATCTGATGGTCTCCAATTCATCTCTCCCATTATCTCAGATACATGGAATTGAGGCCAGGCAAACCTCATACTGGAAAATACTATGCCCCAAGGGGCATTATATAGCTTTGTTAAGACCAAATTTAAGTGCTGTGTAGTGGGAATGCAACTAAAATCTATCCTTAGTCTACATCCACAGAAGCTGATCACTCCCCCAAGTCTTTGCTGTAAAACAATATGGCTGTAGCTGTTGAATGCTATTTTTGGTATGCCTGAGTATGTCATTCATATTTAGTATTCATCATTCTATTTCAACTGTGTTCTGCTGCTCTTTTATTTTCTGAAATATTCAGGATTTTTACTGTTGCAGTTATTCAATTATAATTAGTTATAATGAAGCAAAGGTGTTTGAAAAATTATTAGATCTATGTAAGATAAGACTGCCATTGTATGTGAAGGGGAATTTTGTGTTTCAGGGGTTTAGTTGCACTTCAGACTCTACGGAAACTAGAAGAATTAACTGGAAAGCCGGTTCATCAACTTTTTGACTACATCTGTGGTGTAAGCACAGGTAATTATTAAGTCACAAGTTGGAGTTTTGCTATCAATATCTGAGAATAAATAGAGATTTTTCAGTTTCTGACTTAGAATGTAAGCTGAGAAAGTAGAGTTGTGATTTCTAGAGTCTTTCTTTTTGCTTCTGAATAAGAACTTTGGGCAGTTCATGACAAACTTTTGTCTTTAAACTGATTTGTTATTTTTTCAATTTATGTGAAATCTTCAATTTGCACATAGAAACAGTTATCTTAGGTATTTATGGAGCTTTACAGACTGCTAAGGTAATAGCCCTCAAGAACTGATGCTGAGTCAGTCGTGTTTCCTTTATTAAGTTAACAGCAATGTTTCATCTTTATTAATTATCTGCCAGAAGGACAGAATGTGCCTGTAGCAAGATCTTGAATGATATAAATTAGAGGAAGTGGTCAGTGCTGTGGTGCCCTCCCTTCATATGGGTCTGTACAGGCTGGAGAAATGGCTTGGCAGGTTCAGTAAAGCCAAATACAAAGCCTCCGACTGAGGTGGGCTGACAGCCTAGAAACCAGCTTTGCAGGAAAGGACCTGGTCTTGTTTGGAACAAGTTGGATGTGAATCATCACTGTACTCTAGAGCAAAGACAGCTGACCACATTGGCTTGCATGGATGAGAATGTACCCAACAATTGAAGTATCTCTGTTTGGCCACAAAGGTCTTGTTATGGGCTCCTCTATAAACCCTTAATCTTTTGGGTGTGTTTTTGTACTGGGTGCATGTGGCAGAGCTGGGGGCTGGAGCTCATGACATGTAAAGGAGAGAGTGCAAAAACTGAGTTTATTTGGCCTTGAGAAGGCTAAGGGTGGGCCTTTATCCTGCTTCAGCTAATGGGAAAAAAAAGAGAAGATGGATCTTGAATAATTTTTAAGGTGTACAGGGGTAGGAGAAAAGACAGCAGACAAGCTGGAGTATGGGAAGTTGTAATTAGATATGGGATCATGTTTTTCTTGCAAGGATGGTCAGACACTGGAAAGAGTTGCCTGTTCAGACTTTGTAATCTCTGTCCATGGAGATGGCTGAGCAAGTCATGAGTAACCTATTCTAATTATACTTGTTGGAACAGGAGGTTGGACTAGATGATGTCTACAGGTCCCACCCAGACTTATTTACACTTGTGACTCAGTGATAAGTTACTCCTCCCTAGAAAGCAGGAGACTCCAAAGCATGTTTCTCCTTTAAAGACAGTAATCTCCTTCAGAAATTGTTAGACCAGTAGCAGCACAAGTATGTTTTCTAACATAGGAGGCATGCTGTAGTTTACTAGCTCAGTTTCCTTTAGAAACCCACATTCTTCAATTTTTTTGTCATACTTATATTCAATCAGAAACTACATTAAACATATATCACCCTGAGTAGATGAAGTGTGTTTCAGGAGATTTGCTTAATAGACTAATAATAGCAGAGGAGAGATTCTCCTAGAGAGAATTTGTAGCCACAATATAGTTCCCTGCTTTACATTTTTACTAGTCTTCCAAATAAATCCTTCATTAGTTAGTTTAGCAGTAAGTGTTTGTTTTATTGGAAGATGGTTTCCCTACAAAACACTTCTCCAGTGTTGTCTTCAATGAATAAAGGTGTTTTACCTTGGATAGAGAGGCCTTGTGTTCTTAATTTGCTCCCACTACTGTCACTAGAACTAGCTTGGTTTTTAATTCTTCCTCAAATTTTGCAATTTATGAATGACTGCTAGTAAGTACTTAGCATATTCTTTTAAATTTTGTTTACACAATTAAGCTTTTGTCTGCAGTTGTCCAGTTTGCAATAGTAAATGGAGACATGTCTGGGTGAGGTTGTGCATGTCTGTCAGCACTGCTGGCAGTTCTGTTTGTATTGACAGTACATATGCCAATAGTCTTGCAGTTGAATGAGTTGCACTTTATAAGAGTGATGGATTAAATTATAGGAAGGATGCCTCTTGTATACTGCACTTCTCTTTTCTGCTGCAGTTTTTGTATTTCTTGCAATTGTTCAGCTGTTTTGCCTTTGAAGTTTGGAAATGCCCTTGCTGTGAATTCAGCATCACTGTCTTTGTAGTTGTCTTCCCCATGCTTCTCTTCATTGGGGGTCAGAAGGAGTAAATGCAGGCAGTCACACAGAAAGATCATTGCAATGATGCTGTAATAGGTTCTGCATGCTTTGAATCTGCTCACCAAAATAGCAAATGTATGATATTGTAGAACTGGTGCTGGAGAGTTTAGAAGAGAATGTGACGGAGGATTTGCATGACTCAGGAAAATGGTGTTTCTCTGCTGCTAGGTGTTAAGTCTGCATTGAATACGGGCATCTGGTGATTTGGCAATTGAGATTGTTTCTCGTGATGAAACTTTGTTTCTCATGATGAAACTTTGTGTCATGTATGATGAAACTTTGTGTCAAGTGAATCCACTAATGCTCAGCTATTGCAGTGGGTGGGCACTGTGAAAGAGGGCTTGGAAGTCATTTTTCTTTTAAAGCCATCTGTAACTTCCTGCATGTAGTTTTTTTCTGCACATGCGTTGTATTTTTGCTCTATTTCAAAAATTGGCACCTTTTAAAATTAACTTTATTCAAGCCTATGGCATTTATTTCCAGATTGAAAAAATCATGTGTCTTAATTATTTCTAATGCTTAATTACATGTTCTCACAGTATGGCACAACTAGATTTAAAGGTTTTTGTGTCCCTTTTAATTTAATATATCTGAGAATTGTAGTGATGCATTAATTGCATTTTCCCACAGTTCTTTTAATGGTATTTAGCAGCAATGTTTTTTGAGTGCTGTTATTTTGTTCCTGCAAGGGTAGGTCATAATTTTTGTTAGGGACACACTAGATGGCAGCATGTATGAAATTAATTATAAATGGCTGGAACCAAATGTAATCCAAACTACTGGAATGTTCTTTATATTTGCAGAATTTTCCTAGAATATTTCTCTGTTAACTTAAGAGTTTGCATGGTAGCAAATAATGCTCCAAATAAATTTTTAGTACCACAGCATAAATTTCTCTTACTCATTTCTCTTTCCAAGTAAAGTAGTGGATTTCAGTAGCTTTCTGCCGTATGCTGGTTGTAATCTGCAAAATGAAATAATACAATGTTTTAACTTCTCATATTTCTGTTTTTGAAAATAGACTTTTTCTGTATTGTGTATGTTCTTTTAAAACATGGTTTGTGATCTCTGAGCAGGAATTTAGTGAAATAAATGTCATTTGTTCTTGCTGTTTCAAGACAGATATTCTGTTAACCTATGAACTACATTAACTGCTAATCCATCTTTGTAATCTTACTCCAGGATACGTTTTTGTAATATTGCAAAATATTTGTTTTTTTCAGGAGCTATATTAGCTTTTATGTTGGGGTTGTTCCATATCCCCCTGGATGATTGTGAAGAATTGTACCATAAGTTAGGATCAGATGTTTTTAAGCAGAATGTCATTGTTGGAACAGTCAAAATGGGCTGGAACCACGCCTTTTATGACAGTGATATATGGGAAAAAATGCTCAAGTAAGTAAAAGATAATCAGATGAAAAATAACTAGTGCAATGACTGAGTGCATTTGGTTTTGTTATTGCTTCACTGGTGTGCAGATTCTTAAAACAACTAGAAGGGATTAACATATACTCTCATTCTTTTGAAATAGCTGTTTTCATATTTACCAAGATGCTGGAAGCTTTTAATGTAATGATTTATGTTTCTGGGGAATAAAGTAAGCTTTACTGCACTGATTTCTGATTATATTCCTGTATGCTGGCCAGCTCTGCTAGATCTGACTCGTTACAGATTTGCTACAAATTTTACTAACCACCTGCTGTGCCCTTTTTAGTGAAGGAGATTGGTGAGAAATGAAATAATGTGCTGTAGTAGAGATTTTTAATGTTTGCGGCTATATTGGAGGGCTTTGTCCATTGCCGCTTTCTTTGAAAGGCAAATGAGCTGTAAGGGTTGCAATGAAAAATTATCTGCAGTGTCAGAGTTGCCTATGAAGTATATTCACTTGCATTGATGGCTATTCAGGAAAAGCCACTAGAAAGAATTACTATATTACAGGTTTTATTTCTTAGTTTATTAATCAGCATTTCTATTGATAGTTCAATTGTTTATCCTTTTTAGCACACTAATGTCATTGCTTCCCAACCAGCTTAAGTTAACCTTGCTACTGAAAGAACTGAACAATGTAAAATGGTAAAAGGTTCTTTCTGATAAGTAACAAGTTCCTTTGGGAATACAATTACTGTGTTTTATGGGATTAAAAGAGTTTTTATGACATAATAGTGGGAATATCAGTAGTGTCTGAATTTTAAGCATCTTACTTCTTTGATGGAGTGGAGAAAGAAGCTTCTAAGCACTTCTTCTCTGTGCTCCTGCATATTTTTAGAAATAAATACATTTATCTAATCAATATAATTAGCTGTTCTTCTCAAGTATCTAAAGGTGTTTTTTTAGAAATTGGCTTTTTCTCTGTCTTCCATCATTTCATTCCCCACCCAATTAAATGAAGTCTTGTGAAAGTCACAATAACGTAATGTGAAAGTATTTTACATGGCTTTAATTAAGATACTATTGTTTTTCTGCAGCTACATGTAGCACATGAGGGAGGTAAACAACTCTACTCCTGTGCAATAGACAAAAGCAGGCAATTAATTTACTCTATGGATAATATATTAAAAAATAACTGTGCTGATCAAAAATGACTTCTTGGTCACCTGCAATGTTGAAGGGAAATGCTATGCCTGCGCAGCATTTTGTTAAAGAAATTCCTAGAGGCTTCCCTGTGGTGTGGGGGCCTGGAGCTGAGAAAGGATTTGTAAAGTTATATAGTATCTCTTTACAGCAATATTGAAGGTCAGGTCTAACATTGTTATAGCATGGGGAAACTGCTGTATGCTTTGTTTTGAGTTTAAAAGCATTACTTGTGCTGTGTGTGTTTTTGTAGTTTAAATGGTAACTTGTCAGCCTTGCTTGAAATAGAGACTATCCATTGACAGTGTATAGATCTGTAATGTGTGTTTAGTCCTACCACAATATCAGTGGTGGTATTTTCTGTCAGAAGGTATTCTTGCTGAAAATAATTAAGGTGATGTTTCATCAGTCTAATGTTTTATGCATTCATGGGCTATATTATAAATTGCATTTCAGAAAATGACAACTAATTTTGGTTAACTGACATTTCATTCAGAGTACTTTAGGAAATTGTTTTCATATGTTCTATGTATGTCTCTTTTAACTCCTCTGATGTATTTCTTGAGTAGCAATTTGAGGACTGGTTTTAATGATTTATTTACGCAGAAGATTTTACTTGCAACATATCAGTGTATATAATGCTATATTGAATTGCATTTGTAAGAACCTGGCTTTTAGTTCCAACTTCTCTCTTTTCTTTTGACTGTTGTTGACATATAAAATTTTCTTCTTGCATGCTGTCTTAAGAAACTACTGGAGAAATTTGGTGAGCAGCTAGGAATTTTCACAAGCTAGCTAAAATCTCATGTTGGGAATTTATAGTCTTGAGAAGCAATCAGTCACTCTATGAAGCGTAGGATAAAAATTACGTGTTCTCTTTTGGTAGGAAAATGGATAATACAAGTAATAATACTTCAGTATTTGTTTTGCAGAGTGAAATGTAAATTGACGCTGCTCTCTAGTCACATTCCATACCAGCACACAGTATAAAAGTCTCTTCTGTAGGTTTGGTAAAGATGTCATAGTTTTCTGGTGCTACTGTTGCTGTTGGAAGAGGGTGAAAGTTACAATTTTGCCTTTTGCATTGAACGCTCTTTCTCCAGAATATTTGCATCTCTGCTGTAGCCCATTAGAATGTTTCTTCCAGCATATGATTGACAATATGTTTTTCATAGCATTATTGAAATAAGTGTTGCAATATTAGTGACTTGAAGCAATGAAAGAGCAATGTTTGTGAAAGAGACTCGTTGTTTAAGCAGGTCATGTCTAGAGGACATAGGTCACAGACAGACACAAAGTAGATAAATGGGAAAACAGGATGGCATAATAACTGATGAGTGGAAAAATGTAAAATGCTTACAGGATTTAAAGTAACTTTAATATCAAAAGTGATTTGGTTTGTCACGGACAGTTTAATGAAACATCTGTATGGTTGTGGTCAGACAAGATGATTCAGTGTGTGACAGTTGGGATTGAAAATACATAAAATACTATAGTGCCATTATATTAATTTACAATACAGTTTCATTTAAAATATTATTTACAGTCCCAGTTTCCCCATTCTAGAGAATATTTCTGTTGCAAGATTGGGGGAAAAGTAACCAGTGGCATAAAGACAGCGCACATTAAGTGTCTATCATTAACGAAAGCAAATGAGTTAAAGTGGTAATTTGAGGTAGTAAGGCATCTTGAGAATTACCAGTTTCTTGTTTTCTTTGAATGAAATAGGGGGACTATTCAGTAGTCCCCCTGAATAACAGGGGACTATTCAATAAAATGAGAAGGCTTTATTTTTTAACACAGTATGTGAATAAACTGTGGAATTACTTCTGCTGTGACTTCATAAAAGAAAATTAAACAGGGAGACAAATACATGTATTTAATATGCAATTACAATGTTAATGGTAGCTACAGTACTAAACTAAATGTGGAGGTGATACTAAACTTTTCTCCTTAGACTGTAATGTCTGAAGTTGCACAGTAGTTGAAAGGATTTCTTGTACCTACTCTGGAGTATCAGTTTCTGGCCTTCATAAAAAACAGGATGTGAAGAGATAGTTATTCAGTTTGATGGTTTCCGTAATTAAGCAGACGATATTGCTTATGCATTTTTTTAATCTTTGCATTCAGGGTTTGGGAAAAATACCAAATACAGACATTGCAGAAATAGATGAAAGTGATGCAAATCAGTAAATGGCTTTGATTTTCACCTCTGTCAGTCCCATTTTTTTTATTCCTACTTCATGGTTCCATGTGCCTTCATCTCCTTCTGTAATCAGTTAATGAGTGCAGATGTCACTCTTCCCCTTCTGGCTGGTGATTCTGAGACTAGAATCAAAGCAAAAACAAAACTGTGCCACAGGTACTAGAATTACGTCAGCAGGAGTTTTCCATCGTAGGACTGGAACCTGTCTGCCTTCCTTCCTCCCTGTCAAGAACATGTATGCAGCCATCCTTCAAGCACAAATATCCACTAGAAGAGCAAATTGTCCTAATTGCACATACAGTCTACTGTCTGCATGGAGGACTGCTGCTATGGTAGCCTTTAAAGATTCTTTTGTCTTCTGACCTGAGTAGGTAGATAAAGATGTTGTTTGTAACAGTGGAAGTGCTGCTCCCTCCTGTCATAGGTGCAAGCTGTAGATGAATGATCTTGTAACAGCAGGACATGGAATATCTTTACTTTAAAAGCGGGGCAGTATAGAAAACCAAAATTACAAAATAAGACAGATGCACCACCAGTGTTTGGGTGGGCTGTCTTCTAGGGGAGGAAAAAAGCTTGCTGATTTAAAGGAAAGCCTTTTGGGAATCATTTTTGGTGACCACCCACTCTCTAGGAGTTTTATACCTTTACTATAATCAAATCAAAGTTGAAGTAGATGATGAGGTGAGATCACTGGCTAGTGTGGTAATTTGCTCCAGTCTCCTCTACTGTGCAGAAGGACTATCTTCTAGTTAACAAGGGGAATACTGACCTTGATATGATGAGAAATTACTGTGCTGACCATTAGTGTGATTTATGAAAATGTATTCATGTGAAAAAATAGTACCTCAGAAAGGAATGGTAAATGTATGTTGAATTACTGTTATGGAAGACTGCATGTAGATGTTTTAACTTTCTTCTAAATCATATGGAATCACATCTTTCTCTATATAGCTTTTGTTTCTGTAATTGTAAAACAGAAGAGTAATTTTTCATTACTGTAGAGCCACTTTAAAAGGATGTTGACTTTTTGATTCCTAAATGTGGCAAAGTATTTTGTCTAACTATGTAGTTGAGTAATCATAATGATTTATGGTTAGGTATGTGAACTGAGTAATTTGAATCAAGACCTCTTCAGTCACTCTTCAGACTTATTTCCAACAGGCTAGAAGGTTTGAAGTGTCGGTCCATTGAAGTCACTTGTGTAAATGGGATAGTTAAATTGAAATACAAACATTGCTTCTTTTAAATGCAAAGGTCTCAGAAATAAGGATGCTAAAAATTTATGTCTTGTTCATGCTAAATTGATGGAGCATTTTCAATTTTTACACCTTTTTTAGAGAAAAAATGGGCTCAAATCTTATGATTGAAACTGCAAGAAAGTCCAAATGTCCAAAGGTAAGTACAGTTTTCTAAGGTAAATACTAATTGTATATTTCACAAGTACTCTTAAGAGTTCTGAGTAAATTCTGTACCTAGAAGAACATTGGATAGACAGCATGAATGTTGAAGTGCTCTTCAGGCTTCTATATTTGATAACCTATGCTTTTAAAGGATAAAAATTAATTAGATTCTTAAATTTTGGCAGCAATTTCTGATATTGTTATTACTTCTAGTTAGAATACATTGCAGAGATGTTAAAAATCTTGTAAGCATAGAAACACTGGGTCAACATTTTGATGTTGTGCGAAGTTCAGTTTTTTCAGGTAAGAATTCTAGTGTCTGGAGATTCTGTCCTGTCAGCTGTGATCTGTGTTACTGTGTTGCAAGAGGGCAGGGCTTCTTCTCACTTTGTTTGGAGTACCTGGTTTTCTCCATTCATATTCTTGAGCCCCAAGATCTCTTCTCTTCCTGTACGATAGAAAAGGCACTAAGTCATAGGAGGGGTGTTACATACAGCAGCATGAGAGTGAAAGATGAGAAAGCAAGGGTATTTTATTTTTGGTGAAGGATAGGGTGTGAAGAAAGAAGTGAAATATAATAGGATATATTTCAGAACAATCTGTAATTAACAGGTGTTTTGGTGTCATAGCACTATATTCAATGCTTTACTGTTAAATGGAAGATATTCACATTTTTCTAAACATAGTAACGTGTGCCTTACTGACTGCGTTCCTAGTCCGTGTCTAAAACAAGGACATGAAAAGGCTGGTGTGGTATGTTGCTTTCTGAGAGAGAAGCTATCCTGTGTTGACTTGAAAGTTATCTTTGAACTGGGATCTTTGGCTTCCTTCCATGTTCTTCAGTAATAAAATGTGAATATAAATAGAGCTGAAACTAGCTGTTCCCACTAATCTCTTTATAGTGCTGTCAGTGGTGGCACTCTTTACAAGACACAGCAAAATCAAAATAAAACACGCAGTTCTGTGCTCTGCTGCTGCTAAATTCATGACAAGATGGGTTTTTCCAGAAGGTGCTGAGCACTTTGTAACATAGACTGCATCACGGAGTGTATATAGGTATTGTCAAAAATGAAAGCATTCTTTTAATAAGTTTTCTATTATATTTTCTGAATTTTTTTTCCTACTGCTTCTGGTAGTGCTTAGAACTAAACCCTCCTTTTGAGAAAAACAGGAAACTTCCTCCATCAAATGGAGTGTGAATCAGGCAGTTTTGCTTTTGCATTGTAATGTAGAAGTTACACTTTTGTTTTCTATAAGGATGAATTTACAGTGAATAAAATTAATTAAATTAAGTAGCTGAAGAGTGAAAATGCATACAGTGATATCACAGCATTAGCTGTGCTGTTGAGTAACGTTTCATGAAAACACCCTACTCTGTAAAACAGTAAACAAGATAGAATTGAGCACCCACTTGGCTGCTGCAGTGTTGTTCTGACAGTGCCAGCCAGGCTGGCTGCATCACCTCTAAAGGTCTTGCACATTCTAACACTCATCCATAACTACATGTACTTTCTCCTTGTCATTAGATCTGCAAGATACTTTCTTTTTGTTGTCATTGTTGGGGTTTTTTCAATGGAAATACCATTTTGGCTTTTCACTTAGATGAACATATGTGATTCTTGTTACTGACAATTTAGTATCCTTACAAAAAAGCCTTGAAAGACTTTGATTCTTGTGCAGGAGAGATTCTTACTACAATTCTTTAACTCCAGTTGCAATATAAAGTAATCATTTTCTTGGAGAAAGAAATTGATTGGCAGTTCTGACATTCGTATTTAATTACAGTGTTGTGTTGCTGGTTACAGACTAATGAGAATGAAATACTATTTCAAAAGGAAAAGCATTTAAAAATCACATAGTTGACACCCGCATTTTGTTTAAATATCTTAGATATTTGTAGAAACAGAATAGCCAGTGGAAACAATTAATTGCAGGTTGAAAATAGCATTTTCTTTAGGGATTTGGGTCTCTTGTTTGTGTTTTACTTTCCCTTTTAAAATTTAGCTAGACATTAATAAATGTAAATAAATAATGAACCTAGTAAGATTCCAAAGGTGCATTAATGTATACATTGAATTTCATATGGCGGGAAGTTTTCATTCTCATATTATGGTTATTATCATCATATATAACTAATTTTTTTCCTCCTCATTTACTAGGTAGCTGCAGTAAGCACCATTGTAAACAGAGGAACACCACTGAAAGCATTTGTGTTTAGAAACTACAACCATTTTCCTGGCATAAAGTCCCATTACATGGGAGGCTGTCAGTATAAGCTGTGGCAAGCAATTAGAGCATCATCTGCTGCACCAGGTTACTTCCAGGAATATGTTTTGGGCAGTGATCTTCATCAGGTAAGTTGAAATCTTCTCCTTGAGTAAATATTTTCCAATTTTACACCTGAGAAAAAACATGGTCTGAATCTCTGAATCAAAACTAAGCAAATAAGTTGTTAGTACAAAGGAAATCTGGGACAGATGGGGTAAGAAAAGGTATTTTTAGCTTCTATAGCCCTTACAGAACTAGAAAGGCTTAAAAATCTTAGTCTTCTCAATACAACCTAAGCTCTTCTGCTATTGCTTTCTTCTCTGCCTGGGAGAAAACCTTATATGAGTTGTAAATTGCCTCTGACTTCCTGCTTGCAACTGGTATTTTGCTGAGCATTATTTCTCTAAATAGGTGGAGTAACTTAAAAATCTAACAATATTGTAAAATGTGAAAAAACCAGATTATACACTTCAGCATTCTTTTTGTTAGTGCACAAATTCAGTTTATGGTCTACTTTTTAATTCTTTCCATTGATAGCTTATTCAGCTTTACCCTACTTCTGGGCTAGTAAGAAGAGTAAGAGATGCCACAGAAGTAAGATTACACTGAGAGGACAACTGCAAAAGAAATTCCCTTGAGGATAAAGCAGTGTCTCCTATCATCACTGCATGCTGTTTTATTATATTACAGCCTCTCTTGGTAACTCTGATAAGTAAAGAACAAAGCAAATGAATTTCTTTAGTAGTTTTTTAACCATTGGCTTTTTATCCTCCAGTGCCCCTGTATTATTCTGCAGTTCTTCAGGTTTTCAAAGAATACTTCTTGCAATGCATACTAATTAAAAACTATTAGTATTTATTTTAATAAATACCTGATGCAGATCTGTGGCAGAAAAGACTACAAAGGGTGACTGAACCAGAGACCTTCAACAAAGAGAGCACAGGATTGACACTTAAGTTTAATGGAAGCATCTGTTGCATTTCTGTTGTATTAATTCATATGATGGCATTAGCCTCAAATGCTGGAAAACAAGTAGCATATTTTGAGTAATAAGATGTACCTGGATCACATACAGAATTTCTGATGCTGTCCATTAGAACACTGTGTAATATCCTTAGCATTGTAATGTGCTTGAGTAATACTGAAATTTAAAGGCTAACAGATAAATGAGTATAAGATGAAATAGAGAAAAAATCGTTAGATTAAGAGGCAGTAAAAAAACCACCATGTGTACAAGCAAACAAACAGCTAGAATTTTATCTGTATAAAAACAGCATATTTCATATTTTGATTCAACATTTATAAGGTGATGAAATAATTCAGCTATCTAAAAGCTGCATAGAAATTAAGGGGGGAAGGGGAAGGGCTCACTTTCAGGCTCAGGAAGGGAGACTCCAGTTCAAGAGATTCTGAAGTTTCTTTCATTTTATTGTTTCCCCTTTTCATTTAGGACGCTCTTCCTCCCTCCCTTACCTGACTGCCCCCCACAGCCTTCCTGGTATGGTGCATCTTGTTATCCTCAAAACATTTTAATCAACTACTATCTGAAATAAGCAAATAAGTTCTGACAGGTTTTTAGAACTAAAAGTGGAATAACCCATCAGATTCCAAGCCAAAGCACTGCTTGAAATCCTGAAGTGTGTTCATCTTCCATCTGTACAAGCAAAACTGGGAAGGGAGCTGCTTTAGCCTTGGGAGCTGTTCCAAACTGCTCCGTAACTTATTGGATGGGTCAGTGTTAATCTATGTAAAGAAGTTTTCTTTCTCTTTCACCTTTCCACCCCTTCTTTCCTTAAATTGAAAGTATTTGGAAATTGATCTGTGCTTTTATATGAAGGATAGCTGAATAAACAACATGATTTTATAACTTCTACACAGTGCTTTACACAATTCTTCATCCAAACATAGTTTCTGAATTGCCAGACTTGTGTGAAATGCAGTAAGGCTGGTACCTCTTTCATCTATGTTCACTTACAAGTCCAGTTTACCAGACTAGGGAATGTATAATTGGTGTCAATAAAGTCAGTATTTTCAGACACACAGGACTGGAATAAAGTCTACTTATTTTTTTCCTTACTCCAGAGTCTTTGGACAAAGCCCTTCCATCTGATCTTACAAACCCCATTTCCCAAGTTCACTGTTCTTCTCTATTTGATGTATTATAATTACTAGAAAGCTAGGGCTTAGGATGCAATTCACCTTTGTCAGCCATAGAGAACTGAGTATGTTCTCAGTACTGAAGCAGTTTATTGTAGATGATGCTAAATTGTGTACTGTAGATGCTAAATTTTTGGATTCAAACTTGCTCATATAATCTGAAAAATCTCTTCTTCCCAGCCAGGAATGTTTAAACATTTGAATTCTTATAGAAACCACCTTTCATGTCTGACATGCTTTTCTTTCCCCAGATTACATTTTTTTTACCACATCTCTTTTTCCATAATTATCGGGTTTGTGTGGGGGGTACTTGGATGTCCAGGTACCAAGTTACTGCATGGCAAATGCACTATAACTGTCTTCATGCAGCTTTCTAGCAGAGATTATAAATCCACTGCACACTCTGAAACAACCTTGAATTGCCTTGTTTTAACCCTGGGGTAAGAGCCTCTGTGCATGTAGCAGACTGCTTCTTTTATTTTCCTGGGAGTTAATGGAAAGTTCATAGGAATTAAGTTAATGGGAGTTCATAGGAAAAAGCAAGATATTCAAGAGTTTTACCTCTGCTGAAATAATCAACATGAATTGAAAGAAGTACATATGCATAAATATATTTTAAAATAAATAGAATCCCAAATGCAGTCATATTCCTTCTTAAAATAGCTTTCTTACCAATATGTTAATATTGGTAACTCTTTGTTCTGATAGTTCATACCATAAATATGGGAATAGTAGATTCTTTTTAAGCATCTTTATTCTGAAAATGCACTGCAAGTGTAATTTTAAGTTCCTTGGCCAGTAGCATATATGTAATGTATATGGAAATTCTTGCTCTTTTCTGTATGTACACTGTGTAGCAGATTGAACTGCTTTTGAACTACATGAATAAATGAAGCATAACATTGTTGGATGTTTTTGATAGTACTGTGATTTTTAAAAAGGGCATCAGCACAGTGTGCATTAAGTGTAAATAATAATTTATGCCAAAGGCTTCGAAATTGCAGTATAGTGTCAGAAAGATGGTGTTTTAAGAATTTTTTCATTGATTGGGAACTTACATTAATCATAATCTATTTTCTGAACATTAACTGTGCTAGTTTCTTACCAGTTTATATATAGCCTCCCTCTGAAGTGTTGATATTTCTAAACAATTCCAAGAACAGAGTTATCTAAAATGTATGTGAAAATTCAGAATACTAAGTACAATATTTGTTTCCTAGCTTTCAAGTTTGTGACTGTTTAAGCATTATATAGAGATTGTGTTCCATATTAGCTTTCAATTGTGCATTTAAATCAGAATGAGAAACACTCTAGCAGTTCATCTGGCTGAAGGCTCTTCAAATGTGTGAAAATACTTATTTTGATAATGGAAATTTAGTGGATTTTTTAATAGTCATCCTACATATTCATGTCTTATGTTATCTAGCTTCTGTTAGAATCAGAGTCCTTTCACAAACTGGATGAAGTAGCTGAATGAGAGTTATGTATAGGGTTGAGATGAATTCTTAAAGTTCTTAGATATGACTCCAGATGTCTGTGGTGGAGTCATGGCTGAACTGAACTGTTGGCTTTGACTTGCTTTTCCATAATTGTAGAGTTACATGTGTGTGTGTGTATTTGTGTACACACACATGTCCTTTCACTGAAACATTTCACTTTCATTTCCTGTACTGGGCAGTCTCAGTGTAAAGCGTGTTATTTTTTTAATAAAGTAATAAATCCGTTTTACAGTTTTTCTGATGTCATTCTTTAGAAAGAGGTTTCTAGGTGCCTGAACACTTATTTGTGTTGCAGGTGAGCTGATGACTTGGTTTGTTAAATTTCTGCAAAAAGCCATCAGTTATTGCAAACAGCAATATTTACATTTGGGTCAATCATGCCATGCTATCTGGTTCCGCTCTGTCAAGTAAGAAAAAACAGTGCAGCTGTTGGTAGATGAGGGGAGTAGGATTAATATTCTTTGTGGTTCAAAAGAGGAACACATTAACATTCAAAGGGATTTAATCCCTGTAACATGCTTCTCCAGGAACCCTGCAAGTTAAGAGACCAGGTCATGATGTTACATTATGTTACATTATAGAAGCTGTATTGCCGCATGTCAGTTCCTTTATTTTAAAATGTATTTTTGAAGTACTGAAGGCTCTCCCCAGTCCTGCTACATCCAGTGACTTTTTTTTCTCCCTCTACTTCCCTCAGAGGGGTGTTATTTCTTGTATATATTCTTTTTCTTTTTCCCTTTTTTTTCCTTGTATTGTGAAAAACATTTGAAGCACTTAATAATGTCACTTCAGTAGACAATAAAGTATGCTGAGGAAATTATTAATTAAATTAATTAAAAGAGCAATTTAGAATGTAAGAAAATCATTATGCACACTTCATTTAATGGCTTTTACAGTACAAACTAAATTTATCCCACAGGATTAATTCAAAGGGCAACAGGGATTGTGTGGTAAATTCAACAAAGCCACAGATTTTTCTGAAATAGAATACACTGAATTTAATACAAAGGACTTGATCACCTTTTTCTTGATGGCTTCCCATGAATGCATGGTTGTATTACAATTCCATTTATTATAGTGCTGATGTTGATGTATAATATTGCTCCAATAACTGTGTTTTCTTTGAGCAAGATCAGATAGTAAAGCAGTTAAATTGGCACCTAGTCTGTTAGTGGAGTTTTAATAAAGCACGTGTAACAGGATGTGTGATGAGAATACAACCTAAAAATAAAAAAAAAATGTTTGTAGTACAATAGTTATAACTAAAATTTGAAGTCACACCTTCATTGGAAAAAGATAATTCATGGTTTCTACATATTTTTCAAACTTTTATTAGGTAGCAAATCTGTAAAGCCAATTCATCTTTATAGCTTGTTGCAGGAGAGGCCTTCAAAAGTGATTTGCTTAGTGCATCCTACCCTAATTGGTTTTACATGGTAGCTTTTAAAATTAGATTCAAGGGTGCTTCCCAGGCTCTGAGAAGACATAGCATATAGGTCACATTGAAGTTCTTTTCATTCTTAGGATGTGCCACGGTGATCAGTATGCACCAGAGCTTATGCAGGCTGCGGTTTAATAGGTGTATCTTGTTCTCACAATGATAGAATCAACTCTTTCTTTGTTTCTCTGTCTACTTTTTGCCATGCACGTTTGCCTACAGCAATCAAGGCAGTGTTGCTTACTGTTTAAGGAAGAGGGAACTTACTGGCACATGTAAGTTACATGGGTATCTGCATTTCTTTCTCCCTAATGGATTCCATAGGTTTGTATAACAGCTCTGAAGGTGGATGTGCACTGTGCAGCTTACCAGCCTTTGTGAAATTGCTGTGGTTACTGTACCAGTAGTATTTTGCAGAGCAGACTGCTTGTAAGATTCCCTGCAGGGGCTTGCTAAGTGACATATTATTGGCAGATTTGTTTAGTATAATGAAATTGAGAGTGTCTGTTGTTTAGGCATTTAACTTGGAAGCATTCTGATTTTTATCTCAATTGTTTCAGAGCGATGTTTTCCTAATGTAGTCTTCAGAGGGCTTGTTGAAAAGAAGAAACAAAACCTTGCTCTCAAATAAGCTGTAATCATTTAACTATGTTTTTACTTAGACTTTTGAGTCCATGTATCTCCAGTGACACTGTTGACCAGCTAATATTTGCTATAAAACAAATCGTGTAAGATCAGAGGAGGCTGCGTAGAGTGGAAGATTGTGAACAGAGTCCATTCAGTAAGCTCTGTACTCAGTAGGTTCTGCACTCATGTTCTGATGTTGCAGCCACAATTTCTTAGATCAAAAAGAAAAGTTTTTCAGTTCTTTATAGTTTTTATTTTCCTAGGTTGTGTATTTGTCAACACTGACTTAAATGGGGCCACATTTCTAAAGAAAATGGACTTGTGATGTTCATTGCAAATAAAAGCCCAAGGATATGTGGTGTGGTTATTGATATACTTTTGCCTCTTCCCTCAAGGAAAGCTTGATTTTGATATATAGTGGTCTGGTGCTTAATATGTCTGATGCTTATATAAAGACACTCATCTTTTTTTTAAATTTTCTTAGTCTAAATATGTGAGTCTGTCTCAGTTTTTCAGAACAGACTGTTTTCTTGTTTATCCTAATGGCCTTCTGCTGTACCTGCTGCATTTTGAGTAATCTTTCTTGCAACTGGACTATTCAGTTGTTTTTTGCATGACCCAAGACACATTTCACAACACTGAATGATATATTGGAGTCAAAATTAGCATTTCTAAATCAGAAACAAAATTCAGAGGCGTTAACTTGGTCAGGCTGGAACCCGTGTTACCTTAACAGTATGATGTGTTTCCTTTTTCAGAGGAAGATACAGCTTAGCATTACTCGCCTTTATATGTTGCCTTGCAATTTATATGTTGGTGGTTTAAATCATTGTGTGATAGTTCCCTATTCAGAGCTTTTTCATGATGATTCTGATACCAACTGTATTTTGTCATTTAGTCATGTACTTCTTAATTTAGGGGACTTGAGAAAGTGCAGAACTTTTCCTTCAGTCCTTACTCCCCATCCACCTGCCCCTACTGTGTGGATTCACGTACTAGGTAGTTCATGTCCAAATCCTGAATGCTTCATAGCAATTATCTTCAGTGAATTCACTTTATCTCATACATTTTGTCCATTTTAAGATCAAATCCTTTAGCTGCAAACATACATTTCAGTTGCAGTGAAATGAAATGTAATGTTTGAGTCAACATGTAAAGAATAAAATTGTCTTAAGAAATTTAGGTAGCTTGCATAATTCTATAAATAAAGGGCTATAATTGGAAATCCAATTTCAGTTTGAAATTGCAATGTGAAAGGTAGAAATTAGTGGAGTCTGTACATACATTTAGATTTGACAGTTGACTGTAGAGTTAGCTTTCAGCATTGATTGTTATATGATTTTGAACAGATGAATGACCAACATGTTTTAAGTAGCATTTTTAATTGATATATCCAATAATGAGCCACCTACATTCCCTATGGGTCACTGCTAGTCTTTCTGTATTTTTCTCAATGTATTTTGAAGTTCCTGACATTTTACTGTTGTTTAATAAGCTAGCAGCTAAAAATGTAGACCAATTAATTAGGAAAACTAATATCAATATGTAATAGCAATAGCATTGATCAAGTTAATGATGTAAAAATGTATTGAGTCTAAATATTTCCATTGTTATCTTGGGAAATAAAATTTAAAGAATTTAGAAATTTTGAAAATTTAACATGGTCACATTTCACAAAGATTTGGCTATCTCCATATCTGGGATTCCTTGCTCAGTTGTAGAGGTTTCATGTTAATGTAATTGTTTGGTGCACCTTTCTCCTTAGTCCAGTATATTCTGCCATAGCATATAGAGTATTTACATGCTTCCTAAGTTGAATGTTGTCAGCAAGGACAAAACTTCTAGACTTGAGTATCCTGGAGTTATATGAATATAGAAGGATTTTATTCAGACCCATGGGTTGGGGGATCTTGTTGGTTGTTTTGGTTTTGGGGTTTTAAACTGTACTGTTAACTTACCTGTGTTTCAAAGGTGTCATAAGAGAACCCGAGTTTGGGCCTGTGTCTGAGGTCAATGTAGGTTCAGCCATGGGCCCAGTTTTTATCAGGTTACACACTGTGATCTTTGCTTGTAATATCACAGCCAATTCATCATTAGGGAAACATGGTTACAATACATACTGTTTTTGTGATGTGTGCTGTTGTTAGCTGCATAATTAATGTACTTAGATCTGTCATGCACAACTTACGCTTTTAATGAAATATCTGACAATATATTTTATTGCCAAACAATTCTTCCTTCCATGATGTCTAGTAATATTTAGCAAACTTCCTCAGTACCCTGTAAGCATACATTTTCTGTATCTGATATAAATCCATAAATTCAATGATGTCTTCAGAGCAGCAGGTCATTTTATGTGAATTAATGACTCACTGGGATGAGTTAATAATTCAAGATAATCACCTAGAAGTCTACCTCAGCCAAGCATTCATTCTAATGAATGTAAAATATATTATCAAATGTTTTGTATTTAAGAGCAATAGTATTGACAGTTCTTGGAAGCATCGATCATGACATTTGGGTGTATGCCAATTGCATTATGGTGTTGCTAGTTTTTAAGGGGGAAAAGTTATAAATACTGTATGGGAAAACAGTTGAACTGAAAAGGAAGCTTTTCAGTAAATTTTCAAATGTTATTGAATTTAGTTTTTACATTTTGTCATGTGATCTTAGTATAATGTCTCTGTAACTGGTGTGGCAGAAGTACAAATATAGCTAATGCACCTTCATATTTTCTTAAAAAAATAATGTAAAATAATGCAGCAATGGAAATTTAATATTGGTGTCATTCAATAATATAAATGCCAATGCATTTAATTTTCATATTCTGTACAAACGTTTTCTCTAGAATTTTTCCCAATGCCAGTTCAAGGGAAATCCCTTTTTCACTGCACTCTTTATGACAAGTAACTTAAGTGTGTATTTTTCTAGTAACTTAAGTGTTCATTTTTTAATTTAAACATACATCATAATTTTGAGACAGCATTTCAAAATAATGAGCACAAGGTGCTTATTTCAGGAATCTAAAGGAGCATTCTGACTCTCCCTAGATAAGGGAATTGGTTCTTTCTGTAATTGTTAGAAATTTGGTGTGTAGGATGGCATTTATATCTGTCACCAATTAGGGCCTCTGCAGGGAATCAATATAGTGCAGAATGTATTATAATTGTATGTAGTTGACCCCAGGAGTCTGCTTCTTAGCATGATTTTAAAGCAAGGGTGAATCTTCTGGATAAATTGGATTAAATATTTGTATAAGGAGACAACTGTAGGTCAATGTATGCTTTATAAAAAATGACTGAAGTTATTTAAATAAATTTCTCACTCCAACAGCAAAGTGGAACATACTGTTAGAATGAAGCAAAAACAAATTGTTCTTGGTCACTGCATTTTAGACAGAGATTTGTTAGAAATATTGACACCACCATCCATTGCTTCTCAGCAAGATGAAAACAGTTCTGCTTCTGTCCTGTTTCATGTTTATAAAACTTTTTATATTTTGCCAAATAGTTTGTTAAGGAAAATAAAGATTGCCTTTCTTACTGGGAGCTTCTATTCACCAGTTTCATCCTTAGTAATACTGTGATCAGTTTGGCTGATTACTCCCAAGAGAAAAGCCATAATTCATGTGTATTTCAAACATATTTGTATATATATAACAGAGTAGCATAATCACTTAATCTTTGTATTGAAAAGGTTATGTTTGTGCTGAAGCTACAGGGGGCTAGTTTATTGTACAGTTAAATCCGAATGTATAGATTTTTTTTTCACAAACCACTTGTCAAAAACTATAATTTTTTAGCCCAGTGGTGCTTTGCTGAGCAAGCCTTAAAACTTAGGATACAAGTACTGACATTTTCATAATGGCACTGGGTGCCCAGAGCAGTGAGAGGACTAGGCTGGGATGTGAATCTTGAAGTTACCTTGATAGACCTTACTACCTTAGGTAGTGAAAGAATTCTCCCCTTTCTCATTCCTGTCTTCTACTCGGAGGATGTTTGCTGCTACATACATAAATGTATTGAGATGATTTTATATACTGATTTTGCCCATTACTTCTGGAAAATAGAGTAAATGTTTTTAAAGTAGCTATTGTAGTTTTTCTAAGAAGTAACCCCTTATTACTATGCAGCAACTCCTCAAACTCATTTGCAGCAACTAGACTTATCCTTAAGCTGCATATTTATGATATTTATGTTGACTATAAGCATAGAATTTAAAAAATACTTTTCAGAAGTCCACTTAGCCTGTCTTGTCTTGTGATAGCTTTGTACTAATTCTGTCTCCGCTTTTTCACAAAGACAGTGAAAGTAAACAACAGAGCAAGTCCGTAAGAGTGAACTAAAATGCAAAGCATGTCTGCATAGGCAGTGAGGTGAAGTGGTTACTATGGAGCCAACAAACTCAGCTTCCAAATCCCAGACTTGGCTTTCATACATTATATATCCTTCATTCAGTGCTAGATTATTTTATTCGCAAAGTTTAGGATAATTTAAATGAAACTGTGCAGCACACAAGGTGTTATACAGAACGGTTACAAGGCTCAACTTGAGTTTGACAGAATTAGGAAGCGCAATGAGAGCCTATGAATGTGGAGAATATTCTTGTGAGAAACAACTGCTCTCCCGTGGTAAAGTATAGTACAATTTTTCAATTTTAGTATTTTAATTTCAAATAATTATTTTCAAAGTATTGATTTAAGTATGTCACTGGTGACTTCATGCCCATTCACCATAATTATTTAAATAGGACAAGATTTTCAGAAAGTCCTGTGCTACCAGGCTCCCATGTGCTCTGGAATACTTTCTTGCAGACTTCTCAGTCCATTTTCCTTCTGATTGTAGAATTTGCACCCATCTGTTTCACAGTGTTTAACCAGGCCTTTCTTTACTTCTAGAACTGTGCAAGCAGGGTATCTCCATCAGAGTTTTTATTGGAGCATTTGTTTACAAAAGGTGCATTCTTCCTGCTTTAAATAATTAAAGATATATAAGTCAAGTCACAGGGGAGCCTTGCCTGACCCTTTTGCAACTATCAAAACACTGATAGAAAATACTAGCTACAGCTTGTTACCTACCAGCAAGCTCTAAAAATATGGTTACTGTTGTATTAAGGAATTTTTGTGAAAAAATCTGTGTGAAAAAAATTCCTTGGCTTCATCTGGGAATAAGGTATTAAATAAAACAGAACAACTGCATATTTACCACCTGGAAAGCATTTGACGAAAGACTGAAAACAATGTCCCAGTTCCTGAGTTCACTGCTTTGCTATCATTAGCAATTTTGCAGTTGTATTATGTTCCATTTTAATATTAACTTACTTGATTACTTCCACTATTTTTAATTTAGAAATACATATTTTTCATTTAGAATTTTTTAAGAAGCCTTTTGCTTTGCTGCTTGCCTGCCTGATGACATCGGGAGAGTTATGCCCCCTTTTCTAGTATCTCTTTGCATTAGCATTCCTACTCCAGCACTTTGTGTTTGGTGTACTGCCAGCAAATTAAGTTGACTCAAGTGTAGAATGGTTTTGCAAAGTTCAGCAGATGAAGCAGTGTCTGGCACTTGCCACAGCACTGAGCATAGCAGCAGAGAAGGGAAGGGATGACAAATGTGTGTTTGGGAAGTGAAAAAGAGAGTTTGCGATTGGATTGAGATCTAGCTAAATGAGAAGAGAGGGTGAAATGTAGGCAAGGCCAGATAATCCAAGAATGGGAGAACAGAAAGAAAGGGATCTGCCCTGGCTGTTTACCCAACACTGAGACCTGAGTCAAAGCTTGGGCCAGTTCCACCTGTTGTGGATATAGGTCAACAGTTTAGTCATTTGTAGAGTTCCTGTAAGTTACCCTTTCTGTTAAAGATTGCAAGGTGTAAATCATAAACTCATTTATGTTAGAAAAAACCTACAAATACCAGCCTAATACTGCCCAGTCCATCACTAAACCACATCCCTAAGTACCACATCTGAATGTCTTCTAAATACCTCCAGGAATGGTGACTCTACCATTTCCCTCTTCAGTGTGTTCTAATGTTTTCTGGTGAAGACATTTTTCTTAAATGGCTAACCGGAACCTCTCCTCCCACTACAAATTTGCATTTTCTACAAGACTGAGACTGGACTGACAAAATTAAAATTCTAATAATAATAATAGATTTTGAGATGTAATTTTGTTTTACAGCTAAAATTGCATACATCTGTGATTCATGCAGTATTTCTTTAAATAGAGTAGACTCTTAGGAAAACTAGAGGAGGAGGAGAGGGCCTCAGGTGGTTATCTGGTCCAGCCTCCTGTTCAAAACAGGCTAAACCTCAAAGTTGGGTTGGGTTGCTCAGGACTTTGCCCAGCTTAGTTTTGAAAATATCCGAGGGTGGAGATTCCACAGCTGCTCCAGCTCTTATTCTGTACTTTTTGAAAGAATCTGGGTGTTTCTGCTTTAGATAGTGGAACACTATGATTCGCTTCTTCCTTGGCTTTCTCTTTTTAACGGGGTAAGCAAACCTACTTCTCTGCGTCTCGTCTCATATGTTATGTGCTTCAGGCCCCAAACCATCTTAGTGTTTCTTTACTGTATGTGTTCCAGTTCTTCAGTGTTTTTTAACTGGGTGTCAAAAGCTGCACAAAGTATCTATCCCCAGTCTGGCCTTGTGCATACTGAAAAAAAGGGGATAAGCACTTCTCTTGATCTATTGGTTTTGCTTTTAGGCCCAGTGTATGTCGGTAATGTGTAATTTATTGATTTTTCTGTTCACATGGACTCTGTGTGCACACAGGCAGCGCCATTCCATAGGGACATAGCTAACAATGTAGAGGAAAGGAGTGACACATTGAAGACATTCCATCTGTCCAAAAGGAACTGATAAACTTAATACGAACCAAAAAGGTTTAGGGCTGCGCATAAAGTTAGCAATGCTTTGTAGAATTTGAATTGTAGCTTAAAGCTTATAGTATAAAGTGAAAATATCACTTTATATCAACAAGAGTTTTGCACCATCATTTATGGGATAAAGATCCTTATTTTGTTTTCATTATTTTGTTTTGAGACAAACAGGGATTGATGTTGCATCTCTGTAGCTGTAGATCAGATAAATTTGCCTTGTTTATTTCCAGTTGTTTAATTGCACAGAAGTTCAGAGTGGCAAGAAAGCTCATGGAATCTAGCATGGATGAGGAAGCTGTTGTTAGTTACCAAGACATTCCATGCTATTGGCAATCATTCAGTGTTTATGTTTATAGCATTTTGGTAAATGTGTTTTTATAAATATATTTTAAAAGCCCAATGCTTACAATAAGATATTGTAATTAGTAAGTTATAAATAATTTAGATACATTTATATAGTATTTTATAGCTATAGAATAAATTTAACAGAATGAGAAAAAAAATTAAGACAGCAGATTTAGCAGCTCTCCAAAACAAGGATCAGTGAAGTTTCTTGTGATCTCAGTATCTTTTGTACAAAACTGTCAAGTCAGTCATTTGGGAATTCTGTTCCTGTGTCTCAAGGGCAAGCATGGAGAAGTTATATGTCATGATTTCTTAAAATTAATTTTAAAATATTTAGATCTGGCTTTCATATTTCTGGATTGCTAGTTCAGTAGACATCTTGGGATGGGCTTTTTTCCAGTTTTATGAAGTTAGAGGAATTATTCAGAAACAGAAGGGTTGGTTTCTGTTCTTTAATTTTGAGAATGGAAAATTCTTTGTTGTTTAGATTTTTTTTGAATGCACATAAATGAAATCGTAACTAATTTTAAAAATGGTGAAAATACTTTTTCACAAGAATTTCAGCTTTTTGCATAATTAGCTGTATTGTTTCTGGAGCTGCAGATTTAAAAACATTACTGCAGTATTTCCTTCACCAAGTCCTTAATATTACAGTTTAACTAACAGCATTATTTTCTCCTTTAGTAGTTGATCATCGTAAGCAAAAGCAGTATGATGAACATGGCTTTTAACAGAGTAATATTATTTGAAGTATTGATTAGGATGTCGTTACTATCACCCATAGTCTCTTTGGAAGGGAAGAAACAAGTCAGTTGCCTTTCTTAGTCCTGCTTCTACCTTTCAAAAACTGACATGTGTCTATTATCTGTATAAATGCTAGAAGTTGTGTCTAAACTGCAAATCATTAGGAATTTACTGTCATTACAATAAACCTAAATTGGAGAATGTTTAAATATGGAAATCATTACACAAAGCCATTAGTTATCATCACAAACACATTTGGTACGTATATTTTATGTTCCTTTGATCTTTTATTTGTCAGTATTACAAAAATATTGTAGCATTCTACTATAATATACCCTTAAACTTCAGATAACACTAATTTTCCCATGGTGTAGCAGTCATGTTTAATTATATTGACAGTATCAGTGGAAAGTATTTTGTAAGCATGTTTTAAACCTAGGATTTAAAGAAATAATTAAGCACCACTATGGTAATTATTAAGATTTTAGATAAAGATTCATGGGGAATCATATAAAGGACAAAAATGTCCTTGTATTTAGTTTTCTAGACTAAACATGAGCAAAGGATGATAGGCACTGAAGAGACCATTCATGTTAGCAGTGTGTTTAGTGTTTTGAGCAAGGTGGATGGTATCCAGAGAGGCTTCAAAGAGCTTTTTGTAGGTTGAAATGAAAGGTTAATTAAAAGAAAGCAAACTCAAAAAACTAAGCTCATTAATCCTAGTTTTATGTATCTAGCACAGCTGTAGTTACAAGGAGTTTCTGTAAAATGTTTTTCATCTTTAAAACCTTTTTTATTCTAAGCTATTCCTGGGTAGAGTTGCTTTTCCTTATTGTTCTAGTAATGTGGTGGTCAGAAAAGGGAACTTTAGAATACAGGGGGTCCTTGCATTATACCTATTATAGTAAATACTGTCTTTCTTTTATATTTTACTTGTTTGTATAGATTCTGAATGGATACATCTATCTTCATCTCTGCTATTGGTAATGTTCTCAAGCTTAAGTTTTGCCTTTATGACTTCTGGTTTTAGGCAACCAAAAAAAAAGCTCTGTTTAATTCAAATTCCGAATTAATCTATTTCTTGGTTGGAGTGGTCATTTTACTTCCAGGAAGTGCTGAATGTACTCCTTAAGATTCGGTGAATCAAAAATCTCACTATCTGAATGCGTCTCAGGCTTACTGTCATTCACACTAATTCTTATTAGTCCTGAAGTATTTTATCCCAGCTTCATCACCTACACTTTTAATGTTAAAACTTTTAACACTAGATGTTGCTAGCAAAAGATGTCTCTCCTCAATTCCAGAGTAGCATTTGTTCGTAGTAATATTGGGCTGAATTCTGATCTTCAGACGACTTAAAGAAGCCTCATATTCCCAGGGCTGGTCCTCACAGGACCTTGAATCATCCTGATTCCTGATGAAAGGACAGTACAGAAGAGCTCAAGCCACAAAGGAGATCTGTCAAGTGCATTGGTGACAGCAGCTGTCCTAGTTATGGTGGACCAACAAGGAAAGATGCTTTGCTGGACCTGGTGATTATGAAGAATAAAGAACTGGTCAGGGATATGAAAGTTTTAAGAAAGCCTTGGCTATAGTGTCTGTGAGACAGTGGAGGTCAGGAGGAAGCAGGGGGAAAAGGCAGGATTAGAGCACTACATTTCAGGAAAGCAGACCTCATCCTCTTTAGAGCTCTGCTTGGAAGAGTCACATGGACTATGACCTTGAAGAGAAGATGGGTCTAGGACAGCTGGCTGTTAGTCTGTAATCACTCCCTCCAAATCAGCAAAGGACCACCCCAATAAGCAGGAAATCAAGCAAAGATGGCAGGCAGGGATGAGCAAGGATGTCCTAACTGAACTCCAACATAAAAAGGAAGTGTACAAAAGGTGTAGGAGGGACAATGATCCGGAAGTATAGATGTCCTGTCCAGTCTTGCAGAGGTGGGGCTAGGGAAACAAAAGCTGGTGTGGAGAGGGATATAAAAGGCAACAACAAAAGATTCTAAAAGTACAAAACCAGCAAAAAGACTAGGGAAAATGTGGGTCTACTACTGACTGGGACAAGAGAGCTTGTGACAAAGTATTTGGAAAAGTCCAAGATGCTTAATGCTGCCCTTGTCTCAGTCTACACCAGTAAAAACGGCTTTCAGGAATCCCAGGCCCCTGCAGCTAAAGTCTGGTGCAAGGAGGACTTGTACTTGGGGGAGGAGAGCCAGGTTAGGGAGCAGTTAAATGAGCTGGTCATACGTAAATTTGTAAGGTCTGATGTGTTGCACCTGTGAATGCTGATGGAGCTGGCTGATGCCATTGTTAGGTGACTTGATTATTTTGAAATGATCGTGGCTATTGGGAAAGCAGACACCATTCATGTCTTCAGCAACAGTAAGAAGAAAGCTGTGGGGAACTTCAGGCTTGTTGACTTCAGCCCCAATGCCTTGGGAGATGGTAGAGGAAATTCTCCAGAAAAGGACTTATAAAGTCATGAAGTACAAAAAGGTGCTCATGAGTAGTCAGCACGGATTTACAAAGTAGTTTACTCATGATTGAGAAACCCTGGCAGCCATCTGCAATTGGTAGACAAGTAGAAGACATTGGATGCTTCAACTTCATGAAGCCTTCGACACTTACCTCCCGTAATACCATAGACAAGTTGACAAAGTTGGGTTAGGTAGAGACAGTGAGGTAGATACAAACTAGCTGAATGACTAGGCCCAAGCTGGGATCAGTGTCACAAAGTCAAGTTGGAAGCAAGACACTAGAGGTGTACCTATACTGGGGCAAATTCTATTTAGTGTCTTCATTAATGATCTGGATGACTGGACAGAGTATGCCTGCAGGGATTGCATGGATGTTACAAACATGGGAGGAATGACTGGTACATGATGGTTGGGCCACCACTCAAAGGGACCTCAACAGACTGAGTAATTCTCATGAAGTTGAAAAAGGCAAAAGGCAGAGCCCTGCATATACAGAGGAATAGTCTTATTACACTGAGTTATAAAACAGCTTGGCAGAGAAGGACCTTGGGGTGCTGGTGGGCAACAAGCTCAACAAGAGTGATGCCCACTTGCAGTAGAAAGGGCCAACAGCATCCTGGGCTGCATCAGCAACAGTGCTGCCAGTGGTCATGGGGGATGGTCCTTCCTCTGTGCACTGCTGAGGCCACATCTGGAGTGCTGGCTCCAGTTTCCCAGTACAATAGAGACATGAGTCTATTGAAGTTAGTCCAGTTCAGGGCCACAGAGATGATTAAGGGACTCTCCTGTCAGGAGGGACTGAGTCAGCTGAGACTATTCAGCCAAGAGAAGAATAGACTCTGGAAGGGAATGTGTACCAATCAAGAATGGGAGGGAAAGATGAGGAAGCCGTGGTCTTCCTGGTAGTGCCCACTGGTAGGACAAGAGGCAGTGGTGTAAATATAAACACAGGAAATTTCATCTGAACACAGGAAAAATATTTTGCTGTGAGGGTGGTCAAACACTGGAGCAGGTTACCCACAGGGATTTTGGAGTCTCCATTTGTGGAGATACTTAAAACCCAACTGGACATGGCCTTGGGCAGCATGTACCTGACCCTGTGTGAGCAGGGCGGTTGGACCAGATGAGCTCACTAAGTTCTTTCTAACTCTTAAATCAAAGCTGTAACATCTGTGTAATGACTGTGTTTACAAAGTAAGGTTTGGTCAAGCTTAGCTCTTGTGATTTTTCTTTTTTAATTTGTTTTGGGATCTTCAGGTAGTGATTTGGGTTTTGTTACAGAAAATTTCCTTGTAATATCACTAATAAGCATTTCAAGGGGCAGATTTTTGATTAAGAAATTGTTAATATGTGTATCTGTCTTACTGAAAAGGTCTTCAAAAATGAAGTCATAACTTCTCTAGAAACTCCAGTGAACGCTGCTGTCTCAGCATACCACTTGTATATAATGCAGCAGAACCGAGCACAGCCCCAGCAGCTGCTCTGGCAGTGCCTGGAAGGCCAAGCTAGGAAGCTGCTTTATCATACAAACAGATTCAGTTCAATTTCACAAAACTTGGAAATTAATGCTTATGGGTTTTCATTGGTTTTGTATATCAGGGCTATGCTAGTTTGATTTACAGTTGCAGTTTCTTTTGTGATTGTATGTTATGTGTAGTACCAATATTTGTATTTCTTGTTAATTTACAGGATGGAGGTCTGCTCCTAAACAATCCTTCTGCACTGGCAGTTCATGAGTGCAAGTGTCTCTGGCCCAATGTTCCACTGCAGTGTCTGATTTCGCTGGGCACTGGTCGGTACGAAAGTGAGGTAAAGACCAATGTCACACACACCAGTCTGAAAGCCAAACTGACGAATGTTATCAACAGTGCAACTGATACAGAAGGTTGGTGTCTTAAGATACACTTGTACTGTGACTGTCTTCAATTTTATTTATGGTTCTTAGAATTATAGTTCCAATTCAGAGAACAATCTTCAAACTTTTGTCTTTCCTGTTCTCTTCTCTACCAGCCTCATGAAACTGAATTGAAGCATGTCTCTTTGTAACTTACTGTGTATAGTTTTAGTACCAGTATTACTATTAGGATAAATATTTTTACTTGACATTTAGGATGAAAGGCATATTCAGGAATTAATTTTTAAATATTTTCTTCTATTTTATTTGTTTTTCCCATAATGCAGAAATGCTTAGTAGTTAATATAGAACATTTATTTTCAACACCTTCAGAAAATATGCTTTTATACCTGTACTTTTCCAAGGACTGTACTGTATCTTCCAATGCTGATGATTTCCATTGCTGTCAGGAAGAGCCAAGCATCTGTTTTCTAAAATAAAATTCTGTTCCTAGATAGAAGTACACTGGAACTCTGTCACTAGCAGTTTACATCTGTTTTATTTTGGTAAACAGGAAATACACAGATAATTTCCCCCTCCCATTACAAGGGAAAGTGATACTGCAAAAAGCCAGGGAACAAGAAATGGTCTTATGGTCTAGTTCCCTTGCTGTATGGTCTCTGTCAGCTGACTGTCACCAGTTGGAGAAAACTAGATTTAGGATTGCCTTTTGGATTTTGCGCAGCTGTGGAAAGGCAGTGGGAATTGTGGGAAGGAGATATGTGCTGTCCACTTTCTATCAGAAAGTTTCATTGCAGCTGAAAAATGAGGCAAGAAATTTGAAGGGAAAAGGAAGAAAGGAAAGTTCATTGTGGAGACCAAAGGAAAAGAAATTGAAAGAGAAGAGAGTAGATTTGAGCAAATGGGAACTTGTATTACAAAGGAAAAAAGGGAGAGTATTAAATAGGGCAAGAAAGACTGGATGTGGTGAGACAAGAACAGACATAGCTGAGTAGTTTGCAGGAGGAGAGGCCAAGACAAGATTATTTCAGATTTACAAGAATCTTTTGCTTTTATCTTATACCTGATATTTTTTTCACTTCAAACTTTTTATATGACAATAAATGTTTAAAAGAATGGAGGAACACGGTAACAATACAAAGAAGATAGAATGAATGCTGAAGGAAGTGATAGAAATGGAATTTTAAGTGAGCCAACAAAAAGATCTAAAGGGAGAAAGAAACAGGTTATAAAAAAGAATATATAAATGCCTTACATAGTTTTTTATTTTAGTACTTAACTGAAGTCATATAATTTTAACTTGAATATTTTAAATTAAATGCATGTTAAATTCAAGCTCAAATATATCGTAATATATTTTTTAAAAATTAATAGTTGTAAACAAAATAAAGCTTTAGTCCTACATATTTTTGTGAACATACCTGTTGTTTTCATAATACCTACTTCTGTCAGTACTAAGTGTAACAAATCACAGCTATCCTGAAATGGGAATATGGAAGTTACATTCCTGCTCTTCAGGATATGCTCTTAGTTGTTAAGGAATGGAATGTAGTTAAAAATCTAGATAGCTACAAACTTTACTTAATTGTCATACCAGTGAAGTTGTCTTGGAATAAAAGATGAATGTTTTCCAGAGTAAACAGAGCTACAAGGTCATTTACAAGTCTTCTAATGAGAAAGGGATTTCGATGAGGCAGTGGTAGAAAAATGTTTACTCAGCAAAGCAGCACATATTTACTCTTACTGTGTCATTCCAGAGCAGTTTTTGTTCAGATCACTTGCAGGACTGTTTGACTCTCTCGTGTGAGTTTAACTGTTTTCTTCATTTGTTTTCCATACAGAAGTCCACACCATGCTGGATGCACTGTTACCTCCAGATAGTTATTTCAGATTTAACCCTCTCATGAATGAAGACATACCTCTGGATGAAAGCCGTAAAGAGAAACTCAATCAGCTGCAGACAGATGGAATTCGTTATTTAGAACGAAATGAAGAAAAACTGAGAAAAGCTGCAAGAATATTAACACAAGAAAAATCAGCTTTGCAGAGGTTTCAGGACTGGTTAAAATTAAAGGCTGACATGTATGAAGGCTTGCCGTTTCTTTCCAAATTATGAATAAGTAATGCATGAAAGATAAATGTAAATCTTGTTCCAGAAAATCCATTTGGTACTGTAAAGGCAGAATGTTGATTCAGAGTAAATAACATCTTTGGAAAGCTATCAGAATTCTGGGGAAAGCCATTCAGGATGGCTGTTTTGTGCACACTTGTTACAAGGTTTTAAGGTGTCAATTATTTTTTGAGCTTAATGAATCTTACTGTTGCTCTACTTTAATTTCTAAAGTCGGTAAAACTGAAAATTATGGAAACAATTGTGCAATGCATTTTTGGATCTATGTGCTATGATTGTGGCAGAAAACCTTTATTTATCAACTACCAGGCTTATTCAAAGTTAATTTAAAAAATCCTCATTCACTTTAGTGTAGGCAATATACCTGTTAGGCTCTTCTGTAGGCAGTGAATTTAATAGAAATGTAATATTCTTGCAAAAACTCTGCCTGTGTTAATTGCACTTTTACATCTGAAAGATAACATTTAAATTTGTTTTTTTATTTTAGTGGATTTTGTACATAACAGTATTGAGTAAAATGTCTGGATGACTATAAATGGCCTATTAAATTATCAACATTATCTGGTATTTTTAGAACTTTCTGCTTATTGTTTTTATGGGAATAACTTCAGATTGATTAACTCTTTATTTGAAAGTAATCCCGAGCCCCAAAACTTCACTTAAGCAGCTATGCCAGTTACAGGATAAAGGAAATAAAATATTGAAATAGTTCATATGAATGAGAAAGTTTCTTAGGGAAACTTAAGTTTTGGGTGCCAGACTTCAGGTGTAGCTCTAGTCAAGAAGAAAATTAGAAGTTGCAGCATCAAATTATATAAATTTCCTTTTGTCTTCCAACTTTCATATGTGCATTCTCCTGAAATTATGTCAGGGCTGTGAAGTTAACATTTAGAGCTTAGTCCAGTCCTATCACCCATTCCTTTGTCTGTACTTCCTGCATATGCCATGAGGGATCCTGTGAGCTGTGACAACCCAGTGTCTCAACCAGCATTTTCAACAACAGGAAGGTACATGGGAGTTTTTCAAAACAGTGCAGTGAAATTTGAGGTAGACACAGCTGCTGTCACATGTTGGCACGTACCTGTTAATAAGATTCTTTGCCAGGTGCGTGGGGGAATGTTTGTCTTGTAGTAGACAGCTACCGCACATGAGAATATTGACTGGATAAAATGTAATTTCTATGCAGTAGCTAAAGCATCCAGTTTCACCAAAATCAGTGCATTTGTCACTTTGCTGTTTGGAACTAATCGCCTGCCATTATCTACTAAAAATAACATTTATTATGATAGTCACCTTCTGTACTTGTTTTAAAACATTGAAAATGTTATTAGACTGCAGTTCGGAAAGGAGCTATGGGGCAGACAGCTGAGATCCTTGGAAGTGCTTCATCATGTTCTGGACTATGCAAGAAAACATTTGATTGAGTTGTTCTTTTTTTTTCTTTAATTTGATATATTTTTAATTTTGACCTGTGTCATTTTACTCAGATATTCATCCTTTTCATCCTGAGTTCTCTCCTTAAGTTTGCCACACAAGGCAGAGATTTATGATTATAATCCAGCTTTCATTTATACAGCCTCTCTTTTGCATTCCAATTACTAAGAACTAAGTAGAAGAATAATGAGATCAAAGATTTCCCATAGGTGTGAGATGATTTAAGCATATAAAGAAGAAATGTCAACATTATTCTGGTAGAAGTACATTGTACAGGGTTAAACCGTGTTGCACAATAAGTCAAAACAAACAGTATCAGGTAGTCTCATGTAATAACATACATTGCACACTTCTCTGCAAAGAGCAAAGTCACAGCATCATCCATGAGATATCAAAGGCATTATTCTGAATTCATAAGTTTCCAGTCACAGTTTTTTGGGGCAAGTATTATCTAAGGGGACAGGTACCTTTAGTGAACAAAGTGATAACATTTCCATTTAATTTTTTTATATAAATAAAACCTCATGTTCTGGAGGATTTTATTTCAAATAGGGTAAGATCTGGATTTGTGGTGATACTGTTTTTGCTGGAAGCTGCTGTCATATCTTCATTCACCCCTTTTCCCCCTCTACTGCTATAACAGTATTTTTCTTAAGCTTGGCTTTTGAAAGTACATATGGAAATGAGTTGAGCTATAGAGTAATTAATTCAGACTGTTTTAGGCATCTGTGTACATAAATTCACAAGGTGCTTGTATTGAATGCCTTCCAATTAACTTGATCCTCAGTGTTGCAAATGCTGCACTGTCATCAGGCACTAATGAGTTTTTTCTCCTCTGTAAACCATTTTAAAATGTGGAGATGCAATAGGTATATTCACTTGGAGATGCAATAGGTATTTCATTTTGAAGTTTTTAGTTACTTCAAAAAAAATCAGCAGTTTGTCAGAAATCCTAACTACTATGGATGTGTTCCTGCAGCATTCCATATAAAGTAAAATTATTTTCAGGAAGTTTGAGGCATTGGCTGTGGAACACTGCATGATACTTCAACAGCAGAAAATTGAATAAGAACTGTAGTGGAATGAGATCTCACTAAATTAGGAAACAGGATTTTAATCAAAGGGGCTTATTGATAGGAAGCAGAGGAATTAGCACTGGGTCAAATACAAGCAGGTTTTAACTGATCGTTTTGATGGACTGAAGAACATGATAATTCTCTTCACAGATGAATCTAGGAGGGATCCATGAGTATTTTGAATAATATGATTTCAGTGCAGCATGGATTTGAGAAAGTGAAAATATCATATTTGCAAAATTGACAAAATGTCTTTCCTCTGATTTTGAAAGGCAGAAAGAAAGAGTCCAGACTAGGAAATTAAGAGGAATAGTCATAAAATAATCTCTCTTTATGCAAAGTCAGAAAGAGAAAAGCCTCTTAGGTTTTCTTAGATGCCCTCTTAGATCACCTCTTAGTTTCTAATTATCTATGCAGAAGGAGATGTTAATTAAAGGAAGTTTCATTACCAAAGGAAAGAAAATAAAACTTTTAAATGTCGAAGTGTGATCACTTTTAAGCTACTTCCTGTCAATGTCCATTCCAGCAGTAAAATGAAGATACTGATTCTATTGCACAAGCTGCAGGCAGCCGCAGTTGACTATAATTATAGTTTTGGTCAGTGCTATTAGAGAAAGAGATATTCAGACTAAAACAGATGCAAAGAAGGGCTGCCAAAAGGAAGATTAGGAGAGTGTGGTTTGTTTCATCCAGCAAAACAAGGGCTCGATTCAGGGAACCTGCTGCTGTTTAAAAATACTTCAAGAAGGAAAAGATGACAGGCTAAGGGACAACACTTGCATAATACCAAAAGTGCTCAAACTTGGAAAGTAAATTTAACCTGAAAGTAAAAGGTGCTAAACGTGTTCAGAGCAAGGTTACAGAATGGCTACACAGAATCAAAAGAGCAAAAGAAACTGATTTAATGTAAATTTTAGAAATCAGCCTCCTGAAGGGGGTTCTATAATGCATTGTGCCTACCAGTATCCATGGCCAACTGAATCCCTCTAACCTATGTGGCAGGTGAGAACTCATTGATCCCTCATATATAGCAGAATCCATAGGCTTGTGGAAATGTCTAACAGCTTCTTCCCTTTAGTTCTAATACATAAGGATTTTGTCTTGTCTTTGATCCATTACTTGTATTTCATTTATTTTGCTTTTCTTGCTGATCTGGTAAAGGGAGCTGATACAAGCTGAAGTAATACAAGACAAATGAAAGGTGAAAGAAAAATCTGGTATGTGCTTACTATTTATTGGTCACATTAATTTTTCATAAAAGATTAAAATACTTATATTTTGCTGGGTCAACAAACAGTGCTGGTTTTCTTCCATTACAAGATTGCTCTCAGAATGACAAGTATTAAATACAAACATAATCTGTTGCAGGGGAGGATGTGTTAAGGCCTCCTCTTTCAGCTTAAGGACTGCACCTCAGGCCAGCTGTGATACTAACCCATAGACTTTTACATTAACTACATAAGGCAAGACAGAAAACCCAGTTGTTTGGGTTTTTTCACACTATTGCTTAAACAGGGAGCCAGATTTTCAGACCTTGCAGAATTGGTCTGTTTGAAGGACAGTTTGCTGCTAGAAGTAAGATATATTATTGCTGCAATCATACTCATTTATGAAGAAAACTAAGCATGCTAAATGCCTCTTCCTCAAACTGCAGGAAAAAGATGAGTAGGTTCTTTCCTTGCTCCAGCTGCTGAGGAGTAAACTCAAAGAGGTGCTGCCCCCCCAATTCCTCTGCTCGCTGCTCAGCCTCCTCATTCCCATACCTGCAGTTGTGTCTGCTCCTGGTATGTGCCTGTTAGTTCCAGTGTGCTGCCTGGTCCAATACTCTGCTGATGGCCTTCACTGTTTGCACATACTCATAATTATTTAAATTGTTCTTTCTTCACGATTTAACAAGAACAATTCTATTATTTATTTTAATAAAGTTGGCAGTTTTCAGTAAGACGGAACCAGTATCAATTTTCAATATACTGTAAAAATTAAATAAGAAATGAAGTCCTATATTACTTATATCCCTGGTAATGCACGTTTAATTTATGGAAACAGTTCAATTTTGCTTTTTATGATTTAATTTTATTTGTTAGTTTCTTATATCAATATAATTAACAGATATTTCCCCTATCGTTGCAATAGCATAAAAATTGCACAGGAGCATTTTGATATATTTACCTTTCAGGAAGAAGCTGTAATATAACACTTTGATGTAAAACCACAGAAACAAACTGGAAAGATAACTAATACCTTTGAAGTGCAATGCTGACTTCAGCAAAGTTATGCTGTTAGCATTTAAAAGCTCTTTTTTCTTTCTAAAGACCTTGGAAACTGGAAAGGGAACAGATTTTTTGTTATTACGCCATTATTTTCTAATTGAATGATGTAATAATCATCACACTAATACCAAAGGGAAATGGTCTCCTAGAATGTCTCAAAATTTGGATAGCAAATCCCCAAATGTAACTCCTTAAAAATCTGGCATGTGTCCAGGGTACCATTTTGGCAAAAAGTGCTGTTCCATGCTTCCTCACTGGCTGCTCTGTGGAAACCAGAAATATGGTCCTGTCATTTTGTAAATCTCATTTGAATATATTTTCAGGCAAATGAGTCAGGCAGTCAGAAAACTTGTAACAATGGGACAACAGGAACTATATTGCTAAGAAAAAAGAACCAGGAATGCTGGAGAGTTTACAAGCTGAGTAGGGAATGTCTTTATCGTCTTACAAGGAAAGGTAGGTATTTCAGGTACTACTTAATATGAGGAGTCAAAGGACAAAATCATTGACACTGCTAAATCTGACTTCAAAGCATTTCTTTATTGAATCTACTAAGATATAAGCATGCCATGACTTCCAAACTTGAGCACTGTGTCCATTCCAAGCAGGTCTAAACCATCTGGTTATGAATACATTAGGAAAGACAATAATATTTCTATAGCAGAATAAGTTTTAAATAATTTGTACTACATAAGTCAGAAATCATTGGGAAGATCTGCAGATTAGTAAGGAAAACTTAGATGAGATTGCCAGGAAGCAAGTGTGCTCTGGACAGCTGTTTATTGTGTGGGTTCATATACATATATTTATGAAAAAGCATATATAAAAAGAAAAAAAAAAAGACAAAATACTTCCAGCATGATGTAGTATATTTTATGCCCGGTCTGTAGAGTGCATCTACTTCAGATAGAGAGAAATGGAAAGCTTTTCCTCATCCATTATGCAGGGCTCAGCATACTGCAGCCTCTCAGGTAAACATTGCCTCTATTCAAACCAATACGTTTACAGTAGGTGCATCATATTCCACTTAAAATAAATGCTGATAAAAAAGAGATTGGTTTCCTGAACTGCATATATCCAGCATGTGTTAGATCATGACTGTGGAATTGCTGCTGTCTTTTGTCAGTATGAGTTGGTCACTGGTGTGAGGTGCTGTCCCTGTGGCATGACCAGAGAGCAGCATCGCTACTGCGCAGTTCGTGCTGCGTGGGAGCTTGGTCATCCTGCAAATGGCCCTGCTGGCACAGGACACTGCAGCAGCCGGACACAGACAGCAACTGGGCATTCAACAGATACTCCTCCTTCACACTGGAGTTGGAGCCGCTTCATATTAGTGGTCTTTCTGACCAGTCAGGCCTTTAAAAAGCACACAGAACAAGATAGTTCTCTTTCCATCTGGAGATAATGAGGAAGACTTAGTTTATTATTACCATCGAGGACACAATGCCTTTGCTTTCCTCCCTCACAATAGCTCCTTGTAAAGAAGAAGCTCTTGCAGCCAGGCCTCAGAAAACAATACTCCATGGTCAAAATAGCTCACAGTCAGCTCTAAGTCGCTAAAAGCGCTGGAAAGGACAAGTTCTCAGGTCCCCAAAATACTTGAAATGTCTGGTTTCCTGTTGGGCTTAGAATGTCAAACCCTGAAGGCATTGTGAGAGACTAACAGTGTCAAGAGGTCCCTTTGCAGAAGGTTCCAATGGGTAAATTCCCCATTGCAAAAGCACTTCAGAGGTGTGGAGTCTCCAGAAGAAATAAAATCCACCTGACAGCAAGTACCTGTCTAGTAACCTTTCCTATGGAGAACATCCCTAACAGAGCTGGTATCAAGTGCCCACCTGACATACAAGGATGTCTGTAAAATAGGCAGCTATTCTTAGCAGGAAGATGGTGCCTGATCCTTTTTGCCTGGGACTGTTCCTCAAAAGAAGAATCCCATGCCAGCCTTCTGCCCCAGAGAAATCTACTGTACAATGAGACAACACAGTTTCCAAGCCAGATTCAGCGCTGGGCTGAGAGCTGTTAGACCAGGTTGTCAGATGTGTGTGGAAAGGAGTGTGTTTCCTGAACAACCCAGAGGATCAGCATAGGTGCTGCTCTGCTAACCCTATAAACTACTTGGATTACTTTGGTTGTCACTGTGGGGTGACATGGGGATAGGCAGGCTGCTACTCCAAATTTACTTCTCTGTTTTGTGAACAGGCACTCTGCTGGTGGTGGTGGTGAAACCTGCTCGGTCCCAGTATGTGCCTGTGCTGCCATGCTTTTTCAGAGAAGTGCTATCTGTGACTATGAAAGCACATCTCATGGAGGGGGCATGGAATATGTGCTGGCAGCCTCAAATCACTGCAGGGCACAAGGAGGTGTTCTGACCACAATGGTGGAAGTCATGTTCCTTGAGGAACATGGATCCTCTGGACAACAGCCGAGTCTCTCTCCAGAGCCTGGAAACATTAGGGATGCAGCCAGAGGCATTCTAAGGGAAGATAATGAAGGAATATGAAACTGCACAAAGCAGACCCAAAGCCTGTTCAAAGTAGCAAAGAAAAGTTCTAATTAGGTGCTCAGAAATATGTACCTTTTTATGACAGTTTCTGGACAGCTTTTCTTCCCTAGTTATCTAAAAAACAAGATGAGAATAAAGAGCTTCTTCAGAAGGTAAGTCACCTTGTCAGACTGTATTTGTAAAAACAAACACACTGAATCTCATAAACTCTTTCTCCACAACAGTAAACAACAGATTAGAAAATGATTGAATGCAGTTAATTTCCTAATCTGATGCAGACATGCTCAAATAGCTTTATAGAGATATAGCACTGCAGCCTTCCTTTTGCTTAAATTAAACAATAACTGCTACAGCTAGCCTGTATTTTAGCATTAATCTCTGCTCTGCAGTCACTGCTGTGAAGGTCAAAAAATCAGATCACAGAAGGCTCAATGTCAGTGTTTTACATCTTCATCCAGGTGTATGTGCTAGAGCTGTGTTATCTCTCATCTCTAAGCATATGTCTCTATCATTACTAAAACAGGATGTCATGGTAGATGGTGGCAAGTAGTCAGCTGTGCACTCAACTGCATCTACCCTTCCTCATCACAGTGAAGATGTCTAGGATTTAAAGTTTCACTCAGACAAGCCATCCTGCCTTATTCTCATCTTGCTTTCAAGGTCTAGAACAATAGCTGTTGTGAATCCAAGTCTGGGTTTACTTTCTAGAGACAAATGGTATGATAGCATTTCTGTAGGAGTTCTGACCTGTAGGAGTACTGTTTCAAGATGTTCCCTTTTTCTTTCCCAAAATAGATCGATTTTTTTTTTCTATGTCATTGTTCCCCATTCTGAAGAACTCTTATATTTTTTAGCTCTGCCCTGTGGAACTTGTCTGACTTCTGACACCCTTCTACTTCTAATGCTGTGATGTAAAGTACTGTCTTTAAAGACCACATGCCTTATTTTGAAACCCAATGCTGATGTTATAAACAATTGTAAATGGTTTATAGAACAACCTCTGTGCTCATCTGTTCCTCTGTTTATTTCTGGAAGAGTGGGCTTGCCTAAGATAGCTCTCTTCATGTTAATTCTTGAATTTCTGCCATAGAACATAAAATGATAAAAGTGTTACAGAAAAAAAAAACAATAGTTCAAAATGTCAGTGTTACAGCATTTCTAAACCTTTGAGCAGAGCACAAATGTTTCTTAGAGCAACAGATGATACAAGAAATGAGAAAATCATCATTACATAGCTAGAGTGACAGATCACATGTAGATTTAAAAATCACAGAATCAGTTCCCTAGATCCTAAGGTTGGTTGACCCACATTGCCTCTTGGTGAGTCAGCAGAGTCTGCCAGCTACATGCGTGGGAGCCAGTGCCAGCCTACAGACAGTGCAAGCTTACCACCTTGCTTGTCACCTGTTGGGACTTTAAGCACCAAGGAGCAACAAAACTGCAATCTTTTTAGGCTTGCTTCCACTCTGCCTTTATTATTAAAATAATCAGAGAATCATAGACTATGCTGAGTCAGAAAGGCCCCAGGAGAATCATTGAGTTCAACTCTGGGCCCTGCACAGGACAGCCCCAAGAGTCACACCCTGTGCCTGAGAGCATTGTCCAAACACTTCTTGAGCTCTGTCAGGCTGGTGCTGCGACCACTTCCCTGGGGAGCCTGTTCCAGTGCCCAGCCACCCTCTGGGTGAGAAACCTTTTCCTGATATCCAGTCTAATCATTCATGCCATTCCCTCGGGTTCTACGGCTGATCACCAGAGAGAAGAGATCAGCACATGTCCCTCCTCTTCCCCTCATGATGAAGCAGTATGTTGCTATGAGGCCTCCCCTATTCTCCTCTAAACTGTTCCCCATCTCTGTTGCCTTTCTTTGGATGCTCTCTAACAACTTAATATATTTCTTATATTGTGGTGCACAAAAGTGCACAGAGTGCCTGAGCTAAGGCTGCACCAGCATAGAGCAAAGTGGGACAATCCCCTCCCTCAATTGTTTGGCAATGAAAAGAAAAGAAAAAAAAATCAGTTGGTATTAGTTTGAGTAAACCAGGAAAACATTTTTTCATGACTCTTGGTGAATGATGGATTGTCACACAGTCTGTGCTCTGTGATCACTTCAGCCATCTGATTTGAGACCATATAGCTGGTAACTACACTAATTTGCTTCTGAAAGTTTTCAAAATACTCAAAGGAACTTCTGAGCTGAGGAAACTGCTGGACTCCTGTAGCGGTCAGCATCACAGCAAGCAGGGAAGCAGGTTCTGGCACTGGAAGAGGTGAGTGATAATTCTTTAAATGTGAGCCCTGCCTGAGCACTTTGGAAAGAGCAAGGGTATTTACAGAATGAAAGACTGTCAATCTTAGAACACAAATGCGAAAAGGGGCTCACTTCCAGTGAGTGAACACCAGGGATCACATCATAATTACAGGGTGTTGTGTATTTGAGTGACACACAGCACAGAAATGGTAGATACCCAAACTTTCTGATAAGTGCTGTATGTGATAATAGCTCTTCCAGTAAAATGTAAATGGTGAGACAGAGAAAAGTGATTTGCAGTGTTCTTAGAAACGGTGTAACTTTCCTCTAGTTTGTAAAAGGAAAATGATACACTCTTACAAGTAAAGAATGGAAAAATAACAAAATTCAGGGACTAGGATGATTAAAAAAAACCACAAAAACACAAGCAGAAGCCCATATGATAGAGACAGAATAGTAAAAGTAAATAGATACACTTGCTTTTTATGTATCAGTGCAATTTTCTGTTAGGAATGAGGAGATAAAAGAAAGGCATTCCTTCTGTTTATGTTGATGCTCCCACTGCACATGAAACAGGACTGTTGCAAATTTGTTGCACCTCAAGTTAACCTCAAAAGCATGTAGAAATTATGTCTAGCTGTATGTTACCAGACAGTATTTGGAAAATCTCAGCATTTTAAAATCTTAAAATTCCTTTATTTTGTTAAATGTGAGTCATTACATTTCTTGTGATGCACAAATGCATTGGGTTTAATTAAATTCTTATGCTCCCTAATTACCATTTTCAGCAATATTTTTTCTGAGTAATTTAAAGTATTTGATTCATCTGAGGCAGATTTCTTGAACCTTTCTAAATTCCCAATTCATATCTAGAAGTCCATACAAGTAGAACATTCCCATGGGATCTCAGCTCCTCTTCCTGGTTTCGAAAGGGCTACTTGTTGGCTGTTCCAGTGATCATCAATCACATCTTCTAAACACCATTTTGTGCCTGAACTATGACAGACCCTAGGAATTATTAACTAATCTCAGTGCCATTTAAAGCTGAGAATACTCGCACACCACACAACAGTACTCACTGTAACTGAGGCGATGGGCTGCACAAGGATTGCTTTTCCTCCTTCCCTGGGTGTTTTGCCAGTGTGAATTGTACATTTTCAGAGTCAGAAATCAGGGTTTTTCTGCTGTATTTTGAACAACCATAAATAAAACCATGAAGAGTGAAAAGTTTCATTTGAAATAATGCTAGTTTTCTGTCCCTTTAAAAATACATTTTTATCCTAATATGGTGACCAATACAAGAAAATCTTGGAAATATGTTTGATTATGCAGAAAAAAATAAAGCTGACTGTTCACTGTTGTCTTCTTCAGAAAGCTACAAGAACCATGACCTGACATCCCTCTGCTGTAGAGCCAGTCAATGTATCCAGAGATTTTCTCACTGCTAAAGAAATCCAAACATAAGCCATTAGGGCAATGGTGTGTTTGTAATTTAAAACTAATTTCATCCTTAGAAGGTACAGCAGATTTAAAGAAAAGGTGTATCCTAAGCAAGCAGACTAAAGCCCTTTGGGTATTTTTGTAGTTCAAGACTAAAGGATAACTTCAAAAGGGCTTAATTGACAGAATTTTTCACAAAGTTTTCCCTCTCTGTGTTCTCAGTTTCCCAGGCAAAACCTTACCTTTTTTCTAAGGCTTATACATGTGATCAAAATTCATATTCATGTACTGGAAAAAGAAGCAGCCCTTACTTTTTCACCAGCTTTTCTCTTTTTCTCCGTTATCATAAAAGACTTCAATACATGCTCAGTTTTTGTGAGTGTGTGTGAAAATCATTAAGTTCATTCACATTACAGATATGTACAATAAAGAAATGCATTAATACTTGGTGGATAGGAATAAAGTTTCACTAAAACAAGAGTTATAGCTCTAATAGCTATTATTAGGCATTTCCAGAATCTTGGCATTTCTTCCTAGATCATGTCCATAATGGAAAAAACTCCACTGAAGACAAAGTCTCTTAACATGTGAGACACTTTGCTGAAGGATGAAACAGGTTAAGTCATAACATCAAGCTTGACTTTAGGATCCTGCTTTTGAAAATGGAGCTGCTTAGTATTCAACACTTCAGAAGTCCTTTGGACAAATTGCCTGTGTCTGTAGACTTTTGATCTTTGTGGAGTAGTTTTTCAAGGACCTTGAACCTCGAGTTATGCTTCTGAGAGATATTTTAACTGTCTCAGCCAACCTCTTCTAATGGAAAAATGTGAAGTCTAATTATACATCCATAAAGTGTTTGGTGTTTGTAGACAGTTTAATCCCACTGCGTGTGAAAGACTTCCTTCCTTTATTTACATATCAGATAAAACACAGGTCCTGTTGAAATTAATATAAAGTTTCCATTGACCTTAGCCAGTTTACCATGTTGAATACAGCTGTCAAAAAAGATGTAGATTCTGTAATATGACAGAAAATTTGTATTAAATACAAATTTTTTAATCCTTTCTCTCTGAAGTTTCTGAAATGTTCCAATAGTCCTTTATATCCCTTGAAATCACCTCTTGAGCAAGGACAAAAGTACTGTTGTCTGCATATGAAGGTATCTGCAAATGTTGTAAAAAGTTCATCTCTCCATTTTACCTGAAAAATTTGATCTCTTAAGCATTCTCAGTGCACATCCACCTGATCGATTAAACTTGACACAAAACCAAGTTGATGGAACAGTCTTCCTGTAATTAGAATTGTTCTGAGTGTTTGACATATGCTTAACTCTTTTTTCCCAGCCTTTGCTAACTAGCAGCTAAGAAATTGAGTATTCCTAAATAAAATTATGTTTTCATCTCTCCTTCTGAAGGTACTTCACTTTCCATGGAATTATTAAATAGGCACAAGAGAGAATGCTCTATTCATTAGTCAAGCTACAACCTAGATACTCAAGCTACTGGGGACAACTGAGGCCACTTAAAAATCTAACACAGCAACAACAACAAAAAAGACACCAAAAAAAAGCAGTGACATATGTGTAGACATAGGGTTAAAACACAAGTTTCCCCCTAAACAGTCAGACATATCAATTACAATTTTCCTGCTTGTGTGAGACGTATTTTATGTGTGTAATCCTACTTTCTCTCAGTGTTTAACTATCCTGTAGGGGAGGATTGAAAACTCTATCTTCATCCTCAGATGTTTTGTAAAGTTTGTGGCCTGAGAAGTTGAAGCTCATTAAGTGAAAGAACCAACTTAGCCCAGAGTTCCTGCTTTCTTTATCAGCACTCTAATGAGCAAGCTAATGAAAGATGGGGTAGGTGACAGCATCGACAGTGCCTCCTCTCCACCTACTTCTCAAAGAACAGGATCGTGTCCTTTCATTTTTCATTCAAGCATCTAATTCCTGAAGGAAGTTTTTGCCCTGTGAATCCCTGGCAGTATTTGCCACCAGCTTTGAATAGCTTAAGTCCTACACAGGTGTGATTCAAACCATGGCATTTCCATGTGGCTGTGCCCAACTGGCTCTTGGCTTAGCCTGCTAGCCTTCTTGGCTTCCAGCAGAGCTCTGTTTCCTGTAAGGGAAACCTAGGTGACAGCTTATGAATTGGACATGGAAGTACCTCACTCTAGTCACAAATTGTCTGTTGAGAGAATAGCTCTGAAGCCTTAAATTATTTTTCAGTTGTTGACAGCACATCTCAACACTTCTGTGCAATGCCTTTGCTGTACAATCCTCTTGCTACCCTAGATCTCAACATATTTTACATCAAAACACATCCTCTGCCTGGTGCTCTGTGAAAGCTGGTTTGTTACTGTTACCAAAAAGTGCAGCTTTTAACATTAGACATTATCACTTAAGCTTTTGAGCTTGTCTTTGGTCTTTTTTCTGCTTAGAAATATTCTCATTTTATGCTGCTGTAGTAAATAAATACTAGCTTCTGAAGAATATTAGTCCAGCAGTTAAGTGCATTTACTTTACTACTATAGTATCAAAAAAAAAAAAAATCCAAAAGAAATATGAAATGCCCATAAATAAACTAGATTTAAATTAATCTCAAAAGTTGTTCAGTGTTTGATTGGGGCCCCCAAAATCTACTGAATATGATTAGTCTAAATTTTCTTGGCTTTCAATACATTCAGTGGAGTATATCTCACTCTTTTACTTTGTAAAGTACTTAGCAGGCTACACCATGCTCCATTCACCATTGTACGGCCTCAAAACAAGTGGAACAGTGGGACAGTGGGATAACTCATGTTAAAATCACATGGATGGCATTCAGCTGAGTGCATGCAGACTCTTACAATGTAGACATTTACAGCTAAATGAGACACCCGCTGGTCCTGTTACAGCCAACAGAGAGAAACAGGCATTTCTAGGATGCAACTTGGCTTATTCTAATGTAGACATCTAAAATAGGTTAGATGAATCATACACTAGAAGTGCCTATTTCTGGTTCCCTTTATGCTCAGTGGAGAGACTGACTAGCTCAGATGCAGACATTCACATAGTAGACATCTAAAGTTAGGTGAGATGAACAACCCAACATGTCTTTCCACATCCCTTTTAAATGTCTGCTTTAGGAAGAAAATGTCAAAGAATTATTTTCAGCTAACACTAGCCTGTGGCAGCAGCTCTCTGGCCACAGAGAGAAACACAACTTTCCCAAACATCATTCTGGGGAAAGTCTGTGAGAAGATCAGAGAAAAGAATGAGATACAATTCTTATCTTAACTTGGTACACCTGGTATTGTGAACATGTGGAATGTGTTATGGAGATTTGTTTACCAAAGGGTGGTTTCTTAATTAGCCAATAGTGATGGTGTTTAGATTGGAGGACCAATTAGGTCCACCTATAGAAAGCTGGGGTATAAAAGTATAGGTTTCTTAATAAAGGTTATTGATCCTTCTGTAAATACATGGAGTGTATGTAACTTATCACCCAGCCAGGGGCCCCTTACAATGAACTAGCCTTTACCAAAGTATCATTTCTCTGAGTGTTTTATTTGTAACCTCTTCCTAAAAACACTCTTCAAGATCCAGATCACAACTGATACCCATCACAGACAACTTTTTGATTTTTTTCCTTTGCCACAATACTGCAATTGTGAATCAATTCTGTATTTCAAATAAATGGGTTGTGTACCTGATCAGTGCTTCCCTAAACAAACTACAAAAACTCCAATATAGAAGAAAGCAGAAGATGATAGCTAATTAAACCAAGGTTGGTAATAAAGGGAAATGAAGACTAAGAGTATACTTGAAACTGCCCATCCATGGATGTAATTGCAGCAAAGTGAGAAAAAAGGCTACAAAAAGTAATATGATGACTACAGAAAAGATGCAAGGCAGCAGAGAGCTCTGAAAGCTAATATTCCTTCAGCCACAAAACTTCTGCTTATCATAATGGCTGTTGTTGTCTATGCCACCAAGCTCACCTGCTTCTTTTTGCTTGGTGCCACCATCCTACTGTCAGTATGGGTAGCAGCCATCCAGACTAGCAGAAGCCACCACCAGTAGCTCCTAGCTGTATAAACCTTTGAATTTACTTGTTTACTAATCATTATGCCACAATTTGGAAAGATCTACTTTGTGCTATTGAATGTGTATATCTGTTTATCTATATAATATAAAAAATACAGATTTAAAATTCTGAGGGGAATCACAAGGGTGTAATCATTCCAGCTACAACACTACAGCTTCACCATATGTCAGCAGAGCTGTTTATTACATCCGTGTAGAGTTGTTTTTTATGCCCTCCCTGCAACAGTAAAACCTCTTCATTTACACAGGTCATGTGGTCGAATTTCCACCAAGCTGTTTGCCACAGCCCACTGGTTTGTGCCTATAAAGAATCGTAGGCTGGCCACCCAAATACTAACCAGATCTTTGATCCTACATTTCAAGAAAGGTAAACTTTCAACCCAGATCTTTCTCCTCAAGTGTCCTGCAGTTCTACAGTCAACCTCCTGAAGGTTTGGCTCACCATGTTGCCTATGGAATCCATCAGGGATGCAAACAGACAGATAATTTCTCAGCTTTCTCTCTGCATTTTATACCTATATTTTCACAAAGCCAGGAGTGGCTACACGATCTCCTGATAGAAGACAATATCGTGGAAGAAAAGTCAGGCAAAATCCTAGCATTTTAAGGCCATCCATATATACATTGATGCACATTTACTTAGACTGTAGTGTTTTTGTAGTTAAATAAATCACCTGGTAACATGGCAGTTGAATAGCGAAAAAGAAAATGTTAGCAAACAAATTAAAATAAAGAACATTGGAACACATCTCTCTATATAAAATGGTTTTTCTTCACATTCATCTAATATCTTCTTTGCATATTCTGGTCTCAGACATTAATATCCTGCCCTCAGATTGATAGGAGTTTGAATATATCCAAAGTCTGAAGCAGTAATGTCTGACTTATTGTTTAACCCTTGGATATTTATATTCATGTGCTATATCATTTACAGAATCTGTTATTCATCTCAAGTGTTGTTTTCAGAAGGTCAGATGTTCAGATTTAACTTGCCAGAGTCGTAATGTGGTTTGTGCAGAGATGCAGAGTAAGGGCTATTTGCTCATCTTAGGCATTGCATTTTGCATTATTAAGTTATCACTGTAAAGTTCACCTTGAGAGCTGTTCCCTGAAATATATAATGGTTAACCACTGCAAAAGTTGCCACCTTGCAATGCACAAAGGCTATTCCTACAGCAGCTGATCCAAAGGCAAATTCAGCAGCAGCAGTTAATCACATTTACTATGTTAAAGGTATAGTTGGATTAATTTTGAGCATACTGAGCACAGTCCATGGCAGACTCAAAGCTACATTAAAAGAATTTCTGATGTCGTTCATTAAATGAACCGACGTGAAAAGGAAGGAGAGCTCTGTGTGCTCAGCAGAAGGGTTCACTTGGAATGAGCCCCGTTCCCGACTCTTCTCCAAATGGTGTCATGCAAAGCTTCCCTTTCAGTGATCGCATCCAAGCGCCCGCCTTCCTGAACTTGTGAACTGTAAATTTAACGAGTTCAACAGGACAATTCTCGAGTGTAAAATAATATCCTTGTCTCCAGTTTGGGAACTCGCTTGAAACCATCTATTTAGAGGGGCACTGCCGGGCTAAAATAATGCGGCTATTTAAAACACCGCCCTTGCCGGGGGGGCAGCTCCGGGGGTGCCGCGGGGAGTGCTCGGCTGTCCCCGGCCGGGAGAGGCACAGGCGGCGCCCGGGGGCCTGCCGGGCACGGGCGCTGCTGGGGACGCTCAGGGCCGGCTCGGTCCGGGAGCCCCTGAGCAGTGCTACCGTGGCGATTCCACCCCGCTTTTAACCGAGGCGGCGGCGGCCGGGAGCGAAAGAGAGCGGGAGGAGGCAGGGATGCCCAAGATGGACGCGCCCCGCGCCCCCTCAGGTGCGAGGGACCCGCGCCCCCGCCCCGGCCCCGCCCCGGCCCCCGCGCCGCGCGCGCGCGCCGCCCCGGCGCGACTCGCGCAGACGCGCGCGCCCCTCCCGCTCCCCCCCGCGGGAGCGCGCGTTCCCCGCGGCGCGGCGGGGGCGGGGGCGGTGAGGAGGGGAGGGGACAGCTCGGGAGCGCGCCCGCCGCGGCTCTTCTCGCCGGGCTGCCGAGCGGGCAGCAGCGGGAGCAGCAGGAGCGCGAGCATCCCTTTGACCCTCTTCTCCACAGGCAGAGGGGCCGCACCTTCCCGTGAGTACCGACCTGGCCGTCTCTGTCACCGCGCCGCGCATCGCGCACAGTGAGCTGCCGCGCCCGCTATCGCGCCGGTGTCACATCCATCCCCCCCGCACAGCCGGTGTCACATCCACCCCCCCGGCACCGCCGGTGTCACATCCCCCCCGCGCCGCCAGTGTGACATCCCCCCGCACCGCCGGTGCCACATCCATCCCCCCGCACCGCCGGCTCGACGGCGAGGAGCCGCCCGTCCTCCGTGGGTGCCGGGGCTCCTCCGAGGGGGCGGGCGAAGAGGCAGCGGCTGAGCCCGCCCGGTGCCGCGGCGGCCGCTGCGGGGCTTTGTTGCGGCGGCGGCCGGTGGCACCTCCCGGGGCGGGCGGGTAGGGCCGGGCGGACCGGGCGCAGACGCTCCGCGGCTGCGACGCGCCCACATCCATCCCCGGGCGGGCTCGGTCGCCATTTCGTGCGCTGCCCGGCGGGGGCGAGGGCCGGGCGTGTGCGGAGGAAGGAGCTGTCGGTGCTGAACTGCCGCCGTCCGCCTTTCGGCTCTTGCGCCTTTATTTATCGCCCCTACTTTTCTTTTTCCTTTCCCGGCTCCTCACAGTTGCGACTTTATTTAGGTATAAAATAGCTACAGTGTGTCTGAATTGCGGGCTTTTCGTGTTTTCCCTATTTTGGCTTCTTGAAGGCGAATAATGCAAAATAGCACGGTGAAGTCTGTGCACCGAGTGCACTTGTCCTTTGGTTATAATGTAATAATTAACCAAACCTTCAGCTGACGCTGAGGTCTTCAGCATAGATGTCTTAGTTTTGAAGTCCGAATGTGTTTAAACCAAGGCTTCGGAGTCTAAGTGTAAGCAGTACCTGATTAATAATACCAAGCTGTTTAAATATTTAAGATCATAGTGTGCTTCAGCGCAGTCAATAAACCTGTTCCATACTGACAAGTACTCTGTGAAAAGAATGCTATTGCTTAGCTCTCTGTGTAGTTGGATAAAACAATGGAAAATGTGATATTTAGCTCTGCAGTGAAGCCTATAGATCATGACATAGTATTCTTTTATCCATAAAGGTCCAGCTTTTGTGTGTTTATTCAAAACAACCTCCTACTGAGAGAACAAGCCAGTGTTAAACACCTGGGTTTCTTTTTTCTAATGTTCCCGGTCTTTGTGCATTTCTTTCTCTATGTCTGATTTTGATTCTTAAGTATATTATGGAAAAGGTGGATGAAACCTGAAAACTTTATTGTATCTAATAGGTACACCATTAATAATTTTGACATCTCCCATAATTTAATGTAATAGATATGATAATTTATGGATAGTAGTTATGTGGGTCTGTGCATAAAACAGGTCACTGTACGACATCAGAAAGCATCTGGACTGTCTTTTGAGTTTGAGAGCAGCTTATATGCCAAGAGGCTGTCTTGCTGCTGTTCTTTGGCAAAAGATATCAGCTGGAAAGAGAAGGGTAGTTCAGTGTTACACAGCTTAAAGGACCTAGAAATCAGAAAACTGACTTGCAGGTGCAGCACCTTTTTAATATTTCTCTAATGTGTTTGATGTTATCATTTGTGCAAATACACCTCAGGCATTTGTTTAGTTTTGAATAGAAATTGCAATGCAAGTGACCAGAGCTCCTAATGAGTATGATGCCAAAGTCTGTGAAAGTTACTTATTTGAATTTCAAAGTACTTTGAAATTCTCTTGTGTGTCTAAAATTAGCTGTCAGACTATATTAGTATAGAAGTGGGAAAGAGTTACATTCTGAGAATATTGAATGTAAAGAAGCAAACCCAGAAGGTGACAGAGCTTGGGATCCATTGAATGGATTCACATTCTGGGTGGTGCAAAGGCAGTGCAGCTAAAGGCAGACTGTGCAGTTGTGTCACCACGTCGGAGGGTGGAGTAGTGTACACCAGCTGGTGCTAAGGATGGAGCTAAAACCTTCTTCACAACTCACAGATAAATCCACAACTAATCAGACTCATAATAGTATCTTAGTTCTGTCATTAGCATTACTGGCCTCAGCAGAATTATTCAAAAGTAATAATGTTCAAGGTGAATGGCATCACCAGAATCCGAGCTTTAGATACTGTTCCATATCTTCTTGGAGAAAGTGTATTATTTATCACATATACCACAGCTTGTTTGACAAAAAAGGTTGTAATAAGAAAATTTGGCTATTTTTAATGGTCTTTATTTTCAGAAAATGAAAAAAATCCAGTGGTGCACACTGATACCTCCTGCCATCTTGTTGCACTGTGGTGTTTCTCTTTGGTGCTCAAAAAGGTGACAGCGAAGCTTTAGTAACCAAGTTAAGAGTTTCTTGGGGTTAATGAGATGTCTCTCCAATTGTCAGATTTTATTATTTTGAGGATTCCGATTTCAAGTCAGGTAATGCATGTTGCCTGTTCTTCCTGCTTTAGCGAAATTACTCGCCATGGGATCTGGACATAAAAGATATTGAATACAATAAGGGTTTGGCATTTTTTGAGCATTTTGATTGAGCTCAAATAGTTCAATCAGCCTAAAAATGAAATCTGTTTTGCCTGCACCTGTGAAATTGCTGTTATTCTGTAATTTTATTAATCTGTCTCAAATCACCTTGAATTGTAATTACTTCCATTATGCTGACATAGTTCAGTGAAATTGTGCTGTTCAGTTTTCACTGGACTTGTTCATTTCTTCATGTTTTATGAACAGAGTTGGTAAAATGGGAAGTCATACAGAGGAAAGTATATCTTGGTAATGAAAGCTGAGGGAATAATGTGGGAGGTATTGTGTTGGGCAATATGCAATGAATTTGATTTTGCCTTCCTGAGTGGGCTGATAGTATTTAAAAAATTCTGTTAATACTTTCTCTGCAGTGATAATTTGTTGCATTTTAAATTGGTAAGTGTGTGTATTGCCTGTTCAATTCAGTGTTAAGGACATTGCAACTTCTGCATTTATGAATACTGTCTCATAAATGTGATATTAAGGGAATTTGTAAGGAGTTAATCTCCAATAATAAGATTAACACGATGCACCGTAAGTTTTGTCCTGCACTTTGTTAACCAGGAAGGGATAGTTGCAAGCTAGCTCGCTTGCTTTCTTCTGAGCTACTGGAGGCTGGCTGAGCTTTCAGTTATTTACCTCAATAGAAAACTGAAAGGGAAAAAGTGAACAAAGGAGGTCTGTTTTGCCTGTCCCACTTGCTGGGCTGTTGTCTTTGCCCTTTTCAGTGAAGGAGGGGGTAGAGCTGGGTCAGAGTTGAAGAACACTGAAAAGGAATTCAAGTCTTATATTGAAATGAGAATGATAGCTTAGTTTGGGCACCGAACACATTTGTTAGAATTGATATTTTTCTGTCTGCGGGAGCTTTAACTGACAGATGGTGATGGACTGGCATATATGCTGCTAGAAGGTACAGCTAGATATGTGTTCAGACCCTGATTAGACACTCAGTAAACAAGTGCATATCTGATGAGGCTTTTAGTACTGGAGATACTGATGCTAGACACTGTGTGACACACTAGACATTTGATTGTGTGAATTAAGTGCAGACTCCTGCAGCTGGCATACATTCAGGCTTACTTGTCTAGCCTAATTGCATTGCAAATACTCCTCTGGATTGATCTTTAGCTTCTCCCTTCTAGTAGATGTTGGATAAGTACAGAAATGTTCATCTGGATCCTCTATTAACTGTTGTTAAGAAGCTTTCAATTTTTTTTTGGTTTGCTGTATGAATTGGGACGTATCTTAGCATTCATTTTGTGAATACACTGTTTTCCTACACTGTTTTGGTTTTGAAATGGCTCAATTCATAATGTGGTTACAGCTTTCCCCTTGTTAACTTTTTAGTATGGAAGCATAACAGCTTGAATTATAAAATGTTTTTGTAAGAGCTCACAGTACCCCCATTCTCCTTTAAGCAACTAAACTTTATATAAAAAAAGCAGCATTTGATGCAAAGCATTTCAGATGCATAAAAATAGCCAAGAGAGGAAAAAAAGGCTAGTTCAAGTTATGAGGACGTGATAACTTTAAAAAACAGCCTCATTAGAAAGGAACTAGCTGTCTAAATTGTCAGTTACATCAGACAGAATTGGTACAGATGTTGTCTCTCTAAATTCTGTAAATACTCATGTAAGACTGCTGAATTTGGATCCTTCCCAATAGGAATTGAGTTGCCCTTATACTTTTTCTGCATCACTAAGTATACATGGCTTTTAATTTCCTTGGGTTTAAAGTATGTAATTGTAACTGTTCAACAGCTTGTTTGAGGAAAAAAAGCTGATCCATAATTTCCCGGTAGCATGAGTTAGTCTTTGGCCACTAATTAGGTTTTTCTGGACAGCCAACCAAAAAATTAACATACCATTTTCCTTTAGACTGTTACCTAAGTGAGGACATGACAGTGTTTATACATGTGTACCGATTGTCTTTTCTGATCTGTGCCTCTGACTTCAAACTTTATTTTCTCTGTGTTTTTAGTGCTGCTGTGTTTATCCAGCCTGATTCCGAGGGTTCGTGTAGAGGAAGCCTTTACAATGCCCTTTACTGCCTTTACAATGTCTCAGCCCTATAGGGCTCTGTGTGTGTCTGTGTATTTGCAGAGGTGGTGTGTAATCAGTGAGTGCAGGAGTCAGCCTTTCCGTCCCAGACCTGGAGTCAGGAAACAGTTCTGGTGGTGGAGGACAATCCATGGAGTTAACTGACCAGAGCACAGGGGCTGGCCGAGGGGAGCCTTCCCCACTGAGCGTTGTAGCATGGGCAGGGTAGTAGAAACCAACAAAATTCAAAAGACAAGGCAAAACAAATCTTGAAAGACCACTTTGCAAGAATGTTTAAGAGTTCAGTGGTGTTCATCAGTAGGCTTGTACACAAATTTCTCTTTGTAACAAGATCAATGGTTCTCTTCACTGTTTCTCCAGTTTAGAAGGACTAAAAAGTAGTTTCCCACCCTCCTGCTGTTCATATCTCTAAAACAATCAGAGTACAGGAGGTGCTTGATGTGCATTCCTTCTTAGAATTTTCAAGTGATAGCAGGAAGAGGAAAGCTTGGCCACGGCTCTTCTTTGGGTGTGATAAACAGGTTTAGTGACTTGGTTACTGCCTCTTTGAGTAAGCTGGAATCTGTGGGTCCCTCCACCCAGCCCCACCACCACCTGCAGACCAGTCCTGTGATCTCTGGACAAACTAAATATATAATAGGAAGTTAAATCCTCTTTTATTGGTGCTCTTTTGAAATTGAAGTAATTTTTAAATTGTGAGATCAGCTGAGTTTGGTATATTTTGTGGAATTTCTTGCATGGCAACAAAAAAATCAAAACCTGGTTTTCCCGTTGGGCGAGATGAGATGTTGATAGGCTGTGCTAGCCATTTTACTGATTTTTCATCTCTTCTGACTAGGTAATTCCTACTGAAGCTCAGAAAAGCAAAATATATTCCTTTTTGTTTCCAATCCTTTCAAAACTGTACAAGATTTGAGTAAGTTTGCAAGAGAGAACTCTTCATTAAAAAAGAGAACAAAAATGGAGGTTTTTCATGCAATGCTGAATACCCTGAAGCCTGTAGGCATTCTTGAGTCTTGGAGCTGTGAGTTTTGTGTTCTGGTCCAGCTGCTGTGAAGGGCTGTGTTCTCTCCACGGAGGAAGTTTTTTACAATGAGAACAATCAGCCATTGGAATAATCTCCCCAGGCAAGCAGTTGATTCCCCAACACTGGACACTTTTAAGATGCATCTGGACAGCCTTTTGGGACGTCTAGTCTAGACTGTGCTTTTGCCAAGAAAAGCTGAACCAGAGGTCCCTGATCTCCTTTTCCAGCGCGGTGTATTTGTGGTTCCGTGTTACGTTCTTGGGCTCTTACAGGCAATCCAGAGTCTTCCAAGCTTCTTTCTGATGCAGGTGTCATTATTATTCCCTTGGCCTAGGTTTGGTTAGGGCATAAAGGCAGGTAAGAATTATCACTATTGCTGCAACTCGGTCTCAGTTGTACTACAAGGGTGTTTGGGACAACTTTGGGCTTGTGAAGGAACTCACCATTCATACTGGAGCTGTATGTACCTTATGTATACTTTGGTGTGCTTTTTGCCTACTGTAGTGATTGTGTCTTTATAGAAATTTCTGTACAGTGCAGCTCTGACACCTGTAATGTGAAAATAGTCTTTCAAATATCCCTGCTTTCTCTCAGAAGCATTTAATGTGTTTATGGCCCTTGGAGTCTAGTAGCCAATATTTCAATGTATTATGAAGCGTAACATTTTTCCCAGACAACACCAAACTTATAATCTCAAAGTAAATTGAAACTTCAGGTTTCTGGTTTTCTGCTTTTATGTAGCTGGGGTGATTAAAAAATGGTATCTAAACTTGGTTCTAGACAGGGACAAAATGAGGAATGTCTTAACTTACATGTGAGCTATTTCTGCATGATAAAGTTGAAACGTAGACATTTGACTAACTGGAAAGCAAGCCAGTCCAAGGTGACTAAAAGCTAGATATCTATTAGACCTTGTAGGTGGTTGTTGTATGAAGTGCATTTTTAACTTGAAAAGGGATAAAAATGTTGGAACATAAAAGAAGAGTGTGACCACCAGAGGGCAGACACTGTGTTTAATGACTCCAACCCAAAATCCTTAGAAAGGAGTCTATGCCTATAAAAATGCAGTGAGATAATGACTGAATAAATAAAACAGTGAAAAGGTACACATTTTCATACACTGACAGAAATATAACACTGTTTAGTGTTTAAGATGAAAGTAAATACGTCTGCTTAGAACTTACCTGAAGTTTTTTATCTCTGCAGTGGAAGTCAGAGTAGTTCATCAGATCATGTAGTTTACCTGTAAATAATGAGTTCTTTAACTCAACTCATTTGCCTTTATATTGAGTCCAGTAATTTTAATTTGAGCATGTTTTTCATTTGGAAATGAAAAGTAGACTCCTTTCTCAATAGTTTCTCCCTTGTAGTTAAAAGAATAAAGAATCTCTCTGAATTAAATGTCATGTTTTCCCAGATATACCCCAGGATTTGCATATAGTTTTATTTTATTAATAATATCTATGTCCTTTAAAGCGTGTAATTTTGCTCTTCAGAGTATTATGGAAAATATTTAATGTTACAGACCTTAAATTAAATGCTTCAGTAAAGTAGCCTTTTCCAGGAAAGCTGTAGTGTAGATTTTAGTGAAAAATTATGTCTAGTAATTTATAAATAGCTAACTTGATAGGATTTTAGGTGTTTAATTAAAGTAAGTCAATATTTTGGGGTTTACTGCTCATGCACTGTCTCAAGTGACAGTGATAGTGTCTTTTCTTTTAATTATTTTCCTCTAAAACCTAGACTGTTTTTGTGAGGAAAGGATAGCCTTTAACTCATTGTTTTGAAGCCAGAATATTTTTTACAATCATGTCTTAAAAGACCTTTGGTTGCTCTCTGGGGATCTCAACTCTACCAGTTATGCTGGTTCATTTTACTACTAAAGTTTTATGTAATTCACAAGCTTCTCACCTTCTTGGCATTGAAATACAGGACTAGGTTTCTCATCACATCCAGAATTGACAGAATCAGACATCTGAAATGGTATCCTGGGATTAAATATGAATATACAAATCTTAATAACTCATTCACTTGAATAATGCGTCCTAGCTTCCCCCCACCCCCCATGTCTCAAAACATAGAAACACTTGAAAATGAAATAAGAGTTGCAGTCAATAATTGGTTGATTTTTTGCACCTCAAAAAAAAGTAAAGTGGCTAAAACTATGAGGCTTGATAGCTCTCTACAAGGGCTCAATTCTATCCCTTAGATACAGTGGCAGAAACATTATTGCTGAGAACATCTGCAGCATCACAATCTGTTGGAAATTAAGTGGCTGCCAGGGCTAATGCCAAAGTTCACATTAGTAGGAAGATTAGTCTTTGTGTTCATTATGTTACCCAGACATTTATGTGTGGGTTTTTTCCTGAGGTAAAGCTGTCCTAAGAGTCAAACATTCCTGTGAATTCCCCTACCCACTTAGTTTAACTGAGATTGTATTGAAAGACAGCCCAACAGTTACTAATCATATTCAAGACAGCAAGCTAAAGTAAATAAATACAAATTTTAAAATTATTATAAATGGGAAAGTTCAAATTGCAAACTAATAGGTAGCTTCCTTGTTTGACTGTCAATAGAAAGACATATTTATTGAAATGGAAGAGAGAAGAGGAAGAAAGTGCTGAAACCAGAAGAAAATGTGAAGATAAAGTGAGGGGAAACAGAGCAAAGAGAAGAAGCCTAGTTAATTACATACAAATAGGTCCTATGATTTCTTGTTTACTAAAACAAAACTTCAAGCTGTAGTTTTAGTGAGTGATGCTCATAACTCTGAAGTATTGTCTGAATTAGTGAAGAACTAAGTTTGAAAAAAAGATTTGTAAGATTCTTCTCCTCAAGACTGTTCATCTGTTCCTTTACTTGCTGCTCACAAGTGTAAAAATGACCTTTCTGTGACACTCTCTTGATTTATGCTCCAGTGATTATTCTGCACACATCTGAGTTGTGACAGAACACTGGAATGAAAATTGCAAAATAGTACAAGAACGTATCTCTCTGAAGATGCAGAATAATGATCCCTGAAGTTAAGTGCCTGGATTATCCTGGATAGTAGAGAGGATGGAGTGAGGCTTTTGTTTCTTAAAGTATATTTAAAAATAGTTAAATATTTACTTTTATTAGTCAAAGATAAATATCTGTCGTTGTGGGAAATAATTTATAATTCCCTATGGTAAGCTAGTGCACCACTTTAATTTTGATCCTTTTCAAAAATAGAATTCAGATTAGTGGAATTAGGAAGTGTTTGATCATAATTTCAGTAATTCTCCCCAGTTTTAATATTAATTTATTTTTATAATGAATCATGAAAGGTACTGAAGTGACAGCCTTGAAATATGACTTGGAATTTAAACATTTTAGTACTTTTCAATATATTTCCATTCGAATATTACTATGGGAAATAGATATATTGATAATTTTTAACACTAAATGTCATTGGAAAGAACAACCCATCCCTTTTCAGACAAAACTGAAAATGTAAGTCAACCTTAGTAATGTAATTCAATTTCTGAACACTAATCCTCTAACAAAGAATTGAGCAGAGCCCAAAAGGAAACACTTGCAAGTCTATAAGTAGGACCCAGAAGAGCAACATTTTTTACTCCCTTTTCTTCTTTATCCCTTCATTGCTTTTTCTACCATCCAGTGATGGATTTTTAAATACCTGCTATTCAGGCATAGGCAAGTAATTAGTATCTAAATCTTACTTTGAGTGCAATTGTGTGTTAGTAGGCACAGAAATGTAAAGTAAAACTTACAGTTGCCTTTTAAGAAGGCTTACATACTTTAATATAATCAAACGGTCAGACTTTGAAGTATCTTCAAACCTTTCTTGTCTAACGACTTCTGAGTTTTCATATAAAAATATTTTGCAAATTTCTGTGTGTTCTTTGAGACTGTGGCTATCTGTCCATCCATTACCAGTCCTAATGAGATTGTAATGTATGATTGCAGCTTCTAGACACAGTTGATGGGTACTATGCAGTACAGTTTTCTAACACTTATGCTTTTCAAGATATTAAAGCCTGCTCCACTAAATAGATTCATATTGGTGACTTTTGTTGCTGTTTTATTATTTCACTGTTTAGTGTCACAGTTTAAAAACTCTGTGTGAAAGTACACACGGTTAGCATAAGTATTCCGCTTTCAGAAGCCCTTCATGTAGCATACCTTGCTCATCAAAAGTTTCCTTTGCTGTTAGTGAAGCTGCATTTGAGGTGATCAATCTTATTGGTGATGTGGAAAGGAAAACATAGATTAAACTAGTTTAATTCTGAATAGTGCTTCAGTAGCTTCAGTACTGGAAAGCTAACAACTATACCGTAAAGAAAATGTAATATCCTGCAGATGGCTGAGGACAATGCCACTAATACTGAATTTGGAGAACCAGCGTGGCCAGATTATCCTCACTGACTTCAGCATGAATGGATGATATTCTGTTGTAGTGAAGTTATTGATTAGGTACAAAGCTTGATGACAAAAGGTGATGAGTTTTGAGATTTCATTCATTTTTGTTATACTTTGAAACGGGGTGGGTTTGGGTGAAGCTTCCCTTGCACATCCAGCCAGCTGTCCCAGGAACTGGTAGTGGTTTTAAATGTTACGCTGCAAGTTGCAATCATTAGAAGTATCATCATACAGTAGTTTTAAATAAAGAGCTTTCCATTATGTGTATTTCTGTTGATTCTTCAAGTTGTGATTTCTGCTAAGGTTATTTCTATTTATTTTTCAGGCTATGCTGTAACTGTGCTATAAATGTAGAAGTGCCCCAAACTGACTTCTTTGTGAACAAACATAAGAGAGCAGGAGAGTAACTTTTTGTGCTGTGCTGTCTGATCTGAGGTCAGTATTAGTGAAGGGATTTGTGTTCATTCATAGTCAACAGTCCAGCTGACTTTCTTGACATGTTGCACTGCTGAGGGTTCTTCTGTAATTTACTCTGTGCATGCATGTGTTATCCCTGTGGCTTTTAAAACTTCTAATAATTATCTGATCCCTTTACTGCCTTGGATAATTGAAATAAAACTATGCTTGTAGGGAGGGGAATGAGGGTGGGAGTGACACCTTCTGGGGTGATGACTGTGCTTGCACATCAGCACTGGTTCCCCACTGGTCCTAAGGTGTAACCTGTGTTTGGGATTACAGCTGCTCATCACTGTCATTCAAAGCAGTAATGATTGATCTTTAAGGAATAGAAAAACTGTTGGAATTGCCTAACAGTGTATATGAAGAAATCAGACCAAGAACAAACTTGTCTGTAATGGCTGGGTTTTTTGAGAAGCCAGAGTTGTGAAGCTGATCATGCTTGGACTGACTGAGAGCCTGTAATGAGAGTGGTAGGTGCAATCTTCACTTGGGAAATACTGTTCTGATCCTGTCTGGGTAGTAATTTAAAGTACTTGCAGGAACTTGCAGTGAATTCACTTCAGCTATTTCAGAAAAATGTGTGAGAAATGACTGGAGTTCTATTTTTCCATCTGGTGTCATTATTTTAAAATTACATGAAAATGTCTCAGTGTTACTGGCTTTTTCTAGTCTAACATCTATGTAAAATGGGAATAATGCCTCTAGGATTGATCTGAAGCTTGAATTGGCCTTTTGATCATTTGCTGTCATTTAGTTCAATACAACTTTGAGAAAACAAGTATTTCTAGGTACTACACCAGAAGCCTAAATTTGGAAACCATTAAGGAAGCAACACAGATGCAGATGAAGTAGGCTTAACATGTTGACAAATTTTGTGAGATGACCATAGTGTTTCCTTGAAAAAGACAGTGTAATCCCTTGTCTCCAAATAACTTTCTCAATATTGTTGCATAGTCAGACAGCTGTTTGTTTAAAGAGTGAATGGGAAAGGTAATCAACTGGTTTCTGTTGTGTTGAGTAATGCTCATTTGAGGGATCTAATCTCTTGGATACGGTCTGATGGTCCTTTATCACATGGTGGTAGAAGTCTCTTAATCTGGATTAAATGAGACTCCACAAAACATTTTCTGCTGATTACGCATGATCTGTTTCTTTCAGTTTACCCTAAACTCTATTCCATGTTGCATTTCCTGGCTGTCTTGCATATACACAGGAGATTGCCATGTAAATAGGAACAGTTTCAGCCGCCTGAGGGAGTCTCTGGGAATGCTGGATTCTTGACATCAGATGCTATTCATGCTTGCAAGCAGCTCCAGTTGGCCTGTGCACAGCTGGAGCAGCCTAGGGAAACTTCAGGGACTGTCCATTATTCCCAGCTGAAGAGGTCCTGTTTACCAGCTGCCTTCTTATAAAGGCAGGTGAGAGTTTATTCAGTCATCATGCTGTGCAAATGCTACAAGGGACTGATTTGAGAGATTTCAGTTGAACAGTTCCTGGTCCATGCTGGAGGCTGGTGAGTAAGTGTGCTGGGTGTGCACACAGACACAGCCATGGTAACTGTATGATGTTTTGAATTTAATTTTGTTTTTCTCCACAATTATAAATTCTGTATATCTTGCTACAATATAAAATATATTGGTTTAGACCAAAATTTGGTAGTAAAATCAGGATAAAGGAATGGATACACATTTTACAAGCTTTCTGGAAAAAATCTGTGGTATTGTGCTGTTTTCCTGGAAGCACACTATGTCTTAAGTGGTTTCTGTGCTAGTGTTAATTGCTAACTTTACAGCCATTGCCACTAACAGCATGTAATGTTTCAAACAGCCTGCTAGAGCTTCTGAAATGGGATGTCTTTATCCTGATGACAGCGTGGTGTACAAATGTTGGTACTTCATCAAGGCTGTATAGCAGTAGAGTTGGGCCCTGGGAAGGTGATGAAGGCGGGAAAGTATTGCCACACATGTATCCTTTCCTCTCAGGCATCTGCTTTTAGCTACAATCAGAGATGAGACCTTGGGATACTTGTTACTCTGCTGAGTGTGTGCCTGACTTGGTACCACATGCAGCATTTGTATTTTCAAATTTAAGGTGACCATCAGACTAAACTGAACCAGATCAGGGCTTGGAACCCTGTTGGACTCTAGGATATTTTTCTGACAGATGTTACTGTAATAATTGAACATTTCTGTAAACATAGTGTTCATTGTGTGTTTATGCATAATAAAGTGGAATCCTGTTTTCATAACTTAAACTCAGCTGTACCAGAATCTGAACTATTTGGTGTAGGGTAGATCTGCCCAACAGAACTTTGTTTTTAGCATTTTGCATCTTGTTGAAAAATAAGAACTCTCTGAAGACCAGTCCAATGAAATCTTTGTCTGTCTTTCCTTAAAAGCATTAATGAATCATTAGGATATTGTATCTAACTTTGAATTTGTTCCTTTGCTGAACAATGTGGGAGGCAAATGTCTAAACCAGGTGACTTCCAGAAATTCTTTCCAACCTTAACTACTCAAATTATTCTGATGTCTTTTGTCCATTTCAGAACAAGTTTGTCTGTCGTTCTTCTGTGGACAAATGTTTCAGAGTACTGGAGAAAGAAATTTTTTTATTTTTCCCCAGTGACTGGATCACAGAAGAAGTGGGAGGTCCTGGTTCTGTCGTGTTTTGGTTGTTGGGTGTTTTTTGTTCGTTTGCTTTCATTTGTTTATGTTTTGTTTGCTTTTTGTTTTGTTTTGGGGGTTTTGTTTTTGTGGATTTTTTGGTTTTTGCTGGGCTTCATGGGATCTCAGTCACTTCTGTGCTCTGGGTTCTGACTGCCAGGACCCAGAGCATGTTATGTGAAAGTTTTCATCCATCCTGAGCTCCTGTGCAACAGGGAATGAATGGCTGCCAGGTTGTAGTCTCCAGTGAGCCTGTATTCTGTAATAAACCATCAGCAGCCCTGTTCAATTAGCCCTTCTCATGGGGAGCTTGCAGTTGGATCTCCCATTAGTTATTAAATATGTGCCACAGCTGAGGAAGAAGTCAGCAGAATTATCACTGTTTCTGCTTCTCAGGAATTGTCATCCCCACCACATCTGACTTATGCAGTTCTTCAAGAGAACTCTTGTAGACTTCAGGTGCTTAATCACATCTACTTAGAGAGCTGTAGAGTGCTAAACCAAAGACAGGTGTTTATCTACTCAGAATATATGTTGTGTGCACAGCTGGGGGAGTGAAGTTGGCTCTCTAGGAACTTCTAAGGCTCACCTGGAGCCTGTGCAGTGTACTTGGATATCGGTCTACATTTTTTTATGTTTTTTTTTAATGCTACAAACTAAATTGCTGTTCAAAATTTAAGTGGGATAAGGTGAATTAGCATAAGGTTTAATATTAACTTCCTATCATAAAATTATCTGTTTTATTAGAGGCAAACCTTTGTTTTATCATCCCATCCCATGGATGTAAGTAATTCATCAAACTGGAACATTAGACTCTTTAATTTCCAAGGATAAGTGATGATAACTATTTAATTTAATTTATATTTGTATTAAAATACTAAACTTCAGTTCATACAACTGTGCTGTTTATGTATACCACAAATGCTACAAAGACTATTAATAAAATAAAGAAAAAGCCCCAAACTGGGTCTACTACGCGAGTCCTGGTTTGGATGCTGCATTTGTGATTAGAAGACATCGATTTGATGTCACAAGTATTTTTAACAGGATTTACAAAATGCAAATAGCATTATGTAAGACAGATTACCTATGGCTTTAATACAGGATTGTTTTTAAGCCAGAGGCTACATTTTGCTGGGTTATGTATGTTTAAAACCGAGCACATTAGGATTAGGCTTGGCAGAATACCATTTTCCAAATCCTTGATATTTGCAGGTTAGATTACTTCAGTTTTTTAATTTAAAATATGAATTGACAATCCAAATTTTGATTTTTTTTAAAGTAACTTTCAAGGTGGTTATCTTCTTGAGTCAGGATTGTTACAAACAATCTAATTTGTGTTGGTAAAATCAGAAATTGCTGTAGTCCATCATACCCCCATAAAGTTATTTTCTAAGTCAGAGGACTACTTGGTTCTAAAACCAGCAGAAAGACCAAATGCATTTCCTGCATAGCAGAACATATGTGGATAACATGTCACATTGCCAAGCAAGTCAGTCAAGTGTTGGCTTTGCAATGAATCATGAGGAAAATCTTATAGGCACTTGAACTCCAAATAATTTCTCAAAGGCCTCATATGTACAGTATCACAAGTTCTTGACCTTTAGGTGAATGAGATTTCAGGAAACTTATACAGCTGGCGTGGAACAACTTCATGTGACTCTGCATTGTTGTCATTGCTTTATGCTCTGAATGCCTGAAGTATGGCACTCCCTGACAGAGAGGCTGAGAAAGTCTCTGACAGTGGTAATGTTTCCTGCTGGAAAGCTAAATTGTTGGATGTACTCAGCAGCCAAGGTTCCCAATTAACAGACTTATCTGGAAGAATGCCTTTTTGTCCCCCCAGAGTAATTTCAATTTTTCTGTTTCACATAGCTTATGCCTGGTTTCATGAAAATATGTTGACATCTGGTTTGTTCACCAGATTTCTTCCAAACTTTTATTACCCTAGTGTTTTTCCCAGGGAAACATTTGGCAGCATTTCCTGCATTGCAGGGAATTGTATATACAATTTAATATATAGATGCCAAGGAAGAAAAAGTAGAAACTTAAGAGGGGAAAAGAAATTCAGCACTTGTCGAGTGCTAGTATTGCACATAAATATGCAAGAAAAAACCCTCAACTTGTACTTTGCATGTAGATAGTTTATTCTTTCTATTTTAAATAACAAAATTCTTGTATTCTGTGACATGTATTTATATCTCTTAGTACTACTAGATGGTTTGCCCATCAGCTTAGTTGTCATTTCTGTGGAATTCTGTACTCTGAGCACCAAAATACAGCTCCCAAATGCCACAGGCCATAAGAACTTTAAATGTTAGGGAAATAATCAAAGCCTGTCCTTTTAGAAGATAAATTCCTGTAGTATTTTCCCTCTGCCATTTCTAGGGAGCATTCAGATAGATGCTGATGTACTCCTCAGTGGGGAATGATGATTATTTCTGAGACCTGAAAAGTGGATTCTGACTTTCAGAATTTTAGGATGGTGATAATTTCTGGTAAAAATTGGCTGGAAGGCACCTTAAGAAAACTTCCTTTTAAGTGATTACCAACAATTTATGTTCAAAGAGATAAAAATACAATGGAGTATGAAGCTTGATGTTTCTTAAATACCAAGGATGCAGCTGGAAAACCCCATGGCTTCCTGCAAAGCTCAGCTTTCCCTGTACCCCTCAGTTTTAAGCAGGCAGGAATTAATCCTGTAGATATTGTGTACTCAGCTCTTAGATGCCAGCCTGGTCAAGGACATACTGGTGTTTTGCATGGCTTTTAAATCTCTGCTCTTGAATAGGTGGGATTAGTGGGGGTTCTTGGATTTTACAGTAGGAGGGGAATGGGTGTGGAACAGCACTGTGATGGAACAGCAGTGATTGCTTCCTGGAGTGACTGTGCTGCTGGAAGAGATGCTCCTTTCTCTTGTGCCTGTTGAGCTATGGGTGTTGGCTTGGTTTTTTTCTCCAGTAGGTTCCTTGTTACCCTCTGTGCTGCCTTTTGGTCAAGCTGAGCAGTCTGCAGAGCACATGTGCCACAGGCATGCCTAGGATGAAGCATGATGCAAAGGGGAAGTTTCGTGTCCTCCTGTCAGAAACTATTTCCTTTTTTTTGACTGATACAGGGAAGGGGTAAACATATACCTGTGTAATAGATACACCTTCAGAGTGACACCTGCTAGCCTCCACCATGTGGTAGCCTTACCCCATAAACTCATTTAAATGAGAAAGAGCTCTTTTCATGGGTACAAATGAGCCAGAAATTGCCAGGGAGTTGTTAAGCAGTGAGTTAGCAGAGCTGAGGTAAATACAGCAGATGTCTAGCAAGTTCTCTACTGTCACCATCTCACACAGAACATAAACTGAGCTGTTTCCTCTGAAAGCAGGAGAGTGCCAGTCCACCTGGAGAGGCAGAACCGCTGCTCTGGCAGCTCTGGAAAGCTTAAGTTCTAATGCTGAGTCTGATCCTCCTGGATGCTCTTTCCTTGGAGAGGCTGACACAGCACTCTGACCAAAAGGACACAGGTTTACTTTATGCTGGGGATGTGAGCAGAGTGATGATCTAGCCTTCTGTTTTGCAAAGCTGTATTAAACCAGTGTGGCCCAGCCTATGTTACTGCTTGCTCAGCCTGTTCTAGGGATCCAAACAATTAGCTATAGATAATATCACCTAATTCCACTGTGAAATAAAAGAGAATGGGTGGTCAAAAACCTCCTGACAAGAGCTGTTTTGCTTTGAATAATGCAAATTAAGCATCCTAGCCCAGTGAGCAGCGAGCTTTTTGCCTGTAGCCACAGGTCTTTGTTCCCTTTTCTGACAGACTGCGTATCCATTCATCTCTGATTAGGAGAGCTACTGCTACAGTCAGTCAGGAATGGTAAGTGTGTCTGGCTGGTGTTGGTCTCTCTTCCTCTTGTGAGGAAGTCTCTGCACAAGCACATTTAGCTGTCTTTATGTTTGGGCTTGTTAATGGTGACAAGTTAATATAAATTAATTTGCAGATCAATGGTTACTCCAGTCCCTTTGTCAGAGATTTAAGCAAAAATTGGTATCTCTGCATAATAGAAGTGCTAAATGTATTGCAAAAGAGGGAATACTTAGCAGAAAATACTTCTTTTTTTTTCCTGGAATGTGGTATCTTTAATATGATCTCTTCCATAATAATTTTGAGAAAACAGAAGTTGGACTCTATTAATTCATCATGACTTTTGGTGAGTCTTAGTAAGAAAATATTTGTATCCTAAAGCCAGTTTTTTAGACCTTTGTCTATTTAGAAAGCCATCTATTAAAATTATATGTGTTGCTTATAATCAGAGAAGTAACAATTTCTATATATGAGAAAAGAGGCAACTGGAAGATTGTTTTCAACACTGTTTCTCAGTGTGGCTGTAGACTTTTTTTCTGAGATTTGGGGGAGAAAAGAGGTTTTTGAAGGAGGAAAAATATTACACACCAGATGCAGGTGCAGCTGAATTATGCTGTAAATATCAGATATGTATATAAAATAAACATTTTTAAAAAATCCTCTTCTGTTTCTGTGTTGTTTTCCCAGTTCTTGGTTTGGTTTTTTTTTCACCCAGTGATGAGTGTTGCACTGACTTTGGTCTAATCATAAATACTGAACATAAGTTCAGTATTTAATTCTAGATATTTTTGACAATGAATTCACAATTCATATGTAGCTATTTTTTGTTTGACTTTTGGTTTTGCTATTTTATTGTCTTCTGTTTTACTGCAAGGCTCTTCTTCAGTTAGCTGTAGCCAGTCTTTACAGTCATGAGGATTTTGGAACTCTTGAAGGCTCAGAGTTTACTCCTTTTCCAGGTAATTTCTGAATACACTGAGCAGCATGAGCCTGAGCATGGATCCCTGCAGTACTCAGGATAGCCTCCCTTCCCTCCAACATGATTTCCTAGTTAGAATTTTAAAGCTGCCCCTTTCAGAATAAGCAGAATCTGTAATGAAGGCTCCAAGCTTGTACTTTTTCCTCTCCCATGCTTAATGCCTGGTCTGCATTTAGCAACCAGTGTTCAGTAGCAGTGCTGTTAGATAATTTCTCTGTCTACTTGTTGCTGTGGTTTTAACCTTCTTTGGTGTCCTAAAATACAGACTTATACTGTGGGACACCACTAACTCTAAGCTGCTGAAACTTGGAATAGGGAACAGGGAGAACAGTGTGTAAGGGAGGGCACATTTTAGATCTGTTTTATGCAGTAGCTCATTGGAAATAGTTGGGAAGAAGTTCATAGCTGACTACAAATCAATGTCCTTTTTTTTCAAGGTCTAGTACTGTGTTATGTGTTAGAATTTTTAATTATTTTTTTATAAAATAAATGGAAGTCTGATAACAGATTTTTCCGTCTTCAACAGCAAAACATCAATTCTCCTTTTGAAATAATCTTTTTATAAAATGGATATGGCTACTTGGGCTGAGTTACAATTATTGTTTTAATTGCTTATGGTATAAATGTAGAAATCAAAAACATGTGACTTCTCTCTCCCAGAGATATAACCATTTAATGATAGTCACAATTTTGCATAATTTTTCATACCAGCACTTGTCCCTCTTCTGTTGCTGATTCAATATGTGGTGACAGTTGAAGGTGAGATCATTCTGAGTTCAATCCATTATCAAATGTTTCTTACCTTTGCATCACAAAAGCAGAACTAAAATGTACCAAATTTGCAAAATGGCAAGCTGCCTGTGGCGTGATGGATATTGTTCTGGGTGTGGGAGCAGCTGCCAGGTCCCAAAACCAGGCTATAGAGGTGGGGAAAGTGGCAGCAGAGCTTCTTGCCTGTGAGAGGGTGGTGTGACTCAGTGCCCTCAATGAGCATGTTTGACTTCTGAGTGCACTTCCAGCCTTTTCTTGGATCAGAATAGCTGTAACTTTGGGGCAGCCTGACAACATTGCCTTTCTGTGTAGTCATGTTGAGAAAGCTGACTGATTCAGACTTCTTTTTAAATAGTTGCACGTGTAGTGGCTTTTCTGGTTTTGCAGTGCGTTGGTTGTTATGTGCTGAGTTGGACTAGCAGTGATTCCTGGCTATAATATACTCTTCTGCATGTGTATTTTTTTCTTATGATTCAAGTTTCCAGTAAATTGGAAATAGCCTTCTTTGTTCTGTATTTCTCCCCTCCTTTCACTACTCAGTGTAAGGGTTTCATTGGGCAGGATAGTAAGAAAGGACAGTTGGAGGCGACAAGAAAATGAAACCTCAGAATTCTCAAGGGATGATAAGTGACTGGTAGTGGCAAGATAGCAAAAGATTTCTTTAAAAGAGCTGTATGGAAGGAGCAGAGAACTAAAAATGTTTTCAGCTATATTGAGAAAAGAAACAGACGGTAGACTAGAAAGCTAGGGAAAAAATGGCAGGAAAACCACATGGAGAGGACTGTGTTGTCTTGATGGCAAAATTCAAATTGAGAACAAGGAAAAAACTTTACATTGTAACATCATAGAAGGCCATCAGATTTCTCAGGCAAAATTTGCTCCTAGTGAAGCCATGCTGGCTGTCACAAATCACCCTCTTATTTATCATGTGCCTAAGCATAGTTTCCAGCAGTATTTGCCTCATGATGCTGCCAGGCACAGCAGTGAGATTGGCCTATATTTCTGTGGGTCTTCCTTTTTTCCCTCTTTTAAAAATGGGGTTGTATTTCCCCTTTTCCAGTCAGTGGGAACCTCATGGGACTGCCATGACATCTCAGATATGATGGACATCTTAACAGCTTCATCTGCTGGTTCACCAAGGACTTGTAGATTGATTCCATCAGGTCCCATGGCCTTGTGCACCTTCAGGTGCCTTGAATGGACTCAAACCTGATTTTCTCCCGACCTCCTTCACTCTCCCAGGCCCTGTCTTTGATGTGGGTGATGTTCTTGGAGCAGTTGCCAGTGAAGACTGAGCTCACTGAGAACCTCAGCCTTCTCCATATCCCAGGTAACCAGGTTTCCTTCTGGAGAGGGCTCACATTTTTCCTAATTTTCTTTTTATTGTGGATGTACCTGTTGAAGCTTTTTTGTTGCCCTGGACAGATGTAGTTCTATCTGAGCTTCAGTTTTCCTAACATGGTCCCTGGTTGCTTGAACAATCCCTCTGTATGCCTCAGAGGCTCCCTGTCCCTGCTTCCACCATCTGTAGACTTCCTTTTTGAGTGTTTGAGTGTGTCCAGGAGCTCCTTCTTCATCCATGAAGACCTCCTGGTGGTTTTGCCCTCTTTGCTGGGATACATTATTGCTGAGCTTGGAGGAAGAGATCCTTGAATATTAACCAGCCTTCTTAGGCCCCTCTTCCCTTCAGGGCTTTATCCCATGGCACCCTACCAAGCAGATTCCAAAGAACAGCCCAAAATCTGCTCTGCTGAACTCCAGGGCAGTGAGCTTGCTGTGTGCATCCCTTGTTGCCCCAAGGATCTGGAAGTCAGGGTAATCTGAAGTGGCTGGTGTTGCCCCTGTGGCATCTTTCACTCCCAGTTGCACTGTTGCTCTCAGGCTCATGTTTATACACCCTGAAAGGGAATATAAAGAGTCCACATTGTCTCTAGGGCAGGAGCCTCATGTGGAAGAGGTTTTCCCTCAGCCTTTTTCTTATCAAAGAAATATGCAATTAAAACACAACAGTAAGTCCTCCCATACTCTTTTCCTGGGCTGGATTCATTAAATAAATAACAGGCTGTTGCAGCACCGTCTCTGTGATCACGGACATGCTGCTACAGAATCGAGCTGACAGATGAAGGCAGCACGAGGCACTACTGAAGAGGAGTCTGTCCCAGCTCCTTTTTCCCCCAGAGTCCCTGAGGCAGTTCATCTCAGCACAGTAACCTATTTCAGTCTTACTGGGCTGTGCTGCAAATTTCATTAAATACAAGTTAAATGATATACAAAAAATTATAAGACAAGCTTGATTAGGAGGCGAACTATAAAATTCATATTACCCCTAGGTGTTATTTGATAATTATAATTTTTATTTGAATTTGAGAGCAATTATCTGTTCTAACTGAATCTTGATTTCTAAAAAAAAAGGATTTAAAAAATCAAATATTTTAGTAGACGTAAATATCTTAATTTTTGTAGCTGATTTGTGTCTGTTAGAGCCAGAGTTTTTTACTTTTTTTTAGAAGTCAGACTGTGTGTAATGTTCATCTTTTGAATTGAGATGTCTTGGATACAGTTGGAAATAATGCTGAATCTTCAGTTTACCTGTGAGGTCAGTCTTACACCCTTGTAATGATAGTAAATTTTTTGGGTTGATTGACTGAAATGGGCTTGTGTGTTCATTGAAAGGGGTTCAATTATTCTACCCCTTGGCTTTTGAAAAAGCATAAATGCATAAGATGAGTGTGAAACTCCCATGTTTATATGGGATATGTTCTAGGAAGCATCTGTGAATAGAGGGGAACTCAGGTTGTCCTGCCTGGAAATGCAAAAGTTCAGGAATGAGGAAATGGCACTTTGTTTTGGTTCTACCCCAGAAAAACAGGCTTGTGACCTTTCCCCTTTTTTTCTTTCTCACACGTTGTGGGTTCTCACCTACGTCATGTGTTACATCACAAATTCAGGTTAGACAAGACCTGTTTTGTCAGACAGAGCCCTAATTCACCATCTAGGAGGAGAGACCTGACCTGTGTAAGGGCAGCAGAGCTCGTGTGAGTCTGAAGTGGGCAAAGAGCCACCCAGACTCCAGTGGGGGAACATTAAACATCACTCTTGTGTAGATCTAGTGGTTAACACTGTGAGGCTCCATTCCTTTCCTGGTGAGACACCTACCCGTTTTCATGGATTTCCATGGACTGGATTATTCATTTTCAGCACAGCTTGGAGTTCACAGAAGGGGAAGATGATACTTATTTTAAGCTGATTTTAGTCATTCTCACAAATTCTCTCATATTTGTCAGTTCATCTTTCCATATGCACTTACCAGCACCAAGATTTTTAAGTACATTCCTAGGTGTTTGCATGTAAAGACACTGCCATTAATACTTAGTCTGTTACCTGTCTTAATGCTTGTTCACTTTGGCTGGAATAAAGAGACCTGACAATCATACTGTGATCTATACCTGCCTGTGATCCACTACATTGTGGAATTCTGAGAAAACTTGCTCATAGATTTATGGATGTGGATGTGTTAGAGGTCATAGTGTTATCCACACACTGTGGGAATTTACTTAAGATTAACTTCTCAAAACATTTATATGTTTGCTACTGAAAACATTTGGTTATTGGTGTATACTCTTGCCAGTTTTGTTCTGTCTTGACCTTCAATACAGAAATCTACTATTCCCCAGTGCTGGTGATTTCAGAGTAGGAAAGCAATTCAGTGATTCATGAAGATGCTCCCATAAGCATTTGTGTCTTATTAAGTAAGGCTTCATTTTAGTGATACTCAATTTTGATATTTAATACTGTGTTCCAGAAAAAACCTAAATGGTTATTTTTCAGCTTTTTGTTTGTTTGGTTGGTTTTGGGTAGGGGTTTTTTTCTTTCTTTTTGTTTTTTGTTTAATTAATCGTTAATCTAGGAAAAACGTGAAGGTGTTTCTCTAGGAAAGTGCTAATCACTGGGAAGTAATTTTACTGCTCCTAGTATTACACCAGGAAAACCTGCTCTCTGTCAATCACAGTGGAAAACTAAATTATGTTTGTTCTTGCATGGTTAAATCTTAACATTGCATAATGACCAAAGGTTACTACTCTCTGAAAATTCTGCACACCTTGGCATGTTTTGTTTGTAAGATCATAGCAGCTGCTCCTGGAGTGAACAAGTGTTCGTCTGGACAGTGGAGAGGCTGAAGTACCCACCTGAAGTGGAAGGCTGGATAAGCTCGGTCAGGGAGGCACAAAAGCTCCCACTCAGTGCTTGGCACTGGCCCTGCCTGGACTTGGGCTGTCTCCTGCTGTCTCCAAATAAGGCTTTTTTTGCTTTGCCATACTCAGCAGGTGCCAGGAGTTTGGCTTAGGTTCAGTATTAGATCTAAGCCAGCCATATGCATTCATGCATTAAATGGGAAGCTGACAAGCTCTCTTGGAGTTCAGGGTGCTGGGTGTGTCTAAACTGTCTCCAGTAAGCAGCCTGAGATCCCAGCATGAGGTTGAGAGTCCTAGTCTGACTGTTCACAGCCTTCCCTCCCAGGCTTGGCAGGGTTTACTAGCCCAAGGCCAGCATGGAGAGCCTGAGTGTGCTGTTCCTCACAGGGTATCTGAAGCTGGTTATATGCAAATTTTCACACAGAGCTGCTTTACATGGCTGTGGTGTTGCTGAGCCACCTGTACCAGGTGCCTCTGGTACTGTGACCAGCAGCACAGACCTCAGAGGAGGCCAGCTCATCCCTGTCATCACTGTGGTAGTCGGTGCTGGGTCCCACACTGCCCTGGAGATGGAGGTTTGGAGCACCTGAGCTGTGTCAGACGTAGCTCTGCTGTGCCACAGTGTCCGTGGAGACCCATGGGCAGAGATAAAGCTTTGTTTGAGACAGTCTGAGGCTGTTTTAATGTTAAGCAGGAAAGTAAGTACGGATAGCTTGTAATGAGTGCGGGCGGAGGATAAAATGAGAGATGAGAAAAAAGTGTGTCAAAAGTGCATCTTCACTTGTGAGAGAGGGAAGTTTCTCTGATGCAGGAAGAGAGGATGTGAATAATGAGGTTTTCCAGTTGTGAAACCTGGACTGTTTCTTGTGTTTCCTGTTGATAGTGGTTTGCTAGAAATGATTCAGAGGCTGAACTGCGTGGTCTCTCCTTCAAGAGAAATATCTTAGCCCAGCCCAATGTCCTAGGCAGCAATAAATGACACCTTCTGGACCTGCTGAGTGCCCTAAGGAGGAATATCTGTCTCCTTCTGTACTAGTGCCTGTGTGCTGGAGCATGCAGTGACCCACCCACAGTGGAGGAGCTGACACTTCTCTCATAGTGGCTTCACATGCCCTGAGAGCAGGAACAGGGTGGGTTATGTTCTGTCAGGGAGGAGTGGGTGTTGAACCAGGAATGCAGTGGTCTTAACATGCATAAGATAATTGTGGTTTCCCACAGGTTTGGATCCCAGATGATCCTTGCTATCCCATTGTCCAGCACCAACTCAAATAAAGTGATAATAAAGTGCTAATTCACTGGGCATATGAAGTATGAAGATCCTTCCCCTCCTATGAAGTATTTACCTGAGATCTAGGGCAGAGGTTTTTTTCTCTGGTCTTCTTCTTAGAATTAGAGTTTTAAATTTCACCTAGAAGTGGTTAAACACTTGGTTGCCTAAATGAAACAGGGAGAGAGAAAAATCCCAGTTGTTTTTTTTGCAGTTCACACCAAAAGGGTGTTTGTCTAGACTTTCCCATTCTACTTAGCTTTAAGAGGAGGAGTTGCAATGTAATGTTTTGTTTGTTTCAGGCTTTTTTCATTTCTGTTGTTTCATTATTGTTCATGCAATTAGGTCTAAGAAACTATAAACTCTAAGAAGAAAAGGGTTTTTAGATGGAGAAAAGTGATAAAATATGTATTTTAAAATATTTTTTAAAGCTTTAAAGTATTTATTTTTAGTTGAAGGTTGAACAGTGGAATAATTTTTATGCTATGAGAGGAAGGTGTGGTGTTTCAGGGGGGGCTATTTTGCCATACAGAAATTTAAATCTTTCATTTGATGTTTATTGAAGTATGGAAAAATGTGGAAAACAGAACTTGGGTGTCAGGCTCAACCGGGATTCTTATGACTTCTTTTCATGTTTCCCTCCTGCTTAATCTCTTGGAAATCAAGAGAAATACCTTGTTATACTTTCATATAATGTCGTAGTTTTCAGTCATGATTAGTGTGCTTGATAGGCATTCTTATTTCTTCAGTAATTAATAATGACTGTCTAAAAAGTATTGGATTTTTTCCTCTGCTGCATTTCATATGCTGCTTGTTAGGGAAAGCTAAATGACTTCACTGCTTTTGACCTATTTCAGTTGTCATCATTGTTCTGTAATTAATTCTAGGATGCAATATTGTCATTCATTTAAGTCCTTTCCCTTCTCTGTGAAGACAGCCAAAGATGCCTGTGTATCAGAACCACCTTTGTTGAAATAATCAGTGAGGTTCAAGATGATTTATAGAAAACAGTGGGCGATCCCCCTTTGTTGGGGTGTCCTTTGTAATCCTAGGGACGGCACGTCAGCGTGGCGTGGCAGTGAGTGGGCTCTAAAGAGCAAGGGTGCGTGTGGGGTGATTCATGGAGTACTGAAACAGGATGACTTCAAGTCTGGCTTTTCTAAGTTCAAATGCAACATGCAGAGAAATGTTTTCTAAAAGTACAAACACTGTTTGGGAATACGTGAAGTAGTCATTATTTTTCATTTCATTTAATGTATTAAACCAGCCCGAGACAGTTGTTGAGTTTGTCTGTGCTTTCCCTGCTCTTGGTAAGTGTACTGCCTCATTAACTTCCTGGCCTAACAATAAAGAACTTGCAAAGACTTTTGTGTATCGCCAGACAGATGATGCAAGGCATAAATACAGCCTTGGGAACATCTTTAGTGTCTTTCTTAGTGAAACCTGAACATAAAGGTTGGTGTTTTTAACTGGCAGGATTTCAGTAGACTTGCATCACTGTTGGAGCCGAAGTAAATTTTTTTTTCTTTCCATGCTCTTCAGATGTGTAATGGGGGAAAAAAAATTACAGCATTTCACAAAGGCAAGAAAGAAAATCCTATCTGAGTGATGGTTTTGGCACTTTTTAGTAGGAAGGAGAATGATGACAATAACCTCCAGTTCAGATAATAATTCCCAGTTATAATTATTTGTGAGAATGTGCTATATTAAGAATTCTATGCTTTCCTGACATAATTTTCAATTAACTTAATAGCTGTTAAATTTGACTCAATCTCTCTATGCCCTGCTTAACATGTCTTGCTTTGGAAGGCCTTGTTTTCCTCATTAGCTGTCTGTATCCTCAATTATATTATTTCTGCCTTCAGCAGGATTGTAATTTAGTTTATTAGATTTCTAACATAGAGTGATGCCTAGTCAATTGTCAGATGTTATTTGACAAACTTAGCACTATTTCCCCAGATGACCTCTCAAGGAACTATGAAGCTGTGTTGCCTTCCAGCACCGGACCCATAAACCATTTTTCAAGCAGAGTGAAAAGAAGAATTTAGTCATGGTGTAAGAAGAAGCATACCCATTTTCCTTTTTACACAAAGTACTTTCAGGGTTTTTACTGGAGGAAATACTTTGCTTTTTCTTCTTTTATATAGGATGAAGTTACACTGGCTAGTACCAGTGTTATTCAGGTGTCACTAGAAAATGATAACCCAGAAAAATGAAAAATGCAAGAAATTATGTACCAGGCAATATTTATTTATTTTTTTTAACTTGAAGGCTATCTTTGTGTTAGACCAATAATTCTTGATGAAGTTTTTGCTCAAATGAGCATGATGGTAAAGACAATATTTAGTTACACAGCGGAAGATGCTCATCCTGAAGGAAAGCAAACTACTGTTGTCTGTTCTCCTCATTTGTATGGAATGCAGAATATTCTATAGAAATTCTGTGGAACTGTTTCTCAGTTGGGTTTTAAAAGTGTAATTTAAAACATGTTTTGCAGTTTTTAATTATTTAACATTTTTAAAGTCAGTATCTTTATGTCAGCAGATAAGCTGGGAAATTTAGTCACTAAGTGTTCTCTATTAGGGGGTTAAATGTTTTAAAATAGAAAAGTAGATGGAAATGCTTGTTTTCTAGAGTGTGTTTTTAGCCCTCACATTGGAAAATTCCTTTTGAGGCGGTGGTGGTGGTGAGGAAATTAGCAACAATTATTTAAAATGCAAATCTCTGCCCACCATGCTTAAACCGTCAAATATTCAAATGCCCTTTTTAAAGGCTTATTGCATAATTGAAGCAGTCATATACTTTTGTTTCTAATAATTGATGGATTTTGTTTATTGTTAAATGAGCTCAGACAGAATGTGCACAGCTGTCTGACTTGTATGGTTGTGCTGATCAGTGTGTACTGCAGTGTTCCTTATGCTTAAAAATATTGTATTGTAGGTATGTGGTGGAGGTTTGCTTTTGTTAAGGTCAGCCACTTGGGAGTTCTTCATTTGGTGAATCATGTAGGATGGTGCAGTGATTAGATGCCAAGTCACGATCCAGTGCTTTGAGCTAATTTTACTTCCAGTGTGCCGCTTTTGAATTAAAAGCTCTTCCTACTGGCACTGTTATGTTTCAGGCAGGAAAGGAGCTGTCCTTTAGCTGCTCCTTGGAGCGGGGTTCCTGTCAAGGGTGTGTGCTCACAGTGGAGGCTGCTGGCTCTGTGTTCAGGCTCTAAGGATCCCAGCTGCTCCCCCACTTCTTTTAGGGGATGGCATGTGTGTGTGTGTATAGGAGGATGCTTCTGCTTTTGCAGTCCTGAATACAGAGTAGGCTTCTAAAAATGTGGAAACACAGAGCCAAAAGTCAAGTGTTGCTCTGAGCAGACCAGATGCTCCAGAGCCATCTGAGTAAGCTGTGTGCTGCACCTGATCTGGATGCAGCTTTTCTTCCAGTTCCTTTTAAAAGTGGTTGAGAACAACTTCCTAATTTAAACACTTGGAAGGAAATTATACCTGAGAAAACTGTTACACAATACTGAGCTAAAATTAGAGCTCTGTTCAAATCTGGAAATTACTTTTTGTTATGTATTCATTCCTGGTTTGAGTCATTTTAGTTCATACATATGGGTACAGTGCTACCAAATTGCATGAAATAAATATAACTTGTAACAGTTGATCACATCTCACCCTTTATCTTAAGGGAGGAATTGTTAATGCTATCTGGTTTTTAAGCTGTCTGACATTAATGTTTGCTGCAAGCTAGTTTTGTTTGAAACATTTCAGCCAAAGTAATTCAGTCACTTCTGAACATGATGACAGAGTAGAAACTATTGAAATAAAAAAAGCCACAGTTTTCACTTAGAAACCTTTCCCTTCCTGTACAGGATTGTACTTTGGAATTGCTATGACTAGTTACTGGCTGAATTAAAGAACCTTTGATAAATTTCAGCTTGTCTGTTTTCAGTAGTAAAGCATAAGCTGTAACAAATACTGTAACTAAACTGACTGCATCCCAAATTATACCTGGAGGTGTCTGACAAGGCTTTGTATTTATAGTAATAAGCTATTGGAGCTGGCCAAGTTTGGGGCTTGGCAAAAGAACCAGTGGCTTAGGGGGAAAAGGAAGTTTGCCCTTTGGTTAATAATATTGCTTGTCAGTTTTGAGGAAGGAGTAGCTGGTAATGTGGAAGAGCAAGGAGAGTCAGCAAGAGGGTGAATGGTGAGGCTCAGACTCTGTGAGAAGTTGTGAAACTGGTGAAGTTGGGGCTTGGAATTGCTAGGCAAGAAACAGATCCTTCCCTGTTAAGCAGCTGGGGCGAGGTGTCTGTCTTGACACTGGTAAGTGCTGTAATGGCCTGGGCACTTGCACACTGTGTGCTGTCTCCTTTAAGTCCTACATGGTAATCCTGTGCCTTTAATCAAATGGTTGTTTTGGAAGGTTCAGTTCAGTGTCTGGTATAATGCCAAGACTGCCAGGATCTTTTTCATAGCATGGCCTTGGTTATGTGTTATGTGTCCTGGGGAATATAAGATCGTACAAGAGCCAGGAGCTGCCTAGGAAGGTCTTGGAGCACTGCTGGCTATAATAGAAATGATGCTGTCCACTGCCAGTAGCCCCCAGGTGAGGTGATCGTTTGAAAAGCCAGCTGAGGGAACCAAACACTGTGGATGGTCATGCAGATCAGTGCTTAGGCTCCTGCACAGACCTTTTTTGTACTCATATGTTGTCATGATGAATATGGCAGAGATTAGGCCTCTGAAGCTGGGGGATTGGGAGAAACAGATTGACCTAAAAAACTGGAAGCTTGTTTATATGCATTCATTTGGAGGACAGAAAGGATGAGTGCAGTAGGTAAGAGTAACAGCTGGGAAGTGAGGAGATATCAGGAAAAACCTGAAGGAAAAGCTGAAGCCTGGATAGCAGAGAGCATGAGATGAGGTCAAGGTGCAGCAGTATAAGACGAGGTGGGATACAGATGCACAAAAGGTTCCTCTAGGCTGAAACATGCTTGTGAACAGTATCCATTGCACAGCTTCAAAGGTTGACTCCAAAATTCTGGGGTGATCTTTCTGTTGCTGTGTATTCCACTGCAAAAGCCTAAGTTATCACTTCTGCTGGTGGCGTTTTGTGAAGAGAAGTTTCCTTTTTTTATTTTTCTTCTTTTTAGATCACTTGTGCAGAGGTCAGAGTTTAGATCACTTGGAACAGATCTGAAGTTCCAGTTCTGCTTTTAAGCTATGTCATTATTTATAATGAGGAATAGATAGAATTTATATTCCCAAAAATTTCTCTGAAGATCTGCTATGAGAGGTTTGCTGAGAGAAATCAAAGAAACTGCACAATAAAGGACTCAATAGAAACATTAGAATAATTTTGCAAATGTGGTAGGAACTTTAGTCTCATAGTACATGTGCATTATAATCATTACATGATAAGGCATGCTGAAATTGATGTAAATAATCATCTGCTTATATAAGGGGTAGGGCTGAAATTGTTGCTGGAAAATTTAATTATTGTTATGGTTATAGAGATCAGTGTAAAGATAACAGTTCATCCTACCATGTAGGGTTTATGAAATATACATGGAGTTGGATGGGGGGTAAGCACATGTAGAAAGAATCAACAGGCCACTCCCAGAGTGTTAAATATCAAAATTTTCTGGAGAAACATTTTGCAGAACCTCCCCCATTCCCTGGGACTGAATTCCCAATTACTTCTATAATGGACAACTTGAGTTGTCTATTTTCAGATACCTACTGAAAGTCTTGTGGGTCTTTCTCTCACTTTCTTCTCCTGGAGTTGGTGCTTGCAGCGTGGCTGAAGCCCCAGCTTCCAGGCTTAGGGGCAGTGCTGTCTTTGTGGTGCTGGCAGGTCATCTGTCAGCTCGTCTGCTGCCAGGCAGGGGGGTTTGCAGCGCACAAACCCCAGCTCCTGCTGCCCTTGGGAGAGCACAGAACTTGGAGGCTTTAATCATTTGCCAGCTCACAAAAATACTTTGGGTTTTCCAGCCTTGTAGCTAAGATCAAAATCATCTCTAGTGAAGTTCAGTTTTTTTAGTGCTCCTACCATCTCTACTTGGGGCAAAAGCAATTCCTAGGTATTGTAAGGAAAGAGATATGGGGTTTATTTTCCTCATTATCTTAGTTTTGCTGCTTATTAGAGGAGTCAGGTGGTTACTGTGGGTTGCTCACCTTCTCAGCAGGCGGTGAAAGTCAGTTTGATACCCTGTAGTTTTGACAGGTGTTACCAATATATGTACTGGGTGCAAAATGAAAACAGCTTGCTATCATTGCAGACTGTGTTGTTATCAGTTGTCACTGTAGTTCTGTTTCCAGCGTTTCAATACCCAGGTGCCTGAACTAGCTTGCTAAATATAAATGCACTTTCCACTTGCCTCTGATATATAAAAAGGGTAAGGACATATTCCACAGGGAATGAAGCAGAGCTTACTTGAATGGGAGGCTGGTTTAGACTGTCAGGTACATTTAGCTCAAAGTGAAAGACACCATTAACACAGGTACATTACAGTGTTTGCTGAAAAAGGGGGCATGATTTGTGAAGATTCTGGCCACTGCTGACACTTACTTGTAGCATTGCAATTTGACTTGCTTTGGGAACTGGGGTCAGGAGGATTGGGCTGGGGAGAGGGTGTAGAGTCCTGGTAGCTGCAGAGTGAGAAGGAGACAAAAAGCAGAACCAGGTAAGTCTGGGAGGCTCATACAGAACACAATGAAGAATTAGTATCTCTTACTGTGATCTTGTCATCACCAAAGTTCTTTGTTTTCTGAAGCTTGTGTGATTGTCACACTGGTGCAGATCATCTGCTCTGTAGCCCTGAGTCATTTCAGCTCTCAATAGACAGCAGCAAACTCGACTGTGCCATATTAAGTACTGATATGCAGCTTGTAGAATTCTCTGTAGAACAGTCTTACATTTAAATCTATATTAAAAGATTTTTTTAAGCTTTCATTTTCTGAATAAGTGAAGGTTCTTGTACTTCACTTTATTTGTGGCCATCTGAATTTTATGACCTTCTGTATTAACACAGAAGGGATGAGGGACTATGTCATTTCTTCTACTGACAGGTCCTCTTACTCTGCTGTTGGCCACCTAAGTTAATCCAAGTTCAACATAATTTATCAGGTTACGTGGAGAATGTCATGCCTTTGTAAGACTGGCAGGAAAGTGACCTCTTTTAACAGAACTGCCCTTAGCATGAGGCTTCAGTGGGTTTAGCTCTTGTTCAGCTTAAACATAAAACCAGAATGACATTCTGAAACTATCAAAAGCCATTGTTATTTTATCAAGATTTTTTTCAAAATAGGTTTTGATTTTGAATTACAGTTTGTTTTTCTTTTTAATGCAGATACCATCATTGAGTTGTAATTGGCATGAAGACACAGTTCTTCAAATGTCCTCAGGAGCTGAGGAAGCTGAAAGTTTTGCTCTCTATGCTTTAAACCTGAATCTCTGTCTCAAAAGAGTTCGTTAATGAATTTCTTATTTTGGTAAAATAGACATCTTGTCAGTGTTTAAAGTCAAAACAATATTAAATGTTAATAATGCCACAGCTTTAACTTGCTGTGTGTTTTAAAACTACCTTAGTGCTTTGGAGTCAGTTGGTAGCACTCAGTGTGAACCTCAATCAATATATGCCTGTAAATCCTTTTAACGAACCTGCAGTGCCTATTTTTTTTTTCTTATACTCTTTGTTTGCTTTTTTTTCCATTTAACCTGAATTCTAGTTCCCATCTTGAATTTAGCTCTGTTGCTATTCATGGTGTTTGGAGAGTAAAAGTATGTTTTATGTTGTTCTTTGTGTTCCTTGCCCAAGTATTTTTCCTTTTCTGATAAGGGAGAGCTGTACACATATACCACTAGTGGCTGGTGTGATGGATTATCCTAGACAGACTATGACACTGTGGCAACTGCAGAAAATAAAAACAATCTGATTTGCAATTGGAAAACAGTTCTACAGCAAAATAAAATACACTTTTTATTTTATTTCCTGGTTTACTTAATATGCCTTCAAGTCTCTAGTCTTTGTTTTCCATAATCATCCTTTAGGTATTTATTTGTATTATGTACATCATAATAAAATTTACTGTTCTTTAAAGGAAAATGAAATAGTAGCTAAAGTAATTAATATGTTAACTAGTTAATTTTAGGTTTAAGTATATTTTCAAATAACTCCCCCCAAAGCTTAGCAAAGTGAAAATATATTTTTATTTCTGTGTTTGTAGAAAATAATTGCTAAAAGCTTATTTACCAAGTCAAGAGGCCTGCTTGAATAATCTCTTAAGATGAAAAAGAAATGTTTTCAGTGTTTTTGAGGCTAAATCATAATTTTTAATAGGCTGTGTTTGCTAAGGTAATTTCCAAATATGTTTTGCAGAATTTCAGTAGGACTTGGGTTTATCATAAGTTGGCATTTCACCCATCACAGATCCTGAGCCAAAATATTCCTAGTTTAAAAATGAGGTAACATCTCTATCATTATGCTTTCAGGAAAGACTAATGATATATATTGATATCTACAGACCATAATAGTATAACTAAAACAATAAGGTAAGATTAGAGTTTTTATTTTATCTATTTACTGGTTTTTCCAGTAAATAGTGAAGTTAGAGAAATACTTGAAGATTGCTGGGAAGAAGTGTAACTCATTGGAAGCAGGGGTTTTCTTAATATGGAGAGGTGGTACTGAGAGAGAAGTGAATTAGGAGACCATGTGACCAGGATATTCACAGATCCCTTCTATACCATAATTTTTCTTTGTGTGTCAAAATACTGACTAGTATTAGTATACTGAATAAAACAGCATCAGTTTTAGTCATGGCCTGTGGAGGGATAGAATGTAAGAAAATGAAGATAGTGCAGAAGGTAATCTCACACCTGAGGAGTTGCAGCTGTACCAATCACCAAAGATTAGGAACAGGCCTGCCCTTAACAGGCCACAGCTGTGTCCAATAAGGATGAGTGCTACAAAAGAGTGGGTTAGCTGGGTGAGGAGAGAGCTGGAGGTTGTTTGCTGTGCTGTGAAGAAGGAGTCAGTGCTGTGAGGGGCTGCCCATGAGAATTTGCCACGAAGGTATAGGAACTGCAATAAGATGACAACAATGGCCATAGAAGCCCCTCAAAGATAAGCTCCTTACTTGCTGAGTTCACATTTGATTACTGTGTACGTTGTAAACTCATCACCCTTTGAGGCATGAGGCTGTGTTTGTTTGGTGCATGTGCTAGCTTTACTTTTGGAGGAGAACACAGCACATTTACCTCAAGCACCTGCTGGAAGTGCATTGGTTTCCTGGGTAGAGCAGTTTGGAAAACAGAACTCAGGCTCTTGTGTAAATAAAACCTGTCCTACGGATGGAGATTTCCACTGAGTTTGTAAAACAGGTAGCTATTTTGCAATTCTATATATGGCATACAATTTGGTAAGCAAAAAAGGGCTTTAAATGGATTATATTTAAATATCGAAATTATATGTAAATTATATTCCTCCTTCTACAATTGAAAAGTAAAATAATTTGATACCTTTAGACTTGTGTCATACACTCCTAATGAAAGGAGGAGATGGTGTTATTGCAGAGGGACCACATGGCCTCAGGAGGTAATCTAACATAGCTGTACCTGCTGCTGTCACAGCTGCTGCAGTTACAGCTGTGCCATTTCCCAACTGCTCCAGTGCTGTCTGAGTAGCACTTCTGCCTGCTGCAAACCAGGTTTGCTCTACAAAAGGCAGTTAGTAAATAACTGAACTGGGTGGTTGGCAACTCCAGCAGCCTCCTATGTGCAAAAATAATTCTAAGCACCTTTGCTATCTAAGCTGCTAATAAAGGAGAGGTACATCTGCTGCTCATCAGGTTGTTTGATAACTGCAAAGCAGGCTTCTGCAAAGTTCAGGTTCTTGTAGAGTTTTTTTTTTTGTATCCTGTAGGAAGTCATTTGACAAATGTGTGAAGTAAGGAAAAAACCTATAAAGGGCACAGCTTCTTTGGGATTTTTAAGCAGTGATAAAGCCAGTTTCTATATGTGTGTGAATATTTAATCCCTTACTGCCGAGAACACAAAATCATGCGATGGATGCAAATCAAAACCTGGACCTGCTGTGAGGTTGGATTTGTGGTAATTTGGCTGCAATGAATGTGATGTTAATTATTTTAATAAAATTTCCATATTATAATATTTAATAATGACTTTATTTCTACATGAATCCTACCCTTCTTCTTCTTTGATCTTTTTGGCAACTGTATAAAATATGCTACTTTCTTCCTCCACTGCTAGTATTTGTATAGTGTATTTTCTTGATGAAACTATCTTTTGAATGTGTGATTTTCTTGCTTAGCTCACCCCTTTTGCTATGTAGTTTTACTGTCTTTAAAGGAAATACAAATTTATTTTTTTTTTGTTGCAAAGGTGAAAAAGCTATTATGCTTCTGTGGCTCCTGGTTAATATTCCCCCAGTGGCTACTATAAAAATGAAATATTTATTCTATTCATGCAACCCAAATTCAGCCGTTAGTTGCTACACTAAAGCATTTGACAACATACAGAATATTAATGACACAGAGTCTTTGTGAAGATGTGAAAGGCACATCTAGAGACAATACTTTAAAATCACAAGTATAATTACAAAGAAAAATATCAAATGTCCTATTTCCATAAGTAATGCCAAATTATTCAAATGTATTTAAAATCAAATGTGGTTCTAACTGGACTGCAGCAAGGAATGGTTTCAAGCCTTTGAGTATTTTTTTTTATATCCAGATCAATAGTTGAAATTTGTTCTAGATCAGTAGTCATGAAAATTAATTTGCCTATCAGAAGACTGACAAAAAATCTTTTTAAAATTGTGACCTTGAAGTCTTAATTGTGTAGTATAAAAGGGCTCTGCCGTAGTGAAAAACTTGCAATGTTTAAGAAGTTAAACCTGAAAGCAGTTTAGTGTGTGTTTTTGGGATAGATGTTCATGTTTTAGTCTCAGAAATAGAAACCAGGTTTAAAGTGAAACTTTGTGGAAGATGAAGCCCAGAAATGCAGTTATGTTCAACTTTTCCCTTTTGAAAATGGTCACATTTATCAAAATGGGGGCTTCCACTCCACAGCAGCAGTTCCAGTGTGGCTGTGAATTTCACACAGGTATTGTATGAGCTGCTTGGTCTTTAACTTCCCTTCCCCTCCCCACTTTGTGCTGCTCCAGCTGTGCAGGGCAGTGGTGCCTCCAGGACTCTCCTCTGGGGCCAGCATTGGGCACTGGGAAGAGCTGGGGCCCAGCAAAGCTGGCACAGTGTCAGGAGGTGGTCTCCATCTGTTTTTGGTTGTTTTTTATTTTTTTGGTTTTTTTCGTTTGTTTGTTTGTTTGTTTTAGTTTTGTTTTTTTGTTTGTTTGTTTGTTTTTTGTTTTTTAAGACTGCTTTACTGCTGAGTGCTGGTTTTTTGAATCAAGATCTTGTATTTGGAATTTACTGGAAGAATTATTGCGGATTTGTGCCTTTTTCAACAAACAGCCTTGACTGCAATACTTTCTGGAAGAGAGACTGGAGATAAAATGTACTTTTTTGCTAAGTAGATGCAAGCCCCCATAGTTTGTCTCTGAGGAAAATCCCTATTCTTTGTATTTTAGGATCTTTGTATAGCAAGGACAAAGGGGTAGAAAAGAATCTCTTTTTTTACTTCAATATGTTCCTCAGATTTGATCTGCAAGGGGGAGAGATTGTCTTCCCTGTGCCGCTGAAGACTGGGTGAGCCACAGCCAGTGCTGCTCAGTGTAAAGGAGAAAGCACTGCCACACGTCACATTCCTCTTGCTCTTATTTAAAAGCAAATTACAGCTGTCTGTGCCAGTGCTGTGGGGAGCCCAGTTCTTTTGTATGCTTGGCATGCTCTGTGTGTGTGTACAGTCCCTAAGGAGTTTCAGGTGGCTAAACTTAGTTTCAAGATGTCAGTCAAGTTATTGACACAATTCAAGCAGACAGCTTCTAAAGTTTATCAAAGTGATACAAAGAAAGAAAGGTAGATAGCTGGAGAGTGTTCAAGTAAAGTTTAAGGCTCTTATAATTTGGATGTTTCTATGTGTGATTGTAGATGAGGGTGGACAGAGGAATATCAGCAGCTGAATGTGGCCTCCATTCCAGCCAGATTCTCCTTGGGTGGGGCAGGCTCAGGTATAGCACATATAGCACATGCAGAAGTTCAAACAACATGTGCCTTACCAAGAAAAAGAAAAACCTTGGACTGCTGCAGCATCCCAAAAAGAGTTCTACGTCCAAAGAAGACTCAATTTCGTTAATTTTTTTCCTTCCCTTGAGAACAGACAGAATCTTGATTCTGTCTTGTTGGGATTTTTTGTTTGCCTGTTTGAATGGTGCTTTTTCTTTTGTGTTCCTTTTTGGTTGGTTTGTTTTTTTTTTTTTTACAGAATCAAAATTGTAACCTTACTTCATAGCTATCATCTTCTTTTTATCTTCTTCCCTTTCTTTCATGAGCTTGATTCTGTTTATTTTTTTTTAATGTGTAGTTGATGCAAATTCATTTTGGCTATGCACTTGATGTCTTTAGTTTCAGTAACTTCTAGTTAGCTACAGGCACTGCAGCACCAGCAGATCTGTTTTGTTCCTGAAGCTGCAGTTGCTTTTCTAGCTGCTGATAAATCTCCTCATCCTGAGGCTGGGAAGTGCACATTTGTCTACACTTACACTGTATTTCTTTATATTTACATGGCTTTAGGCATCCAGTAGTCAAGGGCACTCATTGTGCCCAAAGAGGAAGGGCAAAGCATTTGTTCCACTATGAAAAGGGATGGAGAACAGTACTAGAGAAAATCTTAGTATAATTAAAGTTAATGCTGTGAATCTTATTATGGTGCTTCCTCATTAAAAAGTAACGTGAAACATAAAGAAAGCCCATGTACAATACTTAACTGGATGTACTGATAAAATAATAAAGTGAATAAACCTTGAGTTATTTGAAGAGGACTCTTCTCAGTCAGCTGTGCTGGAGTCACTTCAGGGAAATCTCACACTCCTTGGCAACTTCTCTGTGTGACAAACAGCTTAGTGCCTTACGTATGTGAACAAAGGCTCTCCCTGTAAAGGATTAAGAGGAATGGGACCTGCATGAGTCTGCATCCCCAGAGCATGTGAGAAGGGATTTTCTGTAGCTGGCAGATAGTCTGCTTTGGCTGGTACCATGAACTTCAGGAAAATGTAGAAAGGAGACAAAAATCTAGGAATTGTGATCAGGACATACAGGCTACAATTATTTTGGAGCGAAGAATAATTACTCAGGTCTAGTTAAAAATTACTTAACCTGATTTCCCTACCCTATGTTGGTGACTGGTAAGAAGTAACTGGCTATGTTCTTGTATAGAGCCTTCTGTTGTTTGTAGGAGAAAAAAAAGCAAAAGGAATAAATGATTGCTGAAAGAGCAACAGCAATGGATTTAATTAAAGTATGTCCATGAAATTTCAGTGATAACAGCTTAAAACCAGTAGAAGTGGTTATGATGAAGTTTTACAGTACATAAATAAATTCTATACTCCTTAGAGGATCCTGCTCTTCACAATTTTTGCTTTGTAATATTTTAGACTTATTAGATACTCCTTAAAATTCACCTCCCAGCCCAAGTACTTGGGTTGATATTTTGGGATAAGGATACAAAGTGACAATGAATAGTCACCTTGCATATCTTGTTATCCCTGTGAAATTGTCTTTTTGAATGTCGTCTCGATTTTAAAGTATTTTCAAGCTCCACAATCATAAAGTTATCTTTCATAAAGAAACTCAAAATTTTTGCATACAAAATTATGATTGCTGAAAACTTTACTGGTAAAGGAAATCAAAACTGGAAAATTAAAAATAAAAAAAAATCAAGTTTGTGTATGCAAAAACATGGCAAAGAGAAAATGAATCTATCAAAACATGTACGTGGAATAAAGCAAGACTATGCATTTCTTTAAGTCTTATGTAGGAAATGGAAACATTTTGCATCTTGAATTTCAAACAAACAATAGTAGTAGTAATAGTAGTATGATCCAGGATGCCTAATCTAGGTCCTGGTGTAATCATCAAATTGAAATACTGTCTTCATCATGTGGACATTAATGGTGTACATTTCAATACTGAAGTCTGTACTCTAAAAATTATACTATTGATATGTTTTCAGTAGAAATTGTTAGGCATACAGAAGCTTTAAAAACACTCAGTGTGCAAAGCATCAGGTAAAAGAAGGAGCCCATTTTATTATTGCACTGTGATTGTGAGCCTTCGATCTTCTTCATTGCCCTAACCTAGCTGCAGGAGCAGCTTTTATTTTGGGTCATCCTTTGCTCCATTCCTGAGTTAATTGTGAGCCATGCTGCATTTTAGAGTCACAGATCCCATATGTGTTTGCCCAGTCCAACCTCCCAGAGTCCAAAGCCTGTCCCTGGGGTTAAGCTGCACCATGAGGTTAGCTCTTCAGCTGCTTGAAAGTCTCAGATGAGTATTGCACTAACTAAATTTTGGTGGGAATATGACTTTGACCTCAGCATAAGTAATTTGTTTCTTTTCCTGAGTATTATCATATAGCTGGAAAGAGTTGGGGACATTTGGAAAGGAAAGCCAGAAATGTGTTCGACATGTCTTAGGCGTATTGACAGTTCCTAGATGTTTCTCAGAATCTTTTTTTTATATTTTCTAACAAGCAGATCTCAAAGTAAGGAATTGTGTACTGTATGTGCATATCACAGTTTTTTTCTGCTTAAACAGTTCAAGAGGCCAGAAAATGGTTTTGTTAATAAGTAAATTGTGCACTAAGTCATTCCTAGTTGTTATATTAGTTTAAAGCTTCCTGAGGCTAAAATGGGACTAAGATTTAAAAGGGTAATATTATGATTACAAAAAAAAAAAAAGTGCCTGTCTCAGTGAACATTTCCAGAGGCAGACATGATTATTTCTGTTGAAGAAAAAAAGCTATTGTGACTGAAAACCTTCTAATAGAAATGTATTGGAAAGTAAGGGAACCATATCAAAGGCTTCTTTTTAAGTCTCTACTACAAAGAGCCTGTTTTATTATGATAGCTGCTGTCCTAGCATTCAAGTGACAGATTTTGCTATGGGTTTTGAGCTGTCCATTAAATATAACACCTCCATTTTTTGAATGTTTTGAGTAGCCCACAGAGTAGCTACTATCTGAAAAGTGGGAATCGCAGTGGGAAGCTGAAGAGGACTGGGCTTCTTGACCATTTAGTGTTTAATGGATCTGCAGCTGTAGTGAAGCAGTGTGCAGAAATAATTCTGATTAGGCTTGGTCAATCAGATGACAAGATGAACCTTGCCCCTCCATTATTCAACTATAAAATTCAGAGGACAATTTCTGCTTAAACCCAGTTAAACACAAAAACTCTGGTCAACCAGTTATATATGAGCTGATTTCTTGATATAATATGCAAAGGCATGCAATATGTCAGAGGCAGAGGGGAGCAAATAGTTAAAGATTCTGTATTACCCTAATCGTTTTCTTTTGGGACTTCATTTTGGAAGGAATGATTGAAACCATGAAAATAACTATTTTGAGAATCGAGCTTTTCCAAGAATTAGATGTTACTAAGCAAAAATAACATGAATACTGTGCCACGCTTGTGGCATGGCAAGTAGCTTCTTATTTACAGTTTCATGTCTGCTGTTGTTGTTTGAATGTACAGCTGTAAATGTGCAGTTAAAGATTAGTAACTGAACGGCAGAGGCTTTGCCTAATCAACACCATACTATTTGATGATAAATTTCCACATAAAAAAATTAATGACCTGTAATGGTTATTAAACTAATTTTTTTATCCTTCTTAGTTAAGTGTTTGCAGCTCTAGAATTAAGACACATATGTGAAGTGAGAGCTCAAATTAGCATACTCAGGTTCTATTTTGTCAAGTTTAGGAGTTCAGGTGGATGCAGTCATTACTGAACCTCACTGGCAATCTGCTTTGAAGTATATTCTTAAGTCCAGCTCGTGCTTTTGTGAGGAAAAATACTGTTCTGAGGGGTCTTAAAAATGGAATAGGTTTCAAAAGGATCAGATGGAGTTATTGTTCTGTACTGGTTTTGGTGCTAATAGAGACTGACATAATTCATCCTGCTAGCTTCTGACCCTTAAAGTCAGGAATGTTTTAACTGGACTTAAAACCCAAACAAACAGAAAACCCCAAACAGACAACCCCCTCAAACAAACAAAAAGAAAAAAAGGCAAACAAAACCAAACCAAAACAAGAAAATCAATCAATCAAATAAGCAAAAAAACAACCAACCAACCAAAAAAAAAAAAAAAAGAAACCAGAGGGAAAACCCCGGATTTGTAACAGAACAAACCAGAAAGTTTTTAAACAGTTTCTTTATTTAGGAGATTAAAAAAATGTTAGTTTTCTGTACCAGCGTTACTTCAAGGTAGTTCTTTGGAAAGGAAGGGTGGTCCAGAGGCTCATGTGGTGTATGAGATCAGCGTCTGTATGAATGTGGGCAAGTGCATTTGACTCTTAAAATGTATTCCTTTATTTCTCAGTACATTTTTACATTCTTACACTGGAATTTCACTACTGAGTACAGATTGTAGTTTTTGCAGTGATCTGTCTCTTAGCCTGTTGGAGATGAGGGCAAGTTGTTTGTCCCACTGGCAAGTCATCAAGGAGAATAAATGTAAGGAAGAAGTTAAACTGTATCTCTGAGTAAATAGGCAAGTCACAGGTAGCTGCTTGGAAGGAAATTGTGGATGTAAGGTCTGGGGGAAAATCTTAATGTTGATTGCATTTTCTATGCACTACATATGAAAAATGTAAAAAACCCTATATATATATATATGTTCCTTTGGGTTTTTATAATTTTTAATTTCTCTTAAACAAATGGAAAAATGCCCTAATAGTGTGAGCATACTTTTATTGAAAGGTTCATGCAGCTAAGCAGATTTAGCTGTGCTTTTCTGTAAATACAGGGAAATGTTTAACCCCTATTGTATGGCCACAAAGGCTGTGCTGATCACACAGAAGCTTGGGAGGGCCAGGGACAAAGCGCCGGGCGGCTGGAAAGGGCCCCTCTTGTGCATGCCCCTGCCCACAGGCCAGCAGCAGCAGGGCTTAGCACCAGAGTTTTGTCAAGCTTGCAACATGGAGGGGAGCATGGTACCAATTCTTACCACTTACTAACAGGAAGAAAAGAAAAAGCAACCCACCAAAAAAGGAAGAGGACCCTGGCAGCTGTATAGCTACATGAACAAGGTAATGGCCGAGTTCCCTTCTCTACCCTGGTGCTTCCCACTCACCCAGATAATTGAGATTGATGTACCATAGTGTTAGTTAGTTTGATTTATTGGCATGAAGTATCCTGAAAAAATTCAGGTTATAACTTTGAACAGGAGAATAAACCTATGATATGTAACATACTGAAACATTCAACTTTGATTAATAGTCTAGGAATTGACAGAATGAGGTTAGCATTTGTATCCGTGAAGGAATGGTGTGGCTTTGCAACATAGTAAAAATCAGATGAAATCTGTGTTCTGTTTTGACTAGTATAATATGTGTAAAATTTGGGCATTGTCCTTATGGATGCTAATATAATCTAGGCTGGACTACCCACTCTAGGAAAGTGTCCAGCCTCGTCTTCATGAGGGTGTGTGTATCAGAAATGAAAAAAAAAAAAACCTCAAAGCTGATTTTGTTGCATTTCCAGTGTATTTTTTTTCCATTATTACTTTGGCAGAATCGTCTGGGGTTGGGCACGCCCAGAAATAAGATAGATATGACAGCAAGATGGATCTCTGCCCTCATCAACCAGCCAGGGTGGTTTCTCCTTTTCTGAGAGCTCCTCATTAATCCTTAGCTCTGAAAGAAGAAATTACACAAGGCTGAACAATGGAGCTCTGCAGTACTGGATTGCATAGAACTGTGCTTAAATACATTACATATCACAAAGCAAATATTTTATATTAAAGAACTTTGCACAGTATTGTAAAGTAAACAGAAATTGAATTAAATATATGTGTATATAGATACATTATTAATTTTATGAGAAAGCTGCATATTGTCTCACTATTGCTTTTTAAGGTTGCATTAAAAATATTAAAGTGTCTTGACATTTTAAAGAATATTTTTGAGTACATTTCATATAAAACCATTTAGCCAATCAAATTATGAAATAAAAACTGGATTTTTTTTAATTTTGGATTTCTCACATTGAACTTTTTACATAGTTACGTATTGGTGTCTGTGTTATTTCTTTTTCTAAATTTAGCTTCCCTGAAGTCTATCAACACTTTTACAAGAAAAGCAACAATACTATGTAAATTGGAGTTATTTCATGAATATTTGAATGAATAAATATGTAGTAAGCATAATGTCAGGTGCAGAAAATTTAAAAATGTGCTTTGCATTTCCACAATATGCTAGTGACCAAGCAGATTATAAGACCCCCAAATATATCTCATAAATTTTAAAACATATTTCATCTAATCTCTGGACTTGTTTTAGAACCATCATTTTTACCCTCCTCCTTGGTTTTTATTTCCTACTCATTTTTTCCCCTTCTTTTAGTGAATCTTAGAAGTCTTGAAAAGATTACCCATGATGTCAACAGAGCTGTGGTTTTCTGCTGCATATGAGGTCTTATGCAAGTCATCCCTGGGTTTCAGAACATGCCTGACTTTTAAACAATGCCCTTGAGGCTACAGATATTCTTAAATGGCAAAAACAAGAGGACAGGAACAAAAACCTGTTATTGAGGTAGGCTGGTTGGCAAGGGCTGGGCTACATCTGCATTTTAATGTTTTACAAAATGAGTGTCTTAAAAAAGAAGTCTGGCTGTAATCTTAATGTGGTCTGGGTGCTGTGGTGTTCCTGCAGCCCTGATAAGCAGCTGGTGTCTTTTAGTTCAGAGTACCTGGGCTGGTGGGAGCTGTGTTGCAGCCCACCAAAGTCGTGATGTTACAGGCTAATACTGTAAATCCTGGGCTCTGCTCCAGTGGGTCCCATGGAGGCAGGCAGAGGCTGCAAATGAGGATGCAGTGCCTGGCAGGCGAGAATTGCAGGGCTGTCAAGAGTGGAGAATCAAAACTTAAGGCAGCCTTACCCATGCTGTGGTTTGGAAGGATTCTCCAGGCTGGAACATTCCCTAAAGCACACTCAGTTTTTGTCTTGGAGATGGTTTGTTGGAGGATGGAGCCAGCCAGGAAGCAGCAAGGATGGCAGGGTGGATGTAGCTGGTACCTTGGTGTCATGGGAGCTGTGTGATCACTGTCAGGCTGTGCTGTGGTCGGTTTGGAGCTGCACACAAGTTCTCTGTTGGCTTTGGCTCATCCGGGTCCTGCTGGTTTGCAGGCAGCTTTTCCAGCTGAGTATAGAGGCAGGGGGTTGGAAGTGATTTGAGTGCCTGAATAAAGATTAAGGCAATGAAGTGAATCTCCTAAGAGAATTCCAGCCCAGTGAAATAAATTATGTATGTATGCCAAAACTCCTGATGTTACACAGATAATGTATTGTTTCCAATGTTTTATATGTAAGAGCAACAAGTTATTTTGGAAGAGCATAATAAAAAGCAATTTATGGGAAGCGTTGCTTGTTACTGAAAGAAATAGCTACAAGAGAGTTCTAGTCAACAGTTAAGGTTTGGCCAAATGGCAGGCCAATCTAACTATAAAAAGGCTTTTAAAAGTATATGGAAAGAAATTGTATGACCGAATTATGAATTTGATGAGAAATGAAATTGATTTTCCTGTATCACCATTGTAAGCTGAGATGTTGCAGTCTCTCCTGGTTTACTTTCCAAAACAGCACCAATCTGCAGTTAATACTAGACAAGGAACTTTAATTACTTTTCTACAAATAAAATGTATATGCTTTTGTGTACAGGACACACAATAACAGGTGCTGCAGTGATGCTAATTTGTTGCTGTTTGCTGCAGTTCATCACCAGTTCACTGAAATGAGGACAGCATATTGTGGCAAGCTAAAAGATGATATGGGGAGTCTTCGGAAAGTTTTTGAAGCTCACTTTCAAAATTCCTGGTCTTTCTTTCACCTTGCTTACTTGAAAGTTCGACTCCTCACGTGCACTACCATGGAAAGATAGGCAACTTGTTCTCAACAAAACATTAAATGTGTTTAAAATAGGTTAAAGTAACAAAAAGTAAGAGATGAGAGAAATTGACTGTAGAATTCATGTCAATAAATGAAGAAGGTAGCAGCTGAATTCAATACAAGCCTCTCCTGCTGTCTTCTCTTTGTTTTGTGCTTTTAAACTGGGGCGAGGAGGGGAGCAGGGGATGCGAGTCCCATCCATCCACTGGAATTTAGGATGTTCTCCTAGAAAGTAGGAGTTAAGATAAATTACAAATTTCCCTTAAGTCACAGCCCTCTCTTTCTAGGCAAGTGCTGTTTGTGACCAAGCATTTCCATTTTGCATCCACCTCTTCCAGTGGATGTCTTTAGAATTCTGGGCACCCATAGCACAAAGAGCACTGAAGTGTTTAGTCCTGAGGTACCCAGTGTGCCTTAAGCTGGGTTATTGATCACTGGAAAGAAGTGGTTAAGCTTCCTGGTTGTCTTGCTCAAGCTTTGTGAAGCACTGACTGGTTTTCACCAATGGTGCAGAGAGCCTGGATAAACCATAGTTTATGCTCTAGTTTGATCTAAGTGGCTATTTTGCAGACCTAAATGCAAAACATAACTTTGAAACCTAGGGAGCTGCTTTTCTTTCTAATGCTTCTTGTTTTTTCTTTGGCCCAACATATATTAATTAGCTACTATTAAAATAGCATTTCATTTGACTTAACTGAATTTAGTATTGCAGCTTTATAAAGATATATATGAAGTGTTTGTTGTAATTTAAGAGTGAATGTAATTATTTACCTCTATAAAAATTTCAGGTTGTATGTTATTTTTTTCAGGCAAGGCAGTAAAATAAAGAGCTGTCATACAGGAGATAAGAAAAGAAGGAAAAGTAAAGAGAGAGACCAACTTTTTCAGAAGTTATTTGTACAAAGGTAAGATAATTTTTCCCTTATATTTTATTTCTAAGTGGGGAAAAGACCCCAAACTACTGGTATTGATTTTCTATCTCATAGATTTCCAGGATAGACATATAACATGTTATGCATTTACCTGCATTTTCATGTTTGTTTGAGTTAACAGTCTGTGATTGATGTTAGTTTGTTATTTCATGATTTCATGTAATTGCAGGTAGCCTCAGTCATCTTTGATGTTCCTTACTGGAGAGAATAGGTGTCAGGGCAAGTCAACTAGTGAAAGAGTGAGTCAGGAATAATGGACTTAGAATGAGCATGAAATATTGTACCAAAAAATTGGAAGTTTTTTCTTCTAGCATAGACCACAGATTCAGTGATGGGAACATTCTGAAATCTTTGCTCAAATGGTTTGGGTTGTAACACCTTTTTTCCCAGTGCCCCTTGAACTCCTCCCTGCTCTCTCAGCATAAGACGATATCTTTCCTTGAAGTGAGTAGTAGCTGCTGAATAGTCATCTGTGGTTTAGTATCTGATTTTCTTTAAACTAAAAATCTGATTTGGTACACTATGTAGTTCAGTAGAACAGGACCTTTTTGTCTTTTACAGTATGTTGTTGTCGATGGTTGTAAAGCATTTTGTCTCTCATTTATGCGGTCAAGCAGACAGAGCACCTGAAAGCATCAGTAATATGTTTAAAACAGAGAAGGGAGGAGGTGGTCACTGAAGCATTTTGACTTCTGAATTACTTGCTGGCAGTTTTTCTGAAAGTAACATTTAAAGCATGTTTAAAGATGTTACTTTTCTGAAAGTAACATCTCTCCCTGCAATGAAGATACTTTGCTTGTTTGCTTTTTACCTCTTCTGAAATGGTTCCTTGTGTTAGTCACTCAGGAGTTAAATGCTTTATTGGATAAAGAGAACTGTTACTGTAAGGTTTTTAAACTAGACTGCTCTGAAAAAAAAAAAAAAAGACCATTGAAGACTCTGAAAGGCTTTTTGGATGGTAAACAAGTTAAGGAAGCTCTGAAGTTCTTTGGCTTTGCTACTGGCTGCTCTCGCTCACCAGGATCCTGGCACCCTATCACTTGCCTTCATTGCCTCCATTGCTCCAGTTCTCCTGTCAGGGAATGCCACCATACAATACATCCCCTAGGGCTAATTGGATGAGTGACAACCAGCCAGCTCCAAAGTGACAAGTGTTTGAATGCCTAATTGGGTCAGTGCACAGGTGCCTGCTCTTCATGAATGAGATGTTCTAGCTTTCCTCTGTGACGTTCTCTTGGTTCCTCTCATTTTTCCTACAGTTGTGAAACAAAAGTGCCAATACTTTGATGTGAGAGAAAAGGCTTTATCAAAGGAGAAGGATGATTTCCCATTGCCCTGCTTTGGTTAAACTAGCTTTACTGCTTGAGTAATTGCTGGAGGAGACACATAGAAATTCATTACAGTGATGGAAGTTTGCTGATACAAATGGACATTTCAGTAGACGATAAGGTGAATAATTTGACTGGTAATGACAAATGCATTGCCTTAATCTCTGTGTTAGATGGTTCTCATACTGTTTATATGGGCTTGGGCATCAGAAAAAGTATGTGAGGGAAAAAGAACTTATTTTGTTGTGTTTGCACGATGAGGCTTCTCCTGAGTCAAATAAACAACTTGCCTTCATATAATGAAGTCAGGCACAGACAACTGTTTTTTCTTATTGAAGGCTTGGTGTGTGCATAGAAAACAACTGACATTAAGCCCATAGTCTATAATACTTAGATGTGTTTGCCTTCCTTTTGTCTCTTCCACAAAGAACCATAGGATACCTGGTCAGAAAGGGTGTCTGGAGGTTGTCTTGTCCAACATCTGCCCTGATCAAGTAAAGCAGATTGCTGCTTGGACAGCTGTTGAACAACCATAGAGCAGAAAAGGGCTTTATTTTTTTTAGGTGGAATTTCATCTGTTTTAGTTTGTGGCTATTGCCTTTTACCTTGTTGCTGGGCACCACTGAGAAGTGTTGTTTACCCCTGTCCCCCTGAGGTATTTATACATGTTGATAAGATCCCTTGCAGTCTTCTCCAGGCTGGAGTCTCAGTGTTTTCAGGCTCACCATGTCAGATGCTCCAATCCCTTAATCATCTTGGCAGTCCTACCCTACTGCATTCTGGGATGTTTATGTTTGCTTTTACTGGGCAGCCCATGAGTGGACACAGCCCTTCAGGCATGTCTCAGCAGTGCTGAGTGGAGCAGAATGATCTTGATCCCGACCTGCTGACAACATATTTTCTTAATGCAGCACAAGATGCTTTTGACCTTCCGTGCTGCAAGGGTACCCTGCTGGCTTATGGTCTTGCTTGGAGCCCATGAGGACCCCCAGGTGTTTTTCTGCAAAGTGTCTTTCCAGCTGATCATCCCTCTTCCTGTTCTGTTTCTTGGGGTTGTTTCTCCCTAGGTGCAGGACTTTCTACTTCCCTTTGTTGGACATCATAAAATTCCTGTTGGTTTATGGCTGAGCTTTTCAAGATCCCTCTGAGAGCAACCAGCTGGTCTGTGAGCTGCTCTTCCCAGTCGGTGTCATCAGGAAACTTGCTGAGAGCACACTGTATCCCATCATCCAGGTCATTAATGAGCTAGATAAATGGAACTGGCCCTAGTACTGATCCCTGGAGTACACCAGCAGACTTTTCTTTAGCTAGACTTCATGCTGATCACAACCCTTTGAGCCCAGCAGTTCAGTCTATCTCACTGTCCATTTCTGTAGTCTGTACTTTATCAGTTGTCTATGGGGAATTTATGGGAGACCATGTCAAAAGCCTTGCAAAAGTCAGTATAAACAACATCTGCTGCTCTGCTGTCACTCAGAGCCTGCCATTAGCTGGTTTGTTCTCTCAGAGTGTCTCAGTCCCAGCAGGTGCTGCTGGCAGGGTGGTTCCAGGAAATCAGTGTTTCCCCTGTTCAAGGTTTGTTTAAAACAATATTCTCACTTTTGCTTTGGCTGACTTGAATGTGTATTTCTAAAGTAATGCTTTTTCATTGGCGTATATTTAAAAGTGTGAAGAGAGTTATTTAAACATAGTCAAGTTTGAAAATACTCTTAAGTGGTTTGAAGTCAGCTAGGTAGCTACTGTCAACACTGTTTATACAGCAACTGTTTATGTTCCTCATTGTCCTTACTAATAAAAATACCTGCTGACAGAAGTGGAAAATAAAGAGAAGAAAAGGCTTGACATGGCATTTCACAGCTGTTTAAGATAGACTGAAGAAAGGGTGCTTTTGATTGGTAGGAGTCAGAGGAATTGTTTATAACAACAGAAGTACAATTTTTCAAGTTTACATTATACCTCATAAAATTTTATTGTGAAAAACGCCCTCATGCTAACAAGGCTGGCATATCATCTAGTTAAATTTAAGAAACTTGATAGGAGAAATTGTCTGGAAAAGAGAAGCATATTTTGATAATCTGTAGTTTCCTAACATCAGCAAAGAAAGGATGAAGGGAGCTTTGTATTCAAGAATCAAAATGTAAGCATTTTACAGAAATTATCCCTAGAAGTCGGAGACATTTTTAACAGATTGGAAAATGGAAGGGTCTAGAGAGAGATCTATTCTATTTTGATTTTTGGAATTTATACATGTTAAAAAATACCTCACAAGGCTTTCATTTATTGTTAATAAACTGGTATGTTTCATAAATGTGTTTACAGCTAAAAAAAAGTTTAAACAGAAGTAGCTGTAACTCATGTAGGGATCACAGCCACTCTAGTTCTACTGAAGCCTGCCCAAATGTAGTAAGTATATGGTGTCTAGGATAATTTTGGTGTTCATATAAACCATCTGGTTTTGCCCAGCTTTTTTTCTCACCTCATATAGATTAAATTAAGTGGACCTCTTTAATCACTTGTTCCTTTTTAGGTGTCTTGCTATGTGTTTTTTCAAGATACTAAAAAAGAACAGTGTGTAAGTTGTGAGTTTCCTGAGTTTCTCAGCCACAGATGCATGCTAATTTTACAAGAACTTTGGGTGATGACTTCTGTGGGATAAAAGTGATACTCCTACATCACTGCGAATTTGAGTCTGTTTCTGTGGTAACTGTGCATGCAACCATTGATGCCACAAAGAAACATTTTATAACTTTTTTTTTTTAGCATAATGTTAAAAGGGGAGGGATGGTAAAGAAAATAAAAGAAACATTAAACCAAGTTTTATTTGTTTGAAACGTTCTGGATCACTAACAGCAGCAATTAAAAGCATTTTAAATGTTATTAAGTCTGTTATAAACTTCTAAATATACAATCAAACATTTTCTGAGTGTGTCACTAGTTAGAAAGAGAACCAAAAGCAAGTTGCAAGTTTCCCAAGTTGACAGTACTGATATTACTGACAGTACTCTGTAGCTGATTATACTTTAATTACAGAACAACTTCTAGATTACATCTAGTTCTTGTTTAGTTAATGCTTCAATAGCTTGGGTGTATCTTTGTTTTATAAAGAAGCATGGAGGGAAAATAGAAGTATTGAAACAGTAAATTTTATAAATCTGACACAATTTGGAGACTGATACTGTATGATGCAAAAGATGAGCTTACAAAATCATTTAGGAAAATACCACTGGAAGGGATTACAGCAAAACATAAAGGACAAAGGTAACAGTTCAATATAGAGAGGGATAAATTGTTTTTTAAATCACTGTTGAGTTTAAATCACTATTTTTATTACTGTCTATAATAAAGGAAAAAGACACAGTTTTTGTTTTTATCATAAATTTATAGAAGAGTTAGAAAATATAATCAGCATACAAAATATTATGGGATAATCTGTACAGATTTATGCATCAGACAAATGTAATGGATGTAATGAAGGCGGAAAATGTTGTGCATTTTAATATCTGGAAGGCTTCAGCCTTTGCTGAAGGCTGATGTTGTTTTGCAGGGTCTAAGTGACCCTTTAATTATCTGAATATTCTTCTAGTGTTTTGCAGCAGGACTGTATTATGTCTAAAGGTATGTGAATATTTAAATTACTGATACAATGTAGATCTTCATTTGAATTTTGTACTATTTCTACCAAGGAATTAATGTACTAAAAGTGTTAAGACAGCAAAGTCATTTGTGTGTTATTGATTTAGCTACGTGTTAATTTCTGCAACAAGATGTTCGTGTTACCAATGTTACAGATTGGTAGTACATGTAGAGGTATCTGGAATGTGTGGATTTATTTCTAAAAATGTAATATGCTAGCAAATCTAGATCTGTGCTTTAGATAGAATGAATAATGCAAGTATTGTGTTGTAACTAATTTTTCTCTTCTCCTAATTTCCCAATACATTTCTATGTCAGTTAGTTCTCCTGTATCAGAACCGTATAGTAGCACCAGGGAAAGGCACAGAATGGATAGAAAGTAATTTACTGCTGAAAACAATAGTAATTGCTCCACTGAATGGGCTTTAATCATGATTTTGCTGCAGTCTTCAAATTCTGAACTGTGTTTTGCTGATCAATCTTTAAGAAAAAATACCAGTCCCTTCACTGGGATCAGAATTGCTTATGATTTCAGAGCCTCAGTGTCTTTTGAGTAAACTGAACAATCTTCTGAAACTTGCAAAATTGTTCAGAGTAGCCAGGTAGAAGCTCCATTTATTCTTTATGCCCCTCACTGCTCCCAACAGGACACTGTGTGTATGTCACCCAGCATTAATTTCTCAGTGACCCCTATTGTCTTCAGAGGAGGATGAGACTGGGGCCTGACCTCAGGACAGTTTTCCATGAGGCTCTTTGCCTCTTCAGTAGAGGAATTTGGCCTATTTGCAATTCAGAAGCTCAGCAGGGACAGAGGAGGAGCACCTCTAGTATCTCTGGCTTGTTGTTGTGAACAGAGGGAGCACTGTTGGTGCAGTCCAAATATGCATCACATGTGCTTCTGCAAGCAGGTCAGACCAAGCTTATAATAACAATTTAGCTTCACTATGATTCTTAAGACTTTTTTTTTAAATTAAAACTGAAATAATGCCATTAAAGTTAACCCTTCATGATGGTGTATTCCAGCACCATTAGCAGGCCTGAGTATCTTATGTGTAAAAGTCTTGATTTTTCTGAATTGAAAATTTAAAGAATATTCACTAAGATATTAATTTAAAATGTGTGATTAACAGCATATAGTCTAGCATAAGCCCTTGTTTGTTTTTTTTTTTTTGTAGAGGACTTGTTTCCAAACAACAAACCCTAATATTATATAATTCATATATAATTCATTCAATGCTAGGCATCTCAGTGGTACCTCAGTTTACATTTTCCTGACAGATAACAGAGTTTCCAGAACTGCATGAGTTATATAATTTATAGTATTGTGAAATTAAGTCAGCACTTTTAGGATTTTTGCTGAAGTTATTTGGCATTTTCTTTTAAAATAAATGATTCTCATTTAACCTCCATATTTTCTGTCTTGTGAGAGAGTATTTTTGTTTCACTATTGACCTGCCAAGAATGGAAGAATTGTATAAGGGGGCTGAATAACTGCAGAAGTTTAAATTTCTAAGAAGACACATATTCAAGCAGGAAAAGCTTTAGTTGTATTGCCGATGTAGTTAGATACTAATGATATGAACATCCCAGCTCTCAAAAGTATTGTTCCAGTGGAATGGCAGATTCCACTGAGAATGGTGAGAGCTTCTGCCTCCTGTATACGGCTGTATTTAGCTCAGTAAATTCCATCCAGTCAAATATTGATTTTTGTGACTGAAGGGCAACTCTGCCCTCCCTGCTGACTGTGGAAAGATGAATTTCAGGCTGTTTCCCAGGAGTCTCTCAGGGCTGATCTATGCCTTGGAAGTTTTGTTGGCAATTTACTGGGCAATTAAATTCCTAGGAAGTACTTCAAAGGGAAATGGATCTTTGGCTGGCAGGAGTGGATGTTTTTCAGCCAAAGAAAAGATAAAAATGTTGCAAGAAGATTTAAACCCTCTAGGTATATATTAGATAACCTACTGCTGGCTGTCAGGTCTTTCTACTAGCTCAGGTGTGTTCAGACAGATTTCTCCAGCAGCTCTCAGGCCACACAGGTTTGGAAGGCATTGAATCCTTCACATCTAGGATGATCTGCTTCCACCCATTAGTGTCGTGCAAGTAGTTGTAAAAGTTATGAAGTAGAACCATATATTGAATGATGGTGTGGAATGGCATAAAGCAGCCATTCATCCAAACAGTATTAGTTGCCTTGGGCTGCTTGTGGAGCCCTGAAGAATTTGCCAGCTTCAGTTCATGCAAATAAAATGGATTACGTTTCCTACCATTTATTTTAACTTTTTTTTTCCAGAATACTTCTCCATGTCTCATTGATTCAGGTAGTAGGGTGTTTGCTGTTGAAAGAGTAGACAGTAGTTTGTGGGTTTTGGGCCTCTGGGATCCTTTCCAGAACAATGAAGTGGTTCAGCAATGTGGAAAATTGATATATTCATGAATTATATTAGTTGATATAAAATGCTGGAAAGACACAAAATATTAATGCAGCCTGCAGATATTAAAGTGGTTGTGGGATTTAATGGGAACCATAAAAGAGTTATTTGTCTACATTAACATTTGAATCTTGTTTATTTCCTTACACAGTTCCCACAGAACACTACCTGGTGTAAGATATAATTGGGATTCTCTGTATTTTCACATGAATGCTGCTATCAGCTTTTAACTTAGTTTATAAGTAAGCTTTTAATCTGAAGGTTTTGTAAAACCAATTTGCTCACTACAGAAGTATCCTTTGTTTAGGCAGTTGAAAATTAACACAAGACAAGAAAAGCTGATGGAGCATTTTTTGGCTCCTTTTTGGAATCAATGCAGGAAAGTGATGAATAGCTTATGCCTAAACTATAAGGAAATTGGATCCATGCCTGTTCTTTTTAAAACCAAAGTAGTTCTTCCAAGGTGTTTAATGCTTATTTGCTGGTATCAAAGTACATTATGATGAGGATTTTGAGAGTTGATTCTTCATACTGCTATTCCAAAACTTGTGCAGACAACCTGTGTGAAGTTTCAGGAGGATTTGTCATTGATACAAGGTAATTTTCATTGCTGTAACTGTTTTCATTGCTGTAATTGTTTCATTTAAAGGTCCAAGAAGAATTCTTAGTTTTATTCTTCTCACAAGCACCTTGTAACACAGTCTGCCCTTTAGCAAGTGGGACAGAGCACCATAAAGACCATGAACAGCTTCTGCAAAACAGAAGTTGATGTATCAGAGGTTCCTATTAGAGGGCAGCCCTACACAAGACCATACCTGGAGTTTGACACACAGTGTATTCCTTATTACTAATACTTCTTTGCTGTACTTCATACAAGCAGTTAGGTTTTTCTTGAATGCAGAGTCCCAGTTTATGGAATAATAGAAACTCCTCAGAGTCTCGTGTTTAGGGCCTTTTGCTAGCTTAAACATGAAATGCTGAAGGCCTACTATACAGGTTTCCTCCTACTCTGTAGCTACATGAGCACTGGGACAGGCTCCCTATGGAGGTGGTCACAGCACCAGCCTGTCAGAGCTCAAGAAGCATTTAAAAAACACTTCCAGGCACATTGTGGGATTCTTGGGACTGTCCTGTGCAAGGCCAGGAGTTGGACTTGATGGTGCCTTTCAACTCAGCATATTCTATGATTATTGGTGTGATTCTACCACACTACTATGCAAAGTGTTGCTGCATCCCTTTTCCATATTCAAAGTCATTATATGTTCTCATCACTGCACAAAAGGTTTGCAGTTCTCTTTTCTAGTTCTATGCTGATACAATAGTATTTTAAACTCAGGAAAAAGAACTCAACAACTTCCATTAGTTTCTGTTGTCTAAGTAGGTAGTTCCTCACCGAGATAAGTAGCTGTTTGAATACTATGCAAAAATATGTCTTTTGTGTTCAGTATAATAGGGGACATAGATGCCCAAACCAGCAATGTGACTTACTCTTCTTATGGTGTTCAGGGCTTGAAAACCTGTGTTTGTTGTTTCTGGGTTTGGTCCAAGGTGGTCAAGTAGGATCTTGTGTCTTGTGTATACAGTATTTAATCTTCTTAGCTTGTTCATTGTCAAGTTGTTACATATCCCTGAGTTCCATAGGGTCCAGCATTGAAAGACCTAACCAGTCAAGAACAAGGTTTTCTTCTCTGGAAAAGTACAAATAAACAAACACATGAACACCGAGTTGCAAATTGTAGCAGCAAATGTTCCTGCACCCATGATTGTTCTTGCAGTTGCACATCTTCTCCTGGAAATGTTCAGCTCTTCTCCTGCACCTGTTGTTCAGTGGAGGGCTCCACTGTTGGTCTTGCCTTCGTGAGAGCTTTAAGAACAGGTATTGTACAAGAAGTGAGCCTGTGAGAGAAAGGTTACAAAGAGCACAGGCTTAGGGCCCAAACAGGCTGCAGGGCAATATGTTGTGTGTGCACTGCCCCTTGGCAGGTGTCAGCAGTTATCTCTGTTGTGTGTGCAGTTACCATCCTTGTCTGCTTGGTACAATGACTGCCTGTGACATGCTGTGTCTGACAGTAGCTTCTGTGAGATATGGTTGGCACAGCACCTTTGATCTCAGGCACTCTGTTGCGCCCTGCTTTCTTCTCACAGACCTCAGGAAAGCTGATTACTTGACCTCTACTCCACTCCTAAATTTAAATCACATTGGTTCAGCACACCTTCATTTTATCTCCAGGAGGAGCCCATTTTTTACCAGGCTATGTAGCTCCTTTGTTACTTGTATTCATCCAGGTGATACCCTTATTTGTTTTGGATGCATTCATGTCTAATTGATCTTAGTAGTAGAATTCCTATTGACATTACTAAGTTAGGATGCTATTCATTACCTTTGGGTGTCTGTGATGAGGTTGCATTCCTGGTGATATAGGAAAACTGATAGAATTAGGTTCAGAATATTTGATTTACTTCTCTAGTTGATTTCTTGGAGCTCTTTTCATCTGTTCTAGTCCACACAAGTAGGAAGATCCATACAAAGGTGACTATGCTTTTTTCAGTGTAATTAATTTGAAAGGAGAGTGGCCATGATGGGATGTCGAAAGCTTTCTGTGACACATTGTGTTCTGATTTTGGCTTGGAGAGAGTTCATTTTTTTCACAGAGATGGTATGGGGCTGTCTTTTGGATTTGTGCTGAATGCAGTGATGGTACTATAGAGATGTTTTTGTTACTGTTGAGCGGGACTTACACAGACCCAAGGCTTTTTCTGCTTCTTGTTCTGCCAGGAAATTAGAACTGCATGGGAGGTTGGGAGGAGACACAGCCAGGACAGGTGTCCTCAGCTGACCAAAGGGAGATTCCATGTGACACCATGCTCAGTATATGCAGAGGGAGGAAGGGGGGGGAATATTTGGAATGATGGTGTTTGTTTTCCCTAGTAACCATTACATATGGTGGGACCCTGCCCTCCTGGGGATGGCTGAACATTGCAGAGCAGTGAATTAATTCCTTTTAGTGCTTTGCATGGGTTTGACTTTTCCTATTAAGCTTTCTTATCATGTGTACATCTCAGAATAGAAAACTGAAAATTCTGGCCCTAAACTTGTTAGGCAGTGGCAAGAAGAAGGACCTCAGGTTTCAACAGAACTGAGGTAAAATCTCATTGACCCTATAATGTAGCTGTGTGGGCACTATCATCAGAGGGGAAAGTGCTTACAGTATAACTTGGCATTCACTTGGGATCAGTATTAGAATAGTACAAAGTAGTAGGTGATTTCAGACTTTTAATTAAACACCAGGGATTGCATTCCCTCTGTTGCAAAAGGTGAAGTCTAATATTAGTGATATGAAAATTCTCCAGTTATGCCTTTTTCTGCAACACTTGTAAGTCTTTTGTGAAACAGAAAAACTGTTACATTACAAAAGCATCTGTGGAGCATCTACATTTTCAGGCTTTTTAAAAATGGTTAATCTATATGGGATTTGTGGAATGCAAAGCAGAAACATTGTTAAATAATGCATGCTGAGGAAAACATAATCTCATGTATCCCACAGAGGCTTTTGGTTTTGTTTTGGGATTCATGAACTCTCGTGGGCCTTCTAAAAATTAGCAGATCTGAGTACTGTAACAGCTCAATAGTGTAATCTGTCTGGCATCAGGAACCCTCTTTTGCAGAAGCTAAGTGTCTTTTGATATGTGATGTGGTCTGATAATGTTTTAAAGCTCTCTGGCTTCACCAGAGTGTAAATGACTGAGTATCAGCAGTTTGTAAAGCCTTTTAATACTGCTGAAAGAATAGATAATGACAGTGTACAGTTCTAGAACAAAACAATAAAGACTGGGATATACAAAAGTTGATGGCCACTTAGATTCTAAAATAATTACAGTTCATGTGGTTTTGGCTTTTACAGCTTTTGAGTATAAATTCTTTTTATTTTTGTTGAATTTCTCTGAAGTGTTATTCAGGAAACACATTTCTGCAAGAAAACGGTCAAATGTTTAGCCACAGAAAGCAAAAACAGTTCTTTGAAATCTGTCATCTAGTCATCTGTCTGTATATTCATTAGTTTTTGAAATGCCACCAAAGCAGACATGAATTAAAAATGAAAAAATTGTTTTGAAATTATATATCCTTATCATGTTAAAATTCGTACTCAAGTTTTGTAAGGAAAATACTGACCTAATCTAGTGGCAAGATAACAGAAGAAATTGAATATTCTGCCTGGCAAAATAGAAAAAAAAAATTAATCCATTAATTACTCACAAAAAGCTTTTGTTTTGTAATTCCTTTAAAGCAAATCATGACAGTGTAGAAAAAAGGATGGGCAGACTCTGGGAACAGTAGCAAGCCTCTTTTGTGTCTACCTACTGCACTGCACTCTGTCAAGTGGCGAAAGGAGAGGCTCTACCTACTGTCTGTCACTGCCAGTACCTCTGTACAAAAGAGTGTGCTTTCTTTCATCAAGAAAGGTTAACAGGCTTTTCATTGCATTCTGTAGTCAGTAAGATCATGTGTAAATTAATTTGGAATTTCTGAGTACAGCACCTTTAACCCTACAACTAGCTTAGTAGAAGACTTCCTGCGAAAGTTCTTGTGCCCACTGACATCCTTCTATTATTGTTAATAACTCATGTGGTCCTTTTTTTCATGTCTAAAGTACCTGTCTACCTTTAGAGAACAAAATAAATGGTTATTTATTGTTATGAGAGAGCTTCCTGATGCTGATAGACTGACTTAGCTACTGCTGTTTGTCTTGACAGAGCTAAACTGAGCTAAATGCTTTTCCACTCAGAAACATTTGTCCGTTTCTCCACAGAGGAACTTCCAAACAAATAAAGGATTCCTACAGATTTGAAAAGATGACAGCTGGCATGTGTGTTCTCACTGACAATGCTGAAAGAGAGGAAGAAACTTAAACAGAACCTGAAAAGTGTCAGTGGCCTGGGCAAAGTAGAGGCAGTGAGCTGCTCCACCAGGGTTCTGCCTGAAAACACCATGAAGTTTGAGCACAAAAATACCACTAGATTAATTTTTGGAAGAATGTCACATTGGACTCTCATAGATGAATTAAATGTGTTTTAATAGTCTCCTTTTTGGAATAACCTACACAGTGGGATGCCTCTTGGCCAGCATTTCATGTCAAAAGCAGTATTTGTCTTCTTTTACTTTATTGACAGTGTTTTGAAAGTTCCTTTTTTCTTTTTTTTTCTTTCTAAAAGGACACCAACAGTTGAAATCAAATTAGTAGCCAGAACCTTCTGCAAATCTTTATTCTCCTATTAGCTTTTCTTTAACATGGCACACAGTTTAGTTATTTGACAAAAATGGATTTTAAATTCTGATATTATCTCAATGAGTTTTAATGGAAAATGTTGGGTTAATTCTCCCTCTTTTTCACTTTCCAGAATATTATATTAACCTAACAAATTTTCTGTCAATTATCTGTCTTTGTTTGCACCCCTTTTCCATAAATATCTTAAATACAATTTTTCATATTCCTTTTCAATAGCTGACTTGACTATTGGGTAACAATGATATAATTCGCAAACTAGTGTGCAAATGGAAAAGCTGTGTTGTGCCAGAAGTATTTAAGATTCAGTGAGCACAGAAATTGCAATCAGAGTGTTTTTTTTAAAGTGTACTCATCAGAGCAACAAATTCTCATTATGTTGAGAAATATAGCTCTAATTAGTGACAGGGCAGACTAAATATTATTTTCATATGTGTATGTGTGCATATGTATATATATACACACACTTATTAATTTTGTAAGTATATTATGTTAGTAACTTTATCACTTACACCATAATTTTTATAGAAAAATAGAATGGTTTGGGTTGGAAAGGTCCATGTGCAGGGACACTTTACACTAGACCTGGTTGCTCAAAGCCCCATCCAGCCTCTCCCTGAACACTTAATGGATGGGACATGCACACTTTCTCTGGGCAACCTGTTCCAGTGCTTCACCATCTTCACAGTAAAGAATAGCTTCCTAATATCCAATATAAACCTACCTTCTTCCAGTTTAAAGTCACTCCCCCTTGTCCTGTCAATACTTGCACTTATAGAGTTCCTCTCCAGCTTTCTTTTATGCCCCTTTAGGGGAACTTGTAAGTCTCCCTGGAGACTTCTCTTCAGGTTGAACAATCCCAATTCTCTCAGCCTGTCTTCATAGGAGACGTGCTCCAGCCCTCTGATCATCTTAGTTACCATCCTCTGGACTTGTTCCAATAGAGACACATCTATGTTGTGTTGGAGATGCCAGACCTGCATGTAGCACTCCAGGAGGGGTCTCATGAGGGCAGAGTAATTGCTTCCCAATAGGGAAGCAGTCACTTCCCTTGCCCTGCTGCCCACGCTGCTTTCCTGCAGCCCAGGACATGTTTGGCTTTCTGGGCTGCAAGTACCCATTGCCAGGTCATGTGGAGCTTCTCAACCCAAGACCTTCTCTTCAGGCCTGCTCAGTCTGTTATCTGCCCAGCCTGTACTTGTGCTTGGGGTTGCCCTGACCCAGGGCCTTGCATTTGGCCTTGTGAAACTTCATGAGGTTTGCACAGACTCACCCCTCAATCCTGTGAAGGTCCTTCTGGGTATCATTCCTTCCCTCCAGCATGTTGACTGTGACATTCACATTTTCTGGAAAAATCCCTTTGCCCAGGATTTTTCCAGAAAATGTGAATGCCGCAGTTGACCACACCACACAGCTTGGTGTCACCAGCAAACCTGCTGAGATGCACTGGATGGCAGTTTCTGTGTCACTGATGAAGATGTGACACAGTCCTGGTCCCCTGAGGTATACCACTTGTCACTGGTCTCATTAGGTTATCGAGTCATTGACCACAACTGCCTGAATGTGGCCATCCAGCCAATTCCTTATCCACGGAGTGGTCCATCCATCAAATCCATTTGTCTCCAGTTTAGGGACAAGGATGCAGGACAGTGCAAGGACAGTGTCAAATGCTTCACAAAATCCAAGGAGATTATGTCAGTTGCTCTTCCCTTATTTATTGATGCTGTGATCCTATTGTTTGTGAGGCAGTTTTCTCTTAGTGAAACCATGTTGACTGTCACCAATTGCCTCCTTACCATCCCTGTGTCTCAGTATTCTTTCCTGGAGATTCTGCTCTCCATGATCTTGCCAAGCACTGAGGTGAGACTGACTGGCCTGTGGTTCCCTGGGTTTTCCTTTGTTTCCTTTAGTAAAAATGAGGGTTATATCTCCTCCTTTCCAGTCAGTGGGAACTTAACTGGGCTGCCACAGCTTCTCAGATATGATTGAGTGTCTTATTCATAATTTTCCTATCTTTAGAAATAAAAGCCTTCAGATACAAAATTTATGCTATTTATAAAATACATTCTGTTAAATATATGTGAAGGATGATACTATGTTAGAATTATTTTGCAGGAAACTGCATACATTGGTGTATGGTAGTTGCCTACACTTTCTTGAATTATTTTATTGCCGATAAACCAAATACACTCATTTATTCAAGTACGATTTAAAAGGTTGGTGGATATAAAACTCAGTCAGGGAAATCCAATAAAGTCTTGACATTCCTTTTTACATGACTTATAGAGTCTGCAGAATATATTGCTTCTCTTCAGAATTAAAAATTCACATATCTAACAGCCTACACTAGGAGCAATGCTGCAACTCATTAGAAAGAAATACAAAGACATGCTTTGAATCATAAAGACGGGAAAAAAAGGTCAGTGTTTTTTAATAAAAACGTACAGTGAAATTTATGACATCTTATGAAAAATGTCTGAGACCTGGTGAGAGAAAGATCAGTATGGACTTCATGGACTGCTCTGCTGTTGTGATACAGACATGTCACAGGAATTATGTGAAGGCAGGAGCTCCAATTCTGTTTTCTTCTTCCCTGTGTTCTTTGGAAGAAATTCTGCTGAGGGTGGTACAATTCTGTGCATGTGAAATGATATAAATAAAGTAGAACTCAGTCCAAGTTAGTGCTCTTTTTAGCCGAATTGTTACAACTGAAGTCAATTTTCTATGAGGTAGAAATTTTAGTGCAGGATTTTTCATGTTAGGAGTACTGTAGGATTGTTTGTGGCATCCAGCAGTTGAATGTATTTGAAACCTGAAAGTTTCACAATCTGGAAGGAAATGGGATGCTACAGTGAAAAGCAGTTTAAAAGGAAAGTATGGCTGTGAATCCCAGACACTGGAGAAACTGTGTCCTTGCTGAAGGTCATGGAAAAGAATGTCTGAATGAAAGTCATTCAGAATAATCAACAGTTCAAAATACTGAATTAGTCTGAATGAAAAAGGCAAGCATAAACAAAATTTGAAGACTGTGACAGAATTCCTTGGGAAAAGCAGTAAGTCTGCAATTCTGAGAAGTTCTTGCCATAGCAAAATAGGTGAAAAGAAAGCCTATTTGGGAGGCTGTCTTTGAGGAGCATATTTTAACTTTTATGTACTTGGTAGTGATTTGAAAAATCAGTGGATGTTACTGACTCACTGTTCACTGAGTCAAATGGATTAAGTCAGAGATACTAGGATCTTTAATTGATTTTTTTAATTTATATTACATATCTGGTTTCAGATGTTTGGCTCTACTTTAGAAGGAATTGTCCTTGTCTTTGCAGAGTATTCCTTGCCAATGCTTATGTAGGAAGGAACAGAGTCAGTAGTGAGCGATAGGAATATGTCAGTATTACATTCACCTCACATCCATGAGGACTTGGGCTGGGGATACAGTTTCACATGCTGCTTTACCTTGTTTAATTTCAGGCTGTTATCCCAAAGAGGTAGTTGCTTTGAGGAAATCCCTGTCATGTCAAAACCTAATCTTTTCTTGCAGAGGTTTGCTGTCTCTTGGATCAATAAGCTGACATAGCTCTCTTGGGAAGCAACAATTCTTAAATGTGAGAGGAGAGGGCAGGAGCTTGCCATGAGGAGCAGAAGAGCTCAGGACCTCTTCGTGTCTTCTTGACAGCTGCTTCTCTTTAGATCAGAGCAAGTCTAGTGGGAAAATCCACCCTTTAAAGTACCAACTTTTTCATTTAAGTAAAAGGAAATGCTGGAGAAAACACTGTTGTCTGTTGTTGCAAATAGAAGGGAGTATAGCCAGTGAATGTGTGGCCCTAATTCCAGCCCCTTCACACACACACACACACAAAGGTTCTGTTTAAATTTGTGGAAATAACTTCCCTACGTAATTCTGTGACTCCACCCAGCCACCCAAAGAAGAAAAGTCATTGTTCAAGTCTCTGTGAAGCTTCCTTTTTTCATACCGGGAGTTGTTTAGGGTATGTGAAAGATTTAAGTACTGAAAAGTACCTTCTGATAAAGTACTTCAGTGATCAAGAGATTACAATGGTTGCTGGCAAATAAAGAGGAAACTACTTTTCTAACCTGGCCCTTAATGCTTTTATAGTAGCAAAGCCAGTTGTATAGATGGGTTCATTTATAGACTCAGCAGTCAAGTTCAGGTTTAATTTTATTTGTTTTCTGAACTCAGATTTTTGAAGTGGGGGATTTTTTTGGTGCAGGTGTCTTGACTCAAATACACTGAAGTGATTCATTTTGTTAAAACAATAGTTTAACTACACTTCTGTCCATTTTAAATATTTGAGACTTTCCTTCCTCTTTCTGTTTTCCCCATGACATTCAATATCTCTGCCAAACCAGAATAATGACTTAGGGTAAACTTTCTCTGATTAAATATGTGAGAAAGCTTATGTGTGAAGTTCAGAGAGTCTTGGTCATGCCAATCTTGATTTTACATCTGGAAATACTGGTTTTTGACATTAAACAAAAGATGTATCATACTTTACCCAGCATATACTGATGTGAATACATCCTGCAGCATTGAAAATAGCCAAGATTGTCAGCTGCTGTGGGAAAAAAAGGAATGTGGTTTAATTAAGCAGAAATTTATTATCTTACCTGGCAACAACCCAGCAGCAAGCATTATATGTGAAAATTCATTTAAACTGTTGGACCCAGCCTTTTGCTGAGAACTCACTATCACGATTAAAGAAGAGTGAGAAAAGATCTTATTTCATCTTTACCTTCTCCATGATTTCATGGACAATACTTCCAAGTGACTAATTTTTAAAGAAACCAGCTCCTGTTACAGAATGAGTTGTGAAGTTAAAAATGCGACGTAAGCAGAGATCCCTGTGATGCACTGTGAGAAGTTGTACGCATTTTTAAAACAATGATATGGGGTACAAAAAGCCTGGTTGCCTTTGGGTTCCATTCGCATTTCAAATGTGAGAAAACCAAAACTCTTTAAGATATGATTGTTAAAGATTTTTTCCTTTTTCTGCTATTCAGGTTTATAGGAAAAGTATTCATATGCTGAAAATCCCTAAATATGTTGATGTCTGTTTTCTGCTATTTTCCTCCAGGAAGAGGAATCTTGCAATGGTTTCTTTGCTCATTGCTGTCTAGTGACTGCTGCACAGGCAGACAACGTGATATAACCCCTTTCATAAATTTGATTCATTTCTGCATAAAAGTCAGTGCAAAACCCCAACAAAAGAAAGAAAACCCCAACCAAACCCACAAATGTAGAAAACCTCAACGCATTCCCCCCACCCCCATCCTTAGAACTTTTTAATATGTCTTGAATGAGAAACACTGTTTTCATGCATTTAGAGATGAAAGTTGATTTGCTGTCTTAAATTTGACTGCCTTAAATGACTCTGACAGGAAGTGAAGCTTTTAATTTCAAGTTAAATGTTGCCTGGAAAATTTGAACCTAACTGAATTGTAGAATATAGTTATGAATTTAACTTGTTGTTTAGGCTAGAAACTGATGAACTACTTCTCAAATGATTGCAGTGAAATAGCTTGAGTCAAGTTCCTGTAAGGAAAGAAGGAGGACTAGGAGAGGGGCTGCCCTGATTTTGCAGCCTAGATTTGCCAGCCAGTCTTAGCTATTGTAACTGATTTCTGTGCAAGTGTATTATTGATTTATTATTTTATTATTCTGACTGTAAGAAAAGCCACGTCTCAAACCCTCTTCTTATTCAATGTCTGGGTGAGGTTTTTTCCCATGATGGGCTTTATTTCCCATGACCCTTTCTTGTCACAGATGGCTGCACTCAGCAGTGTGGAGAATAGCTTTTCTATCAGTCTGGTGGTGCTGGCTAGCTTACAGGTTTTGTGAAGAAAAGAAAGGCAGCCCCTTTCTGTCTTCTAGAAGGAATGGTGCTTAGGAGAAATCAGGGTTAGGGAAGGAGGGATGCAGTCCATTCACAACTGCTTGTCTAAGGAACGTCTTGTCTTGATTTCTTGCTCCTTTTTGGAAGGAGGCCCACCAGTTCTGTAGTGTGCTCATATGGCGGCACCTTCATAAACATCAGGAACCTACCTGGTGGGTAGAGCTGCCTTTTTGTTTGTGCTATGTCCACGTGGTCTGTGAAGCGTTTCCCAGGAGCCCTACCTTAGGTTTCAACTTCTTCCCATAGATCATATGGAAAATTTAGTAAGACATCCCCATTTCCATATGTTTTGATTTCCAGAAGTACTGCTTTGAGACACATTATTCTTTTGAGCAAATCTGAATTGGGAATTGAAGCTGTGGAACCCTAGGGAATAATGCCTGAAGGGAAGTTAAAGGTGAGACTACAAACCAGGCTGGTTTCAGAGATGTAAGAATCGAAGATCAAAAATTACTTTCTTCCCTATGGTGCAGTAGTTTCTACATGTCCTTACAGACCAAATTAAAATGAATACAACAAAGCACAGTTTTTAGAGGTACTATATCTCTGGATAAATTGAAAAACCACCAAAATTTAATTATATATTAAAGATTAAAGAGTACTTTCTGGTTTTAGTTAAATTACAGTTTCTCTGGTGTATAAGCAGTAAGTCAATTTAATGTAAAATTAAAAATCCTGGGACAACAGCTTCTCTCTCAATTCAAATTAGCATGTCTGAGAAAATAATTTTGGTCTTTAATGTTGATTTATAGCAGTTTTTCATTCTTTATGTGCTGAAATCCAAAATAGTGTTATGTTAATGTGGCTGTATTACCTGCAGGTGTTGCTTGAGAGTTGAGTGAACAGTCCTTTGTATTTTCTTTGAAGGATCAATATTTCAAGATGCGTGAAGGAGAAGGGTCTAACTGACAAGCTGCCTTGATGCACTGTTATTCTAACTATGACTGGATTGACTGAAAATTGCCTCAAAGAGTAAGGTAATTTTTTTAAAACTATAAAACATAGCAAAGTGTTTGAAGTAATCAAGGTTAATGAGGAGTGATTTATTTTCACTTTTAAGATGCCTTCACTGTTATAGTTTCTTGAGTTTTTCTTTCTGAAATGTTTATATTTGATACTGCATTTGCATGAAAAAGGTGCATTAGATGTTAAAACTACAAAAAAGTTTAGAGCTGGCAAAATTGAATGAAATCATTTTTAATAGTTGTGCTGTGAGAAATTGCTCTTAGTGTACCTGGGTAATTGGAGAGAAATTACATTTTTATTTTTTGTGTATGTCTAGAAAATGAGCAAATAACCTGGCTTAGGAAAAAATGGTAGTTTGGAAAGAAGATGTATACATAATTATAAACCAGTGCCTTTTCATGAAAGAGGAATTCAATTCATTTAAGTGCTACCTCGTTTCTCTGCCTATACATACTGTCATAACAAGCAGGTATTACTTTGGAAGCCTCAGTGTGTAATACAAATATTATATATGTATGTATGTAAATAAGCTCTTTTTATTTTTGAATCATTAAATGTACTCATTCTCTATTGTGGATAAAATAATATGCTTATCAGTCTACAAGTACCAATTTACAGTCTGGTTTACAAGTTGTGTAGTGAAGTGCTTTTGCAGTACTAATTACAGAATTTCAAGATTTTTTTTTGTTATTTTCGGATTTTGCATTGTGTTTTCCTCTTGCAATGTTATTTTTCCTTCACCTTGAAGAATTTTTCTGTAATTCAATATTTAGTATTTTGTGGGAGGATATCATATATGCTTAGAATAGTATTCATATGAGAGAGAGAGTACTTCTAATGGAAAAAAGCTTTTTTTATCCATTGGTGTGACTGTGCAGAACTGTGATGAGCTTAATTTACACAGAAAAAAATATTGTTCTTGCAATGTGTGCTGTTTGCATTTGAGATTTTGATGTAAAGAATGAATTAGTTTTAAAATGGTCAAAGAAAATAGTAGTGAACATGGCAATATGAAAGAAATTCCCTTTATCTCAGTGGTAATATGAATGTGAAGTTCAAATGATTCTGTGAACAATGTAAATTTTTGCATCAAAATGTAGTGTTTACTTGCATAATAGATCTGAAGTCCTGGGTGGATTTTTTTTGTTTCATTAATGAATAGCATAGACATACAAAAAAAAAAAAGAAAAAAATGTTCCTAGTTAGGGGAGAAGCTGGATTAACTTCTTGGTGAATAAATGAGCTTTTTTTACCCTTAAGGTTTAAATTAATGATTTTATAAAAAGGCATACTCAGGCTCTAGTTACTTGCTTTGTTCTATTCTGCTTGCTTAAATTGCACCTGAAATAACGTTATTTCAGTGGTGTTAAATGCCTTCTCTGATTCTTTTAAATGAGAAATTGAAAAAATTCTAATGTATAAAATGTATTTCAAATGAAAGAGCAACAGCATGGAAATGTAGGTTAGCACATCCCATTTAGGTCTCAGGTTTTTAAGGATGTTTTGAAACTCTATTAGAGATGTAAGATTTATTGTGAGAATTAAGCCGCCGGGTTTTATTTTTGATATATTAAACTAAAAAATACATTCATTTAAAAGCCATACTAATCCTTTAACATCATATTAGCAGAGAAATTGTTCACATTTTCATAAATGTGAAATGCATAAAAATAGACGTTCATTTATGTTTTTGAATAAATTCTCTTTTCTTCGCCTTTGATAATGAAGATACAAGAAAATGGCTGGAGAACAGAAAGTTAGCAGAATCAGCTGCAGCAAAAATAGAACACATCTTAATCAAACCAAGATTTAATTACACCAGATGAAGCCAGTCACAGATTTAATTGAATAACACTGGCAAAAAGAAGGATAAATACTAAAAATATGAATTCTAGTAAACTATATCTGTTATTTGAAGTCTTCCCGTTAAAATAGCATAACAATATGGGTCTATCCGTTTGGAAAGATGTGGTTTAATAGTCAGTGTCAGTAAAACTGGCTAAAATCACATAGTTTCTTCTAAACAAGAAGAAAAATATAGTAATAAATGGAAAGCTTTCTGGATGACAGTAGACTGTGGGGAGAAGTAATAACAGGTGCAATGCTGGTTCATCCAAAATGTCTTCTGTGCTTCCAAAGCTTTGATCCAAGGTACTTACCCTGCTGTGAACTGAAAATGTTCATTTTTACAGAATAATAGTATCACGGAATGGGTTAGGTTGGAAAAGACCTCTAAGATCATCACATCCAGCACTGTCAAGTCCACCATTAAACTATGTCCCAAAGTGCCACGTGTACACGTCTTTTAAATACCTCCAGGCATGGTGACTAAACTACTTCTCTGGGCAACCTGTTCCAGTGCTTGACTGCCCTTGCAGCGAAGAAATTTTTTCTAATATCCAATCTAAACCTCCCCTGGCACAACTTAAGGCAATTTCCTCTTGTCCTATCTCATGTTCCTTGGGTGAGGAGGCCAACCTCTACCTTGTTACAACCTCCTTTCATAAGGTTCTACTTCAGCCTGCTTTTCTCCAGGCTAAACAGCCCCATCTCCCTCAGCTCCTCCTCATCAGATCGGTGCTCAGACCCTTCATTAGCCTCATTGCCCTTCTCTGGATACACTCCAGCCCATCAATGTCTTGCTTGTAGTTAGGGGCCCAAAATTGAGCACAGGATTCAAAGTACAGCTTCACCAGTGCTGAGTAGAGGGGACCAATCGCTGCCCTGGTGCTGCTGCCACACTATTGCTGATTCAGGCCAGGTGCCATTGGCCTTCTTGGCCGCCTGGGCACACACTGGCTCATGTTCAAAAGGATCTGGCCAAAACTCCCAGATCCTTTTCCACTGGGCCCCTTTCCAGCCACTCTTCCCCCAGCCTGTAGTGCTGCCTGGGATTGTTGTGACCCAAGGGCAGGACCTGGCACTTGGCCTAGTTGAACCTCATGCAATTGGCCTTGGCCCATCGATCCAGCCTGTCCAGATCGCTCTGCAGGGCCTTCCTGCCCTCCAGCAGATCAATGCTCCCACCCAGCTTGGTGTCACCTGCAAACTCACTGAGGGTGCACTTGATCCCTGTGTCCAGATCGCTGATAAAGGCCCTGAACGGGATGAGCCCCAGTACTGAGCCCTGGGGAGCACCACTGGTGGCTGCCTGCCAACTCACTGCCATTCACCACCACTCTCTGAGCCCAGCCATCTAGCCAGGCTTTTACTCAGCAAAGAGTATGCCCATCCAAACCCTTGGATGCCAATTTCTCCAGGATAATGCTGTGGGAAACAGTATCAAAGGCTTTACTGAACTCTAGTAGACAACATTCACAGCCTTTCCGTCATCCACTAAGTGGGTCACCTTGTAGTACAAGGAGCTCAGGTTGCTCAAGCAGGACCTGCTTTTCCTAAATCCCTTTGGCTGGTCCTGAGCCCCTGGTTGTCTTGTATGTGGCACATGATGGCGCTCAAGATGATCTGCTCCATGAACTTCCAGTGCTCCATGAACATTGACGAGGTCTGCTCTCAGTCGTCCCTTCTCGAGGCTGAACAGGCCCAACTCCCTCAGCCTTGACACATAAGAGAGGTGCTCTAGCCCTTTAACCATCTTTGTCTCCCTCTGTGACACCTGCTGCAGGAGCTCCCATGTCTCTCTTATCCTGAGGAGCCCAGAACTGGACACAGCACTCCAGATGTGGCCTCACTAGGGCTGGGTGGAGATTCAAGAAAAAAAAAAAAAGAAAAATAAAGGCAGCAGAGAAAAAAACCCAACCTGAATTCCAATCTTCCCTGCTTTATTTTATCTATAGAATTTAGGTGTCCAGCTGCAGCAGGCAGGTTTTCTAATGGTGATGAAGTTAATTGGAACTTTCTGAGTTGTTATGAATTATTTGAGAGTGAGGAGAAATTAGAGTTGCTCATTTAAACATGTGGTAAAAATCACTTCAGAAAACGCTTTCAGAAAATCTTGAAATAGGCAAATTCTTTCTAACCATTGTTAGGACACTATTCTCCCCTGCACATATGGTGCTCAGCAGCATTCCTGAGCGTAGCGACCTGATTATGAAGTGTACCACAACACTGGTGATATCTGCAAACAAATTATAAGTTGGTTCATTTACTTAGGTCTCACATAATTCTGTTGGGAGCAGTGGCAGCATGAATTAGTGCTATATAAAGCAGGAATAGACTTGATTTGACCGGCTATAATAATTGTGAAGTTTATCAACTCTCACTTTTAGAGAGAAAGCTAAGAATATTTCTATAATGTTGAAGTGTTTGTATCACAGTTCTCTGTTCATTTCAGTTTTTAATGGTGGGCAGATAACAGGTGTAATTGTAACTAACAGAATTATTTAAAATTAAATGAGCAAACAGGCTTTTACCTGTTAAATTGATGTCGCACATAGGTGGCTAGTTCCCAACCCCATCACCAAAAAATGTACCCAGGGCAGCTAGCTGGAGTTGGTACAGTTTGTTCCCTCGGCACTGTTTACCCTCCTTTGTTCATGTACTTGTTAGGGTTTTATATCTGACAGAGTGCCTTAGTCCTCCTTTTCTGGCAATGTCCCTATTCTGAGTGACCTCCTGTTTAGCATAACTATTCCAGCATTTCTTGCTAATATTAGTGGTTTCTGCTCTACTTCCCCAAGGGAGGAGTTGCCCTGTCTGTGAATCAGATCCTGCTCTTTCGCACAGTATGGTTTTCTCAAGAGTATCTCGACGATTGCAGGAATACTTCTGGACAATCAGTGCTTTTGGGGTTACCTGTAGGGATGCAAAGAAGATAATTAACCAGTGTAATACAGAGTGTGTTACCTTCTCCTTAGGTAGCTCTCTGAAACTCCTGCACTGAATTCTGATGGGTAGGAAAAAAATTAGGAAAATAGAAAAAAAAAGTCCATTTTATCGCATCTCCCAGGTAAAGAAATTAATATTTCAGGGACTATTTCAGCTGAGCATCCTCTTTGCATATTTACAAGGAACTGAACTGGGAGTCCTCACTCAGGGTATGGCTCCACTCACCACTTCACTATGGTATGGCTGTGAAAGCAGGCTGATGATACATTGATATTTTTTCTTATAAGCACTGTTTTATTCTATTGCAAAACCTTTCAGAGGGAAAGAGATGGGCTACTTGAAAATGTTTTCTTTGTTGAAGTTTGTGCTGAATTATTTGTACTTAAAGAGCGACAAGATCATTTGCATGCTCTAGAAGTGTCAAAGCATGAAGAACTATCCTAATGATACCATCATCTAGGTACCTGTTTTTACCATCCACGAGCTGTAAAAATGTGTTTTCTTAGTTTATTTTCTCTCACTTACTCTGAATTCTTTCTAACTTACTAAGGATTTTAGTGATCAAGCAGAATTCTTTCCTCTCCTTGATCTCCATATTTAGTGATTTGCTTCAAGCCAAACTAGCTCTCTAAATCAATGCAAGTTACATTTTCACGCCCTCCTTTGTAAACTCATGGTCTTTGGCAGATTTGCAAAGTTACACTCAACTCAAACATCTCAACCAAGTCTTTGAAAGACAGTAAAGTATGTATACATGCATAAGAGATGAAGTGTGTTTGTTCAGGCTGTAATGACTCTAAAGGACTGCTGTAATAGATGTCGCTATACCATTAGTTTTATGCTCTATTCCATCATTTTTATGTGAAGGGATTAAAAAAGTAAAAGAATCTGAATCCAGTCAAGTATTTAGGACACCGGAAAGGACCCAAGCAAGACCCAGACATGTGTTTGCAATACAAAAGTGCTGTTCAGATGCTGATTTGATTCTGGAGGCATCTAAACTTGCCAGGCTTACTAGGCTTACCTACCTATTTGAGGGCTATCCACAGCTTTGCTTGGCCATGTCTATAGTGACCCCAGCCAAAGCAGTTTATGATTTAAGCTGAGCAGGATCTAAAAAGTAAGTGCTGCTCTGTTTAAATCCTCAAAAGGGCCAAATCCAATATAGGCCTTCAGGGAATATGTAAGACAACTGTAAAAGCACAGATTAGCCTTGCTCCAGTGTTTTAAAAATCAACTCTTAAGTGGCTGCTTTAAGGATTCAAGTCTGTGACACATGACTGAATTTACAGGCTTACCTGCAGCCCTTAATTAGATATTTGACCTCTGTGCTTAGTTGTTTGAGGTTTTTTCCCCTGCATTTTTTGTGCTCATAGATTGTGTTTCTTGAGCAGAGAGTTGAAATAAGAGTGGATAGAGACCCCTATATCTGCTTTTTTAGCTGTATCTCAGTGTTCATTGTGATCTACCAAAGAGATCCAGTTAGCAGCTATGAAATTTTAGGCATGTTCTCATGTGTTGGTCATTTCCATGGTGGAGACAAGCAGGCAAGTATTTGGAGTTTTTTTTATAGGACCAAGTCTTAGAAACAGAAACACTGTTTTCTGATGTTGTTATATTATTTCAAGTAACACGATTAATTGGAAGAAAAATTATGATGCATCATATTAGGATGGAAAGCCTCTTTAGTCATAGTAACCATTAGTAGATATTGAATAATATGTGTTGAAGATACATAATTTTATGTCTTTCAGCAAGTCTAGGTGTCATAGGTCTACCTGTAAGCTCCAGAGGAGCCAGTGGGGAAGATATCTGATTCACAGGTTTTCATTTTTAATATGTTCCTTAGGACTGGAAGATAGCTGGTGTTCTGCCCAGATTCAGAATAGACAAGCAGATTGAGCAGGGTAAGTATAGCCTGATATAAATCACAGTGAACATATGGAAAAGGCTGATTTGGGGACTCAGCTGATAGGGAATTAAAGGCCTTGAGTAAAATTGATTCTGCTCAGAGTTTTATGGAAAGTAGAGCTTGTAAAACAAATGATTGACAAAAACTTGATTTTAATCTTCTAATATCTGGTAAAATTATAAGTTTGGTAAGATGATGGTGTCAATGTAGAAGACTTTGAAAAGCATTTGACTTACTGCCACATGAAACCAATTAATAAAAACATGAATTGAACTATGTAACAAAACATACCAGACTTTGATGAACAACAAACTAGTTGGTAGGTCTTAATATAGGATTGTCAGTAAAGAAGTTTCATGGACTAAGTGACTTTCCCATAGTTGAAAATAGAGAGTGACAGTAGAGAGACTGTAAATTATGTCTGGATTGTGGAAAGTAAAGACCATTATGAATGCTTAAGTACATTCTCAGAGCCAAAACAGTAATGCTGAGTGTAGTGGCAGTTCAGGAGTGATGATTTTTTGCTGTATATAGAACTGCTGAGAACATTTAGAGTGTGGCACACAAGGCCATCTGCCTTTGTCAAAATGGCTTGAAAATTACTAAGTACCATTTTCAAACATCTAACCCTACCTGAAGCATCTGAATTAGTCCTGAGGAGATCTTGTTGAATTCAGGAGTTCTGTCTGCATAGTTTATTTTTCTTCCAGTTCTCTTTAAATGGATGTCCCTGTAACATTTACAGTGTAGCCAAATGCAAAGCGATGGGCTTAAGCTTCATAAACAGGAGATCACAGGAGATGATTTAGTATTTCCTGATGACTTTAAAGGATAGAGTTACAGGAGATTGTGACAAATCAAAAACTTGGAGGAAAGCAGTGTGATGTTTTCCAGGGTTCTAAAGGATGAGAAATAGTTCTAATGTGGTGTGCTTTTAGAAGGTTTTAAAAATTATTTCTTTTTATTGACACCTCTATTCAGACACTCTAAACCTGTGGTAAGTAGATTAAGACCAACTATGTAGGAATAGACCATAACTTGGATAATTTACATCTAATAGGTGAGAGATAGATGGGGAAAGCAAACCAATGGGGACTGAATTGACTAGAAGCTTATTTAAGAGCAGAATTTTGAATACTACTTGGGTCTGTCAGCACATACCTGGGTGCTCAGTCTATTATGTCATACTACCTCCATTAAAAAAAGTTAAAATTATTCTTGTTATATAGCATTATTTTTTCTAATAATGCTGTGTCTGTGCCACTTAGGTATTGTAACACTAAGTGCATTGTTATCTGTTTCTATTTGAAAGATTTTAATTAAATGGTTGTTTCTAATTAGTGTTTTTATTTGGCCTATTATTGCAAATACTAGATAATCTAAAAAAGAAGGGTGAAATTTGAAACCATTTGTTCAAAAATATTTTAAATCATCTTATTAATACTTGCAGAGTTAGCATAGTTATGTAAAACACAGAAGTCCTGTAAAGACCTTCCATTAAGTGATAAGGGTATTGCTGTTGTCCTCAAAAGCAAGCATTTTGTGCTTTTTGATTATAATCTTCAACACTTATTTTTAATGTACAAATCATTAAATACATTTATGCCATTTGTTTCTGTGGATATAAGACTGCTATGAAACAAATTTCCTTGAAAACTGTTTATTTTTCCTATATTCTAATTATATCTGTCTTTCACTGTGAGAAAAAAAATAGAGGCATTAGACAAATGAAGCAGAGGAATTGTTTTGCTAAGTAATAATTTTTTTCTAATCTCCAGTGTCTAACTTGAACTGCATTAATTCAATCATGTTTATATAGAAGATAATGCTTTTTCCCTAATCTTTATGAAATATTACAGTTGTTTCGTCTTGCAATTTAATAACCCTTTCACATTTCTTACACTGATCTTGGTTTCCATTCACATTTCTAAAGACCTTTTTGTCTTAAAAATAATGTAATTGAGTAGAAATGCATAATCAGTGATGCATCAAATCTCTGTGAAACAATATTACATTTAGAAAATGCTGTCTAACTTTGGACTAGGTCGAATTTCAGTAAACACACTTCCTTACACTCTTACATCCTAAAAAAGAAATATTGCAGCAGCACTTACAAGGAAATGAAACATGTTGTATGCTTCTGTTGAAGACAGCCAGAGGAAAAATGTGTCCTCTCTGGAATTTGGAGCCTCAATTGACTCAGCTTTGAGGTTTCAATTGATTAATTGTATTAATATTGTCTGTATTAATATTCGAATCAGAAATCAGCATTACTCAGTACTGGTATAGTATAGTAAAATACCCTCTGCGTGGGTGTGCGTGGGTGTGTGCATGTTTGTTCTACAGTCATGGATACTGTTCAGCTGTTAACACTCTCTTTGGCAAATACTGACCTGACCCAATTGTAATTCTATGGTTCCTGGACACAATTCAGGGAGTGTCAGAGTGAGTAGGTAGGATGGATACTCCTGCAGTAGAGGGGAAAGATGTGACCCATGATGTACCAGTGTCTTCTCCCGAGTAGCAAGCAAAAGGGCAAGAGGGAACAGTCTCAAATTTCTCCAGAGAAGGTTTAGATTAAATATTAGGAAAAATTTCCTTACTGAAACAATTATGAAGCACTGCAACAGGCTTCTCAGGGAAGTGGTTGAGCTTTCATCCCTGGAGGTAATTAAGCACATGTAGCTGTGGCTCTTAGAGACATAGTGAAGTGTCAGACTTGGCAGTGCTGGGCTGATAGTTAGGCTTGATGATCTTAAAAGTCTTTTCCAACCTTAACAATTCTGTGATTTATTTGCTCTTGAGCTCTTAAAATTGAGGAGATCCTTGTCCCTTTTATTTACAAAAGGAATCTTCCAAATTATCCCTTCCATATACATGTTGTTTTTCTTAACTCCTTCAGTGTTTGGGAAATATCTGGTTTGCTGTTTATAGCCAAATGGTCCCAGTGAAGAGACCACTGGGAACCAACTGTGTCTTGATCTTCTGCTGTATCAGGCTCACCTCAGGTGCCTTCATTCTTCTAATTGTGTCTTTCTGTGGGTCATTTTTAAAAAGTAGTTCTTTGTTTGGGCTTTCTTTTTTTCCCGAGTGAAAAAAAGTCAATGTCGCTCACTTGATCCTGGTTCTTTTGTAATACCTGCATAAAACCCTTGGCTTCTGAAATGACACTTTGTGATGAAATACTCTTGCACTTTGCTTATGCATTTTTATTTAACTGGACTCCTGTTTGCTATCCCATGGCTTCAACCCTTAGTCCATGTTGTTAGTCACAATCAGCATCTCATCAAGAAGCACAGAAGACTTAACAAGTGACATTTTGTTAGGTACATAGGAGGCATGCAGGTGTAGAAAATCATATTTTATACAAATTGGTGATCAAACTCCTGACCGAACTGTCACAATATATGTGTTTTCCTATGAAAAGGGTAGGAAAAAATGTCTTAGTTACAAGAGATCGTAAATAAATTATCTGGAGGAAAAGACAATCTGCTGTATAAATATTTCAAGTTTTGCAATTGAAGCCTTTACATTGATCTGCGCTTAGAGGCCTGTCCTTATTTTGTAGCAGATAATGTTATGTCAAAGCAGTGTTTAGTTCTACATAGCAGCTGTTGTATTCATACTAAATTATGCCAGATTTAATCTTTAATACATTCAGCAAGAGCACCCAGTTGTGCTGACAAACCTAAAATAATTTTCAATAATATTCTGTCGCAAACCCTTTGGGCACATTGGCTCTCTGAGGTTGAATTCCCATATTATAGCCAAACATTCCAGCAGTAGATTCAATTGGTATCCAACTGGAACTTTGCAGTAGCAGAGGTAGACAATATGAGACAATTTCTCAAGAGTATTACTTTCCCAGTCATTTTAATTGCCCCTGCCTGATTCACCAGTGCTTGTGTATTCATTTGTACTTGTTCAAAGCAAATGCAATTTGATTTTACAATACTCTAAAATCACTGCAATACTCATTTTACATGTCGAAAGAACAAAACAATAAAGTGGATAATCAGGTTTTCAGGGTTTCAGAAGGAGAACTGAAACGTTGCATGGAGAAGAAACAATAGAAGTCAAGGTTCACTTGTGCAGTTCTTCAAAGAGTATCCTGTAAATCCCAGGTCATGGCACAGAGAGGGCACCTTGGTAATTGCAGTGATACTGTAATGAGGAGACGACATATTATATCACAGTGGGTGAGAACCTAGTTTAACTGAGAAGAGCAGACAGCTGTGGTTGCTGGAATAAAATCAGCTTTTCTGGAGAGCACTTCATTGCAGGAAACATGCTGGAGTGTTCTCAGGCACTCTTGACAGAAGCTCTACTCCTTCCCCTTGCTCACTGCAGCAGGAGTGTAGTGAACTCTATGTGCCAAAATGGGATGGGGAAAGCACTTCTCACCTTTCCCAGCTCAACCCCCAGCAATTTAGGGTGCTTATTTAAAAAGTAGCAAAGTTCAGTTTGTTTTTTTAGGAAAGTCTGATTATATTTCATGCTTTCCTGCTACATGCCTGGACTTCTGAATATTTTTAGGTTGGCATGCCACCTTGACTGCTTGTGCAGTTCCAGTTTATATAAATAATTATGCAAAGGCCGGAACTATGGTGTCCTCTCTTCTGATGTGTTTTGTAATTTTTCTAATCTGCCATGATAAATAATTAATCTTTACATTACAGTATGCAGTCCTGGAGATAGTTTGGAATGTCAATTAGCAACTTGCCCTGTCCCACGATGCCCCAGTCAGCAGTTCCCAACAACTCCAAGAAGTACATGTCTAGAACTTTAACCTACTGGAATATTCTTATTTTGAAAGAAAAAACTGTTTTGCAGATAGTGATAGTAAGAATCAGGGAGTTTGATGTCCTAGGTTAGGATGAGAAGTAGAGCTCCACACCTCAGTTCTAGTTTCTAATTCCACTTTCGCTCAGAGGACTGTACAAAGAGAAAGAGAATTTACAGCAGCAATTAAGAGGCATAATTTCTTCTGTAATGTGAAAATTGAGGGAAATTCTTACCATAGACTGGCTTAAGTAATTTCAGGAAGCACAAACAACTCTTAATTTAACATTTGTAAAGCAGCTGCTTCTTTGCAGCTTTAACTCCTTGTGGACTGGATAGCTATGTGTTATATCTGTAGCCAGAGCTGAGCAAGTGTTCTCTTCAAGGTGCATTAATGCTGATCACTGTGAACTTCCTGATCCATCTGGGAAGTACTTTCTCAGTGGATGTTCATTTACTGAAAATGATTTTTGGATTTCTAGGGCTGCACAGCTCTTTGTAGGTCACTGGTGATGCTGATGGGGCTTGCAGGCAGTTTTCGCTCCTCCAACATTCTTCTCAGCAAGAGCTTGGTCCTGAATGCAGAAAATAAGAAGGGAACCAGAATCTTTCTGCATGGCTAATGTGATCTCTCATGCTTGGTTGAGGGGGGAAATCTTAACACGTTTCAAAGAACTTAAGTTTCGTTTCCGGCAGTTTGTCATATATGAAAGGGGGAGAAGAGTGTTTGAGAATATGCTGACAGTTAATTATATTTTGGTTTCAGGCTAGAAATGACAAAGAATTTTCAAGTTACCTATTTTGAGAGGAATCAGATATCCAGAAATAGGAGCCTAGGTACAGTACTCAGGATAGCACCTTCACACCTTCATGAAGTGTTGTGTATTCAGTCTACAGCTGTCTTATTAGAAAGAGTTCCAAAGTGGGGAGAAGCTGGGATACCTAACTCAAAGCTGCAGAAAGATTCTACAGTTTACTTAGCAAATTCATGACTTGACATGTTTTCATTGGAGTAGATGCCTAAAATGCCTCTTTCCAAGAATGGTGCAGGGTGCTTGAAAGAGACACTAGGTGGGCATTCAGAGCCTTAATCCTCTAAATCTACTTCAGAGGACTGTTATCTTTAGTATATACTCTTTTTTTAACTAGATGGACTGACTGGTGCTTTATCCTTCTTCGGAGAGGTATTTGTATTTCCGTTAAATAAGGTTGTGGGATTTCTTCATTAACTTCTTTCGGAAAGTGTTATGATCTAGATGACCTAAGAACTTGTGAATTTCTTGGATTTCAGTAGAATACATGATGTAACTCTTATGTTCAGATATAGTATTTAGACTGCTTGTGTTTCATAATATTATTAAGATGCGTGTGATCATTTAACTCTCCATTATATCTGCATATCGTTCTTTTGTTTTTTATTTATCAGGTTTCTTGTCTATATTTACATAACTACTGCAAGCTATCTAGTCTTATGAAGTTGAACTTCATTCTTCAAGTGTGATTTACTCAGTACAGCTTAAAATCATGATGAAAAAGATGAGCATATCTACAAGCAAAACTTCCCTGGTCCTCTTTCTGTGCCAAATTATTTCTGCACTGGATGTACCTCTTGACTGTAAGTATTAACCTGATAAATAAGTGCAGAATAATGGAAGATTGATTAAATAATTTCTGCAGGAAGCTGAAGGTAACTCCAAAATGGAGCTAAAAACAGAGTGTGTTTGGTCACTTCAATCAGGACATTATAATTATGAATATTTACACTGACTTTCTGAAGGTTTTCAAAACCTGTGCATATAAAGTGATTTGCATTGTTCAGTTGAGGAGGTGTAACATAGGATTATCACAGAATCCTTTGTTTGATCAAACTGAAAAAGGCCAGAAAAGCCCTGCTAAATGCTAATTATTTGTGAAATTAAGATCACATTGATATTTTTCTGAAAATCCCAGGACAATTCCTAGTGGCTGTAAACAATCACCCTTACCTTCAGAGAAGAGGTTCCCAGGAGCTGGTATGAGAGCTAGTAAAAAATTCAAATACCTAAAATTCAGAGCATCGTATCTTTTTTTGATGCAAAAGGGTAAGTAAGGCTCTTAGATTTCTGGAGTAGTGCCTGAAAACAGTTAAGAATTTTTTCTTAAAAGCATATTAGAAATGTGCTGGGCAGGGAACTCCAGCTTTAACACATGAGGAAATGCTTGGAGGAGGGGAAATCCCATTGTCCGAAGTTCTTGTCTAATATAAGACTCTATTAGTGGGGAACCTTGAAGATAGCACTCCATGCTGAAAAGGAAGCAACGGTAGCTTCTGTGTTTTACATTCTCAATAGCTAATTTTATTAAATTACTCATGTTTTAGGTTGCTGTTTTCTTTCTAAGATAAACATGATCACATTTTCAGAATTCAGTGGGCCATGTTGCGCCTCTCAGTGATGATTCATTTGTTAAACTAATTTCCAGGGAAGAGAACATTAGGGGTGGTGTTTAATTGATGGATTAATACATCAGTAAATTTGCCTGTGATTCTAATCTGCATGTTTTTCTTTACCCCGTGGTTTTGATACCTTCCTCCCTTCCAGAAATGCATGTTTTTCTTTAATAATCATTGACATACATTGCAAGTGCTTTGGTGGTTTTTTTCCCCATGCATTTTACAAGCCTATCAAACCAATGACCTGTATTTCTGTAAAAAAATCAATATATCTGAATGACATCCAACTTGTTGTGTTGCAAATGCTTTTAGAGGAATTATAAAATAATAAATAATATAATTATAAGGAATTATAATATATAAAATAAGCTATGGGTTAAGGAAGACTTTGAAAGTTTGATGACTAAATGAATGTGTTACTTTCAAAACTTAAATTTTCTCCTTAAACATCTTTGCAGGCTATAAATAGTCTTTTAAATCTATCTTGTAGTTTAGCAACTAATATAGATTCTGCACCTCTTTAATATTGTTATCTTAAGAGCAAGATTTTGGGTTAAATTTACCAGAAATGCATCAATAGACAAAACTTAATAGCCCTTTTGGATGTGTCATTTTAATTCTGTACTGAGAATTTAATTCCCTTCTACTTCATTCTTAATAACTTTGTGAGGTCTGATAAAGTCACAGATTTGAATTTTTATCCAGAAATTACATCTAGAATGATGGTATCGCTTTAATAAATAATGATGAGAATGGGCTCTGGGAGAGCACCACAAGGGAAGGACATAGATTTTTTGTGGGTCTTGCCTGAATATCCACCATAGAGACCTGGTGGTGAGAACCTACTTGATTAGTTGAATATTTAGGTTTCATCCAGGTTAGAAATTTCTATTCATAGCAAGTTCATTAGTTCCTAGTCAGTGTCTCCTCAAAGCAGGCCAGGAATGACTGAAAATGTAGGAGAGTGAGGGACATTTGGCCTATTGATAAAGAGAGGTTTATGCAAAACATTGGAATTAAGCAATAATTCCTATTAGCTGATTATTTTTTGTTTAGTTATTTTTCAAACCAGAAAGGGTTGCAAGTCTGTTGAGTAGGATTAGGTGCTTTTGTCTTTACGAGAGTAATTTTAGCCTGAAGCATTCTCTTTGTTCTTCCATGTGATCATATGGGTGGATTGATTTTGACTGCAGCATGAGCATAGTACACTCCATTAATTCTGATTTGCTGCTGTCACCTCAGCATTTGTGTTTTATGTCCTTGCAAGGCCAAAATCACATGGCATGGTTGCCATTAAAAAGTCAACACTTCAGGAAAGTTTCTCAGGCCAAGAGCTTTAAGATAAATAGTAGTAATAGTAATAATATCTAGATAGTACTCCCATTTATCTTAAGATAAATGGTAGTAATATCTAACACAATGGAAATTGTGGTTGGAATTTCAGGCATTGCTACATGGGTTGCAATGCTGAATGTTTTAAATGTTTTCTTTTCAATGGTGACCAATGTACTTGTCAGAGATACTTATCTTCCCTCTCAAAATTGCTAATTTTCTCTTCACTAACAAATGTTTCTCTTTAATCTCCATTTGTCCGTTCAACTGCTGATTCTGATGTGGGAATAAAAGCAAAACTTCTAGAAGAATGTAAGTTACTCTTCACCTAAAAATAGGCTGTGTGCTGCTGAAAATTAATACAGATTTTGCTGCAAATTGAATTTGCAGTCCAAAAATGTGTGATTCTGACATCTTGATAATTTTGTTTGCTGTATCTAGATGTTTTGTGCATGCAGTGTTCAGAAAATACTAATGTACATGAAACAACATTCTGATATTCTGAATAAATTAATTGTGTGATTTTTGATGGTGTGCTATTTGAACATTAAAATCTTCACTCAATATCAGTATGTTCAGTGTTTTATTACTACTTTCAGGAGTAAATATATCTGATAAAAAATTACTGGAATATATGTACTTTTGTACTATGTTACATATCTGATGCGGACATATTTTTATATCCACAGTGGATATAGCTATTTAAGTAGACCTCTTAAAGAACCCTAAATTAGGGTTCTAACTTAGCTTTAGTTTTATGGTTATTTTAATCAGTTTTAAGTGCAGTCCATGACACAGGAGTGGAGATTTCAGGTCTTTGGAAATCTGAGTTGGACTATCCTGTAGCCTGGGCAATGTTTGTGTCATATCCTTTTTCAGAGTGAATTTGCCATCTGATATATACTGACCCTGAGAAATGCCTCTGAGGGGGAAAAGGACTGCCTTCAAGTACTCCTAAAGAAATACACACGAAGGCATCATGTGAGAATGTTGCCTTCCTCTTTCAAGGGTTCTCCCCTGTGCAGTGAGGAGCAGAACCCAGTTTTCCGTGGCCTGTTCTGTTCTGATTAGCTGCTGTGTTTTGTTATGATTCCGTGATCTGATTTCTCTTCATCGCTGTTTCTTGCAGCTAGGGTTTTACAGACAGCTACCTCTGTCTGTGCAAAGGAGTACTTAATGTGTAATGGTATCCTTAAGGAAGACTTAAAAAAAATCCCAGTTGTAGAATTTTAACTGTCTAGAGTGAGGCATGAGAACCAAACTAACTCTAATGATTGAAATATTTTGTTCCAGTGGCTAGAAATTACCCCAAAGCACAAGCAAAGGGTATTGCTGGACGGGTGATTTACAGCACTTAGACATGGATGTTTGTGGGCATGTTATTAAACAAGTTTATTTAGGTGACACTAAACTATAAACATATGAATAATGTTGATGACGACACTTCTCACTATCTTACTATCACAAACGGTGTTTTTTAATGCTAAAATAGGCATAGATAATGGTAATAGGTTATAAATTACCATAGGTAGACACCAGCTACTTTGTCAGATGAATTAGTTTTGTTCTCTGTTACTTGTTTTATAGTAATTGAAAAATGACAAATGTTAAATGATTGCTTCTCTTGGAACATTTCCAGAGACTACATTCCTAATGGATTTCTTAAGGGGAATTGGTGCTTTACTTTTCCTACATGTTTGCTTTATTTGGAAACTAGATACTATTTTTGTAATTTTTAACAGTGTCTTTTGCTTGTAACATTTTTTACTCCTGAAAAGTAGTTCTTAAAAGCATGCTTTATGGATTAATACAATATCTTAGACAAAATAAATGTGTGGACATGCAGAGAATTTGAAAGTATACAAAATGTTTAGAAGCACAACGCAATGTATATTTGTTCCTTCTGTGTGGTACAAAACCATTTTGTTGAGGTTTATGTCTTGTAGCTCTTGATTTCAGATTTGTTGGACTTAGAATTTTGAGTGTCCTTTGGTTTTGTAAAAATCTGTTGAAATCCGAGGTATAGAAATGATATTTTCGTTAAACGTTTCGGCCAAGATCTTCATCCGCTGTAAATCAGGATAGCTCAGTTGGAAGATAGCATAGCTAGACTGATTTAGAAGGCTAGAGAGCTTCAGCCTCCTGACACAAAGGATACTTTAATCCCACTCTTCTGTCAAAGATGTGGTTGCTAACTGCAGTTCTTCTTTCTCTGCTTGCAAAATTGTCTTGGTGATACTTTGAAAATATTGTTGAAATCATCTCTCTTTGTTGTATTTCATAATGAAGTGTCACAACCTCCTACGATAACTCAGCAATCTCCAAAAGATTACATTGTTGACCCTCGAGAAAATATTGTAATACAGTGTGAAGCCAAAGGAAAGCCACCTCCTAGGTTAGTAGCTTTCTTTTTTTCTTTGATTGACCTAAGAGTATGGAAAAACTAGGAGAACATACTGTAATTTTTGTAAACTAATGAGATCAAGATTATATGTATGAATGTGCTTGCACATGCAGCAACATGCACACATCTGTACCTCTGTAAATTACACAGCTACCAGATAGCAGCACAATTTTGACTTTTACCACACTTGACATTTAAATGTTTCTAGAGTCATCAAGCAATTGTAGCATTTTTTCTGCTCAAAACTCTTAACAGTAAAATAATGCTTGATTATTACAGATGGATAAATGCCAATGGAACACACTAGGAGGCATGCTGTACTATGGAATGGATAATGTGCCAGGTTCAGACATAGTCTTTAAGGAGAGCAGGCATTAAATAAACTCAGGCTAATACTAATGCATTCAAATGTAATGTTTTGTAAATAATTCCATTTTATGATGCTGATCTTGAAATACAGTTTGTCAGAAGTTATGTAGTCTGTATCAGTCTTATTGATCAGCAGCCTTGTGTATTTAATAGCCTTAAGTTTTGGTTTTGGCAGAAATGGATTAGATTCCTGTTTGTTGTCCATTTTAAGATTATCTTTCAGCATCTTGAAATATTTGACAGCTACTCCTTTCAAGTTACTGAGTACCTGCACTGGAAACATCAGTAGCCATGATATATTCTGGCATTGTTAGTAACTGTTGCTGATGGCAGAGACTGCGAACATGGAAGTGTGCTTCTCTCTACTCTAGCAGTGTTATGCTACACCTTACTAGCAAGGTCCATGTAAAACTGCTCATTCAGACACAGACAGAGCTTGTTAGATGTATTTCTTCTGAATAACCAGTTTTATTTCTTTATTACTCCTGCTGGTTGCCTTGGCATCACAGTCATTATCATGCTGGGCAGCAGAATAGGGAAGATGGAGATTATCTGGGATGCACTCACTCTTTCTAGTGTTCCATTAAGGACAGGAGTTCCACAGAGCTGCTTTGTTTGCCAGCATTTTAATTTTGCTAGCCCAATACCATTTTTAAGAGTCTAGGTGTTTACCTAAAGGATCAGATGATTATTGTCCACTTTGGGACAACGGTATTGCTTCTGCAATACTGTTTATCTTAAACACTTCTGGTTGGAATTACCTGAGAGAAAAAGGGTGCTGCCTGTGAGACTGACATACCTGAGCCATGTGCCAAGGCTCTCTGCTGCACGTCTTCATCTTCCCCATCAAATATGGCTTTGTTTCTATGCTACAGAGGAAGGGACAGGTTTTAAGTAAAGAAATTTCTGACAAGTTTTCTAAGCTAGTGCTTAGTCTTGCTTATTTTTTAAGATATGAAACTTATTTAATTTGTATCAATAGTTAGTCTGTTTGGTCCATCTTGGTAACCTGCAAATGCATATTGGAACTTGAACTGCTCCAGAGCTCTGAAGTCAAAGGTGGACTTTCTTAGCCCACAGTGTGAATTGTGTGATACCAGTGTGATAACTTCTTATTGGTGAGAGCGCCTGGCGCAAAGATTTGTGGATGTGCCACTACCTACAACTAGAGCAGCAAAGACTCGCTCATCTCAAATTCAGGGGTTTGTACCACTTTTTCCACCTCTGATTTGAATCTACCTTACACTTTCTTGCATTTTTAATATTATTGGTAACAGAAACCTCACATTCTAAAACTTCACCTGCCAAGTTGTAAGAAAGAGGTTCACTGTTAATTCACTATGCATGGTAGTCCTCCCCAAAACACTGCATTGTGGTGCAGCAGTGCTGCAGGTCCAGTTCTTCTCCCCCCCAACACAAGGTGCAAATATCATGTCCAGTCCTGCTGGACCTGGGTCAGTGCACAATTTAAGTCAGTTAGAATTTGAGCCTTTCCAGTACCATTTACATTTACACTTTAGGAAGCATTCTAACCAGCGCAAAGAGTGTTTGTGCTTAAGATTCTGAAGCTAAATTGTAACAAGTACAAAAACTGCTGTTCACAGTGTCTGAAGCTGTGAGTGTTCAGCCCTCCATAGCTGTTGGTCAAGCTCTCTGTGACTATACTTCTGACCATAAACAGGACATAAGTAAGAAAGTGTTTATGGTCTAAGTTGTAGACTGTGAATCTCTTCCTTCGTGACAATTTTTTATGAGTTCTATCAGTCTTCATTTTTAAGGACTACTTTTCAAAATATCTATTGTTTTGAGTAGTATCAGTATAAATTTATTAGGTCAAATAAAGGGTCTCAGACTATATAATTTCTATTAGAGAATTATGTTTGCATTAGAATAGTGAAAAGGACTCAGACTCACCACAGTCTTTAATTCACTTGCATAACTTCAAAATCGCCAAACCAATTAAAAGAAATGGTCTCCTGCTGGGGCCTGAGATGACACATTTCAGCCCTGAGCAAGTTTTTAAAGACAGGTTTATAAACCCTTTCAACAATAGGTTTTATAATGGAAATGCTAATGCAGCTTTAGCAATATCAGTTCTTGCAGATGTTACTGCATCATTTTGAGTAGAAAGGAAATCAGTTCTTTTCCATGTATGATTAACCTCAGAAATTTTTAATGTGTTTTTAAAAAAATAATTCACTTTGAAATAGCTCCTGTTAATATGTTCAGCCAAATCTTTTATCTTAAAATATTGCCAGATTTCTTATAGTAAAATTTCGGTATTGCTTTATTAGTTAATTTAGTTTGGGAATGAGTCTTACTTATCTGCTAATGAAAACATAATATGTATTTTTGTTAATTGTTTTTTCTTCTTTTTCCTCATACAATCTACAAAAAGCAGCTAAGAATAAACTTGCCTTTTTGTTTTTATTGTTTTAGCTTCTCCTGGACACGCAATGGAACTCATTTTGATATAGATAAAGATGCCCAGGTAACAATGAAACCAAATTCAGGGACTCTTGTCATAAATATTATGAATGGTGGGAAAGCAGAAGCATATGAGGGAGTTTACCAGTGTACAGCAAGGAATGAACGAGGAGCAGCCATTTCCAACAATATCGTTATAAGGCCTTCTAGTAAGTAAAGCTCTTAATGTTCATAAAGTGTGAAACACTTTGGTTTTCTTATTTGCTTATGCACTTTTTGCCTTTTTGTTTTCCTGTCTTAAAACTTCAGTCATCCAAATGACCATGCTAGAAGTTATTGCCCATTTTCTAATACTGAGGTATAACACTTATTACAGGTTCTGTCAAATACATTTTTTACAAAAAATTAATTTTAATTTTTTAGACTTTTTAAAATTTAATTTTTTTTCATCTGGATAACCTTATAATACTTAAAACTGAGTTGTGTGTATGACACTACTGCTAGAATAAAATATTTACATCTGTAAGGCTTTAAGGATAATTTGTTGACATTGATGGCATAATTGATGACCACAATTTTTATTTTGTTTATGAAGTCTGTACTCCATAGTTTTTGTAATAGCTTTAAAACATAATAGATTTGAACTAAAAAGAAGTTAAAATTTTTCGATTATAGGTAGATTGTTTCTACAGCATTTTATGTGCTTTATCTCAGTTTAGTTTTCAAGCTTCTCAGCTTAATATGAGCTATTCTCACATCTTAATTAAAAAGTACGTGTATAATACTGCTTCAGGAATGCCTACCCCTTTTCTATTTTAGCTCATCACCTTTTTTTTTTCAGTATAGTTAAAAATTTGCAAGATACTGCTATAAAACCTTTAGTGAGTAGACAAAATAATTTGAATCGGTTGATCATACTTTCAATAATGTACTTTTCAAAAGTACATTATTGAAAGTACATTGATGAACTTTTCTTCCAAGAAAACATAAAAAAGGACAAAAATAAAACCTTTAGCAAACATGAAAGGACTTAACATTCTGATGGATGTAGTTCTTTCATTTCTCTGGAGTACTTTGTGCATTTTCCCTTTAAATTTTTGAGTTTTTTCCAATTCAAAGTTTGTGTGTGTGTCCAAATCCCTTTCTGCAGGATCGCCTTTGTGGACGAAAGAAAAGCTAGAACCAAATCATGTTCGCGAAGGTGATTCCCTGGTGCTGCACTGCAGACCTCCTGTTGGCTTGCCACCACCTATCATATTTTGGATGGATAATGGTGAGTTTGTTTTTTATGCAGTTGACTTCTTGCAGTTTTTCTACATAGTAGATCATAGCTTACCAAAACCACAGATCGTGAAGTTTCCCTCTAAGTTAAAATTCAGTGAATTTCCATTTCTGTAGAACAGAGGAAACAAGCAGACATACAGCCCAAAAGCACGAAGCCAAAAGCAGCTGGAGATCTTAATGTAAGTTGTAGATTAACCCACTGGGGATGAATGGGTAGACAAGGGATCTCATCAGGAAGCTTAGAAATGTCTGTACATGTACTAAGGCACAAACAAGTGTAATTGAATGAATGTGGAGTCTGCAGATCATAATAATAGCGTGTGTCAATTATATTTAACATAAATGTGTGCTTTCTTTCCCTCAGCTTTCCAAAGGCTGCCTCAAAGTGAAAGAGTTTCCCAAGGTCTAAATGGAGATCTTTATTTTTCTAATGTACAACCAGAAGACACCCGGGAGGACTATATCTGCTACGCAAGATTTAATCACACGCAAACTATACAGCAGAAGCAACCCATATCTGTAAAAGTCTTTTCAAGTAGGTATTGCATCACCAAATTACATACTCACACAGTATTTATGCAGAGTTCTCAAGTTACATGCTAAAGTTAAGCAGTGTTATGCTAGAGAATTTTTTCATTTCACTTTTGAATAAGAAATTACATTGCTGTATGAACTTGAAAAGTAATCTCCAGTTTTCTTGATAGATAATTGATTTTAAAAGCTATAATTTTTCACTTTATAAGGCTTTGTATTTTGAAAGAATGTTTAAGATTTGCTATATACAGTGTAAAAAATAGCAGTTTTCAAATGTTTTTCCAGTGCAAGAATATGAAGTTATTATGATTATTGTAACTATTGAAGCAAATTAATCAATCACTTGATTAACTCACCGTGGCCATGTCATCACCTTTTGATTCCCAGAACTTTTATTTATCCCTTTTTTATGCTTTCTTCATGATATTCTGTTTATTTCAGTGGATTCATTGAATGACACTATAGCTGCTAATTTGAGTGACACTGATATTTATGGTGGTGAGTTACACTGGTCCCCACTGATACTCCTTGTTTTACAGTAGCATTTAGTTAACTAACTTCACCTCCATGGCTACTTAATCTTTTGCTCCTTTTTCAGTTTCTAATAAAGGTATCAATTAGTGCTGGTGATAATACATACTTTGCAAAGGGACTGCACAGTGTGATCCTTTCAAATATTTAATTTTTCAATACTCTTGTAACCTATGACTTATAGAAAATATAAACACTTATAATAAAAGAATGCTTTCACGCTGGTGCAGATTTTAAAAACTACTTCTATACTGTGTTGATTTTTTAAAATATTTTTCTTCCAATTTACCTAGCAGTTTGATTATGTTCATTATCACTAGGACTATTCAATGTCATGTGCTGCATAATAAATAACAACAATTAAGCACCTAACAGATCCACTTCACATTTAATAACTTACTGAATGTACCAATAAATTCATAGTGGTAGGATAAGTTTTGTTTGTTTGGTGTTTAAGCTGGTCTTTCCATTAATCTATGTTGAATGGTCTTTTGTATGTTCTGAATTAAATCCTCCTGAACAGATGTATGTGTGTTTAGCAAGGCTGACTGTGGAGCACCACTGATTCTAGATTCTCCACTTGATATTGGGTGACATAGAAAGTACTTGATATTTTTTCTATTTTTTTGTCTTTTTCTTTGTGAAATGGGGCTTTGTGCATATTAAACCATAACTTACATTAATCTAAAATAAAACCTGGGCACAGAATATATTACTTGCCTACATAAAAATTACATGTTATTCAGGAGGGACAGACAAGAAATAAGTACCTGAACACAAACCAATGTATTAGCTACAATTAGTGAGGAAAACACTGTTGGGTTGGCTCCCAGCTCAGAAACACCATGGGTAATTGTTCTGAGCGCTGACAGCCTGGCCAAGTGAGTCTGCAGCCCCTGGGTAGGTGAGTTGTTGCTGTGACTGTCAGCTGCGTTCTTGACTCTGGACTGCTCTGTTCTCCCACAACTTTGAGTTGATTGTGTACATGTTATTAAGGAATTCACAACACATGCTGGATTAAAATAAAATGTTGTATTTATGCTAATGTATCAGTAAATCCTGTACCCTAACAAACTTCGAGTTTATTATGTTTCTAATCCCATTTTTAAAAAACAAAATTATTTACTGTAATGGTTTGGACTCTTACAGCACTTCAGAGCCACTTAATTCTATATATTAATATTGCTACAAGAGAACATTAGCTACTCACAGAAAACACTCTATAATTACAGAAAACTCTTATTCTGAATTCCATGAAGGCATAATAGGAAATACCATATTCTTCAAAAGCCAACAGAGTATAATATCAGAAATGAATCTTCTATTTATAGCTGCCTGTTTACTGTGCTTATTGATACAGGTTAATCAAGGCTCTATATTGCAAGACTGGGGAACAGCTTAAATAGAAGTTAAATATATAGTAAGAGGAAAATACCAGGATTAATTTCTGAAACAATGCCTCACATGGTCTAGAAAATGTTAAAACATATTCCAAAGCAGACTGTACCTTTCACTCCCTTGGTTTATATTTCTGATTAAAAATAACTTTGCTTTGTTATTATTTTGATGGAAGCCCAGGAATTTTCAGTAACACTCATTCTTGCATTGTGCCTCACAACAGTGGCCTTACTCTCCATTATAGTTCTATTGAACGAAACAGCAGCTACTTAGGATTAAGACTGCACAGTTGCCTATGTAAAAGCTTTGTATCAATTGTTCCTGTCTTTTAATAATAACATTTTTCTTCTATGTGTTCAAAATTGTGGCATTTAACAGATATGTCTGTCAAAAAACTAATGTGTTCAGCTTTGTAGTTGCACTGCACAATGATTTTTAATCAAATGGCCAATGTGGAGCAAAATCTCTGTTCAAAATGTGAAAATGAATGTATGCACTTGGTTGATATCAGAATAAAATTTAGAAATTAATTGTTTTACTACTTCTTGTTCCAGCAAAGCCAGTTACAGAAAGGCAGCCAGTTCTTCTAACACCAACAGGTAGCACAAGTACCAAAGTGGAGCTCAGAGGAAATGTGCTTTTGTTGGAGTGCATCGCAGCAGGATTGTGAGTTACTTTTGAGACTTTTTTTTCTAAATAGAAGGAAATATTTCAGACATACTTAAAAACATGACCACTGTATAAGCGTATGTGTTTCAAAGAAGCAGAAGTGTAAAATGGAAAGAGCTTTTTTAAGGAACTCCATCATTTACTTGGGCATCAGCAGACTTTGAAACTGGCTATGAATGTGTATGGCCTCTGCCTTCTCCTATCCCCAAACCCTATGCACAGGGTGTGGGTTTTGCCAGTATTTTTAAAGGACACAGGCAAGAAATGCTATAGACTAATCTCAGGCACGTATCCACAGATTTGCAGTCAGGAATAAAGCTTCTGTTGTTTTCCTAAGTTTGCAGTCATTAGGTTCTCAAATTATACAAAAATAGATAATAATTTGCTGTCCTAATCCAAGAAAACTGCTTATATGTGTTAATAATTACTTAGTAGTGCTAGGTGGGAATTGTTAGAACAAATCTTCAGGTCCTTACATCTAATTTCTCATTGTAATTGAACTTAATTGGTATTTGTTTCTTCAATGCAATGCAAGTTTGCTTCTGCTGGTTATTGTGCAAAAAGAAAATTACTAAGAGCAATTTAACTTCATGAGTTAGGTTGACCTTTAAATCAGTTTCATTCTCAGGAAGAAATATGAGAATAGATTGGTTATGGAATAGAAGCAGAAAACCTTTAGTACCTATTTCAAGAACTGTAAATATGTTTGCAGTGCACAGAGGCAGAGTGCTCTCAGGTAGCCATGTGGAATGCCAAGAATTGCAAATCATGCACCACAGCACCACACACACGGGTTCACTTGCATGAGATCCACAGGGCGTGCTCAGCACAGCTTGATCTGAGCTCAGTGCAGTATTTCTCTCTCAGCTGTGCCCTGCTCAGGTGCCTGCCCCAGCAGCACCAGCAAAACCACCCCTGTGAGTAGAATTAGCACCAGCCCAGGTAATCTTCATCTGCAATATAGTTATATGCCTTTTGACAACCCTACAATAGAAGTATTAGGTGATCCAAATTCCAGTAAAATGGCTGGATAAAACCAGTGAAAAAAATAGACTGTAGTATACTATATGGCTTTGTGTCTTTGGCTGTCATGTAATTAAAAAAGCAAATAATCGGTGAGTGAATACTTGTCTACAAAGGGCCAGATGCAGATTTTATTTGAAACAACTATTCCTAATCACTGACACCATAATTAAAAGTCATCTTTGCTAGGTGTCTGTGGTATAAAATGTGTGATATTAGACCGCTAAGGGAACATTTGCTTAGAGCCATTGCTATTTGAGAGAGCACATTCTATTCAGTAAGTAACAAATTGCAATTTCTTGTAATTTTCAAAGTATATTTCCACGTGCTTGAACAATTTTCAACTTCTGTGGACAACATGGGGCATGGCCAAGATTTAGACTCAGTGCAGTGACAAGAAGTTGTACTTGGCTCAACAGTGACAATTTTTCTTGATTTTGCACAAGAAATGTTTCTGTCTCCTTATAGCTCTTTTGTGAAGTGTATGATGTTCATGAAGCATTAGGATATTGTTCACACAAAGGACAATTATAAACTTGTCACTTTATGGAAGCTACCTTTACAAGCACCATAAGCATCAATTTGATAGTAGAATCTTGTCTTCATTTATTAACCATCAGGTTTTTAGGTCAATCAGCAGACAAATGTATTCTGTAATTATTAATCCTCTGAACAGATGGCCATTGACAATGTTAGTGAGACTTGTCATTTCTAGAAACAAATGCTGGCATATTTTTCATATTTGTTGGATGTGGCCCAGAATCTGAATAGAGGCTTTTAAAATAATTATTTATAAAACATATATTAAAAATATTAATATACTGAACTCTTACCTCCCTTTTCTTCAGTCCTTAAATTTGATCTGTGCTTTTACTTCTCCAGACCCACACCGGTAATCCGCTGGATCAAGGAGGGTGGGGAACTGCCAGCCAACAGAACATTTTTTGAAAACTTTAAGAAAACTCTGAAGATTATAGATGTTTCAGAAGCTGATTCTGGGAATTACAAATGTATAGCGAGAAATGCATTAGGTTCGGTTCATCATGTGATTTCAGTAACTGTGAAAGGTAATACTAAAATTATCCTTAATGGAGTGTTGTCAAGGGTCCAGAATGTAGGATGGAAGCAGGCTGTCTAGGATGAAGTATAGCTAAGAGGATGAATGATAATGGTTAAAAATCACCCTGAGGAAACATTCAACTGTCTTGAATTCTAACACCAGAAGAGCTTTACTATCTTTAATATCTTTCTCATCTTTTAATGTTACTTTGTAAAGCATCAGGCTAAACTGGTATTTTACTGTAACAGTAGTAGGATAATGCCTTAGTTTGCATTCATTTTAAATCCTTTGATTATCTGTCATTAGAGTGCTTTTTTCTCTTGCTACTCTATCTTCCTCCTTATCTCTCTTCATCATTTCATCCTCATGTTCTCCATTTTTCTTCATTCATGTAGCCCAGATTATTTCTTTCCTCTATTTTACTATTGTCTTACAGTCTTATGTTTTTCTTCCTTTTTCTCTTTTACTGTTATTTCTGTTCCTATCTTCTTCGTGTTTTTTACCCGAGATGATGCCTTATAGTTCTAAAAACATTTGCAACATGTTTGTCTAAATAGGAATTGTAAGTATGCTGTGAATACCATGAAACAAAAAACTGTAATGACAGTTAATTAGTCATTGAAATAATCAGCTGTATTGCTTACTTTGCATACTAAGTAGTCACTTATTTTGTTGTAGATCAGCATCTTTTTATGATCACATTTAACTTCCTTTCTAAGAACAGAAGTTTAATTTTCTGTTTGCATCTGTCCATCAATCCAAAATCTGAAAATTAATTGCAAGATGTGATAATATATGCTGTTTGTGGTTATTTATTGTATAAAAGGATGGAGAAATATGTGAATATCTTCTAGTAAGGTCAGTGTTTCACCCATTTTGATCTCTGTTTTTATCTGTCTCAGGTAAACATCTGGCCCCACTGCAATCAGCCATTGAATTGAGTGAGACCAAGGATTTTGCCATTTTAAAATTTCACTCTTGATATGAAATCCTTTTTTGTTATCAAACCTAAATTAATTCCTAGCAGCCTAACTACTAAGAGCATGGATATCTCTGAAATTAATCAGAAGACCACTGCAGTGTCTGCAAATGCCATACACAGATAAATTTTGCTCTCTTTAGGAAAGGCAAATTAGATTCAAAGCAGGCAACCCTAAATAAAACAAAGCTCCTCTTGTTATTTTTCTCAGAATTTTAATGCAGTGGGTGACCAGGGGGTCAGTTTGGCCAATGTATGTTCTATCACTTAATTGAGTATCACACACACACACATATATTTATATTTATATACACACATATATATGTACATATACTGTAACAGTATAGCTGTAAGTCTATATCTACACATAGCTTGTTTGAATTATCTTCTGATTACTATGCCTGAGCCTTATGGTTTTCTGTACATAATTTTGGAAAATAATTGCTGTCTTTCTTTTCTTAAACCCAGCTGCTCCATACTGGATAACAGCACCCAGAAATTTGGTTTTGTCTCCTGGAGAAGATGGAACATTGATCTGCAGAGCTAATGGCAACCCAAAGCCTAGTATAAGCTGGTTAGCAAATGGTGTTCCCATAGCAAGTAAGATTCTTAATTACCTTACAGGAGCATGAGTAAGAAAATATGAGGAGTCTCAGGGTGGTTTTTGTCAAAAGGAGCTTGTATTTATGTAGTTTTTTCCTGACAGGTAATGCTAAATCATAAAAGATGTGATAAAATACTGTCGTTCGTAAAAGCTGAGCAACAAAATGTGCCTTTGAGAGAACTGAAATGTGTAATCATGCTCCTGGTTCTTCTGTGTGGCATTCTGCTGGTAGTATCTTTGTGGCTATTGGATGGTGCCTCTCACAGGGCCATTGCTGGGAGGTCATTGTTACCCCGTGTTTCTGTGGCAGTCATGTCTGCTAGGTCTCTCCTTTGCTGCCTCACTGCAACTCTAATATTGCCTAGGAATCCTAAATGTGACATAAAAAGTGAACTTCCCACATGTGTGGATATACAGAGCACTTGTAGGATTTGCAGTACACTGCAGGATTTGCAGCTTAGTGTGTGTGAGCCTTCCAGGCTTCAGCTCTAAGAAGCTGCAGCAGCAAAACTGTCTGAATGTGTCAGCAGCTACCTGGCAAACAGATTATGCCAAGTTGGTGTCAAAGAAAAGGAACCCCTGAGGCAGTGGAACAGTTGCTTCTGTGTGCATGGGTAAGAAAAGCAGCCCTGAACTGGTGATTGAGCCACTTAATTGCTGCAGTGTTAGGACTGGCAATGCTGTATGACAGACACAAGGTAGCTGCTATATGTGGTACAACATGCCTTGGAAAGAACTTGCTGGAGGACACTGCAGTGTGTTGTCAGCTGGGTTTGCACTGAGTATATCCTGTACTCTAAAGTCACACTTGGTTCTTCTACCTTTATCCTTCCCCTTTCTCAAAACAATAATAAAAAGCCAGACAGTCTCACCTGTTGGCTCATGAGAGATAATGTACTCTAAAATACTGGTCTGTTTAAAGTATGGCTGTCGTCGGTTGGACACAAGGTTTTCGGGGTGAAGGAAGAGACGAGATGGGCTCTATGATCAGAAGGCTTGATTTATTAAGTTATGATATAAACATCTATTATACTATACTAAAAAGAAAAAGAAAAGGAGAGTTTCTAGAAGCTGCTAACTACTTAAGAATAGAAAGTAAAGAATGATCAACAAACTTTGCTCTCTCGGACTGTGTCCGAGAGAGCTCAGTTCTGGATTGGCTATTATTTCTAAACACTCAATTTGGGCCAATCCAGAACTGACTTGTTGCATTCCACAGAAGCAGATAACCTATTGTTTATGTCTGGTTGCTGAACTTCTCAGCTTCAGCAGGAAAATCCTAAGAGAGAATTTTTCATAAAAGAAATGTCTGTGACATATGGCAGTGTCCCTTCTGTCACTTTCAGAAGTTTAGGAGTTGTTTAAGTCTGTCGAGGAAATATAATTCAGCCAGTTTGGGACATGGAGAAGGATTGTCTAGGGTCAGAATCTAGGTAATAGCAAGAAGTAAACAAGAACCCTCATTAGATTTCTTTGAAGTATTCGGTATACAAAAGAGAGTAACCTTATTTGTAGGGGAAAAAATGCAAAATAAGGGTATATATTGAAAAAAATAGAATTATTTAGCAAATAACCCATTTAAGGAATCCTAATTAAATGGAAGGTGAGATCTACAGCCTGAGACTTAAATTGAGAAGTTTCCATTGGTAAATAAGGTATGTAAACTGACATTAATCACCTCATCAAACAATGGCAAGACAGGAAAAAATGAAAATATCAGTGTAATTTTGTATAGTATATATTTAAAAGGAAATATATCATAATGCATTTGTTATCATCAAAGTTTGGTATCTGTCCTTCACTTTCCATTCTGGGTTTTTGGTGGTCTCATCTTCCTTTGTTGTTTTCTGTATACTCACCATTCACTTTTTGTTTATTTCTTTGGAGGGATTTTTATCCTGCAGTTCTTGTAGTTTAACTATTATTTCAGGCCTCCTGACTAGTAAAATCTTTTTCATCTGGCTATGAGAGTCAGCTTTGCCTTGCTCTTCTTCCTTATCAAAGCTGTAGGATGTTCAAACAACCAACAAGTACATTTTCCAGAAAAGCAGTGGTGTGTTCTGCTTTCTTTCACAGTAACAGTAAAACATTAAGAAACAGAGTTTCCAGAAGCAGCTGCAGGATGCCATGAAATTTCCTAAATACAAGGAAGCACATATTGGACTGGCCTTGAGGAACTGGTAGACAAAGTCTTGTTGAGGATATTCAGTAAAAATTAAAAGACTTTAATTAAATTACCCACTCAAACTCAGTAGGGGAAAAAAAAGAACACAGGAAATAAGTAAAGCTCAGCCTTATATTAAAGGTCACTTTCACTGCTGAGAAAAGCTAAGTCTTATCCACATTAAATATTTAAGTGCAAGCTCATTGGATGCTCTAGTACACTGCATCTGTCAGGGCATCTATGAGAGGCATCATGATCACAGAAAGTGCAGTTCTTAAGATTCTTGTGATTTTTTATTATTCTGAGTTATCAAAAGCTGTTCTGGAAATTACCAAGTACAGTGTGCCTTTTTGTTCACTTGTTACTAAATTATAGAATTGAGCCCCTCATCTTCCAACTGAATGATTAGGAAATCACTGTAAAAGGGAACTAAAGCAGCTGTTTCTGCTTCAGGGCAGTGCTGAGAGAGCTACACCCATGGCAGGATTTCAAAGAAAAAGAGCTACATTTGAATTTCAAAGCCCTGCTGTCATCATATATCCCACAATGTGCCTCTTGTGGCCTGGTAATCTGTTTGCAATACTTTAATTTTCTGTTGGAAAGCACAACTGGGAGATACTTAATTCTTCTGGTTTTGTTTTTCCATAATAGAGTCAGACAAGGAAGGAGGAATGTTGAAGAAAGAACTATTCGTCCATATCTCAGTCAAAGGCTGAGGTTTAAATATCTATAGGGAAAAGGCAAAAAAAAAAAAAAAAAAAGAGAAAAATGTAGTGTGTGTTAGCAATGATAAAATAAAATTGCAATGGTGTGAATTTTATTCAATATTCCAAAAATCTGAGTGAAAAAATATTTTCTAAGTCAGATTCTAGGTTTCCCTGAAATATTTGAATTAGTTTTCTTCAACAGTCATGCTGAAAACCAGCATTTCTAAAAAAAAAACCCCTTCTTTAGATGTGTTGGAATGATAAGGACCTAACCTAACCTCCTAATGTTTACTCACAGGAGTATGTTGAACTTATGTGCCCAGTCCTGCTAAGGTCAATTAGAATTACTTTGGCAAGTAGCAATTGAAAGTTCAGGCCACGACTCTATGTTGCCTTGTGCTTCAATTAACACTCAAGATCTGCATTATTTATATCACTGCATAAGCCATTGTGTCTCACTGCTTAGATATTCAGCATGGTTTTACAAAAGGGAAACCATGCATGAAGTGTCTCAACTTTTAAGAAAGTAACAATCCAAAACTTTCTTACTTAAGAAAGTAACAATTGGGAAGGGGAAACGCTTTCATAATTGGACTTCAGAAAGGCATTGCAAATACTGTACAAAAGACTGTTTTTTTGGTCCAGTGGTTTATAGTTCATGGTGAGCTATTAAATATTAGATACGGACACTTAGATTTATACAAAGTAGTGCAAAGATGCTGTTTATCTTTTTCAACACATTCTTCTCTTATATTACAGTCCACATTGAATCTCTAGGTTTGAGTTAGTCTCCATTAGTACTCACACTGAATTTAAGGGAGAAACATTAGCCCGTAGATTTCTTTCATGAAAGGCCTTGATAATCCCTGGCTGAGAGATTCATCATCCATCGTTTTCTCTGAGAGTACACACCAAAAGCTGTTCACTCCAGCCATGGGAGGGTGGGGAGGAATTTGCTGACCCTAATGCCCCCAGTGTTTCAGTCTTGGAGAGAAGACTGCATGGGAAGATGTTTATCCACTGCTTCTGCTGTTGTTGTGTTGGAACTTTGCATCTGGCCTAGGAACTTCAGCAGATGAAAAACCTTTGATTATCAGTTTTTTTTCAGTTCTCCACAAAATAGTCAAGGGTGGTTATAGTTAGTGCAGGTAATGCTGTGCCTTTGGAGACAACAGAGCTGTCAGAATCAGAAATTCTGCAAGAAAAGGATTTCAGTGATCACAGGAAAATAATATGCTGAGGAGCAAGCGAGATTGGTAAGAAAAGGAGAATTATGTTCTTTACCATTTCAGTTATCCGTGTTTTTTTAATCCAGATTTTTTCCCTTCCAGTTTTAAGCGTAGCAGTATGTTTTAACTACTTCTGTTCAGAGAGCACATGTCATTCTGTCTTTTTTTTCAAGGAAAAAGAGTAATAATGGTGCCATTGTGGTTATTTGAGCATACTAGCAAAAGTAATTGCTTAGATTGTCAAAAGTTTATGAAACAGATGGAAGTATGCAATTAAATGAACAGAAGTTATTCACAGTGCTGATCTCTAACTACAACAAGAGGCATCTGATGGAGGCCCTGCCTTCTCTGTTTAGGAATATGCTGAACATGACTAGAGTCAAGAAGCTGTATCATTGTACAATGTGATGAAAAAATCAAGTGAAACGAGGTCTTTGTTCAGAAAGGACCAAAACACATTCATAAGCTGAGATTCCATGTTATTGGGAGCAAATGTTGGCTGTTAGATCGCACGTGTTCACCTGTCTTGTTACAGCAGCAGAACTCCTACAGCAAATCCTTATAATTCATTATCCTGTTTGTACAAGCTCATTTTAAGTATTATGTAGGTTTCTGCTATTTTGCCTATCAGTGCCAAATTCAGATTTGTCTAATGTGTTAAAAGCGTTTTCTCCTTCTCATGCTGCTATCATGTAATGTGACCAGAATATTCATGCATACAAACAAGCAGTGTTTGAGTGGCCCTGCCATTACTCCTTTTCCCCAGAAAAAGATTTAATTTTTTTTTTAAGTGGTAGACTGGAATATGGAATGGGCTGAAGTACTGCATGCTATTTTTCCTCAGGTTTTACTAGCAAGACTGACCTTCAGGAATCCCAGGTCCCAAAAACCTGGGGAAAAGACTAGAATGAGATGTACCCTTGCTGGAAAAGGATTAGGTCAGGAGCAAACTGAACATACCTAAGTGCATGGCCCCTAGTGGGATGCATCCACAACTGCTGACTGAGCTGGCATGTGTCATTGCAAGAACAGTCTTGATAATCTTTGCTTGATCATGGTAACTGGGAGAAGTGCCTAAAGATGGAGAGAAAGTAAATGCTATTCCTATCTTCAACAAGCCAGAAGGAGAAACCAGGGAACTATCACCTTTATCCCTGTGAAGGTGATGGAGCAGCTAATTCTGCAAACCATTTCAAGGCACATTAAAGACAAGAAAACTTTCAGGAGTAGTTTTCATGGCTTCACCAAGGGGTGACCAGCTTCATGTATTTCTATGATGAAATGGCTGGCCAGATAGATGAGGGTGAGAGTAGTGGATAATGTATGCCTGCCCTGCAGTGAGGCCTTCGACCCTGTCTCCCATTAGATCCTCATGGACAAGCTGTTGATGTGGGGCTGGATAAACAGCAGACAGGTGGATAGAAAAATGGCTGAATGGCCAGACCCAGAGAGGGTGATCATTGGAACAAAGTCCTGCGCCTGAGGAGAAACAGCCTTAGTGCCAGTACATGCTGGGGGCCATCCAGATGGATAGTGCCTTAGCAGAACAGGACTTGAGCATCCTGGTGGATGCCAAGTTGACCATGAGCCAGCAATGTCGGAGGCTAGCATTATCCTGGGCTACCTGAGACAAAAGTGTAGCCAGCAGGTAGAGGAAAGTGATCCTTCCCCCATCTGGACACAGTTCTGGATAATTGGATCCAAGTGGCCCTGCTTGAGCAGGAGGTTGGACCAGATGACCTCCAAAAGTCCCTTCCAAGCTCAATGTTTCTGTGTCTGTAAGTGCAGCAGTGCATGCTTCAGACCATTAAAGAAGCTGTATTCAACAGACAGTTAAATAGATGTCTGTCTTAACAGGGAGCTTTTGAATCAGTGCCCTTCAGCATCCAATTGGCTTGACCAATTAACAGAAAGCACCAGCTAACCTGACACTTCTGCCTTCTTTTCTCATGGGACCCCAGCTTGAAGCCCTTTTCAGAGAACAGGCACCTCCTTTCCTTCAGATAGGTGAAAGGGAATATCTCCTGTTTTCCTTCAGTACAGCAGTGGGAAGGGAAGATGCTACCCCTCTTTTTCTATAGTAATTTAGTGGTTAGATCATTCTTTTCAATGCAGTTCCTTCAGCCATAGAAGATTGAATTAATGGCTTCCATCTCTTAGGAGGGGCCCTGCCATCACGCTGTAAGGAATTACGTGTTTGAGTGTGTGTGAGGGGGGTAGTCTGTGCACCCATTAATGACCCACCTGGGTGCAGAAAGTGCTGCAGGCATCAGAGGGCATGAGTGGAGGGAAGCCCAGAGCCCAGGGCTGGAAGCAGCCATGCTTGGAGTGGCTGTGGGCAGTTCTCCTTCCTCGTGGGAGAGCAGTTGTGCCTGTCTTCTGTTGAACTGTGATTTGTATGCAGAAACAGACTGCTTCCCGCAGCTGACTGGCCTGCCTGCTGGGCTGCTCACCTGCTCTGGCTATTTTCAGCCCATGAATCTTTTAATGCAAATGGCATTTACGTAGAAAAAGGAGGCAATGTGAAACATGGAACACAATAGGAAGTAAAGCAAAAGAGAGAAAAATATGTGCCAGCAACTCAGAAGTCCAGAGAATAAGCATTTAAAATCTCAGTAGCGCCTTTTTCTTCCTTCCCTCTGAATTTTGAATTTGTGTTGTTGATTTGAACTGAGACTGATGGAAGATGAGAAAAAACGGAAATGGAAATCTGTTCTTGAGGCAGCTGTTTGGAAATTGATGTATTTACAAATAGGCCATGAAAAATGGCCTTAGATTTCATCCAAGCTGGAAATACCCTTAAGCAGAAGCACAGAACTGTGGTCCCTTCATCTGGTTTCTTTTGTAGAGAAGTCAGTAATACATACTTTAAGAAAATGCAGGAGAAATGTCTCAAATTTCTTCGCAGATGAGAACTAAGGTAGTGTCTGAATCAAAAGGTTCCTGTCACAGAAAATTGATGTTAATTTACTTGATTGATTTTTTTTTTATGAATTCAAATAAGAATTTCCTTGTATGAGAATATGTTCCACAAATATACTTTTTTCAACCTTCAGTAAGGGTGTCAATTTTGATGATGCAGTCAAACTATGATGCATTTATTTCCATATAAATACATCTATTTTTCATATTAGTAGAGTGGTAATTTTACCATTAATTTTCATTGTTAATAATACTTGTGCTTTTTAATACAATAATAATACATCTGGTCTTATTTAGTATGTTCATAAAATATTAAACCATAGATTGCACATTTTTATGCAGTGTGGTGTTATAAGCTAAGTTTTTTCTTCATTATACTTTTTTAATGCCATTCAGTTGTATCAGAACTGACAGCTCTTACTCTTCTTCAGTATTTTCTTAGAATTTTATTTTCAGTTATTTCTTGGGTGCTTCTGTGGTGCAGAAGCTGTTTGACAGCTCAGGCCGCTCCAGAACAGTTGAGGAAATGGCATTGTATAATTCTTACATAAGGGAAAGAGTGCCACCTACTGAAGTACTAACTCTGCTCTTGAGAAGATTGTTTCTTGACTTGGTTAGAAGGAATGCTTATTCTTTACTCTGAGATAATTTTCAACTGAGTATGGCTATTTTTATATTTCGAAAATTATTTATGGTATAACAATCAATTTGAAACTTTAAAGTCACAGAGGACTATGTCATTGTATCAGCATTTTCTTTTGACATCCAGAAATACTTCTGTAATTTTCTAGAGATTGACAGTATTTGCCCAAATCTCATAATATTGGTATTTTTCCTCTGTATTCTGTGCAAAATACAATCTCAGCTTCACTGCGTTAGAAAACAAACAAAAAACCTCTCAAAGAATGGGAACTCTACCATCCTGAGTTAATACCTGTAGAATGAGAAGAACTTTTTAAACTGTATTAAAATTCACATTTTTACAAGTGATCAGTCACCCTGGGGAAAAAAAAAACTTAAAGGGTATATTGGTTTTTCACATTCTTTCTTCTTTGCAGAAGTATGAAACTTGCAATTCAATTGTAGTTCAGGAAAAGCAATAACTCTCTTTCTTTACACCAACAGTTGCCCCAGAAGATCCTAGCAGGAAGGTGGATGGTGACACCATTATTTTCTCACACGTGCAAGAAAGGTCAAGTGCCGTCTATCAGTGCAATGCTTCTAATGAATATGGATACTTGCTAGCAAATGCGTTTGTGAATGTTCTGGGTAAGAAAAAGACTTGATATTTTTCTGTTTTCTTTGGTATTCTGTTGTCTTCTATTAACACACAGACTCTCTGCTCAAGCCTTGCTTGAGGTCTTCATTGGGAATTGGTTTATTTCCTGGCCCCTGTAAAGAGCAAGGGTATATACATAGCTTTTTTTCCCCATGATATTCCTGAATTTCACTTTCATTGTTCTAAAGTGAGAAGGATAGATGTGAAAGCTGGGAAAAGTTGGAAGAAATTTTATCTCTCTTTTGTTTTTTTTTTGTGTGTGTAAGTCAGTCAAACAGAAGCCTGACAAGGAAGGCAGGAATTAGTGTTGCTTAAATTAGTACATTTCAATACAGTTTCATTGAGTCTGGATGTTTTGGATTAGTGGAATGGATGATCTCCAAGTTACTGCTGCAAGGGGACATGATTATGCATTTGTCTCTAAGGCTTCCCTGGCATGTGTTTCTGATTACAATATGTTGTGGCCCCTCTAATTCTTCTCACTGAATTTAAAAAAGCTAGTAGCAAAATCCTAGGCAGAATGGACTCTGGTGACTCTCTTGCAGGAACTGGCAGATGTGTTGATTGAGACTGTTGTTTAAAAGAAAGAAAATGTAGGTGTTACACCAAAAATGCATCCAACTTCTTTCTGCCTGCAGGTTTGTTTGGAATTAGATAGTTCAGTCTGTACCCAGGAGATTATCTTCTTGAAGTATATACTGATTTAAATTTTCCAATTGAAATCATTGCCTTTGGTGCCCATCACTATTACATGGAAATAGGCACGAAACAGTTGTTTTTCACAAGATCATTTCCCTGCATTAACTTTTCCTCAGGCTAGTACCAGTAGAATGTATTCAAGCCCAGACTGAGACCCAAAATCATCCCCGGGAAAAATGTTTTTATGTAATTCTTTAGGCCATTCTTGATGTCTTTGTATTTTGTATTTGTATTTATACTTTTGACTCTGTATTTACTATTTGTAACTTTGTAACTATATGCAGATACCTTTGTCTTTTCAGCTGAGCCGCCAAGAATTCTAACTCCTGCTAATAAACTGTATCAAGTCATTGCAGACAGCCCCGCATTGTTAGACTGTGCTTATTTTGGGTCACCTAAGCCTGAAATTGAATGGTAAGCTCCAGCTGTGCTTATGTTGCAGAAGATGAGCCACTTATATCTATGCAAGCAAACACTTGAAGCTTTAAAACTCTTCTAAACCTATTTACAATTTCAAAATAATGTTTTTAAAATACATGCTGTTTACAATTTGTTAATACAATATTGCATGTACTTAATGAACCAGCAGTAAGTAAAGTTATGCCTACAGAGTCAAGTTTAAATTTCTTTGAGTGCTTCTGTCTCTATTTTCTAATGTGGCCATTGTAAGTTTGTGTTTTATTGACAATAAAACCATTCAGAATTTAACTGTGATGCTGGTTAATGATATTACTTCTTGTACAAAGGTTTAAGGGAGTGAAAGGTAGCATCCTGCGTGGAAATGAGTATGTTTTCCACGATAACGGAACCTTGGAAATTCCAGTGGCTCAGAAGAATAATGCTGGTACATACACATGTGTAGCCAGGAATGAATTAGGAAAGATACAAAATGAGGTGCAGTTGGAAATTAAAGGTGAGAAATTAGTCATTCTTTCATCACTGATTTTTAGAATTGTACAGAATTTCAGACTTTCTGGATATCTAATTTTAATTTTAAATTTCAGATCCAACGATGATCATTAAACAGCCAGAATACAAAGTGATTCAGAGGTATGGCCAGGTTTCTTTTGAGTGTATAATAAAACATGATTCTACCTTACTACCAACAGTTACATGGTTGAAGGACAATGATGAACTACCAGATGATGAAAGGTAAGGACCACATAGTTTTCCTTTATTTTTAATTTTCTAGGTCCTTTTGTCTGCTCCTTTTCCTGATCTTTGAAAGGAACATACTGACCTATTGACATATTTTCCAAAGAAAACTGATAAACATCATGGCTATCCAATATTTGGTGACTAAAGGACCTACCTAGTGTGATGCAAATATCAAGATAGAATTAAAAATAAAATGAGATGTGAACATTTATACAAACTATGCACACTGACCTTATAGATTAAGTGTAAGGTAAAGATAATTGACTTCAGAAGCTAAACAGATAACATAAAACTATTTTGCTCTGGATCACAAATATTTAAAATTTGTTTGATTATATTTGAAAAGAAAAGCACATTAGAAGAAAAATCACTGTGGGAAGATGTTCAAAAGCAATGAAGAAAAAAAGAAAAGATTATATTGTCCCATAGCTTAACTTGGGTAAACATAGCTGTTTAGGTATGTACAAGTATATGGGATTGATAATGTTTTATGCAAGTTTCTTATTACAGTTATTGAAAAATCAGTGGCTGAATTTATTGTATTTACAGGTTTCTAGTTGGTAAAGACAACTTGACCATTATGAATGTAACTGATAAAGATGATGGAACATACACTTGCATAGTTAATACTACTCTGGACAGTGTTTCAGCAAGTGCTGTGCTTACTGTTGTTGGTAAGAATGCTCTCAAACTTCTACTGTTGAGTATGAAAACAGCGTTAGATTTAAAGTGAAAAGCACAAACAGAGTTTTGATTTTTAGGACAGGATAATGGAAATGCTACCTAAGTGTCAATGTGTTTCAGTTTTTAAAACATGTAGTCTCACCAGCTGCTTACAAAACGATTGAGTAGCTACAGGGCAGATTCGTGCTGTAGAGCTTTCTATTTTGACCACATCTGAGCTACTACAGGAAATGAAATTTTGCAGGGCAATTCAACATAAACATGGTAGAGTCACAGAAAGGCCAGGGTTGGAAGGTACCTTTAAGGTCATTTAGTTCTAACCCCCCTGCCTTGGGCAGGGACACCTTGTACACAGCCTGTCTGGGCAACCTGTTCTCGTGCCTCACCGTAAAAAATGTCTTCCTAATTATGTACCATAAACCCACTCTGCTTTAGCTGAAGCCACTCCCCCTTGTCTTACCACTGCATGCCCTTGTGAAAAGTCGCTGTCCAGCTCTCTTGGAACCTGTGTAGGTGCTGGGGCTGCTCTAAAGTGTCCCCAGAGCTTTCTCTTCTTTGGGCTGAACAGCCCCAAATCTCTCAGCCTGTCTTCGTAGGAGAGGTGCTCCAGCTCTGTGGTCGCCTTGGTGGCTCTCCCCTTGACTCCTTCCAAGAGGAATATGTCTTTGTTGTGTTGGGAGAGTGTTATCTCAGGAATCTCTTCAACAACTAAATTATGCTTCATAAAGATTGAGCAGACTTGGCTGTATGACTTCTCATGGATTGTATTTTTAGTTTAGTTCTCTGTTAAGTTTTATGATTGCAGATTCTTGCCAAATGATTACTTTGCCCCTTCTCCAATTTGTAAGGAAGTTTTAAGTAGATGTCCTGAATGATTCTTACATGAATTCAATCTGAGACTCAGAGCAAGTATGTTTGTGTTTTAAAATTCTGCTGTGATATTAAGCCTATCCAGGAATTATCTAAGCCAAAAAACTAGTACTTATTTAGGCATTTTATGATTGCTTACTTTATTTATCTTCTTGATCTATCCTTATCTTAAAAAATGCATAAAGTAATCAAGAATACTTTTTTAGCTCTTCAGTGAAAAATTATAATGTGTTTTTTAAAATTAACCATTTAATCTAAATAAGTTAACTTTTCTTTGTTTCTAATATCTATAGTCTTTACCTACAGTATTCTGTTTCTTGGCTACTAACTGATTAAATCCTTTATATTAATGTTCTTTTCAGCTGCTCCCCCAACACCAGCTATCATTTACGGTAAACTAAAACAAAGTTCTCTTTCTACATCATCAGGCAGATATATTGCTCATTTGCCTGCTGCAATTTTTTTGCCTTTTTTTTTTCCCTTTTCCTCTGTTTGTGTGTCTGTGTGGTTTCATCCCATTTTACCAATTACTCCATTACTGTAGCACAGAACTTCAAAATGTTACAGTGCGGGCTGCTTTGTGTTTAGGGAATAAGTGGTTTTCAGAGATAATTTTAATTAAGATTGGGTATAGGATGGCAATTTTTTTCTCATAGACCACACTGTAACACAAGTAAGTTATATAATAAATGAAATATCTAAAATGTAAATCCAACTCTTTGGTGAAAGGTATTAAAGACTTTGCACCAACCAAATTTTGTTGTATGTTAACATTGGTTTTGCAGCCCTGTAGTCTTGCTCTATTTTATTTCATAGTTTATCTTAATTTTACTCCACTCATAAGATGAATATGATCATATTGACCAGTTTACCTTATAATTGATGAAATCACCAAAATTTTAAAATTTAAGTTAAAACAAAAAAAAAAATCTGTTAGTCAGGCATAGTCTTATATTTGATAATATAGAGCCTTTAATTAGTAGTATGTTTTCTGAATTTGGGGGTTCAAGTGCTATATAATAAGCTAAAACACTTTTAAGTGTAAGAGTTTTAAGCACTTTTATGTAAATCCTATCAGTGAAAATGCTTATGTATTCTTACATGAACCTACTTATTAGTTGTGGTTTTTGTGTAACAAATCATATAATAAATTACCTTCATGAATTTGGAACAGACAATTACATCTTTATGTATTATAAGAATTTATAATAACCGCTTGCATGGGATTTCTGAGTCTTTTTAAAAGAACAACAAAAAATAATTTAGTAACTTGCAATTAGTTTCTGTTTGAAGTATACTTGTTTTGAAATCATATAAAAATATTTTTAATGGTTCTAGAAAAGCTTCTTTGATATGAATGTTTCTTTATTTTCATGTTGTATGAGGTATGTCTGTTGCAATAGATAACCACCCATAATCATTCAAAGATAAACTAAAGAGGCATTTCATAATTCCTTGCATCTCGTCACATTTTTATATCACAGTGCACTCAGACACAGCTAAAAATAAATACCAATTCTTGTTAAGGTATAGAAGTTTCCAGGTTACATCCGTTCTCCATTTTTGTCTGTTTTGTAATAATTGCATGCTATTAGTATTTAAGTCATGCTTACATAAGTGAGTAGACCTGCCCTGCTGTATTTGTGGAGTTCTTTAATTGGAATGTAAGGATTTTTTTCAAGTATTAAACTACATATTCTGGTGTGGTTACTTATTTTATGTTCATTTGATTTACAGCTCGGCCAAATCCACCCTTTGACTTGGAGTTGACAGGTCAGCTAGAAAGAAGCATTGATCTCTCATGGATACCAGGGGATGAAAACAACAGTCCCATTACAAGTATGTTTGTTTGTATCTACTACACTACATTGAAGGTTTTGTTCTAACTGTTCTCAAATTCCAAAAATTTCTGGAATAAATGTTGTGTACAGCATGGGGAAACGGTAAATTAATTCTCTACAGCTGCCATTTATCTACATAACATACCCTTAAAAACTACTGCACAGCCAAGCAGGAAGACCAGAAGAGCTGGGCTTTTTTATTCAAAAACTTGTGCTAGATAATATAGAAGTTATATATATTGATATGAGATCTGTCTGACAAGGTCCAATTTTATGAATATGTAGAGAGCAGTCTTGTTCATCGCTTGTATGCTTCTGAAGGAGAGAGCTACCAACATCTTGCATTAACTCTTTTGTAATTCTGTGAATTTGAAATAGCATCAGTACCACCATTGCCAGTGATTATTCATCTCTACTGGTGCAGAAGTTTATTCTTCATGAAAATATAAAGTAGATAGTTTTTCTGGTTTTTTTCTAATCCAGACCGTTAAAAGAATAAACCACATCCATAAAACTAAACAATTAAATATCTATACAATTTTGAGGCAGTAAACTGATATTAAATGCTGTTATTCTTCCCATTAAAACATAATGAAAACTCTTGCTTATATTGAGCAGAGAGGATAAAGGGGGAATTTAGGAACAAGGAACAAAGATATTAATGTTTGTTTTCCTAAAAATCATGGGATCAGAAAGACGTTTTGGCATTACTTTTTCCCTATGAGCAACTTAATTCAATTATTTCATTATTTATGCAATGTGTTTTTGGATGATAACTGCCACAAGTTGCTAAGACCAGTGTAGATGTTATGTTTGGAACTAATTAGTTAGACTGACTCGCTAGGTGTTGCTCTCCAGGGTTGGATGCTGGGTCAGTATCAACACTGAAAACAAACCATAAGGATCAGGTATCTGGAAAGGAAGATTTGTAAAAAACAGAATTTCACAAGTTTCTGAAAACATCAAAGATTTTGACTACATTCTAATGAAACACTAAGTGATTTTTCTGAAATTTTATGGTCTCAGGCATCTCTAATGTATATCAACTAGTAATATACCTTAAAATATAATATCTAGAAGCTCAATGTAAACAGTTGAATTGTGGTTTATTCATATACATATACTTTCATTAGTATTCTCATTTTTTTCCATGCCAGTAGTGTTGTCCTTCTGTAGGAATGAGATCACACTGTTGCAAAAGAGTTAATACTAGGCAGTGTTGTCTCTTGTAGGTTTTTCTTGAGTGATATACTGCATGCACTCTCGTATTGAAAACTGAACTCTTCCAACTAAATAATGCTGGGTTTAATTATAATACAATTTATATTCCTGCATAGTCTTCTTAGACGCTGCAAAATAAGGCTTTTGCTTCCTGAGTAAGCCTATTTCTTTTGCTGCTGCTATCACTTCAAAGTGCAGTTGAACACTCAAGGACTGCACTTCATTAGGAGTGATCTGTTTGCACAGTATGACTGATGTGCTAGAATCTCTCTGAAAGCTCTGATAGTTTTTTTCCCCTTGAAGTTGCCTATCAATTATTCTACTGGAGTTGCAGGCAGAAGGCTAGTGGCCAGGTTGGAAAAAAGCAGTAGTGACCACCTTTTTGGCATATAATATTCTCACCTTTTCAGTAAGGCTTTATCCAGGAGACATCCCAAGACCTGTATCACTAAGCACACAAAAGCAGCAGTAACTGAGTAATTTGGGGTCAATTCTCCCTCTTACTACTTAGGTCAGAATGAAATCTGCCCGCCAGAAGGCCATGATTAGTACTACTTACCTCTTTTACATCTTGCTCCTCAAATTGTTATGCATTTTTCTATGTGGTGCTGTAAGTATTCTTCTAAAAGAAATTTCTAGATGCCACTCTGAATTTTTTTAGTAGTCCGAACAGGATCAATCTTAAGTCATATTTTGTCTCCACCCACACATGAGATAGAGAAAATTCTTGTTACACAACACACAAATATTTGATGCTCCAGGTAAATATTTGATGCTGCAGGTTCTGTGGAATGTACTCAGACTGTACATTCTTTTCACATTTTTTTATTGTGTTCTAAAAATTCCTCCTAAGTCTTTCAGAATTCATATCTCACATCTTATAGCAAGGTTTTTTGGCTGTTTCACATCTGTAAAAAATGTCCTTTTGTCTTTCATAATGAATATAATTTTCTTTTTGGAATTCTGCAAAATTATTTATCCCTGAGGTTGTATGCTTTGTAAGATCTTAACAGTAATCATCATAATGTTCACACAGAGTACTCTCAAGAAATTTAGTTTTTGAACATACATTCCCTGATTTAATTTCAGGATAATGAAAAGTGCTCTCAAAAACCTTCCTCAAGTATAGGTTCTTGACTTTAAATAGATTTTCATTATTCCAGTTTCATTGGGGAAAATGGAATATTCAGGGAGTTTTAAATTTATACAGGTATTGCCTGCTGGTGATACAACTAAGAACAATGGATTTAGCAGTCAAATTCCACTTCCTTGCTGTGATAGTTCAAGGACTTCCATTAAATTAAAATCCGGTATCTGACAGAGAGCTCTTGTAATAATGTGTTACCTGAGGGATTGCTGCATTAATGACAGTAGCAAAGGATAAAAGTAAGAGTTTATTTTTTAATTTTTTATATTTCACCTTAATTTCTACTTTTGATATCCACATTATAGATTTGTGTTAGATTTATGTATTTACATGTCAGGTTCCGTGATTTTTGAAAGCACTGGTTGGAGCAATCCCTTCTGCCTAGCTCATTCAGAAATGCCTGTACTTGTCTGGGAAGATGTTTGGAGTTTTGACGTGAGGTTGGGTTCAATTCCTGCTTGCAGGCTTTGTGATCGAGTTCGAGGATGCGCTGCACGAGCCAGGTGTGTGGCGCTACCAGACGGAGGTGCCTGGCTCCCAGACAACGGCGCAGCTGAAGCTGTCTCCCTACGTCAACTACTCCTTCCGTGTGATCGCTGTCAATAGGATTGGCAGGAGCCAGCCAAGTGAGCCATCTGAGCAGTACCTGACGAAATCTGCAAGTAAATAATTATTCCCACTTCCCAGTGATTGATTCCTGCTATGAGTAGCATTGAGTTTGCTTGGAATCACGCAGCAGCCATTCTTGTTCACGTGTAAATATTTTATTTTTAGGCCCTGATGAAAATCCTGCTAATGTACAGGGAATAGGCTCAGAACCTGATAATTTGGTAATAACATGGGAGGTAAGGAACCAATGATGATAATAGCCAATTGCCTGATTAACATATTCTTGAAAAAGAGCTAAATTCATAAATTCCCCATCTTCATTTTCATGGTTTTTTTTTAAATATGAAAATACATTAAAGGGGGGGGCATGTTTCCCCATGCAATTTCTCAAGATAAGTCAATAATTAGGTAATACACAATGTTTTGCTGCCAGTTTAGGAAAACCTCAAAATATAAATGGAGGTTTATGTCAAGTAGAGTCTAACTTTTAGAGTGAATACTAATGTGAATGTTGCTTCTACTGTCACCTTTTATGATAAACTAATCATTGTGCGCTTTCCCACTAGAAAACTTTGGTTGAAGTTTTCGCCATCATGCCCTTACAATCATGACAGGAGCTCAAGGACAGCCATGTATAATCAATTTGCCCTCTCAGGCAAGAAATATTGCCTGGGGTACACTCTTTACAAGGAGGTGGTGCAAGTCTGGTTTTCTCTCTTCCACTTCTTAAGAAATATTTGAAAACAAAACATATATACAGAAATCACAGTGTGCTGTTTGTGTAAGAATTAGTGACCAACATCACTCAATGTGCTTTTTACCAAAAAGTGAAAACTGAAAAAAAATGGTCAATTGAAGTGACCTCCTGTAAAAGATAAATTGCCTAACTTTCAGCAGTGTCTCTCTGTTGCAGAATACAGATGTAATTGTCAGTGACATTATATAAAAGAATCAATGTATTTCTTTGTAAGTTAAGATTTTTCAGATGCTTCAGAATATTTTAAAAAATATTTCTTTTCATTTCAGCCTTTAAAAGGTTTTCAGTCTAATGGACCAGGGCTTCAGTACAAAGTCAGCTGGCGCCAGAAAGATGTTGATGATGAATGGACATCTGTTATAGTTGCAAATGTATCTAAATATATTGTGTCTGGTACACCAACTTTTGTTCCATATGAAGTAAAAGTGCAAGCTTTAAATGACTTGGGGTATGCACCAGAGCCATCAGAGGTGATTGGACATTCAGGGGAAGACTGTAAGTTTTGTAGTTTGACTCAGTTATTCTAATTAAAGGAGATAAATGTGTAACCTGAATGGGTATTTAAAGTACTGAAATATTCATAAGGGGGATAGTAGGTTTTTTTTAATTAAAAGGAAGCAATTTAGAGATAGTAAAGGCTTCATACTACTCTGTAGTATCAATACTGAAAGCATAGGAACTTTTTAACCTGTTCCATGAGTACAATGCAAAAACTCATTCTAAAAAACTATGTTTGTGTGGTTTCTAATTCTAACTAGGTGCTTGTTGCATCCTTTCCACACAGTGCCAATGGTTGCTCCAGGCAATGTGCAGGTTCATGTTATTAACAGCACATTAGCAAAGGTGCATTGGGACCCAGTTCCACTAAAAAGTGTCCGAGGACACCTTCAAGGGTACAAAGTAAGTACGATCATTCTCTTCCTTGTTTATTAAAATAGATCAGTCTTCCTGTATGAGATTGTATCCAGATTGAAGTAAGTGACACGTAAGAGGACTTGTGCTTTGCAGTGAGCTCCCAAGTTCTGCTGACAAGAGCAACAGCTTTGATGCAATTCATAGAGTTCACCAATGTTCCAGCCTTGTAGCACTAGCTTCCCGTGACATTGTCCTTGAAGAAAAATGGCATGTGTTTGCAACGAAGCTTGAACATGCTAAACAGGCTAAAAAATAGTAACAGTTTTACACATCTTTTTCCAATGTAATTTAGAGGATGTGAAGAACTAGTTTTGGTAGGAGTCTCTTCTAGGTGTAATGCTAAGGTTACTCATTTTCTGCTTCAATATGGTTAATCACTTCTTTAATTCAGAGTAACTGGGCACTTAGTAGCATATGATGGGTTCTGTGTCTTTTTGGAGGCCAGGAAAAAGTTCAGTGTAAAAGCTTAACTTCAGGACATATGAAATGGCAGAAGATTTGGAGTGCCCATATAATGGAAGGAAGCTTATTCTAAGGTAGTGTGCTGCCTTTGGTCACAACTTAAAAGGTTGTGCTGGAGAAAAAACACTGCAAATTAATAGAGAAGGGGATACAGAAGGACTTCAAGATTTGAAACTGATGTCCCTGGAGAATAGGGAAAAGTTGCTTCAGTGAGGATATACTGACATCCTATGTACCGATAGAAGAAAATCAAAGTAATTCCTTCTTTGCTCCTCTGTTAGTATTCTCATAAGTGTGTTCTAACAAAACAGATTACTTAGCCCAAACTAGATTAGGACTAATTCGAACTACTAATTTGAACTACTTCTTTTGTAGTGAAAGGAAGTAAAAGAAATATTTGAGAAATTAAAACAGTAAAGAGTATTTGGAGGAGAATAAATGTACACCAGACTTATAAAATGGAGCAGTCAAAACCGTTGAAACTGAACTTCAGTGCTCTATAGCTGGTTACCACATGAATGTGAGTTCCTGATATGTGGGTATTTCTTTACTGGCAGAAAATACCACCATCCAGAGAGACTTACACTAGTTCTGTATGATATAGTGTGAATGTTTTTAGTTTGTGTGCTGCTTTGCCACACTAACACAATAAACTCAGCTGAGAAACAGGACTTCACTAGTCTCTTAAATGTTTATCTATTAGATGAGAGCTTTACATTGACCTGGTATTTCATGCAGAAATGGGCAATCAAAAGAAAATGTCTGTTATGTGCAGATTAAAGAGCTGGAATCTAGTGGAATTAGTGGTAGTTATTAATCAGGTTGCAGCAACACTAAAGCTCTTAATCCAAATCACAAAATTTCTATTAAAGATTGATAATAATACCAAAACCAAAATCCATAGACACACTTCTGCGTATACATCAGGTTTTAAGTTCAACAGCATGGTTACTGTGAATTGTCATCATCCAAAGTTTAGATAGACGTTTCTTTTTTCCCCTGACTTTCAGTGTCTGAGGGTTATCTTCTGCCCTGTGATCACTAATGGGATCACTTTTCTTTCCACATGATCTAGGGGGTTAGTCATGTCATGACTACTTCAATTTAATTTGTTATGCTTTCTCTATATATGATATAATTTTTTTTTTCTGTGGGGAGGAGAGCCACACAATTACACAATGCTAAGCAAAACTGAAGGTCAAGTAAGTTGCTTGATAATAATAAATAAAACAAGCTCACAACCACAGGATTGACAGCAGACCAGACCACTGAGTAGTTTTGCTGTTCTGGCTAGGACAGATGTGACAATGATATATCCTTGAATATGTTGCAGATGCAGCAAGAACACCTTACATAATTTTTGCAAATACAGCTAAATCAAGCTAAAATAGATTAAAGAATAAACAAGGCGTGAGAAATCATAAGAACTGGTGGATAGCTATTATTAAAAAGCTTTCTCTCAGTACAAACTGAAAACTTTTCATGGATGAAGTATCTTCATCATTGATGTAGCTTACAAAGCACATGACAAGCTCTTTGTAAACACAGAAGCAAAATCCTACCAGCATACTCAGGCTTTCCTAATTAATAAAATTCTTTCTGTCAGTAGCCCAATATACATTGTTGCACTGGGGGCAGATTTCTTAACAAAGAGAGAACTAAGAGAGTTACTAAATAGTCACGTCCTGAAGGCAAATGTCTGAAAAAGCAGGAAGATGTGTAACTAAGCAGCAGTCTACAGCACATAATTCATATTTTGCTCTTGTATTAATCTATTAAAATTAATAGATTATACTAAAATCTGCTATTACTCAATATACTGCAGTACTATAAAGCTTTTCAAACTTAGGAAGAAATTATGGAAAATGTGATGCACTCTATTTTATTATAGCTTTCAGTACCAATAGTACCAACACTTCAATTTTTGCTAGCTTGTAAATTATTTTCTACACTAGCTGATAGGAAGAGAGCTATAGGATGACAGCTGGTGATATTGAAAAACATTAACTCAAACCATGTAAAACATAGTGGCGTTTAAAAGTGATTGGAGTGAAATGGTATGTTGAAAGCTGATGTAAGTGCAACATTGCTTTATAGCTATCCAGCTGGGCTTTGCAAGTCTTAACAGCCCCCTTTTTTTTAATTCCTATGTGAAATCCTGGCTTCCTAAATTACAGAGGTATGTTGCAGTTGGCCTGAATAGGAACAGATTTAGATTTCTTAATGATCTTTAGCTTGTGATCATATGTGCATGATAGTGATGCTGTGAAAAACAAACGACTATGTATTTGAAGGTGACAATCTCAGGAGTAACACAAGTCTTTTGGAGGGGCAGCTATTAATATCTTTCAATTTACCATGGTAGAGAGACTGTGTAGTAAAGAGAGTGCAGGGAAAGCACCTCTGATGCTCATATGTGGTTTCTTAGAAACTCAGTCAGCTCAGTGGACACCAGAATAAGCTTTCTCATCTGATCAAATTGTCACGTAATTGGAGGAACAGTGTTCCCATCCCTGGGTGGAGATAATTCCAGTACTCTAACCTTAGAGTAATTTCAGAACTTGTGTGTTTTTCCAGCCAAGTCAAATCTTTTGATTTCTTCCCCATTTATAGGTAATCTGACATCAAGGAATAGCATGGTCAGGGATGTGATCTAACAAGGAGGCAAAGTCCAAATCTGCTTTGAAAGGCCTGAAGACATCTTACTGAAAGAATGGATAACTTCTGCCTCTCAGATAGACTGGATAGCAGGAGAATGATCACAGACCAAAGTAGTTCCCAGCCAGAACTTGTATCAAACTGGTTTTGAGCATTAGCAGAACTGGCAGGTGGTAGTTTGCACCCAGTTGTGTAGACTGTTTCTGGATAAGGTCTGTTTCTGGAGCAGGAAAGCTCTATGCTGTGTCTAACCTGAGCTTATTAAAATTGCAGTTATTTCTACCTATAATTCATGGACTCTCGTGGAAAAGCTCCGAGTTTAGAAAATCAGAACAGCTAAGCACTCACTGTAATTATTTTTTCTTTTTTTGTCTTTAGATTTACTACTGGAAAGTGCAGAGTCTATCCAGAAGGAGTAGACGACATATAGAAAAAAAGATCTTGACTTTCAGGGGAAACAAGACTTTTGGAATGTTACCAGGGCTGGAGCCCTATAGTTCCTACAAGCTGAATGTTAGAGTTGTTAATGGTAAAGGAGAAGGACCAGCAAGCCCAGACAAAGTATTTAAGACCCCGGAAGGAGGTATGAAATGAAAAACCTAGATATTAAACATAAATGGGGTTTACTTGGACTTCATAAAATAATAATCTCTCTCAATGCAGTAATAGTCTTAAGAATTAATAATTAATGACCTGTTTTAAGTTAATCTACTTTGTATTTACTCTATGTTCTTTTTAAAAGTTCCTAGTTCACCTTCCTTTTTGAAGATTACTAACCCAACATTGGACTCTCTGACTCTGGAGTGGGGTTCACCCACCCATCCAAATGGTGTTTTGACATCATATACACTGAAGTTTCAGCCAAGTAAGTTAAATATTAATATATTTTAGGGGTTGGACTTCTGATCTTTCAAGTCCTTTCCAACCCAAATCATTATTTGATTCTGTAATACAACTCTAACTTAGGCAATGAATCTACCAAATAATAATCCATGTATGAAGAAAAAATTATGTTAAATTTATAATGTACAAAAGATATGATTGCATTGTAAATGTCATGTTTGAAAAAAACTAATACATTTTGATAATACAGATGACTGTACTTGGAAATCTTTTCTTGCTGTAGTACAAGGGTAACATTTTTATTACTTTCATTACTTCAAACCATAATTCACACAGGAGGTGAGGTCCTAGATGTAAGTGGCATCCAAGTTAGATACAAGATACTGCTACTTACAAATTCAATATTCGAACTGCAGAGAAAATGTCTTTAGAAGTAAACCAAAGTATGCCAAATTATATTGTTGTCTGCTTTTCCAATTTTCATGGTATTATAATCTTAAAAAGAAAAATTTATAAATGTGCCATTTACTCATCTCAGAGCTATTAAATCACTTCTTTCAGATCCCAGCTGTTTACTTAGCCCAGAAATTTCTCAGCAGTGACACTTGAAAGGAAAGAGTTTCATATGCATGGAAGAGATAAAGGAAATTTACTTTCTTCCACTTACCAAATCCCACTGTTCTTTGGCATTAGACACAAGGAACGTCAATGTTTTGTTTTCCTAGGTATAGTGAGCTTAGAGTTTCAGAATTTTTCAATGGTCAGGGAGGGCTTCAATGCTGCATAAATTCAGGTGATTTGAACTGAACTCATTTGCCTTGGATTCAGAGATTTATGAGAATGAAACCTGATCTTAAAAAACTTGCTGGTGTTTCCTATCTCCCAGGTGGATTTTGGCACCTTTACACAAAGGTGACTTTCTTTCGGAAGCGTAGATGCAGAGACAAGCAAAAAAAAAAATAAAAACCAACATGCAAACCAAAAGCCTTTTAAAGTACAATGACAGTGTATGCAAGTTTCCTAATTTTTTTGGTTTTCTTTTTTTTTTGTAACAACAGTCAACAACACACATGAATTGGGTCCCTTGGTAGAGATAAGAATTCCTGCCAACGAGAGCAGCTTGATATTAAAAAATTTAAATTACAGCACCCGGTACAAGTTTTACTTTAATGCGCAGACTTCAGTTGGATCAGGAAGTCAGATAACTGAGGAAGCAGTAACAATTATGGATGAAGGTAAGATATGTATGTATAAGGAAAGCCCTTTGAGTTTAAAAACCACTACAAATTGTATTAAACATCTGTATCTAAATATTGCTATTGCTTCCTTACACTAAGGAAATAGGGCCAAGTGATTTTTTCTTTTTCCTAGAGCTTTGTTAAATGTGTCATATACTAATAAAGTATTTTAAATTTTCTTAAAGAAAATACATGTAAAGGCTTTCTGCTGTTGTGGGAACACCCAAGAAGGTATAAAGCCTCTTCTTTTAATATCAACTCACAACCTCTAAGACAGGCACTGGCCTTTCTGTGCTTCAAGTTTCATGTAACTTTACATTTTTAGTGGTTATTGTCTATTCACCTATTCTGCATCATTGACTAGCTTTGGTACAGAGAAAAATACTGGAATAATGCAGGTTTGTGATTAGAGGAAGTTATTTACTTTTTTTAGTGTGCAAAAAATGTAAATTGCTTTCACAGAACTGGCAAAAAACTGTGAAACTGTTGAAATAAATTTGTCATCTATGGCCCCAAGTAACTGTATATATTTGTAGCCATTCTAGAGCTTTGTTAAAGTTGTTTTTCAATTAAATATTGACGCTTAACAAAATAAGAATAATTGAAAGCCAACAGGAAATTTGGAACTTTTTTTTTATCATTTTGATCATCTTAATATTAATAAGTCTATTTTAGTACCATGTTTTCACATTTTTTTGTGCTCATTAAAATGATAGTTTATTGGAAGCAACATAGATGAGTTGCTATTCAATGCAATTTCTCTGTCAAGGTATTAAGTTTGCATATGAACTGTATTTATTTTAAATCTTGCACCCTAACAAGCATGACCAATAGAATTTTGTAAATGCATGTACAGTCATTTTGTCTTGTAGTCTGTCAGGGTTCAGCATAAATGGATTGTTTCTAATTTATTTGAATTAGTACATTTTTTCTAGTCTGCATGCTTTTTATGGTGAAATTATATGTGTATGTTTCCTTTGGTGTTGTATCTAATTATGTAGTGTTCCTGTTCTTGTTTTCCTCCACTAAAGCTGGTATTCTCCGTCCTGCTGTAGGTGCAGGCAAAGGTAAAATGAAACTGCATGATTTATTAATGTGTGGATTTTGCAGTGTTGCAAATGGGGAAATTGCAGTGGTAAGGACAGAAAATCTTGGACTACACATTTTTGTACAAAGTATAATCAGGGCTGGAAGAAAACAGTTGTGGAGGTTTTTTGTTTGGGTTTGTTGGGGTTTTTTTTAAGGAATCCAGAATGCTTATTAATACCTTTCATCTGTTTATTTTGCCACAGAGTTCCAGGGGAATTCATTAGCTTTGCTTTAGCAAAGTCTAATTATTTCTGAACATTTAACAGATGTATGTTGCTGTCATAAATATTCAGGATCCAGGTGCACTAGCGCTGATTAGCTGGAGTAGAAAAACTTCACTTTTGCAAAGGAGATTAATTTACTGCTTGGGCCGTGTGCATTTTTTTGTTCTAAAAAACTATCTGCAGTCTTATTCTCACTGTGGATTACTGCTACCCACTTGAGCACATTTACTTCGTTTGCAATCCAACTGTGCACAGGAGACAGATGACTGACAATACCCTCTGTCTACTTCTCAGTTTGAGTATCAGATTGAATAGACAGGCAAATGTCTTCCCACTGTTTTAGGTTCGCAGATCTTCTGAGTGAGTAGTTGAGGATATTTCAGTGAGTACAAGCTAGTATCATTCTTATTCATTAATTTTGGTAATATTTAGTTCTTTAGGATGCAGTTTTAATGAATTTTGATACCTTCATTGTCGGAAGCAAAAGTTTGAGGTAGCTCAAACTCAGGAATGTCTCTCTATACATAGGTGTCATTGAATGACAGGTGTCATTAACACTAATGAGACCTGTGCTTCAGATTCTCAGACCATAAACATCACAAGTCAAAATCTGTATATGAAGTACCCAACATTTTTAATAAACTTAGAAGAGACAGCATAAATTATTTTACATATAGTTTCTTTTCACATGATTATCAGGTGTTGTGAATGATGGCCGTAAGAAATAAATTCATTCACCCAGTCTGGTATAAATCAGACAATATATAAATATATGTATGCCTGCATTTGGGCATATATATATGTTTTTATATGTATAGATATAAGTGTATTCAGATGTCTTTCTGGCAAGTGTGTGAAGTTGTGGAATTATTTTGATGACAAGTCTTCTTTACTATTTTACTCTAGTTGTTGCTGAGAAGTCAGCACAGATTGGAACAATCAAACTGACTTTAGTCCTGGACAAGCACAACAGAAATGTAAATTAAGTTGTCATTATTTATGGCTGACTCTAAAAGCTCATGCAAGGAAAAATGGATTCTCTGTGTGAAACAGAGGTCTAATTATAGCTGTATGTGGCTATCAGAAAGCATCTTATTTGTAAGATTAGCTGGAGCAGCTCACATTTCAGAGCTGTCATCTCAGATTCTCTGAAAACTAAGCAGATGTCTTTGTTTGGTTCCACGTTGTTTATAGTTTCAAAGTTTTCACATATTCCTGTAGCATATAGTTCTTGCAATTACAAAGAAGACTTTGGACGTGCAAACAGCACAGAACTAAAGCCATGACATCTGTTAGGACATCTGAGTTGCTGCAGGTCTGAGATGAATGTTCTCAGTGGTTACTACAATACCATGTTAACTGCTTTGCCACTGATCAGGGACCAGAGTAAGGAAAAGGAGGATCATATTATCAAGATCAAGCACCAAATTAGTTGGTCTCATGAGTGGGTGGATTTGGAAGATAGAAGTGCTCAGCTCACTCAAAAAGTAGCTGTACCCAGCAGTGAACTTTCCTTTTTCTATTGAGTGCAGGAGGGCCTATATGTCTATACGGTTCTTATTAATTTGGATCCAAAGCCAGATCAAATTTAGACCACAGCCATTTTGTGATCTATCAAAAGGATATTGGGTTTTTAATTTTGAAGGGCAGAACTTACCAGGAAAATGTAATTATCGTTTTTTCTTTTGATTTGACCACATTGATCCTGGAATTTAAGTAGACAGTAGGTGCCAGATTCAGCTGGCCTAAACTGTGAACTGAAATTTCTGCATTTGGTGTTTTCTGCTGGATAGCTGCCTGTGAAAACCTGCAGCTTGGCCAGCCATATACATTAGACACATGGTCCTGGAGGAATTCAAATAATTTAAACCTTAGTGAGCTGTGCCCCTTGTGACGTATTTCATTTCTCAATATATCCCTTTGCAGAGGGATATATTGATGTGGTAAATCTAAGGATCTTAACAGATTCTATATTTTTAGTGTCACAAGCCTACATGAGTAAATTATTAGATGTTATTTACTAGATGAAAAAGCTATTATATTATAGTTGATAATCCTATTTGACTTGCACTGTCATTTTTCCTTTCTAATAATGTGATGTTATGAATTACTTAAAATTGATCAAATTAATGGCGCTACAAAGAAAGAAAGAAAGAGAATTTCTCAGCAACCTATATTCTGAATGTGTCTGAAAACTTCATATGTAAAACAGAATTTATTATACCTAATGTTAGATACTAAGCATGCCTTGGTATTGCCATTTATATACAGTGGCATCTAACCACAGGCATAAGGTAATAGAGATTTGAGAAAAATGGGGGAATAACCCAATTACATATAAAATAATTATATTAGCACCTGCAAAGTGACTCAGGTGATCACAGGAGTCATCTTTTCTATCCTTTTCCATAAGAAGTTTCAAATACCTGCCCTATATAGGAAGGAGGAGAATTCCAATTTGACCAGTGGTAGAAATGAAAGTTGCTGGTTAAAATAAAGAGTCATAGGGATGCATGTTTTTTGTAAGTTGAAGTATAGGGAGTCATGGCATGGCATGGCGTGTCAGCCTCATTCCACAAGCCTCCTCATTTCACTTTTTAGTTTCTTTTTGATTTAGTCAACATTTACATTTGAAAGCAAGGACTTCTAATCTGCATGCATGCCAACGCTGGTAACTGGTAGTCTTGAAATGGAATCAAAATAACTTTGTGAGATCACAGTAACCTCTAATTGTAGCTAGTGCCTCCTGTCACTGTTACTCAGTCTGGTCTGCCTTCTTCTACTGAACTTCATATCTCAAGTACCAGTGACAAATAGTACTCCCTTTTGTTACACGGGGGATAAATTTGTAGTCAGTCCTCTGGGTTTGAAGCTATTCTTTTGGGGTTTTTGGATGAATCACCAGTATGTAACTCCTCACTGTAGGCTGAAAATCCGTCTCAACTGACTTTGTATCTCTGATCTCTTTGTAGAAGATCATCTCAGTTTTCTTTGTTCTGTACAAAATGCCGTTCTTTAAATAATTTTCTCTGCCCACCATCTGTTTTCCCTCTCTCTTGAATAATTTCACATAATGTGTCCATGTCTTTTGCTAACAATTTCAAGCTGCTTTTACAGTCAAGTGAAGTGCAGTATTTTTGTATTGCTCCTTCAGCCACTCTCCCCCTGTGGACTTCTCCATTATGTATTTGTGTGATTCTTTCTGTACAGCCTGCTATGCAGAACCTCTCTTTTGTCCTCTTTTAAGTTCACTGGGAACAATGCTGATGCTTTGCATGACTAGACTAAAGAAAATGATTATTATCACTGTGCAAAAATTCCTGAAGATGCCTTTTGCTTTGTAGATGTCATACCACATGCTCATCAGTGACATAATTTTTTTGCATTTCTTCTTTGGCTTCTGTATTTCTTACACTACAGAAATGCTCTTGCAATTGATCTAAATAATCCCAGAAGTGACTGATGCCCATTTCTCACTGCCAGAAATGGAATTCTCTCCTCCTGTTATACTAAAGCTTGAATTTCATACTACAAATGTTACAAAGGCAGAGGAAAAAAAACCACTTTTCTGTGTCCAACAGGCTCTGGCAGAATCCCTTACCTTTGCCCTTCATTTTTTTCTTTTGTGGGTGTGGGTTTTTTCCTTTAAATTAACTTTTCTCTTAATATATACATTTTAACTTAATTGTCTATGATATGTTGTTTTGTGGGGGTTTTTTTTCCCATTTAACACTAGTCTTCAAATTGTTCTTGGCACTCACCCAACATTTTTTCCTGAATATCAGGGAAATTCCATGAAAATTCCTAAACTTTAGTTGCTTTGGGGATTATTTGATTTATTGTTCTTCTGGACAAAATCTTGAGAAAGAGTACTATTTCATTGTTAAAATACCTTCCAATCTCATGTCCTATCTTATTAAATTCTATTGATTCTGCAGCCTGGCTGTTATTTGTAGGAACTGTGTTCCTGAAAGGCTGAAAAATTAAATAAAACTCTACCAAAAGACTCCAGTAAAAAAGCACTGGAATTAATTTGAAAATAGAAGATAATTTAGCTTCGAGCCTAGGCCTCTTTCTCAACAATTGGCAAATGCTTTTATATGATGCTTTTATGCTTTTATATTTTATACTACATGAATGAAACCATACTTGGAAATGCCAGCTGAATTTTGCATGGTATCGCGGCAGGAATGAAAAAGCGTAATTAAGGTAGATGAATAAGAGTGGGTCTGTATAAAACCTGTAGCTTACCAGCCATCCATTCCCATGTTTTTCAGAGTGATGCTTTTGCCAGCACTGCTGCACAGTGTGGGGCATGGTTGCAGATGAGAGAGCACAGTGCTCTGCTCTCCAGGACAAAGTTTCCTGCCCGCCCCTCTCTCCTCCTTTTTCCCAACTGGCGCTTGCACATGCTGGGAGCTTCTGCCAGCTGACAATTACACATTTGCCATTTGTGAACAGTGCTGGGAAACATATTGAAGAACTGAGAGGTTAATTATAATTAGAGGTGTGGTGATTGAGAAGACAAAAGAGTCTGGGTGGATTGACTACAAGTTTAAATATCGTAACCAATTCACCTCCAGGCTTTCATCCCCTCAGGATCCATCAGCCTTCTTTTATGTTCTTCTGTGTGTAGTCATGTTGCAAATATAGCACATTTAACAGACTTAAGTAAAACTTGGCAGGCCTGATGGCAAATGAGATAAAGCAATAATGCAAAAGATGAGAATTGCAAAAATAATAACTTTGCAAAGAAGCACACTACTGAACAAATTTCCTGGTGCACCTTATTCAATAGTTAAACCCCACAGAATTTAAATCTGACCAAATACTACATGTGGGTAAATCTGTACGTACAGCTATGGTTAAGAATCAGATATGAGTACATTCAATAAATATAAGCATAAATTAGTCACTTGAGAGAATTTAGAAGTAAGATGGCAAGGAAATTACAGTAACTTTCAGAGCAAACTTGATTGTTTGATCATGTGAACACGTGAACAATCATATGAACAGAAAGACTTCTACCAGATACTTTAATCTAGCAGGCAACTCTTTAATGAGAGCAGAAACTGGAAATTGGAGATGGAAAAATACCCCACAAGATAAGATCAAGTGATTGTTGAATTTGCTTTGTAATTCAGAAACTCTCCATCATCTGGAGTCTTTTGCAGAAGATGAGACAGTTTCCTTCATCCCCAAGTGCTCAAGCATGAGAAGGGAGAAGTCAGGGGTAATGCTGTGGCATCTGTTTGCAGGAGTACAAAACAGATTATTGCTAACAGTTTTTTCTGTCCTTAATATTGTGACCAATATCAGTTGTATGGTTGGGCTGCTAATTAGACATCTTCCATGGAAGACCAAAATCCAGGACGATATGACTTTGAGAAAATACAATTTAATGAAACAAAAAAAGTCATATTTCAAATGCAAACCACTTGTTTTCTTGGCACAGCACAAATGCTGAGATTGTTATTGAAATAAGCACCTGTTCCTATGTCTAAATCAGGAAGGAAGTTTATACATCCTGTCTGCAATCTCAGACTCTGCGACCTCCTAAATTTAGAGACTGCTTTTCTTTCCAATTGCTACCTCTGCAAGTGGCACAGAGAAACAGAATCTAATCCCCTTGCATTACCATAGTGAATGTTGTTACATGGTAGATTTCCCATAGACAACTCTGGCTTTGGTATTTCTTAGGGTGGTTGTTGTGACTTAGAGACCTAAATGGCTCTTCTTTTTTTTTTTTTTTTTTTTATCTAGTGCTTTCTCAGTTATTGTGTTCAGGTGGTTTTAACAAGAAATTTATCTATTCTTTATTATTTAAATAATATATTCCTTATTATTTTCGTTGATGATAAAAAAAAATTTTTTTGTAAAACATTGTAATAATCAGAATACATTATCAGAAGAACCGATGGAATTTGCCTAATTTAGGTATTTTAAAAAATACTCAGAAGCTACAGTTTTCTAGACATGGTATACATATTATTTCATCTAGGGGCCCAAGTAAGCCATTTTGTCTGTGCATATAACTGAGCTTTTTCCAGATGGCCATATGGACAAAGCCAGCCTGTTAGAAGAAGAAGAAAGTAATTTAAGTGGATAGATAAATTCTGTGTAGTCTCTTTTGCCATGATAACAGGCTTTTGCTCATTTTATTTTCTTGTGTAGATGAAGCCATTGGAATTCTGTCATTTGTCTTTACTGAGACCAGATTTTTAGCACTGATGTTGCATGGTCCTTTGGGAAGCATTTTTAATGTTCCTAATAGAAAAGCTATTTTTAGCAGGATAGAAAAGTCAGTGGCAAAGTGAAGCATTTTCAGTTAAAGCTAATTTCATACCTCTAAGGAGCATCCTCTTTGTGTCTGCCGTATTACAACATTAGATCTATTAAAATCTATTTTTTCATTAGTCTTAGGCAAGCAGAGACATTGAGCTTTATGTTCATTTGTAACAAGCACTACTAGCTTGTTACAAAGAACAAAGGTATGAGCAGAGAAGTGGCTAATTTCAGGATTCTGAAGAGAGAAGCTCTTCTTTTCACAAATGTGGACATTCTGCATGTCTGTGAGAAGTGCTGCTGTCTGACTGGAATGGCAGCAGGGAGACACGGTGCCTTACCATGGGCAGCTCCTTGCATTCTGGTCCTTCGTGTCCTTCACTCCAGAGTACTCTGATATTGGCTTTCCAATGTCTGATATCTAGTTTTCCAGTGTCTAAAGGTGCCATGAATGCATAATATTAACAAAAGCTGATTTCAGGAATGGCCTGTGAAAGCAAAGCTGCCAGTACATATATACTTCAGTTTGTTTTCAAATACATGTTTATCACTCAGCTGTTTCATATTTTAACAAGTAAAACTATTTGAAACCTGCATGATCTTAGAATGTGCATGTGTTATTTATTTAACAGGTAAGGTTTTACTGTATTAGTTCATTGCTACTTTTTGATGCAAAATGTTTTTACTCTTTATTTTTTTCTTTCCTACTATCTCTGATGGTGAAGGATATTCAGAAATCCTTTTTGCAACTTCCCCAGTCATGCATACTGTCCGTCCAACATTCTATAAGGGTATTGTCTTCCTTTTTTATCACTATCCATGCAATAGAGCCAAAATCCTATAAGGGCTTGCACTTGGGGCATTTGCAGCCCATTCACTGCCACATGCCATAAAGGGAGGAGCTTACCACCTTCATGCCTCCCTTCTGTCCTACCATTTCCCATTACCCTGACAGTGTTCTCATCTCTTTCCAGCTGTCTGCATTTTACTTCCAGATGAATAGAAATAATGTTTTTCAGAATTTTGGCAGTTAGGTACTTTTTAAGTATTTGGTAGTTTTTGTGGTACAGAGCATGCTCAGTAAAGTACATAGATTTTACTTTCTAATTTCTTAGTGTAGTAACTGCCTGGGATTAAATTTCAAAATACAGTACTTTAGTCACTAATTTCCAGTAATGGAACCAATGAAAATGTGCTATACTTTCCCTCTATATGGTCTAAATTAACATAGTAACTTCTTTTTAATACTTTTTAAAATGTATGAAGTCACAACTGCATATTCTGCTTTGTTTTTCTATTGTGTATTTAGTTCAACCACTTTATCCAAGGATCAGAAATGTTACAACAGCTGCTGCTGAGACCTATGCCAATATCAGTTGGGAGTATGAGGGACCAGATCATGCGAACTTTTATGTTGAATATGGTGTAGCAGGCAGTAAGAAGTCATTTCATTAAATTCTGATAAAGTTTTGAGATGTATTTTGGAAGATATGTATACTAAATGGGGTCTTAAATTGACCCAGTGTTAATGATAGCTCTTAAATGTCTTAAATTATTTTATAATTTGATCAGGAAGATCAAATAATTTTCATTTTAATAAACATCAATGCTTAGCAAGTTTTTGATGAATAGATAAATATGAACCTTTGTTCCTTTGTATTATTTTATAAATTCTTTTGAACGTGAACTTCTAAAAACATAGCTTGCATGAAGTTGTTTATCATGAAGCGATTACACATGTAAAAATATGATTACTTGCATTAAAGTAGGATACAAGGATTTTCCTAAATTATGCCCAATTCAGGGGAAAAAAAGATTAAATAAGATATCCTTTGTTAAACTAAACCCTAAAATAAGATATGAAAAAATTTATGTGCCCTTATTGCCTAAAACCAGGTTTAAAACTTTGATAATACTGGTAATAATTAGAACAAAGTTAGCTAATAAAAGCAGGATACTTCTTTTCGAATACCCCATCCTTCTAAAGTTATGTCAAAAGGTGACTAATCTGAAAATTGGAATAGAGATGCATTTTTCTGGATATTGGCCAAAGAAATAGCTGAGACTGTCCTAGAAAAAAGATACAAGAGAGATTCGGATTTTGAAGTAGAACTCTTTGACCAAAATAAATATGGACTGAAACTGCAAGTGTCATTTAATTAAATGTCTAAAATCTATTTTAATGTATCTCATAATTACAAGTTCAATAAGCATTTTAAAAATAAATTAAATTTGTATTTCTTTAGTACAATGGAACAAATGTTTAAAATAGTTTCATAATTACTGTACAATGAATTCTTTAATATGTTGCATGCAATTTATTACTTATAATTCTATATAATTATTTTTGAGGCAACAGCTGTTTTTCTCAGATGATCCATAGTTTAGTCAAGTAACTGTCAGTAGTATTTTGTCTAGAAACTTTCAGTGATACAGATAAAATTAAAATACCGATTTGTTGTTTTCCTAAAATTTTTATAGGCAAAGAAGATTGGAAAAAAGAAATTGTAAATGGTTCTCGAAGCTTCTTTGTCTTAAAGGGTTTAACACCAGGAACAGCATATAAAGTCCGGGTTGGTGCTGAGGGCCTGTCTGGTTTTAGGAGTTCAGAGGATGTGTTTGAGACAGGTCCAGGTGAGGCACACTGTACCGTAGTACATTTCTGTATCCTAGCCAGAGTCGTGTCAGACCAACGCTGAAATGCTGAGCTGCTTCTAGCAAGAGATGTTGTAGCTAGAATCTTTGCATGTTCCTTTCATAGAGCAATGTTAAATTATTTTATAAATGCCTAAATAATTCCAGTTTATTTATGTTTGAATTATGAATGTTTCCATCCTTTCAAACCACTCTACTTGACTGATGTTTGTACTAGGGGCAAGATATGCCCTGCCCACACTCCATCTGTGTGCTGTGCACTGAAGATGACCTATTTCTAATATTTCCAATTAGTATAATTTCAGGGCTGTATTTAAATAATGCTGCTTTTTATAGGGCTAAAATATTTGCATAATCAGAAAATGCAGATTCAATTTGATGTCTCATGTAATCTATTTATACCAGTGTTAAGACATTTCTACTTGTAAATCTTTCTTTTCCTTCCATATACTAGTTTTGTATGGATTTTGATGTCACACATATATCCTGGGAATCAGTAAGGCTGTTTAAGTTTCTTATGTTCATACTGCAGTCCTATTTCTCTGTAAGCAAATCAGCAATGCCTGCCAATTAGAGTCAGGAAAAAGGTTCTATTGGAAGGTTCTTTGATGTTATGCTGAATATTGTGTTGCCATCACATGCCATGCCATCATCATGTTCTTGGTCAGCTGTTATTATTTTTGTCTTTGCCAGCCACTTCTGCTCATTCCAAGCGTTTTAGCCAGTGCATAGTTATACAGCAGTAGCCCCACCAACTCCAGAATGTTATAAGAAAGTATTTTAAATACGAAAATACACTTGAACATTATGTTATAATTATCAGGCAACAATATAGATAATGGGTACACCAGTTTGAAAGTGAGCACTTTCTAAAATCATCATTTTTTTGGCTTTGATTTGTTCAATTTCTGTTCACAGTTTATTACGTTGCAGGAAGGTTTGAAAACATAGTGCTGAATAACAGTGCCAGGCAAATATGTACAGGCTGAATAGAGCCAGGAACAGCTAGTGGTATGAAAGCCTACCTGTGAAATGTTATGCATTAACACATCTGAAGCCTAAAGGAGCAGTAAACAAGGATCAAGACTGTAATATAATACAAAACAAGCTGCATGGAAACCTTCCCAAAAGCATCTCCCTGCAAAAAAAGTACTGAGCCAGTAGATAATGATTCCTGTACTTAACCACTCATGTTGTCTCATGCCCTTGCATAGTTAAGGAAGAAGGGACTTTAGACATTCCTTTCTGCTTCTTGATAATGGAAAGTTTCAATGTTCAGCATGAAATTATAAGCGTAGCCTAATTCTTACAGAAAAATCTTGTGTCACACTGTCTTCCGCCTAGGTCAAAGCTTTTAAACACTGCAAAAAGATGGAGTGGACAAAGAGGCAAACACTGGAATATGTCATTATTAGGAATGCAACTTTGATGTTTCAAATATAAGGCTTTTCCCACATTTTTTCTTTGACAAGAGTTCCTATAGAGCATCTTTGCAGTGTGCAGGTTTATCCTTTTGGGCATTCCTGGTACAGTGTTCTGCATTGACTCCTGCCTTGGTGGCTCACCAAGATGCAAGGTTTTTCTGCATGAAGCAAATAATTTGCTTAGTGTAGGCAGGAAATGTGCCATTTTTAAAGATGAACAGAGATCTAGAAACCCTTTCCTACTGGAAATGCAGTAAGTTAATACAAGAAGCTGCATAAGTAAGTTTTCATCTTCCCATCTATCTTGCATATTTTTATGCATGAGTTTTTGGCTTGATTCTATTTCTTACTACATTTGAATGTGAATTGTGCTTTTGCATTTTTTTACAGTATGTATTATACAACATCTAATGTCCTACTATGAATGCAGATGCACAAAACTCAAAATAATTTTTACCTTAATATGAAAACAAAGTTTTCTTTTATTTTCATTTGTAGTTCCGAGGAAGATTCCTGTTATGATTTTTTTAATTGCCACTTTTTAATATTTTTATATATATGTATTTATGTATATTTATATGCAGCATAAAGAGTAGAAATATTTAGGTATATAAACTATATATGACATGTAGATACTTTGATGCAAAAATAGTTTAAATTCTTGTGCATATAAGAGTCACTTTCTAAAATATCACAAAACATAAACAAGGACTGAGAAATCTTCTGATTGTATCTCCACAATAACTGGGCGCATTAACTCACTGAATTACTTAAATGAAAATCAAGTCATAGCTTTGCCCAGTGAGACCAAAAATAAACATTTAAAGAAGAAGTTAATTTTAGCATAATACTTCTAAAGTGGAATACTCACTGGTCTTCTGGATGGAACGGACTGGAGATTCTGTACATCGGAAGAACTTTGTGTTTCCATAGAATCCCTCAGGAATGTGAGACCATTGATGGCTGCTTTTCCAAGATACCTGTCTCACACTCCTTAACGAGAAAATGATAATGAGACATTGGCTTGAATTCTGTCAGTTGTGCAGTTCTTCCCAGAGTTTCATACTCTTGGGTTTTGGGTCTGGAGAAGAAGCTGAAGAATGAACAAGATAGGTTTGGATGAATGTTCATCTTCCTCGACTTCATATTTTTTTGTTTGGAGCATGTATCCCTCACTCCTCTCACTCTTCCCACTTTCTCCCAGCAGCTAATACTAAATCAAGTTGCCTATAGTGTGTTTCCACCAGTAGAGGAGAAAAAATAAGCTTCACCAGAATAATCCTCCTACTGTGTTGGAAACCATTAGATCCAGACCCTAGACCACATGGTTAATTCCTGTTCTTATTACTGCCTGTAGTGTTTTCTTTGTAGTTTGCTTATTATTTACATTATCTTCTAGCTAGAGTCAGCACTGGGAGAGAAATAGTGCCAAGGGAAGGCTTCCCACCTCACTAATGCTAAATCATGGCAATCATGATAAATTAATTGTAGGATGAGGTATGGTTGGATGAAAGAAAACCTGATGCTTAATAAAGTTTTAAAATATGCTTCATTGTTGATTTTTAGTTGAAATTTTATGTTAGGGCCCTTGAATGATCCATCTGTCTCCCCATTTTAGAATTATGGAAATGCATTAGCTTGTCAGTATTGGCTTTTTATTCATCTTGAGAATGCAATTGACATATTTGTGTGAACTACAAATGACAACTTCATTTCAGGAGTTTAATTAATTCAAAATGGTTGAGAATAGTTTTGAGGTTTGTGGAAAGTAATGTAGTATGTGTGTAGATTTTGCAAAGTAGTTGCTAAGCTTAAATGTTAGCAGACTTTTTATATACTGAAAACGAAATTCTATGCATAGGTACTTGGAAATATTCTGAATAATGGAAATACTCACAAAAGGCAGAATAGCTCTTTTTCTTAATGCTATCTATTTTTCAGTGTGAATGTTATTCTTTAATGAACATTATATTGTCTATTATTTATCTGAATTAACATAGCATTTAAATGCAGCAAAACATAATTTTTCTTCTTTTATGTCTAGCAATGGCAAGCCGGCAGGTAGACATCGCTACTCAAGGATGGTTCATTGGTCTCATGTGTGCCGTTGCTCTTCTGATCTTGATTTTACTGATTGTTTGCTTCATAAGGAGGAATAAGGGTGGCAAGTATCCAGGTATGCTATTTAACCAGGGTAGTAAAGTTCATCTGTTGGTAACCCACTAAGATCTCAGGCTTACCAGAAAATTACATTTACTGCTGGTTTACATTTACATTGTGTATATGGCAAATCAGTCTTATCATTTGTTGGGCTTGGCAGGAGCCATCTGCCTTTTGGGAGGAAACCTACATCTATTTCAGCATAGGATAAAGAGTTTCTTCATTCCCAGAGGGTTCTATCAGTGCCATGACCTCTCTAGAGAGGTTTGAGCGTTGTTTGGAACATCACCACTAGTACACATTCCACTTTCTGAAGTCCAGTGCAGATGAGTTTAATCCACTAACATGAATTGAGTTAGACTTTGTTTTGCCAGAAAGTCCAAATCACAGCTACGGGTTACTTTAAAGTATGGGGAATGCATGCCATAGGACAAATCTCTTAATATGTTACATTGTTTCCAATACCTTGAGTTCCTTCCCAGAATCTGTCATCTTCAGCCTCTGCAGTTTTTCAGCTAAGTTTAAAGTTACCATCCTTGAGTTAGGCTGGGGTTTTTTCTATATTTTTTCTTTCTAAGAGGACGTGTAAAAGAAATTATTTTTATAGTATGTCTAGGAATGGCCAAGTATGTTTTATTTTTTTTTCCTTAAAAATTGGAGCTAGACAATGTATGTCTTCTATCAAAACACTCATCCCTTCTGGTGTACTTTACAAAAGGCATGTATGTGTATGTATGTATGTGGACATACAGGTATCATATATATCTTTCCCTAGTGTTATATTTCTTTCTATGGAGTAGCTCCATAGACCAAAGCTCTTTTGAAAAGGATAGTGAGAACCACTGTACCTTGCACAGTACTGCTGGATAGGATCTCAGAGCAGCTGTTGAGGGATGAGTGACTATGAATGAACTTCAACTGAGCATCCAAGGATAATCTGATTTTTCATTCTCCTATTCTAGCTGCAATAGAAAGTACAGTTGCTAAGTTTCATGTAAAATCTTGATTTAATGGAAAAATTATTTTCTCCTAAGGTTTGGGAATAAATATCTAGACTCTAGAATGCTTATTTAAAGTCAACTCAAACTTCTTGAAGTTCATTTTGTTAATTGGGCATGACAAATATGGATGCATTTAGAAAAGTATAAAAGAAAAATCTGCACTTTGTTTTATTTTCTTCTGCTTATTTTGATCAGTGCACTTCTAAAAACTTAGTGTCAGGGAACACTAAGAAATTCAACTCTTCATAGGGAAATCTGCTGGAATAGAATAGCAGATTATTTTTATGAGAAAATCACATTACTACGTACAAGAGTTCTATTCTGCCCAATCTGTTAGAGAGGACAAAGATTTGTAGTGACAGCAAAAATTAGGTAAGAGAAGTTTCTGTTACAGCTGCCTATGCCTGTGAAGAAGACAGATGATTAAGGAACACATCGTGTTACATAGAGTTATATGACAGGCTGAAGACATCATCTTAGAGTTTTTTCCCCTAATATTTTGATTTTTTTAAAGAGAAAATGAGATAACAGAGGATATAGAAAAAGTGATTCAGGTGACTGAAACAAGTGAAGTGATGAAACTGAAAAGAGTAGGGAGGACATGGAGCAAACCACCATCTAGAGGACGGTTAACAGAGGTTTTGAGTAAAAGTGTGGAGGGCAGTTGGATGCTAAGGTTGTCATTACTTTGTGGATCCTTGATCCTCTGTCCTTTCTGCTGCTTCTGCAGAATTATTAGTTGCAAGGTATCCATTTTTTCATGCACAGATACCTATGCATATGCACATACATATATAAAGGTGGATCTGGACTGCTTTTAAGATTTCCAGAATCAGTATGTACCAGTGTTTCTAGCAGTGACTTTGTATTTCTTGGGTCATTGCAAATGTACTGTTCCACAGGTAGTGACAAATGGAAAGCACTAAGTTATGAAATCTATGAAAATTTAAGTTATGAACTCTTTTTATCATAATTTTTGCATGTCAACTTGAGGTTGCCTGTGGTACGTAGGAAGTAATTCATTACTTCAGTAGAAAATTATAGCAGCCTGATATGTCTCAGGGCCTTATGTGTTACTGCAGTTATGGACTTAGTAAATACTGTCAGGAATGATTAACATCCTCTTAAATAATGGCACATAAATCAGTGATGTACAAATAAAGTGTAGAAATTACCAGAGTAAAAGACAAGAGATTGTGTATTGGATTATATAACTGTGTCTGCTAGACAAGGGAAAGATTTGAATAGATTCCAGAAAAATAGAAATGAAAAGGCAAAGGGAAGAATCATAAATAGAATTCTTAAAGGCAGTATATTGTTTTATCCTGTCAACAATCTTAACTTATAGGAATATATGTCATCTGTAAATACCTGACTCCTCAGGTGCTGGTAGGTTTCTGTGTCAATGTGCAATTTATTATGTTATAGGGACAAGTTATATGCCTAGATCTATTCCCACCAGTGAACAAGAATTAAACCTAAAACCAGAATGTGCAAGAAATACAATTGTGTAAAATTTAGATTCCAGTGTATGTGACTTTACATTGGGTTTGATCATGTTGTAGAAAAGAAGAAACAAACCATGCCTAGTATTTTGAGAATTATTAATAATAGGAAAAAAATCTAAAATCATCTGGAGGCTTACTACATGAAATTAAAGCCAAAAATGTTCAAACTGACAGTGAACAAAAGTGAATCTGATTCAGTTTTATCAATCATTATGAGAAGAATATCAAGAAGAAATAGAGAACATTGTTAAGTAGAACTAAATAATTCAAATTTGATTAAGCAATAAATCTATTAATAATCTAAGTAAATAAGTTATTTTAGCAGAATTTTAAACAATTTTCTCTCTTTTTGCTAGAAATAAAATAAAGAATAAGTTCTGTAATAGAAAATGACTTGCAGTCATACTTGAATGAAAATAACATCCTATCACTAATTAGCACATCTTTTTCTTCAAAAAAAAAAATAGCCTAAGAACCCATTTAAAAAATAGTTTTTATTTAAAAGACATTCCTGCCAAATGTGATCAGTTTGAGAAATTAAGGTCTTAGATTTTCTCATCTTGCAGTTTCGTGATAAAAATTATTATTTCAAATATTTTAGTGAAGGAAAAGGAGGATGCACATGCTGATCCAGAAATACAACCTATGAAGGAAGATGATGGAACATTTGGTGAATACAGGTGAGCAGCTGATGTGGTTTGTCATGTTCACTGTTCATATCACACATGTACTGTATATACTATCACACTTATTAATTTAAGACTAACTTTTTTTTCCATGTCAAAGATTTTGTATCCTGTGTTATTTAGAACTAAAAATAACATTTCAACCACACCATTAGAAAAAAAAAATTATCCAAGCTTAGTATAAGCCATTTGCTAATGCAAGGTGAAAACCACATTCAAACACAATTGTATGTGTTTGAATGTCAAAGTGTGGAATCTTTATTTACAAATCCATCTTTCAGAGAGTTCAAATGCCAGATACAGTGTCCTTTCAGTTAGGGCACTATGTTGAGAATTATCATTCTTGAAAATAAATTTCTAACTGAAGCCTAACAAAGACAATCTGGTGTTAAGTTGACTGGAAAACAAATGTATTAAAATAGCTGCCAATACTAACACCTAATCCAATAACAAAGAAGTGATGCTATACACAGAAGTGAAGGAGTGTCCTACAAAGAAAGCAAATCTCCCTTTCACGTATTTCAGTACAAGATATATAGCAAGCAGCTTCAAAGCATGCAACACAGCTCTTATTCCTGACACTCCTCCTTTATACTAGCCAAATCTGGCATTACCAAAAGCATGCCTTGGCAAGACTATTCATACAACAGCTATGAATATAGCTTATTAAATAAGCAGTTTATTTGTTTTTTGATTAGTACAAAAATTTTATGTGGGTATGAAATAGATTTTGTAGTGCATTCCTGTGTCAAAAGCAGCATAGAAGTTCTTTATTATTGCAAAGATTTGGCATTTACAAGTGTACATAGAAAACACAGATTTTTTTCAAGAAGGATCTACTTTGTTGCCATAGGTTCTTCATAGAAGGAAAATGTACATCTTGATCTGACAGGACTAGATGTACAGTTCTGAATGCTGAGGAGCAGTTTCTGTTTATTCTTGTTTGATTAAAAACAATATACTCCATTCTTCGGTTCATGAGTTCAGCATAGTATTTTATTCTGCTGTAAGTGCATATGAATTACCTAAATTCAACTGATAAAAAGGGAAGTATGAGGCTATCTTTGGAAGTAGAGTTTAAAAAGTACTATATAAGTTTTCCTGGGAAGCCTAATTTGCATACATTACTCCACTGGTTCTTGATACTTGGAACTTCCAGCAGCAGAAACTGACCTTTGTACAGAATTGTACAAATGATGTGACCTCAATGCATGTTTTCTCAGGCCTGGAATAAGTATTCAAGCCTGCTTTCATTTGTGACCTGTAGCAAGATTTGAATTTATGTCTCCATGTTTAAGTGGCTTGAGTTAATCTAAAGAATGATCTAGAGCTTTATTAAATTATTTCATAATGCATTCATTCACTCATGTTTAGTGAATATGGGCAGATGCATGCCAAGCTTTCACACTTATTCAATGGGAGAGTTCTATGTACCCTGCAAAACCTCCTTTTAAAAATGTATTTCTGTGTAATTAGTCTATATTGGGCTTTCCTCTTTTTTCCTTAGAGACAGGGCAGGAGCAGCAACCAGTCAGATTACAGAAGATACCTTGTCATCCTCTCTGCAGCCCAGCATCACTGCAGTCACTCAGTTCCCAGTTTGTCTGCCTCACATGATGCGGTGCTTCTTTGAGGAAAAAGGGTATAGGGTTTCCCTTGGAAAAAAATGTAATTTTTGAAAGATCTAGGAATTCGAGTATTTTGAACTTTTTTCATCACTTCAGGTCCATGTCTGCTTGGACAGGAAAGAAACTGGACAAGGAAAAGAAAACAAAAGGTAGCTGTGCCAATTCTCCTGAAGCAAACTCTGTCTTTACCAAAGCAAAGTCTGTGAGATCTGACAGATCCAACTTCTTCAGAAGGTCAGGGGATCAATACTCCAGCACCAGATCAGAGACCTCCTACACCAGGAGGAGGGCTAGGCAGTCTTCAGAACTTACAAGGGTTAGTTCTGTCTCTGCTTCCCTCTGCCAAGAGGAAAAGAGGTCAGACAAATGGAAGTACAGGCATGGCTCTAGACATCATGCTTCTGAGCAACACATAATGGGGTCGGAGGAGGGCTCAGATTCTCAGGCAGGACAGCCATCCCCTTTCCAGCAACCCCTCAGCTGCAATTCAATTGGTGGCTTACTGGCAAGGCAGCATTCTTCTCTCCAGCACTGGTGCAGCCAGACCCCAGACTGCAGCTCAGATTCAGATGGCACTCAGAGCTCCTGCCACAGGAAGGTAAGACCTTCTACTCCTACTCACTTCTCCGAATCTGAAAAGAATTCACTAATGAAATCTGTAATCTTGCCTGAGCTGGCCACTGTCTTAAAGGATGCTTTGACAGCAGCCAGACAAAGCATAACATCTGTGGCACAGGCTAGGTCCCATTCAGTGAAGCATCCCAGGGTACCAATTGCAGAAGTTCCACTGGTTCCCTTAGAAGCATCTGGGAGCAGTTCCCAGACTTCTGAGTTTGATCATATGGACAGCTTAAAAGATCACACAGCTTCTGGGAAGGAGAAACCTGAGGCTGGCAAGGCCTTGGAGGTTGAATCAGCCCCTGAAGATGGGGAGGTGGCATCTGAGTCCCCTACAGAAGATCCAGAAGGACCAGATCCTCTGCGTAAATTTGACATGGAGAATCAGAATTACCTTTTTGAACACATAAAGAGGGTGCTAATGCTAAAATCTTCCAAATCTGAATGTGCCTCTGAAGAACTATTTATCCCCTCTGAAGAAGACAAGGTAGATAATGCACTTCCTATCCACTCAGCTGTGGAAGATCTTGTCTGCAGGATTTGGGGAAATCCCGAAGGCAAGCATGAAGCCCCACCAGTCCTACGTAAGCTCTATCCTTTTCCAGTGGATAAAGCTGCTTCGTGGGGAACCTTGCCTGAGGTGGACAGAGTATTGGTTACTGGTAATTCTGTTCTGTCAGTGCCTGATAATACAGATGCTCTCCCTAAAGATCCAACTGACAGAAAGATTGAGGAAGCAATTAAAAGATCTTTCAAGCTAGTTGCAGCCCAGCTTGGAGTATCTATCTACTGCACTTATGCTTCTAAAGCTTTACTAATATGGTTAGAGGAAGAACGAGCTAGATTCAAAAAGAAATGGGTCCCATCTGGTGCCATGCAGAGAAAACACAGGCTGTGTAAAATTGCGGCTAATTTTATCCATGATGCAGCTGAGGATTCTCTTAGACTCACTGTTAAAAATGTGGCATGCCTCACTGTAGCCTGGAGAGCTCTCTGGCTGCGTCCTTGGAGCTCATCACTAGATCTGAAATGTAAGCTGCTGTCCTTACCATACACAGGGGGCAAGCTGTTTGGTGAATCCTTAGTCCAGATCATGAAGGATCTCTCAGAACACAAGCACTGCTTACGTCAGAGGAAAAAAAAGAGCTCTGCTGGAAGCTCTTCCTGTTCTCCTCACAAGTGTGTGAATTCCTTGCGTTCTCCTCCAAAGTTCAAAGGAGGGAAGGGAAAGTATAAGGTCTCACAGTCATTTCATGCCAAGTACGAAAAGACATCTCACTTTCAGAGAGATATCAGACCATCAAGAGGAACTTTCTAAGAACATAGACTTGCTTCCTCGTTTCTCAGGAACTGAGAAGAGTGAAAGACATGGAAATGTTTCAGTATTTCTGGACAAATAAACCCAGTGCTTAGAAAATTAGTTGTTTCAAAGTAAGTTTTAAATTATGAAGTTACTTAAATCTTAATGACTAATTAAGCTAGAGAAATCATAGCTCTCAAATCCCCCCTCTTTAGGGGAGGGCTTTTTCGCATTCCATTTCTAGGCTTCCTAGTGGTCTTGGGATGGTTTGGATTTGTTTCAAGTTTTGCACTCCTCAACTTCAACTAAGAGAATAGTTTCTATGTGAGAGTTGGCTGGTCTGCAGGACCAGACAACATCAGATTTTTCTGCCATATTAATCTAGTGAAGGAAATAATGCTTTAGGAAATGCAGGTGTTTTGGGAACTATGGAATGACTATGGATGCTATATTCCTGTGACTAGATGTATTCCTTCATTTTTACATAATAAGGGAAAACAGAGCCTCTGTAGCAATCTCTCTGCACTCTCAGTGGTTTTCTGAGTTGTAGAAGACTGAGACAGTAAATTGTGGACAGTCATTGTCTCCACCAAGAACCTGCAAGAAACAGAATAACTACCATAGATGTGTGTTGAGGTCAGTGTAGGTGTATAAATCAGCCTGAATTTTCCTCTTGGTCCATAAATGGAGAGAAATTAAGAAGTTATGGCAGCTACAGACCTGTGAGTTCACGGGTAGGAAGACTGAAAACAAACAACTACAGGGGAAGGATGAAAGTCCAGTGGTCTGCAGAATGTTCTTGGGAAGATGAAACAGGACAAGGCAACTACAGTGGTTGGATTGATAGTGTGGTAACACAGGATATTTGCACATTTTGGTGAATTATTTTGCCTCTTTTCTTCAATATTTTGACACAGTATTTTTCCTAGAAATTCTAGGATATGCTGTGAAACACTGTGGCAGAGAGTTCTGGGATTGCTAGACAAGATAGTACTCTTCCTTCTTCTGAGCTAATGAACAATGAAAATAAAGTTTGTAACCACAGTTGTGCGGGTTTTCTCTTGTAGTCACTTAACTTGCAGCTTAGGTGTGTTTCCCTAGGGACCTAGCCATGATTTGTGCCTCAGGACTGTAATTCTAAGCTTGGTCCCTTCCAGAACAAGACGTTATCTCAGTGGACTGCCTGAAGAACTGAACAGTCCAATTGGATTTGGCAGTGGTCTTACTGTGTTCTAATTTACACACATGTACTTTCTTTGACAATTCCTGTTTTAATTCTTGAATACTTGTGTGATTAACAACTTTTTCAGCACATTGCTTTTTAAAGCCAGAGCTTCATCACCCAGTTTTTCCAGCTTCTGTCAGGACTGAAGATTGAGAATTACAGAGATGTTAATGAAAAACTGCTCAGAAGACTAATATAGGTGTGCTTAAATAAGAAATAGTAAAATTATTTGAAGTCTGGATTGACTGTAATAATATTAGGACTCACAGTCCTAATAATTTAAGAGTGTAGCAGAAACCTCTTGAGTATAGGGACAGATTCTCCTGGAGTATGCAGGGAAGCCAGAGAGGAAGGTATTTCTGTGGCTTTACCTGATTACTTTTACTTAAACGTTTCTGGGCTATTGACCTGAGATCACAGAAAAAGGAATTTACTGCTAACAGTTTTCATCTTCTGCATCTACTTTCTGTGTCTCATAGCCCAGAATGTTTTACCCACTTTGTTTCATGTTGCCTTTCACCTGACAGTTGTGCTGTGAGGAAAAGTAGTATATTGCTAACCATATATTGAGTCTTTTTGCATGTCTATGAATGTGGCAAAGTTTAGTTGGGAACTAGTTGCCTGCTGGACTGCAGAGGCATCGTAAAAGTGTCTTCCCCATTCTGACTGGTTGCTGCATGTACCCATATCTAAGGAAGAAAAATTGAAAAGTTGAAAGAAGAAAGGAGATTTCAAGGTACATATTTCTTTCAATAACTGATAAGCTTGTGAAATGGAATTACTTTTTTTAAACAAATAAATTTGTTCTTTGCACTTATGTTATGGTTACCTTCTTATATCTCTTAATACTTCTTATATCTCTTAATAATTAACTTCAAGTTTGATATGTGTTTCATTAAACTAAGAAGAAAGAGAAACATATTCATATAATAGCAATCATTAATGATTAATATTTAAATCATGCTTTTAAAATATGCTTTAATATTAAACACTTTTCTTACTGAAGTGTATGTGGTACATATAAGTACTTATCAAAATGATTGGTACATATGAGCCTTCTTCGAGAAATTTTCATCCCTAAAAAGATAATAGTATGGAATTTATTTTTACAGCAAAAAATAGTAAAAGTATGGCTACACTTAACTTCCATGGCTCTAAATAAAGCATACCCATTCTCACCTCATGTTTGGTTCCCATCAAGTGTTGTTTTCTGACTATTAATTATATGCACTGCATAAATGGCACTTTAAAGAAACTTATTCAATTTGCCACTGTAATTTTAGTCAACCCAATTTGCACTTTATTTTTTAATATCACAGTATTACACTAGGTATGTAATAGAAGTCAGCAAGCAAAACCCCAAACAGAAACAGAAAGAAACTATGATTTATCCTGATTGCACTTTGGAATAGTTTTATGAACAGTTGTAAGCAAAGTTGGCAAACCTTGTGGGTACAGTCTCAAAATTTATGGCTTTACCATGTTTTGGCAATATAATATTATATATTCTAAAGCCTGAAGTGTTCTATAGCTCTTCCTAATGTAATTCACCAGTTCTTGCAGTTTGCTTCTTGGCAACAAACAGATAATACATTCATTTTGCCAGACCACCAGAGCCCCTCCTCTGTTTTGAATACCCAGGGTAGCAAAAGTGTTGTCCAAAACATTGATGTGTTCACTTTTTTCTCCTTCTCCTATTTGTTTGGTATTTTTCTCAATTTCTTCTCTTCCACCCAAAACACTGTGTTCGTCTAAGAGTCATGATCCAGTTTGATACAGAAAAAATGGCACCATGGCATATGTTATCTTTCCTGAACCAGGAGTGTAAAGCATCTTGGATAATCCCACTTGTTTTTCCACTGCCAGAGTCCTGACAGGACCTCTCTCTAGACTTATATAGTGCAACAAGTGAAGGAATCCCTGGGTTCAGATGTGATTTTTGCAGTTTCTGTGACTGTGCTCTCACACAGTACCCAGCTCCATGCAGTTACACTCCTGGGTAAATCTGCAGTTTTGTTTGAATTCAATTATAGAGATTGTGGAATTCACATCCTGACTAAAATATAGAAAAATCTTATACTCAATGCAACTATGTAAGTATTTCTTCATCGTTTGTCTTAACATAAACTTCGTTTGCAAAAATATAAATAAGAAAACAAGAAGAGCAACAGAAAGCAGAAGTTCTCATACTCAGATTTTTCTAAATTGTAATGGCAAATCAAGCTTTTCATTGGATTAAACTCAAAAATGTTGATGTATTTATACAGGAGCAGCATATTATTTATATATGTATGTTCCAACCTAGTGAATTACACTGGCTAGGGTCATACTTTAGAATATTTGCACAGAGATTCATGACCAATTGGAATATGATACAACTGCAATTTTGATTTATTTTAATTTCTGTATATTATGATGTAAAGAATTATGAAGTTATTTACCTGAAATTAAACAGCAAACCATATACCAGTGCTCTTTCCTTAACAGTCTAACCCAGAAAGCAGATCTTCCCTGGGAGAAGAACTGGTTACAATTTCAGAAGTAGGGCCTGGCCTTCATTTGACTCATGCAGCCTATTTTAATGACTGTTAATACCTTCTGATGGGGGCATTGGAGAAACTGCATTGTGTATGAGTATTAAATACTCAATTTCATCTTCAACATTTAAATATGGGGTCCTTCCAAAATGAACTCTCTTCAGTAATGTCTCTGTAATCTGCTTGTGTTCACAGTGTTACAAAAAGTTTCACTTTGCTGCTGCATTCTTGAAATTTTGGAGTACAGTCTTTTAAATGTTACTGGCCTGAATGTTTGCAGCACCAGTGAGCCCAGATCAATGACATTTATTCTCGTGCCTTGTACACCACAATAAGTAAAACATCAACCGTGATACAGTCACATTTGGAGGTTTTGCTTTTGTGTGCTTTGAGCATGAGGATTTTCTTACATGTAAATAAGAGAGATATTCCTACCACTTTTTTTCTGGTGTATATGCAGAATGATAAAATCTCTGGTATGCTTTTTCTGTAAGTATATGGATATTAGAGGTGGCCTTCTTTTAGAATTTAATAACTTAGTGTTTTCCAAAACAAAACAAAAAAGGTGATGAGGAGAAACAGCTTAATGGAAAATGGGTGTAATGGTTTTCTAGCAACAGTTTCTCAACAGGGCTTGTGTTTGCTAACTATATGATCTGGTGTGGCCTTGCATATTCTATGTTTTATATATATATATATATATATATGTATATATATATATATATATATATATGTGGTTTCTCTGGGTGCTTAAAGGTATTCATTAGAAAAAATGAATTATTTTATAAGATACTAGGTTTTAGGAATTAGAGGGTTAAAATAATTTGCTGAGTATATATTCAGCATAGTGTTCTAGAAATTGCAAAATGTAATTTTGTTTCTTTAATATTTTATGTGTTTCTTTATATTTCCCATTAGCTGTGAATCTAAATAAAAGCCCCAAACCACTTCCTTTCTTTGTACCCTATATGCAAATCAAGTCACATGTTCTGTTTAAGACAGGGTATATAATTGCACGCAAAAGTGCAGCTGGCAATGGTGGGTTTCAATTCAAAATGCTTTGGAGCTGCTGCCTCCTCTTGACACTGAAGTGCAACGTAAAGGATTCTGAAAAGAGCCCAGCTATATCTATTTCATTAAATACAAGCCTACCACAGCTGCAAATTTATTTGAGGATGTTGATGGTGCTGCAGCTTTCCACTGACAAAGGAAAGACCACAGTACTTTGCTGCAGGGATCTTCTCTACTGGCCTTTCTTTCCTTTCCTTTTTCTGTTGTCCTCCAAATCACCATCATCATTGTCAGAACATTATCAGTCATGGAGTAGGGTAGGGAGATGGATCTGATAAGAAATGAAAAAGACTAAGCATGCTCTCATCTCCTCAATTCTAGCTACTGTAAGCTAAATTGTTGCTTTACCTGTAATATAGTAAATATTGTAGAAATTTTAAGAGCAACTTATTATTGATACAATACTGATCACTATCAGGATATGGACTTTGCTTTTCTTCTTAGGCTATTTTCATTTGTTTCTTCTGCACCCATTTAATGGAATATGTAGGTCTCTTGAAAGGTAAGGTTGAAAATTGCAAGTCTGGCCTGCATTATGTAACAAATTATTTGAAATGCAGCTCTTTTATTTTCTTTATACTAGTAAAGAAAATCAGTATATTTCATTTAACCAAATTCATTCCTCATTCATTTTCAAGGAGTCAAAGAAATTAAGAAGTTTAACAGACTAACTTCACGGCACATCATGAGCTTGTTACCTTGGAGAACAAACAAATTATTTTTTTATAGCTTTACAACCCACTTCTTAATGCTTGCAGTTGCATCTACATGGCCTCCAAGCCAAGGGCCCAGGTCTTACCACTGAAAAGTCATGCACGATGGGGGAAAAAAAAAATAAAAGAAACCACAACTCCCCCTCCCTCCACTGAAGACATTCTCTGTTTAAACCATTCTTACACCATGTTTCCATGTGAACTGCATCATATTGATTTGTCTCTACAATGTGATGTGGGTTTACTAAAGGATTACAGGGCTGCACACATGCTTTTCATAAACTCTGCATGCATGGCTGATTCTGTCTTAATAAATAGTGCATCTGTTAATCCCATGTTTGTTTGTTTGTGTCTGCAGCGATGCAGAGGACCATAAACCTCTAAAAAAAGGAAGCCGGACACCTTCAGACAGAACTGTGAAAAAAGAAGACAGTGATGATAGTTTAGTTGACTATGGAGAAGGTGTAAATGGTCAGTTCAATGAGGATGGCTCCTTTATTGGACAATATAGTGGTAAAAAAGAGAAAGAACCTGCAGAAGGAAATGAAAGCTCTGAGGCTCCTTCTCCTGTAAATGCCATGAATTCATTTGTGTAACCACAGAACTTGATCCCCTTGTATCTCCAGTTTGCTTAAAGCACTTGTACGTCCTCCTTCTCATACTATGAACACGCAGGTATCGGAGCTCCTCACCACCAGATGTTAATGCTATGAGAATATGCAGGTTAACACCAGTACACAGCATATTGACACAGTAAGTGGTATGTTACTATGAATCAAAATAGAAAATTCAAATTTTGTTCAAAACTTGGATATTTTTACTTTTTTTTTTTTAGGGAACTGACACAAACAGTAACATCAGCTTGTAATTTTGTTTCCTGTTGAAAATACAGTAAAATGCATGGAAAAAAAACCCCTACACAACTCACAGATAATCTTGTGTACACTATAAAGACATGGTTTGACAATTTGTTATGCAGTCCTCAGCTGAATCCCTGGATATGAATTCTGTTCTCAATGTCAGAGTGTTATAGTAGTATTATATAGAACTTCAATGTCTTTGTGGACATTGTTGTGAAATTGGTGACTTAATGTCTAGCTATCATATGTCTTTTTGCAAGACAGTTAGGAACAGTATGTACAGTATATAAATGCTAAATGATTTAAGTATGACACTTGCATTTGCCGATGCTTAATGAGACCCTATTATCTGCTCTTTGCTCCTATTACTTTATAGCCTTTTTAATCTGTCAAGTATTACGGCAGTACAGTGTTCTATTTTTACATCAAAACATATTGAATTGATTTTAGGGCATAAAAAATATGCATTGCAATGCATTTTGGAATTTTTACAGTCACTGAAAGAAAAACTTTAAAAATTAAGGAAAATATTCCAGAAAACACAGGGCAAAGTACATTCAGTGCCTTTATTCAATATGCATTCCGTAATGTGCTGTACTACTAAATCAGTTGGTGCAGTAAACTGTGATTAGCAGACTACTGTCTTTGCCAAATAAAGGAAAAATGTGAAGAAAGATAAGTGTTATGAAACTGTTGTGCTAAAAATGGAAAGTTTAAAATATTTTAAATTACATAAAGAAGACTATGATTTTTTTTCCCTTTAAAAAAAGCTTTCTACACAGTTACAGCACAACATGTTTTCATGGCCTTAGAATACTTAAAACAAAAATGAAAACAAACAAACAAACAAAAATCCCAAAACGCAATCAGAGTTAAATTATTTACTAACACAGCAAGGAATAAGCTCTTGTAAAATAAATAATTGAAAACCCAAAGCAGCTGACTCCATCATTTGGTAAGAGTGCATTTCTCTCTGTGTCCCAGCCTGATCAGTGTGGCAGCTTTGTAATTATCTCCAGCCTGAAGCAGTGTGGGGGTTACGCTCGGACCACAGCATTCCATCTGACAAGTGCTAATACGGTTTATTGGTAAAGGATTACCCTTGTCGGTTAAAAAATTATTTTCTCGCATACTATATCAATCAAATGTTTACCTCCAAATATAAATTTTTATAACAACCTATGGTTGAAGGAATGCTCAGTTTCATTTGCCAATAAATTGGTTTTTCATAACTTGCATCAAGTTTAATTTTAAGTAAGCTTTTTATATGTAGATATTTTGTTGAATTTGTAAATACACTTAAAGCGTAGATGCTATATGCTTCTAGGTGTTACAGACAAATAAACCAAGAAAGCTTATGTTGTACTGTGTAAGAAGTACTATAGCCAATGGTGTGCATGGTATTTTAAAGCATCTACTTAATTTTTTTTTTCTGTAAAACTAAAATAGTTATCTGCTCATTTACTGCAGATTCCAACTGAACCATTCAGAGCTTTTGCCAGTGCACTACATTAGCCCATAGGACACCTTGCAGCTTTCATGTATATATTGTAGGTAAAGCACAACTGAAGTAATCCCAAATGTAATCCAGCTGTAATAAGCTTCTTTCGCACCTTTGAGCTTTCCATCGGTCAGTTTTTTTAATGGGAACTGAAATACAAAATGAATTATATGAACACTGATTACAAAGCACAAAGAGAACATTTCTTCACAGGATTTGCCAATGGTTTTGGTAAAAAAATATCATTTTACTCTTATTTAATTGTAGATGCTGAATTATCTGTGCATGTGGGGGTAAACATACAGGCTCACTTCTGTAATAGTGCAACGGATTTTGTATTAAAAATAAATGTGGTTTTAAAATTTCACTGTTTGTTCTGTTTACACTAGCAGTAAAAATCACATCGGATTAGTCTTATAATTAAGAATTCATGGTAGTAAAACAGCATGAAAGAGCTCTGCCAGAAGCTGTTCCATGATGTTACAAAACTTCCATTACTGCAACCAAATTATTTACAGAAAGTTGCATACCTTCATGTGCTACCATCTGAAAAAATGGTAAATTTGTCTGACCATTTCCCATTGAAATCTGTGATTTGCATTTTACTTCCATGGATGTTTTTATTATTTATTTAGTCATATTACTGCAAAGAAAAGAAGTGAAACAGTCTTGTTCCATACCTGTAAGAGTGAATAAGAGAAAGTAAGAATGTTGATTTGAAATTAAGAGCCCTCAGATAGGATCCCAAATAAGGATTTTGTGTCCTAAAGGAATTGTCTGACATACAAATTTATGGTTATCTGTCTTTAAATATGAAGTGAGGAATTTTTAGTCATCATCTTTTACAGTACACAAAATCCATTGCAATGCTCTTTTCATATCTTGTCTATCCTATGTATGAATGGAAACAGACTGGGCAGGAGGGCAGCTGTTCTGCATAGAAGACTGCAGGAAAGCCATGGATTCCAAGAGATGCAGGTTCTTCAGGAGATGTATCCAAAAGTTGATGAGTGGGCATGATGCTTGAAAGAGGGATCTTATCACTGAATCGAAAGCCATTCTACCACCCTTCCCATATTAAGTGGAAACTTCTGGATATTTCTGCTCCTGTCACCTGCACAGACTCAGTTCTGGCACTTCTATCTTCAAATATCTTCACTCTATCTTCAGATATCGTCTGCCTTGGTTTTTGTACAGGTATCTGTTGATTTTTGCAGCAATGTAAACTGTCTGGGAGATATGAAATACAGCTGTTTCTGTTTCAATTAAAGAATACTTCCTGAAAAGAGAGGTCTGAGTTCCCTAGGCTTAGTTGGGAAGAAGGATTTCATACAGTAACAATTTTTGGAGACACGCATACATTATCTGTGCATGTTCCCCAAAGTGTACTAATACGTATAGTTGCTACACTTCTCTTTTACTCATATACCTTTTGATTTTATTCTCACTGAAGTGATTGTATAAATCCTGAGAGAATTAAAGAGGATACCCCAATGGTAATTTTTCTTGTAATCTATTCTCACATTGTTCCTAGGAAAATACAATTTCCTCTTAGCAGAGGCAAAGTGGCAAAAGATTTGGGAACCAAATTCTCTTTTCGTGATGTCTGGTCTATATTAAAACAGAAACCCTAGGAATTATATATGAAGAAATATTATCTACCATATGGAAGTGTCTTCTTTTCTGAAAAAAAAGAAAAAAAAGGGGAGAAAATCAGAAAGAGAATGAGATTCCAATCATTTCTGAAAAGCAATTGTCCTTTGTTGTGTTTCTGTCCCACTCCCTCTCTTTTTTTCTCTCTTCATCTACCTTAGGAAAGAACATTTCAGAGACTTGGCAGAAGCAGGAACTGGTTTTGTGGGAAGATGGAAATAACTGAATGTGTTACTTGTAGGAATCTACCCCCAAATGATGCCCTTAGAGTGAAAGTAAATCTGCCTGGCCATCATGTTTTAATCTCTGAAGTGATCTCTGGCTGCTCTTTGTACATGAGAAGTGGAAGCTTTAGATCAAACTGTCAAGATAAATACATGTCAGCAGGACTATGACCAACAGTAGATGTGATCTGTTGTGACTGTAAGCAAGGAGAAAAATGGTGATCCCAGTGTTCTCATGAATTTTGGCAGCAAAAATATACACTTTTGATCATATTTGATACCTGAAGGATGGATTCTTCATTTGGGGTTGGGGAAGTGTGTGCTATTGTGAATTTGGCAGCACTGGCTTTGTCCCTCCAGGAAAGCTGCACAGGATAAATCTGAAGCCAGCTGGCAAGTAATAGGTTTGCACATGTTTAAATTGGAGAGAGGCAGGGCAGGAGACAGCTCCTGTCACCTGGACCCAGCCAGCCTTTTGACCTGTTTTGTCTTGCCCTAAGGTGCTCAACTAAAAATAAAGAAGTTTAGAAGGTAGTGTGGTTTCTCTGCCAGCTGGAAAAAGCCCCATGGCATCCTGTCAGAAATCTAAGCCACTGCTTAGATTTAATTCTGCCTGGCTTTCTGTCACGTTTTGGATATAAGGTATGAGGAGGAAACATACCTGGTCCATGCTGTACAAATACAGGTTTCAGGCCTGAGCTTTCAAACAGGGAAAGTTTAGGCAGTCCAATTCTGGTGCCAAACTTTTTAAAAATTACCAGGTCTTGCACTACATTGAGGAATGAACTACATCGACCTTTGACAGTAAACTGTACTTGATATGTATCTTCCAGAGCATGCTGCTATATTTCCCATGTTCCTAAGACTTCAGGAGAGAGATGCTTTGGTTTTGAAACCTAACATCTTACCTGAGAGACGATAGCAGCTCACTCCTGTGCCCTGTGTTTGCAAAGATCTAAAGGGTTTCAAGACTTCACAGGACTAGGGGGACAAATGAAGTTTTCCAAATGGCAGTGTTCAGGATATATTTCAAGTAGATGTTCTGCAATATATATACTGGACTGAAAGAGAGTTTCGGTCATGCTGGCATGAAAAGTTTGCCTTCTGGTGTGGCAAGAAGAGGTAGTGAAAATGAAACTGTTGGGACAGAGAAAATGCAAGAACAAAAGTATAACATCTGAGGTTTCTTGGAAAGAGTTGACAAACAGCCAGTAGGATAGCTGGCCTGAATGGCAAAAAGAGAAAAGCAGACAAATGGCAGAGGCAGCAGGAGCCCTTGCTAGTGTGGAGCAGCACAGCCTGCTGGGTGCAGACCAGACTATCTGTTGGTGACAAACAGCGTAAAATAGATCAATAGGACATAATTCTCCTTCCAGATTTTTTTATTTTTATTTAGTTAGTTATTTTTCCAAGAGACTTCAAAAGAATTAAGACAATCTTAAGACATCTTTAAGACAATCTTAAAAATGTCTGTCAAACAATTGAGAATTGCCAGGAAGTTTGTAGGTTTGGCATAGAGGAAGTACTACCAGCTGGACAATCAAACACACAAAGCAGTTGCTTTAATTTCCTTACTTTTTGAAGTAAGCTAAAACTATCTCCTGGAAAGCACCCGCTTTCTGCAGGTATAGGACAAGGCAATCTGAAGAGAGATACTTTTCCCTGTTCTTAGGAATTTGACTAGTGGTGTTCCAGTAATATGAGGAAAGTGGGCATTCTCCTAGCTGTTGAGATAAGGAAGATACAAGGGAGCCATACAAACTGTTTGATAGATGAAGAACCTACACAATAAGGTCTCCAAACATAGAATCCCGGAATTAATGTTTTTGAAGAAATTCTTCAAGAATAGAACTGAAGAGAGGGGAAAAAAAGACAGCTAATAGCAACAGTTTCTGGACAAGTCAGAGGACAGATGAATGTAAAAGAATGCTGGCATGGACAGGAGGAGTTTGATTTCTAGTAAGGAGAGGGAAAATGGCCTTTGCTAGGCTATATGATGGCATGTAGGCACAAATACCACGTGAAAAGCACAAGGAAACTGGTTACCCTGACTATAAGTGAATATTATAGCTTTTTATTTTCTAGCAGTACAAACCACAATTTTTTTGTATAATTATATCACTTGAACAATTAGTCAGCAAGAACTTCTGTTTAACTGAGATTGTTTTTCTTTCCTGTCCTTTTCACTACAGGTGCTTGGTTCCAAGGTTTTGCTTTAATACGGAAACAGTCTGTGCTGTTCTACTACAATTAGGCAATGACCATAAACTTTATCAAAGGGGAAACTCAGATATATTTTTCTAAAATAAGCTGATTTATCTTTTTTTATAATGAGAGGCAGACGAGTCTTCGGTCACTAGCATTTAAGCAAAAATTGGCCACTAGAGGGAAGTTACAATTCTTGGTTAGCAGGAGCCCAAAGCATCTTAAATTCACAGCCCATGTTAATGGATAAAAATATGTGTGTGTGTGTGTCTGTGTGTGTATCTATAAAGACACTATAAAATAGTGGTTAAAAAGAATAAGACACAAGTTCATAATAATTTGCTTGGTTTGCGTAATACATTTATTGTGTTTGTCTATGCAACAATGACCTTATTCAACCACTTGTTATCATGATTCTAAATTGCAGGGACATTTAGGGCAGAAGTGCTGTTTGAGAAGTAAACTGGCAAGAACTATGGGACAGGGATGCTTGGTCTGAGATTCGGCAGATAGCTGTGTCCCAAAGGCTTTTTTGAGGCAGAATCAGAAGGCAGACAAATGTCTTGTTAGGCTGTCAGTTCCCAGATATGTGTCTGTGGGTATGTGTGCCTGGAAGCTGAACAATAATAAAGATTTTTAAAACGCTGTTGACCTGGTTGGTGTGTAGCCAACTAGCTCAGCTTTTGCAATTCATGTGAAGCCTACATGGCCACAATGGGTTTGGAAAACGCGCTGCCTGGGGCTGCTGAACCTTTGCAACTGGAGGGGACCGGTTCCCATGAGAAGTCCAGGAGTGCAGCCTGGCTGGGCAATTTGTAGGGCAGCAGTTCATCTCACTGAGGTACCATACTTGATCTGGTTTTGAATTTGTCAGGACTGCCCTTAATCTCTATGTCAAAGAAGGAAAACTTAAGGTTTTGATGCAGGGGATGGGAGCATCTCGTCAGGCAGCAGATTGCTCTCCGGCGGGAGCGGGGCTCGGCGTGGCGCCCCCGGCTCTGGCAGTCCTTGGGCTGCCCCTGTTTGAGCGTGTCCAGGGCGGTGACCACGTTAAGTGTTTTCATCAGGATGGGTAACACACGGCACGTTTTCACTGTTGCAGCCCCAGGAGTCCTGCTGCTCTGAAATGAGATAAAGAAATGCTGAATTGATGCACGTTGTCAGACAGCATCATCTTCAGAGGGACTCTGCCTGCGGGAACCGGCTCAGCACGTCAGGGCCCATTCGTGTGAGGAGGACAGGAGCTCTGCCCTCTGGGATTGGCATCGCATCAGCCTTGTGGTGGCAGTGAGGGTGGAAGGGGGAGGCATCTGCAGGGTGTACAGGCTGTGCATGGTTTTGTAGCTGGAGACTTGTTGCATGGATCGAGGCAGCAGAATAAAATAAGAAAGCCTGAGGTGTTAAGAAAATAACAGAAGCTTTCAAAACACTGCTATAGAAAAATCATCATATATCAGCATCATACCAAACAAATTGGTGCATGCTGCTTAAGAGAGGGGAAATGCAGCCAGAGGTTAATGATTAACAATGAAGAAAATTTAGCAAGTTTTTTCTCTTTGCTGGTGGTGAGAGCAGAGCTGCTGAAAACTGGAACCCAGGACAGATGTTTTAGATGGAGCAGGCAGTCTTAGCCCTGACAAAGCCACTGAAGCTGCTTTCATTTACACCAGCTGGGACTAGTGCTTGTGGCATTTTAGGCCGGTCTTCAGGCAGAGTTTTGAATATAATGAATATTTTTTAGTGAGTAACTGTCTAATAGAGTGTCAGGGTCTCTCCACTAATGACAGCAGCCTCAGCCTCCAGGGGGACATCACAGCCACAGCCAGCTTATGTGTTGGGGATAGTAATCTATCAGAACTGTGATCTGTTTTTTCTAAATCACATTTTCTAAATTCAGCCTGCAACTGAAAAACATTCTACTAAAAATACTAAAAAAGCAAAACATTAATTATATACCTAATTTTGGTGAAATTATTGCTCATCACTTGTTCACTAACAATTGGTAATAATGAAAATAATGCAACAGGCCCATTGCAGAAGCTTAGTCCATTTTTATGGACTCGGTCTATTTTTATGAGGCTTGCTCTCAGGGTGTACACTTTAATTCTACACATAAAAGCTTGGAGAGAATCACTGCAATATCCTTTTTACTTGTAGATAAAAGTTTCTATTTTAATGGCTGGCCTTTGATGTTCCATGTAAAAAATAGAAGAAACAGGATAAATTTCACTATCACTCATAGGCTTTTCTGCAGGTTTAGTTCTGGCTTTTGTTGTGTGTCAGGCTTTTTTTTTTTAATATGTCTAGTAGAATAGATTTCAAGAGTGATTTGCATCTATGCATCACTGGTTGATGAGGTTTTCAGTAAGATGTTTGGAGCAAGATTATTGTATACCATAATATCTGTCAAAAATCTGATGTGACAATCAGTGCAACCTAGTCCTGCATTTAGCAAGTCTTTCCCTCTAACTCAGATTTTAATGACAAAGCAGCTTTACATGTCAGACTTGAATTGGTATAGAAATACAGATACTGAATTTGAAATGTTCAGCTACTTCAAGTGACAAAATAAAAGCTAATGTATGAAACACATGGATTGCTCTAGTTCAAGACAAATTACAAACCAGTAAATTATGGGGCGGTTAGGGGGTTGGTTTCTATTGAAGATAACATAAAATGAAGCATATAGGAGCAGAAATTGTAGCCTTGCTATAAGTCTTGCCATTAGTTTATGTTCTGATCTCACATCAAGAGCTACAATTCCTCCACCCCACACGCAGCCTTAAGGAGCCAGCTCTGCTCTGAGGCAGGGCTCTCACCCAGGGCCAAATCCTACCACCATCACAGAGGGGAAGAGTTATGGGGGAGAAAGGTCACTTAAGGAAGGCAAATCCTTGAAGCACATTTGATTTTCCACCCCTTTGAAGTGCTAGATGAACATCTCACACAGTAACCAGGCATGCACTGGAAACAGTTCCTGCAAACAGGGTGGCTGTGGCCACTTGGTTTAACTCTCTCTTAACAAATGTTTTGTTATGTATTTTGAATTTAACTTTATAAAAAACTCACACATCTGGAGTTACTTATACAAAAAAAAAAAAATTGAAAAGACTATAAAGTAAACCAAGGCTTTGTGCACCTTTAATTCAGTCCAGCAAATACAAATAGACCAGTGTGTTTCCAAGTAGAAGATCAAAGACACATGAAGATGCCCACCTGAGTTGGCAAGATCACCCCTTTTCTTTACACACGGCAGAGACTTGCACTGGCACCAGAGTTAGGAGAGACCAGCCCACCAGTGTCATGAGGTTCTTCATCATGGGAATGGCCCCAAGCCACTTTTGCACACTCAAAGAAAGTGTTCAGAAAGCGTTATTTCCAAACAATATATTAACGTTTTTCCTTTGCCAGCATGGCAAGAGCTTGCCTGTGTGGTGGTGTTCACAGGGGTGCCAGGATGAGGGAAGAGTTGAAATCTTGACTCCATGTTTCAGAAGGCTGATTTATTATTTTATGATATATATTATACTAAAAGAAAATGATATATTAAAACTATACTAAAAGAATAGAAGAAAGGATTTCATCAGAATGCTAGCAAGGAAAGGAAAGGAAAGGAATGGTAATAAAATCTTGTGACTGACCAGAGTCCCAACACGGCTGGACCCATGATTGGTCATCAAGTAGAAACAATTCACATGGACCAATCACAGATTCACCTGTTCCATTCCACAGCAGCAGATAATTATTGTTATTTGTTGGTGCTGTCAGTCAAGCTGGTGGCACAGCAAGCATCCACTAACCCTGCTGCAGGGCAAAACCAGAGACAGAGCAGGACTTGGCGCTATGTGCCTCAACCCCTCCTGAATTACTCTGCCTGGAATTACTGATCACAAGTGAACTGTGCTAATGTCAAAACAAGGTATCATGGTTGCTGAGGAAGGGCATGCTTTGGTGTGGAGAGCCATGTGTCATTCTCAGGTTCTCTTGTCTTGCCATAGTGGTTGACTCCCAAGATAAGCTGTGACTTACGTAAAATCAAGTGGCTAGATATTGTGCTTTTCTGTTAATTCACATTGTTATGTGTAATAAGTGTTGATGCAGCAGTTGTGCATAGGACAGACAAACTAAGTACTGAAAATGAACCCCTGAATATACTGTGAATATATCACCCATTAGTGCTCTTTACTGACCCATGATAAACAGGATATTTACTCCATGTTACACTGCTGTGCTCTTACCTTGCATGCTGGTCAACAGAACACTTGGAACTATTCTGTTGACTTTTGGCTTAGTTCTGATAGAGACACTTGAGACCCATGTAAAGGAGCAGGAATTTAAACAGCATGGATTTCCTAAGCACATTAACTTTACAGTAGATCTTCACCTCCAAAAAATCCTTTAGAAATGAGTACATGCAGGCACACATCATTTTACTGTATGAAACAAAACATTTGTCCTCTGTAGGGGGATACAATATAAGAAAATAAAGGCAGCATAGAAAGTAATCTTACCCCATTAAGGAGTTGCAGCTGAGCCAATTATTAGAGATTGGGAGCAGGCCTGGTTTTAACAGGTCACAGCTGTAGCCAATAAGAAGAGTGTTATAAAAGAGTGGATTGGGTGGTTGAGGGAACTGGAGTCAGTTGGCTACTGTGAGGACAAGGAAGAGTCAGTGCCTAGAGGAGCTGCCTACGAGAAACATCAAGGAGGTACAAAACTGTAGCAATATAGAACCCTTGCAATGTAGTGACAATAGAACTCTTGTAATATAATGACAACAGTCCTCACTGCATGAAACACTCAGAGAGTAAATCTGGAGAAAGCTTGTCTCGTGCAAAATGAGTATAATTCTGTGATGCTGCAGGTTGGTGGCTGTGAATCATAGTGCTGCTCAGGAAATCTGTAAGTCTCTCCAGGTTTCATTGCTCCTGAAGCAACAGGTAACAAACTAAAAATGCTTTCAACTCTTCTAAAACTGAGTGTCTTTGGGTTTAACCCCAGCTGGCAACTAAGTACCACACTGCTGCTCGCTCCAAATGGTTTAGATAAATATGTTTGTTGAAAGGTTACTGGCCAGATTGAATAGCCCCAGGCATCCTGCTTCAGTTTTGGCATGGGTCCATGCACCACCCTTCCAAGAAACGTTGTCAACTTCATTAATCTATCCACTACTTTTTTTTTCACCTTCTAACATAATAATAAACTGAAAACATGCCTCACCTTGAAATGATAAAATTAAAATATGTACTGATTAAAATAAATTGCACATACCTGAGCTGCATGTGGCCAAGTGTTAGTAATGTGATATTATAATTACCAATTGCACCCGTACATTTTCAACAGGTATGCTCAAACCACATTCAGCATATATACATATTTCTACAGAAATATACATATATCCAGGTATTTTCAGTCATAATTCCTTAGAACATTCAAACCAGTGCTGAAGCCTCCCCTTGTTCCTAAGGTTCAGTGTAGCTTTGGAACATGTTAGTTTGCATCATTCTACATTAAAGCAAACAACTGAAGTTAAGCCCTAATGAAAACCTGCTTTTGGAGTGTTGTTGACTCTGTACTGGCCTCAGTGGATTTGTCTCCGTTGTTAATTAGAAGTATCCCTGGTCCAGGCTCTGTTCTGGGGCCCCAACCAGCCCCACAGCACTGCTGTCAGCTCATTACCAGGCTGTCTTGAAAGGCTCTGCAAGTGCTCTGTAGGGTCTCAGAGGTACCTGCTCCCAGCTGGCAATGCAGGCAGGACTGTGTGAGTTCTGGCTCCCTTCAGTGCTGTCTCAGCACGTTTCATATGCCAAACAGGATGTACTACAGCCGTGCTGCAGGAAAAATGCAGTCCCACACCACTAGCACAGCTTTGGGCTTGGGGAGGGGGAAGGAAGGTCAGGCTGAGCCTCAGTGGGGGCAGCTTATCCCCTGCAAAGTGGGGTCTACACAGGGCTGTCAAGACCAGGTCTGTGCTCCTTGGTCTTGTGGCTACTACCTCATCCTACACCTTCTTTAATTTGAGAACATACACATGTATGCACATTTGTCTCAGCACTTCTCTGGTCCTGAGACAAATGTGTCACCCTGAAAAGGGAGATAGGGGGAGAGAGAGAAGGGATCTTTCAACTGTAAATAACACTCCCTAAAATTACCCAATCGTATTTTCTGAGGAAATAAAGAGTTGGTTTAGAAAACTCATCTCTGCATGTGTACTTTCACAAGCAGAGCAGTGACCATGCCTACCAGAAAGCAAAATCCCACTGAGTTCACAGTGCTGTGAAATAAAATCCAAAGTGGATAGTAGGGAGAATATTCCACTCTTCTGTGAGGCTGAAGACTCTCTCCAACTAATGACAGTATAGAGTAATTGATCTTGTGTGGCTGCTGTATTTTATGGCAGTGCTCAGCTTCTGCTCTGTGATCACAGATGAGTTTTACGACAGGTTGGTTTTCCAAGGCTGCTTTCTTTTCTCTTTCATATGGCATGATCTATTTCTTAAGGTAATAGAATTAAATTAATTAAATTCCATCGTTTACTTGAGACACAAGAAATCATCACTATTAAAGGTGTCTATTTAAAATGTGTTTTAAAAAATATTTGAGTTTTTAAGGACATGAACTGCCAGCAAAAATGAACAGGACCAAGTGCACAAATCAAAGAACCTGCACATATAGTATACGTAGGGTGGCCAGCATATATGATGTAGGTGTACCCAGTTTAAGGTACATTTCACATATACACTGATTCAAGCATTAACACCCCAACAGAATTCAGGGGTAAGTGCCAAAGAAGAGAGCACAGGAGGGGTGAGGATGGTGAGGAAATAGGTAAGCAACAGACCAGAGAAAAAAGGCAGAAACAAAAGCAGTGTAAGTGACCAAAACAAGACTTCTCTGCCACAGATGAATTTACTTCTGCAGCTTTGGAAGAAATTACTCTCTAAGATCTTCACATTGGTTTTCTATAAATAGGCAGGAATAAATCCACTTAGAAACACTTTGTTGCCACTATGACATGAAGGAAGCATTAACCTTGAAACAAAAAGCAAAAGATGAATGGCTGACTGCCCAAGCCTAAAAGGAAACTGCCTGCCCATTGCTGCATGCATATTTGTGTGATGACTTAAAATGTTTTTTATTTTTGAGGGAAAACAACAATTTTAAACCCAAGTAATAGCCACTCTTCTACGAAATAGTAGTTAATAAGACATCCATGGAGAATTGAGTTGATTTAAATACTTTATTCTAAAGGGTATTTAGCAATCATGTTCCCACTAAATGGATAACTAAATAAGTCACACTCTCCATTTGGAAATGCAATTCATTGTTAATGGACCTAATATCTGGGTACACAGTTTTTTTTCTCAGAATCCAGTCCCCTTTGGGGCCTCACACTGCACTAAAACCTCCCAGCTGAGAAAACACTGCTTTCTGTTTTGGATAGTCAAACCACAAGTGATAGACTACAGACATGCATGTTATCAGCTTCAAAATTAGTAACTTCCTGTGGGTAATAGCCTTAAGGGCAAATTGAAATTTATGTGGTGAAGTTAATGGAAATAAGATCAGTTTTCACTGTTCATATAATATACTTTTCCGGTGGAGTCAGTTTGCTGTTGTGCTGCCCTGACCACCATGTGCCCCTCTGGTAGAGAAAGAGAACAGAGTTGCTCCTCAGTCCATGTCAAACTGCTCCCACTGAGTAGGACTGAACAGATGGGAAACAGACAGGTTTTTCTTTATGAAAATTAAAAACCAGGACTGTCAGAATTCAGTCAACGTGGAAAAGAGATCTCAAATAAGTGTCTTTTTTCTACTCTTATGTCTGTGATTTTCCTCCATGAGATCAGATCCATTACCAGAAGGAATCTGTTATGGTTGTTATTATTTATGTTACAAAAGCACGGTGAGGCTTTTGGAGATCCCAATATGTTAGGTGATACTAAAAATGTGATTGGGCCCTTTGTATCCAATTTAAGTTGCTCTAAAAAACAACTTAGCTTTTGACTTTAAATTCATCTTTATGTTCTCACAAGACACACTGATATTTTTCTATTTTGCAAATTCTCTTAAATAGCAGCCAACTCTAAGTTTCAGGTCCATGTCTTAAATCCTTCTGCTAAGAGTAAAAATGCACATTATGGACTGGGAGAGGAAATGGAGACACAGCAGGACCCATGGGACTTGCCACTATCCACTTACTTCTCTAAGATGTTAATTTGGATCAGTCCCTCATAGCAGAAGGAACCAGTTTAACATTTTTCTTCCCCAAGAACTGAAAAGGTGAAGCTTAAGGGACAGATTCTTATAAAAAATATACTGACCTCCAGCTAAAAGCAGAAGTTAAGGTACACAAATTTATTCATTAATACTGTTTAGAGATTCCTGAGCAAGCTGACGTAGAATGTACTTGTCACTGCAGGAACTATGTGAGGGCACGTGGAGAAGGGGAATGATAGGGGTGGGGAGGAGCTCTTGGTGGTCAGGGGAAAGGTTCCTTTGTTCTTCTGCCACCATCCTCGGATCTCTTCTCCTTCCCCAGACCCAGGGGAGCCTGTTGTAGGCATTCTATTCAAAGTGAAAGCGGAAAGATTTTTTACTAAAAATTCATTGCTGCAGATTTACTGCCTAATCTCAGGGGAATTTAATTTGTTAGTTTAGAAATGGGAGTGTCCCTTCAGTGTATTTTGAGGATACAGCCACAGCATTACCTTGGTGAAGGCTGGGTATGATGTGGATTTGTCCTGTGACTGCTCATAAGCTCTTGGTCCTAGACCTTACTTTGTACAATCAATAAAGTTTGGAAATCTGAATATTAAACATAAGCAGATGATTTAGCAGTTCAGGTAAACAAACTAAAATGTTAGTCTAGAAAATTAATGCAGGAAAACAGGAACAACAAATTCTGGGTAATTTACATTTTCAATAGGGACAGAAATCATAGAACTTACAGGTTGTAAATCTTTTAAAAGTCTTGCTGTAGGTGCAAATAATTATCAATTTGGAATCAGAAAAACTCAAAATATGGGCAAGTTCATTAAAACAGGAGAATAAATGAGGAACTGTGCAAAAAACCCACTTGTCCTTAAATCACAGATTCTTTAGGAAATCAAATCTCTGCCCTTGAAGATATCTGAGTCTGTTAAATCCTGGCATAGGTGATTTGCATCCATCGTAGTCCTCCTGCTGGAAGAACTCCAGAAATGAGATTAGCAGTTGTTCAAGCAGGAAGTAATAAAAGCAATTCAGCCTCCTCTGGGGAAAGGTAAGACCACAACAATGTGATTTTCCTGGGATAATGCAGCATTAGGCTGGTGAATGAGTTGATGTCATTGATAAAAGGTAGACTGGAAACTGTGATTACTCCAGTGAAATAAGTTTCACTCTAAGAGAAAGGGCATAAATCATGATATGTACCTGAAAAATAGCCTGACATTATGCCGAAGAAGATAAAATGGCTACAAACACACATGGGTATCATCCAAAAATTTTCAAGATTATATTGATGGCAATAATCCATCACCCAGCATTTTAGTTATCAATTGTGAATGTCTAGATACCATCCAAAACCCAAAAATGGACAAAATAATACTTCATGAAGCTTCTAGTTTTGCCCACACAGATGCAGAAAGAAAAGCTGAACCCTGACTGGTTTGGAGCCCTTGGAGCTTGGTTCTGTTTTGAATTGACATGGCAAAGAGGTGAGATCCCACAGCCCTCTCCTGTGTGGCTCCACAGCTATCAGTGATGGGATTTCACAGGCTTGTGCTGCAGTGAATGGCTGTAGGAGATGATGAGAAAGCCACTGAGAAAAGGTATTATTTCAAACAAATGCATGGTATCTTTTTTAATTATCATTCCTGAAAGAACACAGAACACAAGAAGAAGCTGAGCCAATGGGACAGGAAGATACATAGAAACTGAGAGTAAAAGCATTGATGGCAATTTGGCAGCCTAAGGAGTACTAGAGGGATGATAATAAATAGGAACTGTTTTTTCAGGCACTGAATACAGCTACTGTGATTCAGATTTGGAAGCTGTATAAAGGTCTGTAAAAAGTAGGAAAAAACCATTATTGAGACTCCAGTTCTGAGCAGATCCTATGTAACTCCAGGGGTCAGAGCTTGGTGCTATGATAACACATCTGACTGCTTAACTGGAATGTTTTCATAGCTATGTATGAAATGATTTCTGGGAAGACAGATCTGCAGCTGAACCATTTATCATTGTTTATGGGCTGGCTGGGTACAGACCATGTCTCAGGAGTAAAGATGCTTCCTGTGGCTTTACCTGAAGTGTACATATCAGAGTAGACATCCTTTACTCCATGACTGGTACTCTTTATCTGCATTGGAAATGAAACAAATTTGGACTCTGCAGTGTCAAAGGAGCCCTTAAATGCTCTTACTGGTCCAAAATAGTCCCTTTCCAATTTCATGAGCTGTACATTACCACGTGCAGGAAATGTATGGGTCTCAAAAAGACTCCCTTTCTGCTGTAACAAAGACCACTTTCCTTTTCCAAGAAACAGAGAGATGGATAGAGATTTGACAGAACAAGAAAAAAGCAGGAAGCAGAGGAGTGCAGCTACTGTCTGGAGCTGTTACTCTGATTCAGACAAGGGTGAGACAAGATGAGACCCAAGTCTGAACAGAAAGAGGCATAAAAACTCACATAGGATGGGATACCAAGAAAATACATAATACATGCTGAAAGAAAAGAGAAATTGAGTTGGATGAAACAATATTTCTTCTTCCATAAATGTTGTAAAATCTCTGTGCAGAGAAGTTTCACAAAGAAAGGAAAAATGTGGGCAGAGGGGCTTTTGGAGGCAGTCACAGACAGCTCACTTAGTAGAAATGCAGAGGTAAGGCTGAAAAGGGGAGCTACATGGAATGGGCTGAGAACTCTCTTTTGGAAAGGAGACATTAGATACCAAAATGACGAGTAAACCTTGGTATTTCTGTTCCATACATACACAATGAAAATTCTTTGTGACTTCATGTGATAAGACTGGCAAAACCCCATTTATTTCTGTATTATTCCCTTAATAGGAGTTTCTGCATTTTGCCAGTATGAAAAAGGCAATGTAATTAAATGGGTGTATAAACTGAGTAGATATCATGGTCAAGCAGACATAACCTATTGCAGGGAAATGCCATTGAACTTGCCCCATGTAATTAACAAACAATCACCAGCTTGATCAGGCCCTGCAGAGATATGCTTTCATTTGCCTGAGCTGGCTATTGATAGCTTCCTGCATTTCCATCACCCCCTGGAGCACGAGGCAGCACTCCACATGTGTCTGTATTCAGGACTGGTTGGTCAGACATGGGGAAAGACTGCTTGGGGCCAGCTGGGATAATGATTTTTAACAGCTGAACTACAGAATCCTAGGCAATTATATAAAGTTAATTCAGTTTGTAAATCCAATTAAAAATAATTTTTAGCTCCATGAAAAGCAAAGTTTTTACTGTAATTATAGAAATATGCTTATGCTAATTATTTTTCTTACCAGAATGCAAAACGATATTTGATGAGTATAGTTCTGTATTATCAGCAGTTTACAAATATCACAGAAATTGTGTAGGTTTCAAAGCTTGGCTCTGTTTAAGTGAGAAATGAAGCAAGTCTGAGCAAGTTCCCACACAGAATCAGGAATTGTGTCAGGCTTTTGATTTAGTGGCATCAGAAGTTACCGAAGGTCTGCAGCCAGCAAGATTCTCACAACTGAAGAAGCAGCTCCTTGTTTGATAAGTTTAGGCTGCCCATGTACACTGGCTCACAGCCACAAGTTTGAAAGTAAATGAGTGCAGCTTTTGTGGGAGTGCAGGAGAAGCTCCTAGTGACTGTGTGATTACTGGGTTTTGGCATTCATCTGATATACATGATCATGTATTCTAATGAGCATGGTAACGTTATAAAAATGTGATAAAATAAGCCTTCAGTAGGACACCTGTGTAATAATGGCTTCTGTTGTTATTGTATGTGTGATATTGCATATCTTTCAGGTTATCAACATGGCAGCCAAAAAGAAATCTAAAACCTTTAAAATAATATAATGCAAAATTGCTATGAAACATCCCATTCCCCAAATTTTACAGGAATAAATACAAATTTATCATCCAAATCCACAGACAATCTTGGCAATCTCAATTTACATATCTTTTTCTTCAAGTGTAAGGATAAGGATTTCAAAAAGAGGGATGCTCCTGAAATAGGATATATTTTATTTTCAGGTAGCATGAGCAATATACACTGACACTGACCTGCCTTTCTTGAGGACCTCTCTGCATAGGTAGAAAAGATGTAATAAATGAAGTACAGTTTTGAACTTTTTAGTGTTGTGATTACATGATAAATACATTCAAAATACATTGAAAAGATCTAGGCATTTAATTCCCCATCTTTAAGATCTCTGGCATTTAATTCCCCATCTTTATTAATCTGGGGAGATTTATGGCTCTTTCTGCCTTTCTCAACATGGCCACAGTTGCTACACTCAAGATACCAATCAGGTGGAAGACTCAGGTAGCCTTGGCTCCTCATCTTCACTGACTTTTTTCTTCTTCTAGATGTCTTTTTATTATTGGCCTTTTCCACAATCACTAAAAATTTTGTATAACAACCCATTATCTTCCAAGTGTTTCTCACTGTATCTTCACAGTCCTTACTAACCCTCACAGCCTTGCCCCAGTACTTAACCTACAAGATTCAAACTGCTTCTATCCAAGCAAATACAAAAAATGTTTGACAATACAGAAAAAGTGTTGCCAAGCACTTGGAAGCTGAAAACCTGTAAGGACTCATGGGAGGGTTTGAGGAATGTGACACCTCTTGGGAGGATCAGTGCATAGGTTGTGTGCTAATTCTGAAAACTGAAATAGTCAAACCCATGTTATTTTTTTTTATGCAGCTGTCTAAAATCAAAATTGAGGTCAGCAGAGGGACTTTTCTCTTGAGTGTTTTCAGAGCTCATTGTTCCCTCCTGTGCCGAGGAACCATTTGGGAGTTTTGTCTCTGGGACTCCTGGAGGGACAGGGTCAATGGAAAGACTCTAACATCTGCACGTGGGCTGCCTTCAGCTTTGTAAGATCTGCTGAAAACGGTGGTGGCATCTCAACCCTTCCAGATCTGGCCAATTTCAGCCCTACTCTTCTTTCAGTGTGCTGCAGTAATTATCAGATGATGAGAAACTCTCCACAGCCTGTCTCCCCTGGCAGCAAAGCTGCCAGCTTCAGACAAATCTTGGCTGTCTCCCAGGGCAGGGCAGTGAGCCCAGACACTGATGAATGACCCTCTTCTGCCATATAGACGCAGGACACGCACTCCTTTTGAAGGAAACTGCTGTGAGGTGAGTTGTTCAGCTGTCCTTGCATTTAGTATGCTGAAATAACGTCCTTGTGTTTTAAGGAGGATGTGTTATGGAGATAGTGGATTTGTTCAAGATAGGTTCAAAGAAGGCAGGAATTTTGGGAACTCAAGGAAAGTAGGGCTGTGTATCTCTCTCATCTAAAGTGAGTTGATAAAAATCCCAAAACTCACAGTTATTTCACTTTTCTACCTATTCACTGATAAAAACACTTTGCAGCTCCTTGACAAGCATTGTGTTAATGAAAAGAAGGTGTCTATGAGGCATAAGGGGTGCCCAAATTGTGGACAATATCCATCTTATTCCATTAATTTAAATCACACTGAACTGACAAGAGAGGTAACTGAGGGAGGGATAAATGTATGCGAATAAATAATTTGCTATGTTTGCAGTTTGTAACCCTCTTTTCTCTAAATGTAATACGTATGCATATCAAGATATGTTTGAAATATCAAACATACAGCCATCTATGGCTTTTACTTTGATTGACAGAGGGGGAAGTGCCAATTTTTTAAGATCCTGGTGTAGAGCCTTACCCATGTTTGGATGGTACTTTGTAGGCATCCACTACTGTCAGTTCTGACTTGGGATCCTGGCATCTAAGGACTGTAGCTCTGCTTGCCACTGTGTCCTGCTCTTACTTTACTCAGTGTAAGGCTTGGGCTAGGTCAGCCTGCTGAGATGAGGGAATACCTAGTTTTAGGTGTCACTGGCATTTACGGGTTACTGGGATGGCAAAGAAGCTCATTTATGTAATACAGCCTGCACATTTCTATGTGCCCCAAGGGGAGATATTTGCTGCAAAGCACTGCCAAAAATACATGCTTAAAAAATTAGTAGCTTTGGGGGATAAAAATTGAACTTGAGCAGCTATAAGGATGATTAGCTCCTTAAATCTCTTCTGTGAATCCTATTAAATTCAACTTCTAGTGCCTGAAGAGCTTCTGTCCTCTCCCCCTGCCAGCTCCCTGGATAAAGGGAATATGTAATGCTGGACAAAATATTATTCTAACAGAAGGCTTCCCTCAGAATTAAAAATGAAGAAACACTCATCAATTCCCAAATTACATGGGATTTAGCTCTATGTAGAGACACCATTTCTGAACATTTCTGACCAGTTTTGCATTCCCTTTACTGACCTGCAGTTGTTCATGAATACTTGAAATCTATTAACAACCTCAGAAGCAACCAAGGACAATATTTAGAACCACTGCATTTCCAGAGAGTGCTTTGTTGTTGTATCTTTGTGTAGAAACAACAAAAAGTACAGTCTAAAATTATTCCCTGTTTTGGGCTTTAAGACATTGCAGTACTGCGCAGTGGTGCAGATGGTGAGAAAAAGGGTCTGTTGCTGAGAATATCTGCTCCCTTTCACAAAAATTTAAATTCACTGTGACCCCATCATCCCTTCTATGTCTAGCTAAGCTATCTGGAACCTGGACAAAACCTGGAATCTGGACTGCCTCCAAGATGCTCCCATGCACATGCAGGTTGCCCTTGTACACAACCCGAAATCGAAGATGCAGTTTCTCCCCGTGTTGTACAACCCTGAACACACAGTGTGTATCAACCCTCTGACCACCCACTGGCACCTCTGGAGGCTTTCCACGTTCATTTTGAAAAAACAATAGTCACTCAAGTGTTTAAGGCACAGATTTTAAGAGGCACAGAAATCCTTTGTGGTTCACATAAAGAGCTGTGTGGGGTTCAGGTTGCACAGAAGATGACAAAAAGCTGGGACATTAAGCTGGTGAAAAGCACCTGGATAAGAGTCTTGTGGAGCTGAAAAATGAATCCTGGGAAACAAAGGGCAAGCACATGAGAGAAAAGAAATCTCTGGTTTTAATGTGGGACAGACATTTTGAAAAAAATTATTTGAATGGGTTATGAGTTGTATTGCTAATTTCTGGTATTTATTGGGAGCATTTCTCACAAATACAGCCCCACAAAAACATGCAGTTTTTCTAGTTGGTCCTTTTGTGAGCATGTGGCCAAAATTTATTAGAATTTTAATCTTAACTGTGACTATTTTTTTCCCAGCCTTGAATCCAGTGCACTTCCCCAAGCCCTGTACTGGCACTGCATGAACCCCAGGAATACAGGCTGCTTGAGTGCCAGCCAAATCCTCATTAAACTGCTGACTATTCCAATCACATACTGACCAACATGTCCGAAAGGGTCAAGGAAAATAAAGGTCAGGAGAGGGTGGTGCTGTCTGCTGGTAATGTAAACCTGTGTCCTCACAGTGGTGCTGCAATTTCATCACCTCACCTGACTCAAAAACACACCAACAGGTATGTGGAATCTTGGAGAATCTACAGTGTATTCTTGGGAGATAAAGGATCATTTTTTAATATCAGGAGAGAGTCTGGGTTTGCCTCATGATATGTGTATGGATAATCCATTTCTTATGGAATTGGTCTCTTGCATTGTAAGACACTGAAATAATCACCAAATGCCAGATGTGACAAAAAATGTAATCACCCTGGTTTTGACCCCATTTTTAATCTTGTGTTAGCTTTTTGTTTCATACGCGCACTTACAACTGAGCCCAAACAATAAGGATGATTTATGCCATCGTGACAGAATGAGTACATATTGTGCCTCCAAATCTCATAATTCCAATAAGGGATCTGATGAATAAATAAAAGTTAATGCAAGCTCTGTATTAAAAGGTTGCCTCCTTTTAAGTCTCTTTCTGTGACTTATTATCTCAATTATATCCTATGTTGCTACTGCAAAGCAAAGGCTCAATTATATTCATTAGTTTATAGTCCATCTGATGTAATATTTAAAAGAGATCCAAATCTCATTTGTACTTTCTCAGGTCATCACTTTATTTTCTATGTCTAAAGCTTGGTGAAGTTTTGAAATAGCTTGACACATCTTCCCTATCAGAAAAGCAGGAAAGGCTGCTGGAAGATGGTTTATGTGGATAAAACCAACACTGAATTCCTCAGGTTTGATTTTGCACAGATCCTGGTATGAAACACAAGAGTTCAAGTAATCTATCCGAAGGCAATTCTTTACATCTCTAAGCACCCCAGAGAGTCAATGAGTTCTTAATTTTACCATCAGACAGACGGTTTGTCAATTTCCTTTACTATATCTTGAACCAAATATAGAATATCTGCTCAATTATGACTGAAGAGCTCTCAGATGTGAGCATTGAGTATGTTTGTAATTAACTACAGCCTGTCTTTGTTCTAAACTCATTTTTCCAATATTAAAGCAACATGTTCTTCAGCAGCTTATTACTACAGCTGTAAGTTGGTAATGTTTGCAGGGGCAAAATGAGCACTTCAACTGTACATGTGCCATCCTTCCTGAGTTCAGCCTGAAGGATGGCCTATGGCACTTTTGGCTGAAACAAACCAGTAAAAATGTTTAAACTATTTAAATAAAAATATTGTTGCCTATGTTTTTTCAATTTCTAATTGTATTTCATAGAGTTTTTTTACTTATCCATAGTACCAGAATGTTCACAGCATCTCTGTAAAGAAAGGATAAATACATATTCGTGCATTTTATCTTTAATGTCAAATCAGGAAATTGTTTTAAAATCTCATTATTGAAGTGGGAAAGACAAACACTAAAAAGTTACAAAGCGCTAAAATGAAACTTTTCTGCTCAAGCTTAATTTGCTTTTTTGATGTATGGATTATAGTAATTTTTTACAAAATAGGCATAAACTATTTTCTCCACCAAGATGTTGTCTCAGTGAGCGTGTGCTAAGTAGTATGCAAAGTAGCACTGTGGATATACCCTGGAAATGGCTTGGCATTATTTAACAGGAAATGTTACTCACAGATCTTCAACAAGTTTTGTCCACCTGATGCTGTTTCCCCTGCCCAGGCATTCCTTGTCTCTCCAGCAGCTCTAACTGATAGCTCTCCAATGCTCCCCTCTGGCCCAGTACCACCTTGGTCAACACACCAAACCTAGCATGGATTGAGTCAGGCTGCTTCTAGCACAACACCAGGACCCCAATGTGGGAAAAAGGGTGCCCTAAAGTTAGGCAAAAAAAAGCAGTTTCAAGGAGAGTTTGGCTTGCTACAGGTAATTCTGGGCAAACACAGATTCCCTCTCTGCTCCTCATGCAACTCAAGCTTGCTGCAGATCAGGGAGTATGAAGCATGTTTGTGTGTGAGGATGACACATAGGAGCTCTGAGGTTAAAGCTGTACCAGTAAATTAAACAGTCTTGGGGTACTGACACCCACCTGTCTGCACTCTTAAGTGATGGTGACAGTGACAATTTTGATCTGGACCAATGAGCACTCTGAGAAACAGTTCACTGGCACCATTTGGAAACTAGCACAGCCAGGGACCTTTCCCAGCAGGCAGCAGCAAGGAGGCCCCCCTGCTGTACAGAGAGAGATTATAATGATGCCATGGGCAATGTCAGGCCAGCTGGTCTCTGTACCAGACATGGCACATTTAATTTTTTTGCCTGAATATATTTTGACTCAGTCGTGCTTATTGTGCCCCGACACATTATACCTTTAACCTGTAAAACAGTGGCAGTCTTTACTCACTTAGGCAGTCATTTGCCCGGGTTTGACCAAAATTACAGAAGCAACAGCACAAAAACTACATCCCCATCTAATGACAAGACCATTTCCAAAGGATAAAGTTCTAGGGTTTCCTGAAGAGAAATACCATCATTTTAGGAATTTGTTAAAGACTGTATTTGGGCATGGAAAATGACAAGCTCTCTGTCTAAAAACATCCTAGTTTGGCAATAGTAAAGGCAAGTTCAACAAAATTTCCTAATGCAAATATAAGGTGACATTGATAGTAGTTACTCCAATAATGACACCTGTAGGAAGCTCTTTAGCAATAGGAACAGTAAGGCTGTAGAGATTACACTTTTCTTAGTTCCACCAGCACAGCAGCAGAGAGCTCATCAGCCTCAAGTGTTTTGAACTTGTGGCATGTGTGAGCAGCCCTTCTGTTCTCTCCAGCACACTGCTGGCTAATAATTTATATCTGGGATACATTAAAGCTTTAATTTTCAGCAGTTTTACCTTCAATTTGGTCACACAGAAAACACTGTATTCCTTCTCCAGAATCTCTCTAAAAGGTCAGCTCACCAAGGGGGGGCCTTTGGAAAGCTACGGGAATAGCATGTGGGCTGCCACATACGGTACACACAGCTGGTGTTCAGCAGCTGTGAGCTGAAAACCAGTATAGAGCTCCAAAGAGATGGCTGCCAGGCTGCTAGCTTGTTTTGTGTTTGGATTTTGTATTTGGATTATTTTTTTTATTTTATTTTGCTACCTAACAGTGACTTTCTGGTCTTGATTTTTTGCTTACTGTATATATGGCTTTAAAATTCTTCTTTGCTATAGGGTCGTTACTGGCAATTCCATCTTTTATGCGTTACTGATGTCAGGTTTGTACACAGAAGGAGCCTTTCTGGCATGTGGCTGCAGCATTTTGTGGAGATGACTGGGTCTGTTGGAAAGTCTTACCTAACAGCATGACAGTGTCACTGCTGATGCCTGAAATGTGTCCTCATGTCCTTAATGCAGCTGAACTTAACTGGACACAGCTGATTTTCAGATTCTGTTTGAAAAACAGAAACTGAATGGAAAAAAACCACATGATCTCTCATCACACATGACCCTGGATCTATGGGTGCTTTGGGGCCCATTACATGGTGTCAGTGCTCTCCACCACTGGCACTGCAGACTAAGGCCAGATCAGAAGCAGCCTGGCCACAGCCCAAGTGTTCATCTACATCTGCTTCCAAGGCAGTTTTGCTCACCCACACAGGAACAATCTGGCTCTTGCTTCAACCTAAGCCAAACACCCAGGGAATAAGCAGAGACTTTTGCACTCTATTCTGATTTGCACTCAGTCTGGTCTCTGATCTTTTGTTTGTTTTGTATTCCTACTGTGTTATGGAATATCTCACAGCTATTTGGGTCTCTTGCTTGGAGCACCTGCTTCTTTTGAGGAGACTATTTAAATCATAGTAAGGGGATATATTGTTGTTCTCAGTGTTAACTCCAGAGAGCAATAACCCTGTGGCATTCTGGGATCTGCTCATTTACCCACCTGTGCATTTGGCTTTTTGTGTCTATATTGTTTATTTATAATGCAATTTCAGTGACTGTAGTCTGGAACATGTCAGTTATCTGGAGGTCACTGGAAAATAAGTAAATACACACATTAAATATTGATGAATCATTTTTCCTACTGTATTTAAAATGCTAAGCTGGAAATTAGTATCTTGATCCAGCAAATTTCACCATTTCATTAACCTCATCAGAAATGGGAAGCCTTTGTGCATGAGAGTCCTTTCAATCTTTGTGTGAGACACTAACAAGAAAGTAAATAAATTTCTCTAGCAATGTCTGAATTTCAGCGCTTAGCAGTTTAGGGGAACACAACAGCTTTATCTGTGATATATTTTAGCAAAGCCAAATTCAGTGTATTACTTTTTAAAAATATGCTGATATTTAGGAAATACAGGTATGTGCTGGCTGAGTAGTTAAAATGCACACCAAATTTACAAATACTCCACACTTCAAAAGACATTTAATACTTTTTTACAAGGTATAGTATCTTTATTTCCCCCCTGCCTTTAGCAATATTATGGGTTTTGCCTTGCAAAATCCATGAAAACTTGCTGAGGAGTCAAAATTTCATGGTAAAGAACAGGAAAGTATTGTAGCTGTTACAAAAGTGGGATTAACTAGTATCTCTTTCTACACATAGTCTTTTTTCATCTCAACATGAGTTCGAAGTAGCAATCTAAAAATATGTTTATAATGAAGCTCCAGGGACTGCTGTATAACACCCTCTTGTACAGAGAAAGGTTCTTCAACCTGCTATTTCAGGACTCTAATGCATCTGGGTAATATACATTGAACTCAGAAATCTTCTAGAGATCCCTAGTTATCCCATTAACTGAACTTATTCTGTGTTATATACAAACTATTTCTTTCCTGTCAGACTCGATGGGGTTTTTCGAAATGGCAAAAAGAAATACAGTCTGATGCTGTATATATATTCAGGGGTCTGTGTGCAGGGCAAATTTCTAGAGGGTGATCTTTGTTCATCTTTATTGGCTTCCGTATTCTGGATCCTCAAGCAATAAAGAAAAAATTAAAAATGTATGCACTTGAGGAAACATTGTCTCTAGTAGCCCCAGAGCTAAGAATTTTCTTCTATTATTCTCCTGCAACTGACTGACTTTTAGAATGATTCCAGCACTGTGCAAGGTAATATTCAGAATGGAACCTGGTAACTAAAGGCTTCTGCTAAGTGAGTACATATACTGCAACCATGAGCATGGGATCTGACTGTTGTAGGCAATCCCAGAACACAACATTGTGATAAAGAGAGAGAATTATACCAGGGGCAAATGCTGAAGAGGGAGAAGTTGAGAAGAAAGAAGGGGAGTTGGAACAGCCAGGAATCACGGAACCAGTCAGGATGCCTGATCTTCAAGGGAAGTTCTGGTAAAAACCTGTATATCTGGTAGGGTTTCAATACTATATTGTTTAATTTGACATAGTTATTGAGTCCAGAGCAAAAGAAAACTATGTGATCTTGTAGAAAGAAATTTCATTTTGTAGAGGAAGGTGGGGTTAAATACTCAAACACTGAGGCTAAAGAATGCATTCTGTTATTTTCTCAATTAAAAATAGCATTTTACAGAAAATCCTAACCTAGGAAAGGAAGACATTTTCAAGAAAAAAAATCTTAGGCTAGAAGTGGCATGCTCCTTCCTATTAGATTATTTTTTAATGATTGAAAATACAATAATCTGATAATGAATATGTGACATACATAGCATGAACCTAACCTTCACACTTCATCTGGAGTGCCCAAGGGGAGGAATATTATGTTTTTCAATCTGCACAGTCATTCTAACTCAAAATAAACACCAGTACACAGCAGTTTCAATCAACAGACTCTTAAGCTGAAAGATATTTGCCCTGATTTTACATATTAATTCTCTGGTTTTAACATCACTTACATGATACTTCCTTCTTACAGATCAGTCATTTCAGCTTCATAATTTCTACCTCCTAGTTTTAGCTGCAGTTGACTGTAGGAGTTAACTGAGAGGTGGAGCAAAGTCTCCCTTCTCTTTCGAATAGCTGCTTGTCATCACAGTTGTTTATCTAATACTGCTAGGTCAATACTGTTGGACTCTGAATAGATGCGCAGATACATTTTTTATTAGAGAATAAGGATATTAACCTGGAGAATTCTCCATCTGAGCTATACATCAAGCCTCCCTCTAGTCAATGGAGAACAATAAGCATTTCTGTTCCTCTCACCCTGAGACAGACATCTGTGACGGTGGTCACAAGGGTTTTTGGGGTGATGGAAGAGACGTAGATCTGACTCTATGATCAAGAAGGCTTGATTTATTATTTTATGATATATACATATACTATACTGCCGCGGCCAGGTGGAGGGGAGAAACACACCGATGCGATGCGGGTAAAAGAAGCTCCGTTTATTGCATCTATCAGCGCTACTAATATACAGTAAAAACTTTCTTGTACACGCGATCACGCAGAATATGATTGGATCTTCTGCTTTGTTCACGAGGCTGGCACGAGTCTTGTCTCTGCAGTCATTGGTTGCCAATCTATGCTCATTTGTTGCTACATATGACGATAATCATTTCTAAGTTTTGCTTTTCTGTAGCTCTGGAATTCTGTTATTCTGATAAGCTTGGCACATAGTACTTCTATTTTTCTTTCCTCAAGGACACCGTAACTGCCACAGCTACTTCCCATGCCTGCAACCCCCAACACTATACTAAAAAGAAAAAGAAAGGAGAGTTTCCAGAAGCTGCTAACTACCTAAGAATAGAAAGTAAAGAATGAAAAACAAACTAGCTCTCCCGGACTGTGTCCGAGAGATCTCAGTTCTGGATTGGTCATTAATTATAAACATGCAAGTTGGGCCAATCCAGACAGACTTGTTGCATTCCACAGCAGCAGATAATCTATTGTTTATGTCTTGTTGCTGAAACTCTCAGCTCCAGCAGGAAAAATCCTGAAAGAGGATTTTTCATAAAAGAAATGCCTGTGACAGACATCTACAATAAGTTCAATGAATTACATCCTAAAATTGCCTGGTTTCTCTGTTCACCATGAACAGAGATCAGCATGAGTTGTGTGGTTGTAGGCAGTTATACAGCAGACACAGGAAGGTAGGTGTGATTAATCCAGGCGCTGCCTTGGTATTTCCAGCAGATTTCTCTGTTTTGAAATTGACAGGTTTTGGTATGGCTGAGCAGGTTCCAGGCAGGGTAATAAATGAAGTAGCCACTGTTTTTGTTGCACTATCTTCTTATAAAAACTAGCAGGTGTTTCCAACATCATTCAGTTAATGCGAAGTAATACGGGCAAAATAAACTTTTACAGCTTCAGAACACAACGTTGCTGTGGCATGGATAACCTAAAATTGGCACTGAAGATACCCAGGAATTGGTTTTGCTATGGCCTGTGGCTCTTGAGACACAAAAACAGTCTGGTTGAGATTTAGACATCAATAAGACAATCAATCACAAGGCTGAAGGAGCTTTAAAGAGATCACCTGCTACAGACAATCTCCTGAGGCAAGGTCATCTTTAGTGAGATTATTTTTGTCTTTACAAAGTTCCCAAATTGGAGACTTCAAACCACTAGTATTTAAGCTGATGCTTCCTAGTTGTAATTTATAGCCACTACTTCTTGTCTTCTCTGCTATGGGCTTGAAGAACAGGTGAACCTCTTCCACCTTTCCCATAACAGACTGCTGTCACGTCACCAGCTAGTTCCCTGTTCTCTAAGCTAAACAATCCCATTTTGTCCGATTTTCTCATACAACACAGTGACTCTTCTCAGCATGTCTCAGCTCTGTCCAACTGCTCCACATCCATTTGTTGTCATGTCGAAAATTAAACATGGTACTGGTATAGAACCTTGCCAGACCTGTGGTGGGTAGAAAGACTGACTTACAAATTTTGTATGTTGCTGTTTCCAAGTCCCAGTACAATGTGTGACTTTTCTTGCCTCACTATGACAGTGTTTGCCTGTGCTCGGGAATCATCTCAAATAACCCACGGATCCTCTCCTACAGTACGCATCTTTGAATTTAGTAAGTGTGATGGGTCTTTGCATGCATTGTTCCCCTGCCCCCCTTCTCCATCTCTGATTGCCAGTGTGGTTTGTCCAAAGATGCAAACACCAGGTAGGTATTGCAGAAGGAACCCTCTAGGTGCTTGCATAATTAATGTGCTCCAGTGATGGGGGAGATGAAGAGTTTGCCATTTACTTTGGAGCTCATCAGCCTGCATACAGGTATAAAATGCTGCTGGAAACTGGGCCAGGTGGGTAAACTGGTCTCCTAAGGTTACAGGCAACTTCTATGTGGACTGCTACCTCTACACACATCCCAGCAGGGACTCCTGCAGGGTGTGCTCAGCCCAAAGACAGGAAACACTCCCTGTTGAATGCACGAATGAAAAGCACTACGATCGAGTCAAACAGGAGATAAAATCCTGAAGTAGCTACATAGATGTTTTGTGGCTTTTAAATTGTGAATTCTAAAAGGCCAAAGACTTTGAACCTGTATGTTTTTAGCTGAACCAGCTTATATCATAACCATTTAGAAATAAACAGTTGAGCAAATCTGAGACTAAGTGGACTGAGCCACACCTGGAAGTTTAGAAAGCAAGTGGGTCTCACTGAAAGGCTTCACTCAACAGGAGGGACCACAACCTGAGTTCACTATAATCCATGTAATAGATGATAGAATTGTTATTTACATGCTGCACTGGCAATGTTTAGATACTGTATTAGCAATAAATCTAATCACATTATTAAATCATCCACATAATCACTGTGTCCTACTTCTTGTGTTTGGCCAAGAGCCTTCTCCCCGCTGTTCTGCCGCTGTAAGCCATGTAGGATTCTCGACTGCTCCTCTCAACAATGCAAGTACACCATGCCAAGGCAGGCCCTTGTCACATGTCTCAGACATCTTCCCATTTTGACTCTGAGTTACTGGTAATTACCCTGAGTATTCTTTTCCAACTACTTTTGTAGGCAGGCCACAGCATTTTTATCTAAATCATCCTCCCCAGTTTTCTCAGTATCTATTATGAGCAACCTTAAAAAACTCTCAGTATTTAACATCAGCTGCCTTTTATCTTTCCTCAGTAGAGGTTAGGCTGCTGTATGAGGAGGTTAGACCAGTCTGTTACAACTTGGTCTTGACATATCTGCAGAGCAGCAGACAGGCAGATTAACAAAAGGACTCAAGTGCCACCTAACAGAAATTTCAGCTATCTAAGACTTGCATCATACAAACTTAAAGCTTCTAATAACTTAAATTCCCTGGAAGTTATATTTTCTTGTAGAAAGTGTGTATTTTCCCAAATACAGTCTGCACCCCAGTAACACTTAGCTCCTAAATCCCAGCAGGATTAAGAGTGTCCAACTGAAGTTTCATGGAAAATAAATGAAGATTTAATGGGAGAGAAATGAAGAAGAAGAAATTATGTCATTTATCCAGAATAGAGACCTTCAAGTTCCGGTTGCTGTTCAGAACAGTTTCTACATGTTCCATTAGAATGTCACTGGATGAAAAAAAAAACCCAAACCAGATGGATAATAGGCTGAATTTAAATTTTTCTTTCTAAAGTACCCTGTGAACAGAGGAATTGTGTGCATTGCAGTGTAATGATGCAGTTTGTTGTGATTAGTCACAAAAATGTTAGAGAGGCATTAATTGTCAACTGTAATTGTTGGGGTTTTTTGTCCCCTGAAATATTGTATCTGCTAAGCTCAAATCACACCAAAGCAACAAGGAATTCACTGGAGCCTTTTATTACCTCTCCCTTTATTTCTCTACTTTTGTGTCCTTTTAGAAGGAAAATACCTTGCTTGAAAAAACATGAGTGAAAAAAGTATAATCTTTTGAAGTGGAAGTTTCTGGTCGAGTTTAAAGATTAGCCTTTTATTAGAAAATCTCAACTACTGAGCAGCCAATTTGCATCAGTCCCATGAGAATTCTTTACATTAAGTTTTGTCATTTTTAGTTGAAAAGATTAAAGACTTTTTTGGAGCTCAAAAAGAGAAGATTTTTATTGGATGAAAATTAGGACATAGTTCTTTTTATTATTTTCTTCCAGATGAAAATTGTTCTAAATCCATTTGTGCACAGAACACGCATACATGCCTGTATCTATCTCAATATCATCTCTCTCTATCTCTATCATCTATCTATATCTTTACCTACATGCACATGTAGCCAAGACAAGGTGACCAAACAGATTTCAGATATGAATGGAGGTTTCGGGGTTGCAGTAGCACTAGCAGGTATGTGACAGATTTCTATGTCCCTCATGTTGTAGATGCAGGGCTACAGCACGCTTTTCAGCACCTACATTGTCACATAAGAGGTCACCATGGCATCCACACAACGCCTAATCTTATCAGGACACTAGGAAAGAAAAGCTGAAGTACAACTTTTGAACCTGATAAAGATGAGGTTAGGCTACCTAAGACAGGATATCAAGAAAACAAAGATACAGAGAAAATGTGATATTTAAGCAGGGCTGTACTGCTAAATAAGAATTAAAACTAAGTGAAGATGATGGTAGTCTTTGGTGATGTATTTTGATGCTGTTCCAGTACATCATTTTGATACACTTTATATCCTGTGCTAGTGATCATTAAGCAAATGTGTTGGCAAGCAGTAAACTTGGCTGTGTCTTTACTGCTGAGCTGATATTTTGGTAGTTTTGTTTCAGACATTTGAATGGCAAGATCTTCTCAGAGTAGTTTTGCAAGCACTGCAGCATTCTAGCCTTGACACAGACATGCCCATATTCCCCAGCTGAAGACAATGGCAGTAACAAAGAAGCCACCCACTACTAACCTTGATGGCAACCAACAGCAGAGATAACAGTGGACATGCAATTTTTAGCACTAATCTTTCTCCCATTTCCTCCCACAATCAGGCAGGGCTGTATCAGCTTCTGTATCTTGTCCTGACAGGCAGATTTTAGATAAGATTTAGGAAAAGGAGGTTAAATTCCACATTGCTAATAAACAATTACTAGCAGGCTAGTGCAAATACAAATGTACTAGAAGTCCAAGGCATCTGCCACACCTTAGGAGAAAGCATCTGGTATAAATGCTAAGTATATAATACACAAGTACCTTCTGTGACTGAGAGTCTTCCATTAGAAATGCTCCTTCTGCTCCTTCTAGAAGAACTTCTTAAAATATCATCAAAGAATTGTTTAATACTGTTCAGAAAACTGGAGCACGCTGTAGCCTCTACAGATACGCTGAAACCTACTGCACAGAAATTCCTTCTCTTTGAAGTAAATGAATTCTTTCTTTTTGTATGGCTGATGAATATTTTATTTTAAAAAGCAAATAAAAAGTGACATAGAAATATGCATTATATATTACCCACACAAAATGATGCTGAAAGAACACAAAAATCCAGAGTCCAAAGTAAAGATTATGTTTGTACTGTTACTGAGGTTTGAATGAAGTGACTTTCTTTGAAATAGGTGTATTTTCTTTTGAAAGCCTTACACTGCAGCATGATTTCAATAGCAGAAAGTGCTTAAAAGAACTTATCAAGACAGGAGAACTAAGCTCCATATCTTTCACAGTGTATGTGTTATTGCACAAGCCACTTCAGTCATTTTTATTTTCCACAACAGTAGATGTGCTCTTTATTCTCCATTCAACCAGCCTGAAGTGCCAGTCTCAGCCCTGACTTTAGGTAATCTTATCCATCTTCTCCCTTGCCTATAAAGAATATGGAGATTGTTCAGCATTTCTGATAAATAAAAGGGCATCTAGTTGCTGAGATATCTGCAATTTATTTAGTAATTTCCACATGTCGTTTTGTATCTTAGATGCATATACTAAAATGAAGATACTAAACTCTTGTCATATCTGTATTTTTGGAAGAAAGGTTTTGAAGACGGGAACCTTGGAGAATATCAGGAAATGCACTCATGGCCACAATGACCATGTAGTTTAGCTGTAAATTATGCCTGAATCAGTTGATTGTTTCAGACATAAAGAAATAGTACAGAGACACTGTATCACATATATTCACTTTTTATTGTGAATGAGACAGGAATTCTTAAGGGAAAACCCACTAAGCCCTTGTAAAACTAATGCATAAGATTAGGGTGAGAAAAAAGATTAGGGTGAGAAAACAAAGGTAACACAGTATCTCATAAAGACTTGAAACAGCAGTAAGTACCAGTACTCTTTTTCCATAATATTTATGCAGATTTTCACATATACTTAAAGAAAACTGAAATATCTTCCCTATATATGACACTGTCAGTAAACTGCAGAATTTTGTGTTCCTGAGATGATGGTCTGTCACCTGGGCTAAATGAGTAACTGTGGCCATCAACAGTAATCAACATCACATGTGAGAAATGGCTGATACAGGGCCATATAAGCTACTTTCTAAAAATGTTTGGTTTGATTTTGTCCTTTGTTTTGCAGTGAGAACCCTGTGTCTGTGCCTCTGGCTATATGCATCCATGGAATATGGACTGGACTGATGAGAGATTGTACTTTTGACTCTGGAGAGAATCTGGGCAATTTCTGCTTCTCTGAAGTTTCATTTGAGTTGCCTGTGCTGTGGTATCCTAGTAATAGCTCACAGAGAAAAGAATTTAAAGCAAAAGTTAAATATTTTCATTTGTGGGTAGATTTACAGGAAAGTTGAGATCTGCCTGCTGAGAGGAAAACCTAATTTTATATTCAGCCAACCCATGACACGATGTGACTGCTTCTTAAACAAATTCCAGTGCAACTAATAGCAACCTAATGACCAAAGTTGGACTGGTATCCAGAGCATATGGCACCAGTCAGTGATCAACAGATTGTAAATATATTATCATGTCATCCTTTTAATTTCTCTCCTGCTCCAGTTCTTTGTCAGATATTAATATTTTTGTTTTTACAAAAAAAAACTGTCTGAGCTCTAAGCTACTTTTTTTTTTTGCCAGACCTCAAGTTCTTAATCCCTTCTGAGGAGGGATATAGGGACAGGATTCCCATTACAAGAATGGTTGAAAAAGTTGTTTCTCATTACAAGTATCTAATTTTATCCTTTAGCATCCTCAAAAATGTCTGAATCATTTTCCAGAAACATTTGATTCATGAAAGAGATCAAGCATAGGAAATAACAGCCTCAATTATTAAACTTCAAGCTGTTGAGAATAAACTCATATGATACAGAATCTAATTTCAACCTTATGTCTTGCTGTATGTTCTATTTTAAGCTCTATAATTAAAATTACCTTCCTGATGTGTTTCATTCACTGTGGAAAAGCTTGGAATTCAACAAGAATAGTGTTCAGCTCAGTTAAGTCTGACTCTAAAACTTCCTTTCATCTGAAAATATTTAATATCATGGGAAATATTTTGCAACATTTGGGAGCAATGAAAAGGAACTTGCATGTGTCAATTTCATGGATGATAGGCTTGGATATAGCCAGAGTTCAAATTATCTCTGCAAATATACATGTGGAATTCAAATGACCATGGATTTTAAAATGGATTGTTAGCATTGTTAGCCTTGTTAGCCTTCCTTCAGCAGCATAAGCTGCAGCACAATTCTTCAAAGGAATAGTCTTAATCTATTTTAATGCATTACCCTCAACCAGGTAAGACTCTATAGACAAAGAGTTGAAGGGCAAATTAATTTTTTTTTGTAAAATTTGCAGTTGGAACATGATATTAATTCTTTGCTTTTAGCAGTATCCCAAGGCAGCACTGGAGTATGGAGTAACATATGGTCATTTCTGTATGTTTACAAGAAAAGCCATTTTTCAAATAAACAGCCATTAGCAAAAGAATAGGGGCTTCTAATCTCATTAATCCTCTAAAAGATTGCTGGTACTGGGTAGGGGTATATAAAGCTTATGCTGGCCTCTGTCTCCATTTTATTACAATAACAGAAAGCTGTTGTCCCTGTTTCATATTCCCTTCCCCCCTTCCTCCCATGGTGGATCCTAGGGGTATTGTAAAAAATATGAAGTGAGGTCAGTGGTTGCTGTCCCTCCATAAGCGCTGCAGGCTGAAGCTATGTCTACTTCATCCTTATGCTGGGATCCCAAAGGACTTTTGGGATCCAAACATAAGGATGAAATGGACATAGCTAGGGAGCAAATCCCTGACAGGAATCAAGTACCCAGGGATGTAGGTATGCATATGAACTAAAACACACATAGATTGTAAGGGGAGTGTTATGGAATAATGAGCAGCTGATGATTACAAATGCACAGGGTGCTGAAAGCACTCTTTTTCTGCCTTTAGCATGTCTTCTGTTCCTGTTGTGCTTTACTGACTCCCTGACTCTAGCGAAGGACGTTTGAATCAAGCAAAGGGAGAGACAGAGACGTTCTGTGCAGTGCAGAGACACCCACTGGTATATTTAAGTAAAAAAATACCCTGCTTCAAAATGTGTGAGACAGCCATCTTAACTTCTGGCAATGAAATGATAAACTGAGATTACTGAATATTAGGGAGGAACATCCTTCAGAGAGTACTGTAAGTGTTAAATGCGCAGTGGCAGAGTATACGGCAGCCCGTGCTGTACATCAGAGGGGACAGGCTACAGCCCTTCTGCACAACCCATCCTAGAGCTGACTTTGTGTTTTACAGCTCCTAGCAGCAAATGCAGCCTGAGGCAATGAACAATGCCACTCAGAGCAGTTGTAAGATTGCTCTAAATCCTAGCAAGGGCTGAAACTGTTTTATAGTCCTCACCATAAGAAAGCAGTTAAGGTGTCTAAAAGCTGACGTTCATGTGGAGTCTGTGCCTGAGATTCAAAGCTCACTTGTACTTCAAATGCCTTCTGTTTAATGACTAGATACTGTGTCAATATGCATAATCTAACTTGTTTACCTTAGCATACTGTTCAATCTTTATTTCTCATTTTTTTCTGCACTTTTGCAACCACCCCATTTTCTCCCAATTTTCTGGCATGTAATCTCTGTCCCTGATGCTTTGAGAGCATACCAACAGCGACAGCTCTTCTCCTCTTCTGAATGTTTGTGTACACATACAATGATCAGTATTGGATTAAGAAACAGGAATTAAAGACCCAAGTCTAAACCTCCAACTCTGGAATGACTAAATGAAAATCTATTGGGGTGATTTTTTTATGAACCATCTTTTTTATTCTTGAGCAAGCTTCTGATCCATATGGTCGCGAGAGTATGAGCTCACTGAACTTGACATAACCGTATTTGGTGCAATCAGCAAACAGTAAAGCCACAGTCAGTGCTATCTTGTGTTTTAGAGTTCAAATCCTTTCAGACATGTGAGAACTACCCAAGATGACAGCTGTAAGTGAAGTAGTCCTCCCCTCCTTACTTCAAGTGTCAGGGAAAAAAAAGGAACTGCAGGAACCTGATTTTTCATAAGGGGAAAATGTATGTTGCTTTGGCATTACTCCCACCATAAGGATTGATCATGAAGAAACAAGGAGTCTCAGGGCCTTGGACTAGCTGAAGTTTTTCCACTCTCTGGTTGTTACTGTCATGCAGGTGGTGCAACCTAGTCAAGTGTTATTTCTGCTGTGCCTGCTAGTAACTGTGTCTTATCTGTCACTCTCTGTAAATATAAAGCGTCATGGTTGTAGCCCCTGCTGCCATCAAAAATAGCATTTCATATACAGGGTGAACTCGTGTCTCAAAATTTTTTAGGTTCCACGTTCCGTCCCTCATGAGTCCTTCCTGCAGCAGTCGTCACAAATTTGGCAGCTCATGAATCTTCAGTGGATCATGTCTCCACTTTTCTGGACCTGTTTGCTTTCCACAAGGGGGTATGCAGCAAGCCCCATATTTGTCCTTTTTTTTTTCCCCTCTGGGAGTTTTGATTTCTGCAACTTATAATGTGGAAAATACCATAAGACTGGGGCTCAAGGGACAAGTAGATGCTTTAAAAATAAATCGCTCGTCTTTGTGTTAATGAAAAAGAATTAAGAAATATGGTCCTACAGAGAAGACACAAAGTTCAGAAAATTAATTCAGGCTGAAGACAAATCGTGTCATTTCAAAATCATTCTCCTAGTTTGTGAGAAGGGTATGGATTGAAAGTTTGAAGCTGGCCGTGCCGAGCACATCCCTCGGGGGTCCCAAGCATCACGACTCCTGCCCAGCTGCATCCTTGCGGTCTATCCTGCCGCTTGTTTGATGCGGTCCGTGGATGCCGGCTCAACTGAGAGCCATGCGCGGGGTAGGGGCAGCAGCTTAATTTGTGCTTCGCCCGCCCTTTGGCATGTGCAGCGCGCACGCCTGTGCCCGTGTGGCTGTGCCCGTATCAATCTGTGCCCGTGGCTGTGTGTCTGTCCCTACGTGTGAGTGTGTCCCTGTGAGAGCCGCAGCCGGTGCCGCACACGCTCCCTGCAGAGCGCGGGGTGCTGTTCCACAGCAGGCGTGTGCCAGGGCCAGCGGGACGGGCGCGGACGGAGGGATGCCGAGCCCACTTCGCCCCGGCCCTGCTCACCTCCGCCCCTCCCGCTCTGCAGAGGCCCCTTTCCTCCCGCCCACCGCAGCCCGGGCTGCCGGCCGGTGCGCGCCTCCGCCCCGCGGCACTCCTCACGCCGCTTTGCGCGCACCGCTTGCACCGCGGCTCTCCTCCCGCGCCTGGGGCACCGGGCACGAGCCCCCGTTCCCGCTCGCTCCCCGCTCCGCCTCACCGCCCGCTCCCGCGCGCTCCCGCTCGCTCGCGCGCGCACGAGTGACATCACCCCCGTCCAATCAGCCGCCGCCGCTCCCCGCGCCCCGCTCGGCCCCGCTCGGCCCCGGCGGCCCCGCGCGCGGCCGGGGCGGGGGCGCGCGGGCGGCTGTCAGCCCTGCCGAGCGGGCAGGGACGCGCCGAGCCGAGCCGAGCCAGCCGCGCCGGCTGGGCAGCGCCGTCCGAGACGTGCCCGGTGCGCAGCGGAGGTGCGGGCGGCGCGGGGTGACAGCCCAGCCGTGCGGCGGCACTGCGCAGGTAGGGCAGGGCTGGCTCCGCAGCGGGCGCCCCCCGCCCGCGCAGCGCAGCGGGGTCCCGCGTTCGAGCGGCGCTGGCAGAGCGGCCCTGGGGAGCGGGCACCGCCCCGGGTGGGTCCCCTCAGCGGCGGGGAGTCACAACTTTGCCGGTGCGGCCGGGGGAAGGCGGGGAGCTGGGGCAGGTGCGGGGCGGCGGGGCAGCCCGGAGCCCCGCCACGGCCCAGGTGGAAGCCCTCCTTGGCGGCGGCCGGGGGCGGCGGCCCTTTCCCGGCGCGGGGAGCGGGGCGGCAGGGGCAAGCCGCCCCCTCCCAGGGAGCCTGCCCGCTGGGCACGGGATTACTCGGCGCCCCGGGCTGCCGAAAGTGGGCCGCCTGCCCCGGGTAATCCCCCGGCGAGGGCTGTCCCCGCCGGTCGTGGGCTCGGGGGGGGGATGCCGGCTGCCGAGGGACCGGGATGCTGCCGCAGGGGACGCCTCCTGCGCGGTTTCTTCTCGTTTCTTACGGCGCACGGATGGATTTTGGCAGCGTGTGTAAAAACGCGTCCGTACCGTGGTCTTGCAGCGCATCATTTCAGCACCATGGTCTGTGTGCCGGAGCAGCCGCAGCCTTGCGCCGTACGCTGGTTTATCTGCGTTTGGGTGTGCTTAGTGGTGACGGGCTGAAGAGGGTGTTGGTTTCTGGTTTGGCTTTTTTTTTTTTTCAGTGCACCTTCTTGCAGTGAAAATGATAGCGTTTCACTCTGTTTTCTCCTTGTAAAATGCTAATAATTCCTTTTTTGAGTGCCGCGTTTCCGTAAATGTCAGTAATTGGGGGCGGCTGCCGGTGAGGGCAGAAATGCCATTGCTAAGCTCCGCTAAAAGCACCTGGCAGGGCTGAGCCTGCACCTCGGTGAGCGGCTCTTTAGGAATTGCAGCCGCTCTATGAAGCGCTGTTTAATTCTGCTTATGAAATCTACGGGAGATTATCTATGCAGTTAATCAACTATGCTCCATTTAGTAATGAAAGTAAAGTGTGACCTCTGAGCCACGAATGTTTTTGAGTGTTATATTCTAGCATAGTCATAGTTATATAACAATATTATAATAAAGTTATACTAAAGCACATTAAAAAGGGTTTGTTAAGGTTTTAAAAATAAGCCATTATGTAATTACTAGGCTGTACAGCTTTGGGAAAAATACGCCTTTAAAATGCAGCCACCTGTGCAGAGGTGGCTGTATCAAAGAAGGTAGTAACAAATATGTTACTTAGTTTCACTCTTTTGTATAGAATTGTAAACCACTAAAAATCATGAGCACAGGCCTTGAAATTACATAAGACAAGGGAAATCTTTCTGAAATAACTTGAAGTTATAAAAATTCTCATTTTTTTTCATCTACCATTAGTAACTTCTAAATGTCCTTGTAGTGCAAATACTGTACAGATCTCTGTGAAAATATGATCTTTGGTCCATGTTCTTCCATAAATGATAACGCACCAAAATTTCTTTAGTAGGAACTCACCTTAATGTTTCTGAAAATTGTTGGTAGTATGAATCTTTTGTTTGGTCGTTTGCATTCAAATATGTTATCAGTTGCTTATTTTTTCTCTTTAGCAATAGTTGACATTATAAAAAATAGATCTTTTCTATCTCTAAATTTTGCAAAAAGTAAAAATAACCTAAGCAAAACACTTCTGTCCTTGTCCATATTTGTATTGTCCACAATGCTGTTCTAAATCAGCAAAAGATTTCCAGTTTCGCTTTTAAGTGGTGCTAAAAAGTAATGCAACCTCAACCCAACTTCATGGTAATGCAAGAACCTACTTGATTTTATAGAATTTTTAATTGTCTTAAACACCTTTTGTAGAGAAATCCCACACTATTAAGGTTATGGAATAAAGAGGTTTTAAGTGCCTTTTTGAGCATATACTTCTGATACACTTTAATCACATGATCACATACTATTTTTTTTCCACAGGAATCCTGTCTTTCACTGCATGGGATAGATTGAGCTCACTTGAGAGAATTCAGTATTTTTCATTGATCATTGTGTGAGCCCATTATTTATTTATTCAGTTTTACTCAGCTCTGCTTTGAAGAGAGAACTGATAACATCTGTGTGAGCTTTGCTAAAGTGCTTATCAGTATGTGATCAGAATGACCTACAAAGTACTAGTAGTTTATCAAACACTACCTAAGGTGAGACGACACTTCTGCAGATGGTGAAGAAAGGCACAGAGAGGATTAGTTGAAAAGTATTCACTCATTTTTGGTGTCCAGTCTGGAATTTCTACAGTTCTTGTAAATATGTTTGCTCAAGTTATACTTGCTACTGCTTTTTATAACAGTCCTGGCTGCTCCACACCTGTGAGTGTATCTGCAGAGTGAATGGGGAAAAAGAGGAATTTACTGTCAATTACAAACTATGGAAGTTTTAGGTTAAATGGTTTGCTGCATGTCAGTAAGGGGAATGAAGGAAGCTACAGTAGAGAGAATGTTAGCCATTAAAGTCTTTGTGGCATATTACAGAGCCCCTGTCCCTTTTTCTTTCTGCAAGCTCAGTTCTTCAGTAGATAAAAAAAGTCCTACCTGCCTTCAGTTCTGTATCATCTTCAGTGGCAAGGTAACTGAATAAGAAGCACATGTCTACTTAAGTGTATTGTAAAAACCAAAAAACACTCAAGGGAAGTTAATTATGGTTGCACAGACAACAGTTTGTCATTTTACACCTTCTGAGTGCTTGATTTAGTAACCTTAATAATGTTCTTTTGTGTTGTTTGTGAAGTAAAATATGCAAACATGTCCCATAAATGTCCTTAAAACCTAGAAAATTAAATTTTAGGGAATTAAAAACAAACAAAGAGGCCAACAAACAGCAAACCAAGAAAATGCAGAAAAAAATCAATTCTCCAAGTACATTTCTTATTGTTTTACTGCATTGGACCTACAGTGGTTACAAAGAGAAGGGAAAAGTTTATTCCTTTGCAAAAAGCTCCTGAACTTTTACCACCATGAGTGATATTATAGGAGTGCAGTCCCTTTCATGTACAGCAGTAGTAAAACAGAATGGTGTCACTCGTAGTGCATTTGCTTGGGTACTGGAAAAGTGGTGCAAGACTGAAGTCCTTTGTACTGTAGGCTTTAGAATGTGTTGTGGTGCATGAGGGCCATTTTGCACAACTTCTATAAGCATGGTCCTTTTCACTTTATCATTTATATGTATCCTAATGACAGCTCCTTTTTCGTCCTGTAGCTGGTCTGAGTTATCTGGTTTCAGTTATTCCTGGTCTTGAGCATTCCAAATTTTGCTTTTGTATCTCACCCAGTCCTGTCTCCTTGCTTTTTTCCTGTCAGCTTTTCTTCAATTTACTTTCCTTTATTCCTTGGAGCCTCCTCATCCTGATTTGCTATGTCAGCCCAGTCTAGTCTCCTTTCTGCAGTCTCCAGCCACTTCTTCTGTGCTTTTAGCAGACATTGGTCTCAATTTTTATTCTTCTTTGGAGACTGTAAGGTGGCTTTTGTTCTTCTCCACCGAAACAACACAGTACTTTCTTCTTAGAAGTTGGTTGGTCTTTGTACATTTTCAGAGATAAATGAAACAACATAGAATAACTTGAAGCCTGTCTATGCTGATGGCTTCAAGCCATAGTCACAAATATTTTTTGAAGAAAAATTATTGCGGTTTTCCTTTTTTAAAATTGAAATCTTAAATTTTTTAATGTGATGTGTAAGTATATGTTTTATATGCATTGGCAGAAAGCAAGGACACACAGGACACTTGGACAAAGTTGTAAGTAGTAGTGAACTATAGAAATGCCAAGCAACCTCAATAGTCCTATTTATGCTGACTGTAGCATATCCTGTATTTTTGCTTAACTTAGCTAAGTTTTGCAGGGTTCTGTGCTGGCACATAAAATAACGGATGATTTGGGTTTTGTTTGTATTCATACTAATTTCTTTCATTTTGTCTCAAAGATTTGCTACAACCTCTTGAGACAAATACTTACAAAAAGATGATGTAAGCATCTCACTGAATTGAGATTTGGATAAAACTGGTGGAGTTACCACTGCACCGTAGTAGTTTTGTTTACATTAGTCTTTTGGATGTGGTAAAATAGTATTTGCAATAACTTAGTAGGTCTTGTGTCTGAAATAAGGGATATGGTTGAGCTATGGTTAGCACTACAGGCAGAATAATTAATGTGATAGAGTGTTTTAAAAGGAAGAAATATAAATATACATATTTGACAAGTTCTTTGCCTTTATTTACGTAATGTTTTTATAATTGGCACATAGAGGACAGATGATATGTTGGTCCCATGCAAAGGAGCTAGCTTGGAGCACAGAGATCAGGATTTAGTCATGAGATAAGTGCTCTTTTTTATAGCTTTATTGGAAACATCCTGTTTTACTATAGACAATTCAATTTTCTCCAGTTCAGCAGGAGTTGAACAGAAGTGTTAATATTAGTTATTCCTAGTCGAGCCAATACACAGAGTTGTTAGACATGGACTTGAATTTACTGCTGCATTAGATTTGCATGAAATTGGTTTTCTTTTCCATAAAATATGAGTAATACACTTCAGCTTACTAGCCACTAAATTTAATTTGTTTGTAAAAATCAAAGAGAGATGTTTATATGTTCAGTCGAGCATTGGTTACTCAGAGAAGTTGTGCACTTTCTCTTCTTGAAATCTTTCAAGACTAAAAAATAAAGCCCCCAGTAACCTGACCAAATGTCTTAGCTTTCAGCAGGAGATTGGGCTGCAAACCTCCTGGCATCCCTAACAATATGAATTATCCTTTGACATCCCTTTTTCTGACTTGTCTTACAGCATGAAATATCCTATGAGGTTATTCTGTAATTCTCAGGAAGTGGGGGGAGAAAGTCAATATACAGTCTGAGCTGTACTTTCTGAAGGGGAAAGGATAGCTGTGCCAGCAGACAAAATACTCAATGTGTGAATGAAATAATGTTACAGACTGAATTCCCTTTATAGTTTTTATTGGTAATTGTATTTAAATGCACTACTAGATTTGCTGTGGATTAGTTAGGCTAGATGTTTTATCACAGGTCTGTTTTCAGGGAGATTATAGAGGGATTCAGTAGCTTTGTCAGTTAACACATTATAACAAGTTGTAGTTCATCTTTAAATTCATGGGGAAAAAAGAATCGGGTCTATTAATGCATCTGTTCTTTATAAAAATTATATTTTTCATACAAAATCTTATACTCAAAATCTGAATGTAAATATTTAAAACAAACACTGATGCTGCTAAGTGGAACAGGCTGTTCATGTTGTCTCAATGTTGTTCCTAGTTGTGGTGTTAATTGTTTAATCGTTCTGGGAAGGATCGGTGCTTACTGAATGTGGAGATAACTAGGTGCCTTGTCTTCACCAGAGGGATGGGACAACAGAATAGTGACTGGTTCTAACACATCAGCTTCAGTGAGATGGGAAATTTTGTGTTTTCCACCATCAGGACAGAAATCCATGTAATTTGAAATTTTTGTGTATTGTAAAAACACTGGTGTTTTGTTGTTTTTTTTTTTTAGGCCCTGCTTATAATTCAGTTAATGTGTGGTGCAGTGATGAATATCTAAGTTTTTGAGAACTGTCTTGATTTTATGAATACCATAAATTAGCCTTTCACATATAGTTTTGTTTTTCACTGTGTCTTTTCTTGAGGTTTTCTTGTTTAGGATTCATCAGAGCTTAGGAGAAATAAGCCATTTTTTTTTCTTCTGTGAGAAATGTGAAGCAGTCATATACCTCAGATATTTCTTCATGAAGACTTCCTTCTAGACATCTGTATTTCCAGATAGAATGGTTTCTTTGAAACTTGGAATAATGCTGACTTTGTTTTGATAAAGGCAACCAGTTGCCCTGACAACTACTCACTGATAAGATCTTAAATAAAGTTAAAAATACATTAAGTGTGTCTGAGTTGTAGAGCAAGACTGTATTTTCCTTTACCAAGTATTATAAGCAAACTTGTAAAAGTGCCTAGAAGGATAACATACCTGTTGATAAGGCTGGCTTTTTCTATAAGTGTGAACTCTCTGCTGTTACTAGTAGTACTTTAGAGAAAGCATTGGATTTTTCCACTATGATCATTTTTTAGTAAAGCAAAGAGAAAATAATTAAGATAAATGAGAAAGAGCTGCTAGAAATAACACTTTTTTTTGTTTTCTGAATGTCTTCTTCTAAAGATTAAGGTCATGTCTCTTTTGTTTATTGCCAGAAGCCCAGCTCCCCTTTCATCAGCAGTCTACAGTTTACTTCTTTTATAGAAATGAACTTTGGAATATTGAACAGTTTCCACTTCAGATTTTCATTATAAAGGAGCTCCCAGGGAGGCCAGCTGCTGTTGAAATAGATCTTGGGAAACCAGGCATTCTGAAATGCTCCTTTTTTTGCCTTCTTGTTGTCACTTCCTGAACTCTCTTTGCTCTGTACTTTTATTATATCTTGTCCTTCTGACTTTTCCTGGCCCTGAAATTTTTCAAAAATTTTCAACATGTTTTGAAGAAGTATCCAGTTCTGCCACTTAGACTAGGTGTAGCCATGATATCCCTGAAAAATGCATAAACAGGCCATCCCAGTGGCAGAATTAGTCTACAACTTGACTGTAATAGGTTGTTTTTGAAATAAAGGTGAAAGTTCAGCACTTACTGCACTTAAAAATTATGTATGATTTTTGTTTTGATTGCTTTAATTTCTTTCTTGACATGAGTACTCTGCAAGTTTTGTAAAACAAACAAATAAAACCCAAACAAAATCCAAACAAAACCATTGAAAGATAATTATTGGAATGGTGCCCATGCCAACTTCCATTCTAAACATCTGGAGTGATACTTACACTTTGTTGTTTAAACATTTCCTGTTCCAGTTTTGCATTAGGCCTTGTTAGATGGATTGTTTGGCTTCCTTGGTTGTGGGTTCTTTATTTAGTTGGGGTTTCTTTTTAGTCAGTGTAGGAATAAAGGTTTATTGTCGGAGTTTTAAGGGAATGCTGCTTGAGATCTTAATTTCTTTACCTCATCATAATAGTTCATTGCCAATTTCATTTCTTGGTGTTGATCTGCCCCATTCATAAGAAGAGTTTTGCAAACTGTATTAATGCATTTACTGAAAAATGCATCTGTGGGGTAATTCCTATAACAACCAATTTACCTGATAATTCTTGTCTTTTTATAAAGAGATTATATGTGTGAGCATATAGGCATTTAGATGAAGAATTAATTTCCTTTTAAGTAGCTGGTATTTATAAAATAAGTCTGGAAAGCACTGGCAAAACCTAATTAAAATGATTTAGAAAATATTTGTGGAAAAAATAGTTGACTGTCTTAAAAATACTTGACACATTGACCTCATCCCGTCACTATTACATTAACTTATTTTCATATACTGAAATATATCTGTATACAAGGCCTTTTCCCCCATGCACTCCTATTTGTTTGAAGATAGTGAACTGAAGAAGAAAGTTATAAACTTTAACATTAATATTTTATTAAATACTCCCAAAACCAAAAGAGAAGTAGATAATCTCAAGTAGGATAATTTTGAAGAACTGAGTTTAGAAGTTACTAATTCCGTTGCTAAAATGTCAGTGTAAAAACTACATTGACTTAATTTCACTGTATTATTGAAATGAATGAGTACATTTACTTGGTAGAGGATGCTTTTTATTCTTCTGGGGATCTCCTGTCAATATGTGCAAAAAATGAGTCATTACTTAAGGAATTTCTTGGACTGAAGTATTTCTCCCTGTTTCTTCTCGGAAATTTCATGTTGACTATGAAACAGGACCACGAACAACATAAATAGTCCCTCTGGGGGATAATAGCGCGGATAATTGTTTTAAAATATTAAACAGCTGTTTGTTTTTAAAGTGATGGTGATCTGTGTTTTATTAGCTAAGAATACTTGAGATAACTAAAGGGGTTTGAATGAAAAAGACATGATTTTATTACCAGCAATTTTTTGGTTCATTTATTATTAGGCTAGGTGATTCCAAAATATGATTTTGGGGCATAAAGGAAAGTGGTATATGTGAGAAATGGGGTTAATTTGCACTTAACTGTTTAGGTGAAACACAGAAAAAGACAAATTTGATTAAACCAAGTATTTTGTTGTTGTGAAAATGGGAGTTTACTTATCTGCTGTACAGAATGCCAGAGATTGCTACAGAAACCTAAAGGCATAAAGAAAGTTTTGTATTTAAACAGCCTCAGGTTTGTAATAAAGCACAGCTGTTGCCACTTCCGCTCACATTCTTTTATAGAAATACATTCTGTGGGTTCTCTACAGACCAGCTGACCCAGTCTTAAATGTGGCTGAACCATAAAACCTGTTTTGTCTCATTTCTATGAGATCTTATTTGAAGCATTCAAAAGATAAAAAGGCGTTTTTTTTTTTCCAGAAGGCTTAACTCCAGTCAAATGTGATGTTTGTATCTGAAGTTACAGCATTTTCATATAATCCAGACTTTGCCTATGCAAATACTGGAAGGAAGCACAGAGTAGCTGCATAGAATCTAATTTTTTTTTTAACTAGGACAACTCTGAAAGAAATAGACTTCAGTGCATTACCATATACTTATGTATTACCTCAGTTTTATTTACGTTCATGTAGCAGGCTTTTGTGACCTACTAAATATTTTTAGCTGATCTTATCCTTGGCAGCATTGCTAACATAGTATTTAAACTGACAGTGATTAGATAAAGCCTGCAAATAGTCACTAAGGTTTTCCATGTGTGTGTTGTGTGGTTTTTGTTTTTAAAAAGCATCAACAAACCAGCCCCCCAAAACCCAACAAATATCAAGCACTCTAGTATGGTACAAGTGCCAAGAGAAGAAAGGAGAGTGTGGGAGGGATGTATGTGGTTTTTTGGCCACTGTCAAAAAATTTCTAGTATATCACATAAACCAATGAATACAGGTCAGAATTTACTGTTCTGTCATTATTTAACACTACCAAAGCATCTACATATTTTATATTACAGAATTAATCAGCTTTCAGATATTCTTTCCAGATCAGCTTGAAAGAAAACTGGATTAATATAAGGACAGTGGAGCATACAGAGCACCTTGCAATGCAATTTCTATTCCAGCAGTTTAGTACCTGTCTCTAGACAGCTGTTGTTAGGGATAGCAGGCTTCTAGGTAGAACAGTTTTCATACTTGTGACTGTCTAAACTAAAGCACTCCAAACATTTAGGATATTCTTGGCCTATTTTTCAAGGACTGTCATGTTTAATGGGATATTAAACTTTTTTGTTATAAGTACTAAGTGCCTTTCTAAAAGGGTAAAGCATTTATTGTGTGGGTACTGGCTAGTTACTGTGCTATTTAATGGGGCTTGCAAGCAGCCAAGGGGCAATTGTTTGGCATTTGTCTTGGATACATTGTAATCTAAGATAATAAAATAATTTAAAAGGCAATATGGTTATATGTGTAGCTACTAAATTTAATTTTTGAAATTTTGGTGTACCAGCAAGGAAATTTCAGTTCAGCTTCATAAAGCATAGGCAATCATTCCAAAGAGGCCAGGACCTAATACTTGCCTGTTCTGGGAGAATCAGTTGTTAAATATACATTTTCAGTATTTTTTTGCTTGTCAGTTGATCTTCCTCATCTGAAAGCTTTGTCAGAACACTGAATTCAGAGTTAAAAGTAGGTGAATTTAAATGAGAGGACTTCTTGCTAGCTGTTAACATTAGTCTGTTATCCTTTATCATCCAGATGCAAGTTTGGGATCGGACTGAGCTCTCTGTTAAAGATCTTTACCATAGTATAGAATATCAATATTTAGGTGTTGGGAGTAACTTCACAGAACACAGACACTTGTGCTGCCTCTAAACAATCCTAATAACTTATGTAAAACATGTATTTATTTTTATTTTTTAATCTACAGGGTAATTTTCTTGATTCTGAATTCATTATTCCTGTTCTACGGGATCTTTACCTGGGAGTTTGTTTAGTACATATGAAAAAATGCCAGTGTGGCCATTAGGGTGACATTTTAAAACTTACTCTTCCTGAAAAATAGCAAAATTTTCTGTTGGTGGATATATCAATTTGATACATTGTTTGTACCCATGCTTGTCTCCAAATTTGGAGCTCATTAAAACTCGAAAACCAGGCTTTCATCCTGGATTGTTCTTTCATCTTCCCTGGAAATTCTCTCGATGGCCTGAGAACTTCAGTAGATGTAATTCACATCTCAGGATAGGGAGTGATGAGAAGCTGGGTCAGAGGAGGCAGTAGCTAACAAGGGCAAACACACATTTCTTAATTTGCCTAGCTTGTTCTAGTCTTCACTCTGAAGCTGTTTGCATGAGTTTAAATTCACATCAACAATTTAAAGCAAATAGTCTGATTTTGCCCTACTCTAGATTAGGGGTGCTCATAAATTTGCTGACCATCTTTTCTCAGTGCAGTGAGATATAAAAGCAGAAATATTTGTTGCAGACTTTTAGAAATACTCTCCTACCTTTTACAGACATTTGCAAGTAGTGTTTTGGTTAGATTTTTTAACATGATTTAATTTTATTTTGTTAATTCTGACTGCAGAAGTGTATGAAAACATTACTGTGTCTCTTTTCTCTCTGTTGGTCTAGTGACAGTTGGCAGGTGCTGGCTCCCAGTGAGAGCTGTGAGTTGCACAGCTTGGTAATTGGCATTGAATTTGAGTAAGGAAATTGCCTCCTTCTCTTATGCTACAATACAGGCTTTCTAAGACAAGTTCTTTCTCTTTTCCTTTCCCTGAGAAAATCAGCCATTATTAAATTTTCTCAAAGAAAAAGGGCTTAAATGTGGGCAGCATGAGGAAGAAGTACTTGCTCTCTGAATGACTTGTGTCACTAAGAGCCAGCAGTTCAGTCACACCTATGTCTCTGAAAACCAGTCTCAGAATGTTTGGAAATTGAAGAGGGTGCTGATTGGGAAAAACTTCAGGGGTACTTGCGTGAAATTAGTGGCAAAAGATATTGCTGTACAAGGAAGAAAAATGTTGTCAGTCTGCAGTTATACAAAAAAGTCTCCTTTCCCTTTCATTAAAAATCAGATTTCTATATTGTACATCTGAGAATATGATTCTTCACTACTTCATTTTCCTTTAATTTTTTTTTGTTAGTTTGGATTTTTTTTTCTTTTTTATGTTGTTTTATTTTTTTTAATGGAGCAACAGTGGGTTATTTTGTGGGGTATTACTGCTGAGAGATACTTAAAAGTGTATTTTGCTTTAAGCAGTTATTGGAGATTGTGTCAGTGTGTATGGGTACAAATTGCAGTGTACTTAAAGCCAGAATGACAGAATTCAGAGAAATCTGTCCTTCTGTGGGGCTAGTGGAGTCTCTTCATCCATCGAACAGGACATCTGAGCTGATCGTGTCTTGGAGTTTGTAGTACCTTTTCTTCATAATGAAAGTGTGAAAAACCCATTTATCTGAGTACATTTTCAGAGACAAATTGTATAAAGAACAGAATTACATGTTGACAAAATACTTTGTTCTGCAGATGTTGTAATGCATGTCAGGGTATGCAGGAGATTAAGTCCTGATGTCATTTAGAGCATCCAAACATGCTTGTAAATTCTCTTTAAACATGCTTGCAAATTCTCTTTTCCCTGATAAGGGAGTGAGTCAGAGAGAGAGATTCCAGTGAAAATGTATTAGAACAACTTTTATCAATTAAGGTTTTACTGTCACTAGAGTAAGGCTGTTATTAAAAGCAGATACTGGCAGGGTACATTTGCTTGTCTTGTGCCACTGTTCCCACCCCTGCAGGTGCATGCTGTCACACAGGTGTTGTCACACACACCCTGTCACACACACACTCTGTCACACACACACACACACTGTCACACACACACACCCTGTCACACACACACTGTCACACACACATCCTGTCACACACACACACCCTGTCAGACACACCCTGTCAGACACAAACCCTGTCACACACACACCCTGTCACACACACACTCTGTCACACACACACACACCCTGTCAGACACACCCTGTCACACACACCCTGTCACACAGACACACCCTGTCACACAGACACGCCCTGTCACACAGACACGCCCTGTCACACACACACTGTCACAGGGTCCCTGTCACACAGACACACCCTGTCACACAGACACACCCTGTCACACAGACACACCCTGTCACACACGCACACCCTGTCAACACACACTGTCACACACAACCTGTCACACACACACCTGTCACACAGACACACCCACACACACACCACACACACACCCTGTCACACACACCCTGTCACACACGCACACCCTGTCATACACACACTGTCACACACACACCCTGTCATACACACACTGTCACAGGGTCCCTGTCACACACACACACCCTGTCACACACACACCCTGTCACACACACCCTGTCACACACGCACACCCTGTCATACACACACTGTCACACACACACCCTGTCATACACACACTGTCACAGGGTCCCTGTCACACACACACACACTGTCACACACACACGCTGTCACACACACAGACACTGTCACACACACCCTGTCACACACACACACCCTGTCACACACACACAGTCACACACACACACCCTGTCACACACACACTGTCACACACACACCCTGTCACACACACACTGTCACAGGGTCCCTGTCACACACGCTGTCACTCCCAGTGACCTGTGTGCAGCCCAGCCCGGCTGCTGGCTCCCAGGGAGCCTCTCTGGTGTGACAGTGGCCCTGGACCGGTGTCACAGGGTCCCTGAAGTCCCCCAGCAGCAGGGGCAGTCCCGGTGTCCCTGTGGGTGCGCAGCTGCCACGGGCACCTGGGATGGGCACGGAGCTGCACAGCCCCTGGCTGGCACTGACACGGCCTGGGGGCCTCACACACCGGCCACAGGCTCTGAGGCACATGTCATGTCATGAGAAGGCAACAGGACAGTAAATCTTCATAGCCTGTTAGTGTTTGCTAGACACTTTCTCAGCACACATGGTTCTCTTTCTAGTTTGCTCTTTTCTACTGAATCCATTTAGAGAAATTCCCAGCAGCAGGATTTTTCTGACAACACAACCCTTGTACAGCTGCTACTGAATTGAAAAACTGCAATGGGATGTCACTCACCTGTGAAACACTTTTCTCAATTTTCTTTCAATCTTCTTGCTATATTTGGAATTGAACTGTAATCAGTTTGAATTTTGAATTTTCATTTTGTATACTAATTTACTTCTGTGGAAGTTTTGTTATTTGTTCCGCTGCAACCAAGTTCAATTCCATTTTCCAGTTGTTATAAAAATACTAACAAAAAAGTGTCACGTCAAATGCATTTCATGACGATTTTATCTAACCTTTTAATGCAATTCCAACACAAATATATTTATTATAACTGAGTGAACTATTTCTGCAGAAGCAGGCATCTTTATTTTAAGATTGTTCTATCTAACTATACTGATCACGTCACTTTCAGTATTTAGATTCAGTGTTTTTGTTAGCCCAGCATACACTTTGCATTTGTAATGAGGGCAAAATGGCACATCCCCAGCCATAAGGAAAAAGGAATGGCCCCCTTCTGATCTGTATGGACCATATCTCCATTTTCAGCAGAGTCTGAGAGACTGCATCAAGCATCCTTAATATTCTCCAGCTCGAATTTCAAATTGAATTTCTTGTGAGTGTTGGGAGGAGGTATCAAGCTAGTTGGATCTGTCATTATACAAGAGAAGTATGTTAAGTCCCTGCTTTTTGGTGTTCCTGGATACTTAGTATTTAATATATCCTTGGATATAGACTGAATCATGGTGTGATGTTTTAATTTAATTTCCAGATTTTTAATTACCTGAATATTTCATTTGGATCTGATATCCCTTTGAGCATATTGGCTGCAGAGTGTTCACTCGATGGTTTCACTATATGGGGTTGTCAGTTTAATGTGATGAATAGCTCAGTAATTCTGGAGTCATTCCATACTTCATAACTTTACAGTGAAGTGGGAATCCCATTAATTCATACAAAAATCTAGTTTAGTGATTATTTTGGAATCGCTAGAATGTGTTGTTAAATGGCATATTAATATCTCTAAATCTAGTATTAATTTTTTTAAGAACCTGCAAGTAAATTAGACAACTAGATTTAATGAAAATTAAATAAAAGCTGTATTCTCTCAGGGACATAATATTTGTGTCTTATTTTGTGGTTTTTTGGTTTTTTTTTTTTGCTCTGAGTGCTTATGCTAATGTATCTAAACAATTTGAATTTGTCACCACTCTTAATATGCACATGCTGTGAATATGTACTTGAATACTTTGGGAGGAACACCCTGATCCCACAACTACTATCTGAACAGTGCAAATCTCAATGGTCCTTTAGTAGCAAGTTCCCTTAAACTATATGCCTGTGTCATTTATCTCCTTTCAGCTGCCTCTGTGGCTTAGTTTAGCTCACAGACATGCAGAGTCTCAGCACATAATCCCCTAAAGACAGTGCTTGTATTTGTTATCTTTCTAGGCCCAGTGTTTTATCTCCTGTGACCCCATTTGATACGGGTTTCTGGTCCTTGTATGAGTGATATACCAAGTAATGCCCTTGTAGATGTTAGCATGGAGAATTGTGAGCATGCTGGTTTTGTTGATGTCCTGTATTTTAGACCAATTTTTTCCCTTTTCCCCCTCAGCACTTAAAGCTATCAAAAGGTCTAAGCACAACAAAGAAGTAGAACAAAGTTTGAATAATTATCTTAAATGCAAAGGAGGAGGTAATATACTGAATTTCATTGCCTGATGAAAGGAAGATCTATTTCAGTTTAAATTAATAGGTAATGCTGCAGGGGATTTTTGTTTTGTTTTGGGGTGGGGTTTTTTGTAAAGTGGTAGTTTTAGAATGCTTATTATGTTTAATTTTGAGTGAGTTTTATGTTCCTTTTGGGGATTTTGATAGCTGTTCAGACAGCTATCAAAAATATTCTCTGTTGATGTATTCAGACAGATGGTTGTCCCGTACAGTATGTGCAAGAATGTTCTTTTCTCAGAGACTAAACTTCAGCTTCGACTGTTAAGAGTTTGGGATTATGTTCCTTTTCCCTCTTGGATTCAGATGCTCATGTAGTCCCTGGAGAGCAGTCTTCTGGTTATCACTAGAGGCAGTAAATGAAATCTGTAAAATGGCAGAAGTAGGTCATGGTTTATCTTCTGGTTTTGGGTTTATCTCTAAGTGGCGCCAGAGAAAAGTCAATGCATACTGAAACCTCAGGGCATAATTTTTTGATACTGATACTGTCATGAGGAGGAGTTTGACAGGTCACTGATTAAGTGTTTGCATGATTGGATTTCATGAGAAAAGAGATGATGATGATGTTTCAACTTGAATTTCTAGTCAAATAGAAGTGAGGGAGTTTTCTCCCACTATGTAGACATGAAACTGATTTCAGTGTATTTGTCTCTGAAGAATTTGCTTTCTATTAGAGATCACCTTTTTAATGACTTGGTAAATTCTAGGAAAAATACATTAAAATCACTTAAGAAAGCTGTCACTTTTTACAACTTATTACCACTTAAGAGACCTCATTTAGAGATCTCTTACAGAAGAGAAAAACCATCCCCAGACTGCTGAAACAATCCCCTGGTAGAGATTTTTTGTTTATTTATTGATACAAATAAATGTGAGTGAGCCATCTGAACAACCAGCGGTCTAGAAGTCCTGAGGCACAAAACATGAGTCAAAACAGATGCATTGTAGAGTCATTAAAATATTTTATTTAAATTTTACATTCCTTTTAAGTATTTGTGTGGAAGATGTGGAAATGTTTTCAACCTTTTTTTTAATAAATGGGAAGATAATAAGTTTGTTGTTTCAGCTCCCTAGAAATATATTTCTGTCCTAGTGAGAAACTAAATTCTGTTTACAGACTGTGTTTGTGAGTTCCTGTAGAATTTAGTAAGAAGTATTATAAAATTGTCTAGAAAAACACTAATAAAAACTAGTGGACAAAAAACTTATAATGAGTTATTCCCATCTTTGTCATAGTGATAGTTTAATGTTTCTCTTTAATTTATGAAGACAAAAGTGTAAGGAAAAGATAATCAGAGTAGTATTTTACAAATATGCTTTCACATACTAAATTTTTAGGTTTACAAAAGATAGTAGTTATACATTTGCTCATTTTAGATAAATGTGAATATATATTATTAATGACTCCAAAATTTAAGTCATTCCAGGTTTTATTACTTAGAACTTTTTAGTATTTTGATTTGGTGTTCTCCACCTGCTAATGCAGGTAGCGGTCATACATAAACAGATGTATTTTCAACAGATTATATTTTCATTGAGCAATGAGAGAATTTACTAATATATATTGGGTTTACATAGCCAGGTTTTAGTAGTGGGGGCCACAGGGGTGGTTCCTGTGAGAAGCTACCAGAAACTTCCTCTTGTCTAACAGAGCCAGTGCCAACTGGCTCCAAGACAGACCCACCACTGGCCATGACCAAGCCCATCAGCGACTCTTCATTACCCACCTCTGATTTGACTGGTAATAAACTAAACTGATTCCCCTAAGCTGAGCCTGTTTTTCCTGTGATAGTAATTAGTGAATGATTGCTCCGTGATGTTTTTCCATGAGCCTTGCATTCTATAGTCTCATCTCTGTCCAGCTGAGAGGGGACAGGGTCAACCCACCACATAAACTAACTTCAGCCAGCTAATTTTCTGTCTAAGCATCCAGAGTGATCTTAGAATTAAAAGACAATGTAAGCTTGTTTGAGTTGGAAAAAAAAAAATGTGTTTGGTTCTTGTGGGAGATTTTCTGGTTTTTGTTTTGGAGATTTGTTTGTTTTTGTTTCATTGGGGTTTATAGTTTTTTTTTTTGTTGTGGTGTTTGTTTGTTTTTAAAAAGACTTCTGCATACTTCTTATCCTGTATTCCAGCAGAGAGAGCAAGCAAACACAGATAACTTAACTCCTGTGTTCTGAACCATAAGAAAGTGGGTTTGTATTCTTGTTGTTGGTTTTCTTAATTTATATTTTTTGCATATGTGTATCTGAGTTATGCTTGTTATGTAAGTATTATTTTGTCATGCTTTTAAGCTAGAAGTTATTTCAGTTACTAGAATTCATATATTGCAGTATTAGTGACTGGTTACAGCAGACAAATGGACAGAAATTTGGTATTTTTATCAGACATAAATGGCAAGAGTTAAAAATACACGTGCTTTCTAATAAAACTCTGAGCATGTCAGTATGATAGCATGCTCTGCTTTGAACTGACCTGCTGTTTTGAATAGTTGGGGAAAATGATCCCTTAATATAATTTGCTTTTTGAAAAAAATAAAAAATTGGATTATGGGGTAAAATCTCATGTTACTGACATTTTAATTTCCTCTTCAGTCTAAGAGTATTTATGATTTGTAGTTATATGATTTCTGTTTCATAATGTAAGCTGTTGATCTGCCTCAAAAAATAAAAGAGTGCAGACTCTGCAGTCGTTTGTTAAATGCTGTTCTGCCACAGACAACTGCCACAATTAGATTTAAAATATAGCCCTATTTTCTGACCTTTCTTGAAGAGTATTTGATGAATCAGTTTTTCCATGTTTTCTTCAGGAAGCTTTTAACCTGATATTCCACCTGTCTTTTTTGATCTGCTCTAAGGCACCAATAAATAGCTTGGACCTACCTCTTGCCCTGTTGGTAATTCAGGCTATGGGAGGCCAAGAGAAAGCTTTCAAGAGATGAGATGAAATCTGGGAGGTGTTTCAGGAGAGGGCACTCCAGGGGCTTTGTTCTTAAGGAAGATGCCTGTGGGATCTACATTTTGCTATAGGAGAGCATAGGGTATATTCCTGGAAAGCTGCTTTAATCTAACATTAAATGGAAGTTTTTAATCTTCAAAGTAGAGTTCTTTAATATTTGTGGAAGTCTCAACTCCTTCAAATGCACCATAAAGCATGTCCTTATAAAAATGGTTGTGTTTTGGTTTTAATAAATATCCTATGTCAGCACAGCATGCTGTTTGGTTCATTCCTGATTTGTGGTATGTAAACTTTATGCCTTGGCTCCAGCTGTTCCCTCTGTATGCAGGCTGGCTGGCTGGACTGCAGGGAAGAGGCACCCAAGCAGGGTGGCCAGGCTGCCAGAGCAACACCAACTACATCTGGAGGAGGGGCTGGACTCTGCTCCTACGTGATGCCAAGTGTTTCTTACATGGAATTGCTTCTATTCTTTCAAATTTGTTTCCCTTTCATTATGATGATCTCATTCAGGTGAAATGAATCTTAACTTGTGTGCACCTATTTCCAGTTGCGGGGTTTTGGGAGGAAATTGAGTGAAAGGGGATGCAAAGTTAGATACCAGGCTATGTGGATTTGCCTGACTTTTCCCCTCTGGTCTCAGTGGACTCAGCCTCTCTTAAGGTTAGAGTGTACACATCCTTGAATTTCCTGTGCTGTGAGCAACAGATAACCAACACTGTTCCAATGGCAGCTTTCCAGTAGCACCATGAAAGAAAAAGTCCTTCAGGGTGAAAACTCTTCTCTAATGGTTGCCATGGAAACAGAGAACTGCATGATTATATGGATTAATATCTCAGCTACATGTAAATGTTCTGCAGCCTTCTCTGCCTTATCATTTAGGAGAAACATTGGTTCTCTAACCATTAGTGCTTTAGGCTCCATTATTGCTTAGATTTGGGCCGAACCTTTAATGCAGAAAAACAGCTATCTATTTAAATAAATGGTTTGATGTTACTCCTGCTGGCTGGTCATGAATTTAGTAGACAGCATTGTTTTTCTGTTGTTATTGTATAAGGTGCATTTTGTAGTTTAATTTAATACAATCAATGCTTCAAATACTGTACTAATATTCAGGGGATATCACTACTTTTTTCCCTGTCATTGCCCCTGTGACATTCCTGGTAAAAAACATTCCTCAAGAATATTCCAGAGGATTGTAAGGCAGGAGTTACAGACAAATTGATCATAATTGCCTCAGTATGCTGCTTGTTATTACTGGAGGCAAATTATTCCAATGCATTCTGGTCAGGTAGATGAGTCACTGTGCCATGTTGGAATGTCAAATTCTTCTATCCAAGAGAGAATTAATTTTTGTTTTTAAATGTCATGTTAAATTTGACTTAATGTCTACTGGTTTATCTTTAATAAAAGTAGCAACAATATCAATTTTTAATTACACCAAATTTAATTTTTTTCAAATGCCATGTAACTTCATGACCACTAGCAGCATAGTTACTGATCTTTTAAATATCCTTATTTCTGTGGAGCCACTAACATGAAATGTAACCTTCTAAAGGTAATTTTAGTCTGATCAATTTCTGTGTGGAACAAGATTTTAACATTATATTTTTATTTCATTCTGATGGAGGAATTTTCACTTTGTTCAATAGCAGTGTAAAGGTACTCTTATCCTGAAAGAAAAAAAATGCATAAAAAAGATCACCTCTATTCTTATTTTTCATATCTAAATTTTGCTTTATAATTGGATTTATTTATTTAAGTGCTGTCTGGATTTACTGAAGATTGCAGTGTTTCCATTGGCCATGCTAGCTCTTGGCTTGTGCACCCCTCTCCAACAAGAGCCTAGTGAGTGAGTCTTCATGGTTTGATGCATAAGTTTGGTTAAAGTTGAAAGAAATTACTTCAAGAATCATATCAAGATATTAGTTTATTTTGCTTTGCTGGTAACTGCAAACATATCTGAAGTCCTGTTATCCTTATTAGTTCTAATATTCTTCCTGGTTTTGGTTTTTACTGTGGAAAGACCAAAAGGACTGTCTGTTGTGTTTGAAGTGACATATTTTAATTAGAAATTTATTCTCTTGTAACAATGTGACTGTGGATGGAAGTTAATGTTTACAGAGAAGGTGATCTGGGCCAGACAACAAGCTCCTTTTTATCTTGAGAACAATATGTGGCAATGGAGTGTACACAGAGCACAATGACTTCAGTGTGGGAGTCCAGATGTGTAGATATATCTCTAGATATCTCTATACATCTGGATATGAACTACAGAGATATAGTTCTTAGCTGACAACATTCATTATTTGTAATGACATTGTAGTCAGTAATTCAAATGTTAGCTGCTTTTTCATATGAGCTAAGAATTCATGTTGCCACTCATATGTGTGTATTCATGTATGCATGTTGTATAAAAATTGCATGCTTATTGTTTCAGATGCTGTCTGGCTTTAAGGCAACCTCAGCACTGTGACCCAGAGCATCTCCATTTTCAAGTGTGGTGACTCTACTGAGGCAAGGTGGATGCCAAACAAAGTCAGTGTCAATGCACTGAGACCACATTGAGACAACTTCCAAAATTTTATGGGCTTTATAGGTAAAGAAGAACATCTTAAATTCTGTATGGTTAGACTTGCTGCAAATCTGAAATTGTGTGTGCAGCTCCTCTAATGAACACAAAAAGATGAGCATTTGAATATTATCAATGAGATTAGACAAAAGTCTGAGGCCAAAGAAAAATATGAGTTTTTAAATGGAAGAAAAAAGTAAGTTTCACAAATAGCATCTAGCCACTTAGACTCAAGGTGCTATCAATGTTCAGTTAGAATCACAAACTGTTAACTGCAGGATTTTTGGAATACTGGTTCTGCCTAATGTGTAAATATGTAGAAGCAATATTCAGTCTTTGTACCTCTTGCTGGAAATAATCTTAGGAACACTTGATTTGTAGCTGTACTATGTTAGTCAAGAGAGTTATGTTCAGCTTGCTTTTCCTGCTAACTTGTTAGAAGGGTTTCTTGCTGGGACATGCAGAAAAAATCCTGAGCACAGTTCAGGAATTAATGTGGTCCCAAACCATTTCCCAGGAGAGAGAGTTTGTGTCTGCTTGTCTCTGTTGTATAAGGTTGCAGTAGTGTGAATATGGCAGTGGAACTCTATGCCACATAATATTGTTCAGAGCATCTTTAATTTCTAGAGTAGACACAGCTGTATAATACAGATTAACTTGAAGACCATACAAAATTTTAAAAAATTCCAAGTATTGCATGCATTGGCCAGATATTTAGCAGAAGTGACATGTTTATGAAGGTCTTTAAAATCTGATTTTGTCACTATTTTTTTTCCCATCCCTCAGAACAGTATGTTTAATTTTCTCTTCTTTCAGTCGGAAAAACTTCTATTGGTAACTAGGCTCTATATTATTCTACAGAAGGCTTTTCTTTGGGTTTGTTGGCTTATAAATGTGTATGTAATATAATAGGCCATCTGTGATTGCTTCAAGTTAATGGCTGAGACAGAGAAATATTTTCTCTATTTCCAGACAAAATGCCTGAGCCTGGGTTACTGTGGATTCATCTGTGCCAACAACCTGCTAATCACATTTTTCTTTGGGAGTTTTTTCTGAAGCTGAAGAAAGTTGTAGTGACTCACTGTGGATTGACAGATGACACTAGCAGTTAATCTTTCCCAAGGCAGATCTTCCTGTGAATAGGAGAACTTGTTTTCTGATTCAAGAGGAAGAAATGGTTTTGAGAAAGAAAGTTTCTGAGTTGTACTTGTGCTTCTGACCTAACCACCTCTTTAATTACTCAGTGACACTGCTGAAGTGATTTAGAAGCTCGTGGCAAATAATAGGCTTGTGGTCTCAAAGCATGTGACAAACTCAAATCCATATCACACAAATAATCATGTCGAAAACTTGAGATGAGTAGTAGAGTTCCAACACCAGGAGAACTGCAGTGCATACAAGGAATCACTTCAAGAGCAGTCCTTCATGAAAACACGATGTGATAGTTGATTTAAGACACCCTATCCAAGGATGAACAGGGTAGCATAGTAGATCTAACTATACTGATCACGTCACTTTCAGTATGTAGATTCAGTGTGTTTGTTAGCCAAGCATACACTCTGCATTTGTAATGAGGGCAAAATGGCACATCCAGCTATGAGGAAAAAGGGATGGCCACCTTCTGATCTGTATGGACCACATCTCTTATTTTCAGCAGAGTCTGAGAGACTGCATCAAGCATCCTTAATATTCTCCAGCTCAAGTGGAGTGTAATTCACTGAACACATGCTGGTCATAAGATTTGTTTGTGGATAAAATAGGGTTGCTCTTAGTAGTTTAATTCCACTTCAATTTCTTGTTCTTCCCTCCATGCCCCCACCGCCCCCTTCCCTCAATTCTCTAACTCAGTAATTCAGTTAGTTATTTCAAAGTCTGTTAGTCATTCTGCTTACTATGTATGGCTCCTAGAGAACTACAGGTGGTGATCCTTTTGATTTAGGAAGTTGTCATCCTTGTTTTGGGAAAAAAATTCAATACAAACTCAATCCCATGGAAACTCAGGACAATATAGTGCATAACAACAGGTGCCTTTTCTACTGTCAGAAACATTACTGTTAGCACTCATAAACCTGCATGACCTAAGTTTAAATTCACTTAATTGGGTTAATTGCTAAGGAGACAGTCTAGGAGAATGGGGCTCAACAATAGCTGCAAAACATGCCTGTGCTTCTGAAAAAATTCTTGAACAATTAACCAACAATTTCTTCCATGCTACCACACTGATGTTACAGTCAACAAGTAAATAGGTTGCAATTATAATTTTGCCCAGATAATGTAAAAAGTTAGAAATGGTACCATAACATTAAAACATTAGTTTGTTATAAAAGAATGTCTTTTAGCCAAAGCAGATTGGCACTGGTTTTGCCATGAACTAACACTTCTGTTTTGTCTTAATCTCCAGCATAGTAACTGCAGTAACTGGGACAAAGGCACACAGAGGTCTTGGTGGAGGTCTCTAGTATTAATGAAGAGACAAGTACTGTTAAGTCGTCAGAATTTTGCCTAAGAAAAATTACGGGGAAGCTACAAATGAACGTTTTTGGATAACAAGGTTCTGGGCTTTGTTGTTACTTCATGCAAGCCTCACCCACTAACAGACACCTCTCCATCGTGTATATGTGGAGTGATTTTATTCTTTTTTTCCCATTCAGTTCAGGGTGAATAATTCCCATATCCCATTAAACTGTTCACCTGTGTTGTGAATTGTACAAATTAGATGTTCATTTGAAAGCAGTGTCAGCCTACGAGTATCATAAAGTAGGTCACACTAACTTTCACACTTTTTTAAGGTAAAATGATATTCTAAGGCAATGACCTTGAAGCATATGTTTGAGCAAAAACTACTCAGAAAGGCCTAATGTAACTGATACTAAAGAAAAAAAATGCATTTTTGGTCTTGGGGAAATTGTTCTAGAATCTAACACTTATTTTAGTGAAAGCACTATAATTTAAAACATGTGAAAGACTAGGTGTGCTCATGGAGAATCCCTCAAGGTCCTTAAAATAAGCCATTTGCTCACAACAGATAATGGATGAAGAATGAAAAAGGTTAGGAAATGCAAAGAGGATAAAAAACAACACAGGCAGCAATGATGGATGTTCTTAGTGTATTAGTTCCTGTTAATTTCATCACTAATTGTACTAGATACCCTGCTTTATGTCCATATTTGATTATTTTGTGAACTGGTTGATGTTTATTTTGCCTTCTGAATTGGGAAGAGGTGTCATAAAAAACCTTAGCCTTGCTATGTGTTTAATTTGTGTACCATTTATTGGTGTTCCTGCAGAGCTAAATGTCGTAGTAAAGTGGAACATTAGATTACCTAATTAAGTATTTCAGAGGGATATGTGCTAAAAATGAAACTTATAAGTGGCAGCAGTTTGCTTTTCTTAGTAGTTCTAAATGTGTAAAATATAGAAGACAACTTCAAGCCTATACTTGAATGGAATTTATTTTAGTAGTGTTACTTACAGTCTGCATCATCAGGGGGACTCTTTCAGTTATTTCTTTCAGAACTGGATCAAGCCAAATAATGACTGAACCACTTACAATCTCCCAACACTTTAATTGTCAATTATCTCATTTTTTATGTGGCCTTCAGTCTTTACTGGCAGGGGAGTAGTGGTTAATCCTTCCAGAGATAGGATTTTCCAGTGTGCTGCCTGCAGCAGTCATGGCACAGCATGGCTCTCAGAGGACTCTGTGACATTTGTTTGCCAGTAGTAATAAAACTGTCCATTGTAGTTTTGCTGACAATCAGCAGCGTGATTATGGATTTATCTGGTACTGTAGAAATGTGTGGCACATTGACAGCTGCAAAAATGATTTAATTTTGGTTCCATACAAGTATGCAGCTAAGTGCTTAGTAATAAAGCAACATTATAAACTAAATATTATGATGACTTAATGCACACACAAAAGTGTAATTCATGTTTCTTGGAAATGAATGATGAAGCAGGAATTCTATCACATGAGAAAAAACATTAGAAAATTATAAAATACAGGTAGATGAGTATGACTAATGCTTTTCTTGATTGAATACAATTTGAAGTTTGCTAATTCTATGAAATTGTTGTTTCCTTCAACTAAACAAAGCTTCATTAATTGCATTTAATACTCCATAAATCCATTAAATGAAAGAGCCTTAGGATTTCCGTAACAGAGAGGAAATACGATATGTTGTGTTGAAATGTTACTATTACTTTAATAGCAGTAATCCTAAAGTTATTGTGAAACGTAAGTAATTGAATCAGCACAGTTAACACAAAATTGTGTACATGTACAGGAGTATGTTCATGTGAACATGTAAAATCATGGATTAGAAAAAGGAGACCTTTTAGCTCCACAGAATCACAGAATATTCTGAGTTGGAAGGGAACCACAAGGATCATCAAGTCCAGCTCTCTCTACAAATATGTGAAAGTCTATATAGCCGTATGAGAAGTCTCCAAATTAATTTATCAATCATATGAAATAATAAATGCTAATTTTATTAAGAAGTTATGTTAGTGCTTTGTTTAATTCTTGCACATATATTCCAAAGCAAAAGAAATTTTTTCATTACTGTGAAAGATCTGAAGGCATATAGCTCATATAAAAATACTTTGTGGTCTAGCAAAAACACCTTGTAGTGACTGACTTGAGCTCAATTTGTTTGGTTTATAGAGAGGAGTTCAGAGTTGACTTGATCAAAGATTGTGAGTACCTGCACTGGGAAGAGAAAGCTACTGTTAGAGAGCCCTTTTATTTGACAAAATGCAGCAGGGCTGTAAAGCTCGAATTTGAAAATGCAAGAAACACCAGTAAAGTACAGTAAAAGGGATTTTTTTAAAAGAGAAGGGTTATTTACTCTTAGATTACCTTAACCAAGATGGACTATTTCATAAAAGCTGTGTGTTAGTGTTTTCAGAAGTTATGAGGCCTTGATGCAAGAATTACTGTTGGTGGTTGGTGATATGTATTATACATGCATATACTAAACTGTTACTATGGCTATTTTGGTCATAGAGTCTTTTTCTAGTGCATGTCCTAGTGGTCCTGTCTTTGCTTAATTTTGCTGTTATAGAAAGCTAAAAGTATGATTAGTATCCTTAAGTGTTAACTATGTTGTGTATCAATCCCTCTCTCTGGCATATATGGCTTTTCATTATATAACATGGGAGCTTATTGGCAAAGAAAATTACAGTAGTAGTATGTTGCTTTGTAGCTGAGACATACAGACAAAAGAACTAAACTTGGATTTGTGATAATGTTGGTCCAAACAGAAAACCAGTTTTGGAAAAACTAATTTCTCAGAAGCATAAAGTGCATGTAAAACATTTAATGTAATCTATGTAATTAATTTAATCTATAGTATATGAAAACAAACCTAATAACTAACAGCCTATTTTTTTTTAAGTGAAGTAGTTTCAAATCCATGATAATGTTGTCTTACTTAACAACATTTTCATGGCTTGTTTGTCATAAAGTGATGCGATCAGTTTCTTTCCATATAAGATTGCCATGAAGTGTAATAAATATTGGCAAAAGCTCTAAGATCCTTAGATAGGGACTACAGAAGTATAGAGATGAAGTGAAGAGTGACATAGATGTACAGCTCAAAAGTTGTATGGAGAGAGACTTTTCATCCAAGATTGTTCAGGAAACCACTTCATTAAAACAATTTCTCAATTTTCTTTCTATTGGAAATTTTCCAGTAGTTAAACAGTGACAGAGTATGCAACATCCTCAGCATAGTACCATTTGTGTGACACAGCAAATACCAGAATAAAAGTAGATTCTTTCAGAGTAGCCAGACAAAGCCTCTAACCCATATTATTTAGTGTTGTTCTTGGTGTAATGTTACAATTAACAATGAATTGTAGCAGCTCATGAGAAGTTTTCAAAATAAAATCAGATGAATTAATGAATTTCACCCAAGTTCTTGGAAGAACATTAGAGTGCTTTAGACTTCAACCACCTAATTCAGTAATCTAATAAGCAAGGAAAAGCCTTTATAGTGTAAAAATTACTAAGCTACATGAATTCCAATCAAGTTACTCCTATGTTGCAGTTATGAATTTACTTGACTGATTAAAAATGCCTTCTCCAGTGTTCATTTATCTCCTGCTTTTCATGCCTATTAAATATTTTCATATGCTTGATTGCTTGAGAGTTTCAGTCAAGTACCTTCAGATCTGTATTCCCTTTCCTTTTAGACATACCCTTGTTCATTAAATTCGATCTCTTGAGAATGATATTCCATAAACAGGTTGGAAACAAATTGTGTTAACTCCTTGGAAATGTTGTGAAGTATTTTTCACAACGGGGGAAGTGAGGAAAGATTACTTCCATAGTTATACACAGATTCCTTTCCATAATTAGTTTCCTCAGATGATTTTATTTTCCTCTTAAAGGCAAAAGAGTTGTGTCAGCTGAGTCGCAAATGCAAAGAATTTTCTTTTAGGTAGAAGCTGAGAAAATCTGGACAGTGTCCACAGTATGGAGCCATCGCTGCTGTCTTTCTGTTGCTTGTGGCAGCCCTGCTTCTCTGCAGTTCTGTCTTCAGGCTTTGGGAAGTGTGGGGAAATCTGGAATGTTTTCATGATCCCTCAAAATGCTTCCTTAAATAATTTGCTGATACTTACCTAACCCAGTTGAGGCATCTATAAGGTAGATATTTATGTCCGAGTTAATCACTCAGGAGGAGTAGACATATTTTTCACTTCTCTGAACGCGATGTGAATATAAGTGCCTGTGACCCATGTATTTAAAAAAAAATGAAAGACTAGGTCAGAAGAATTCAAGCCTTTTTTTCACCAATCTGTTTTGCAATAATCTCTCTGGAACTACCCAATCTGGTGATGCCTAATAACAATATGCATTTCCCAAGTTTAGCCCAGGTTTGCCATCAAAGTGGGCTGGGTAATACTCTTCACTTCTCACTCACCATGGAAGGGAGAGGGATTATGCCAGAGTGTGATTTAGCACAAGAAACTGAATAGGAAACACCTTTCTCTGGAAGAGGGGTTCTGAAGGAAATAAGTTGGTGATAGGAGGTGATAAATATGCTTAAATAGTCCAGTGCATTACTGAAAGAATTCAGCTTATCCAGACAGTTTATCGGACTGAAAGTGTGCTGAAATTCCTGTGGAGTGACAGTTCTGCAATGCTAGGTGAGGCCTGAAGCAGGTATGCCTGGAAAGCTGAAAACACGCTTTTGCTGATGTTTGAGTGCATCTGTACATATCTGAAAGACCATTCCATAACTATGCCTGTCTTGAAGGAGCTTTTGGATGGATTTGGTTGTGCTCTTAGTTCTGGAAGTGGATTTTCACTCAAAAAAGAATTGCTCCATTTTTTCTCCCATCTCACTAAAAAAAACCCCAACCAACCAACCCCTTTATTTTTTTAAAATGTCTGCTGCAGTACAATGAAATTTACAATTGTAAGTACACAAAAATGAACTAGAAAAAGAAATATGTTTAATACACTCTGAACATTCAGGAACAATTCAATATGAATTTTCATTGAATGAAGAACAGATATTAAAATTGTGGCTATTTGAAAAAATGTCTCTGAAATGGTGTGCTGAAAGGAAACACAAATAGACTAGATATTTGTGCATACCGATCTTGTATACCAGATATGTTTCAGCATTGAAAATTTGATGTAGGCTGTCTTTTTTTTTTCCCCAGTCAAAATTATGTTAATTCTTTTGAAAATAGTAAAATTCAATTCCTAGGGCACAAACAGGATGTGAAATGTTCTGCAGGTCCAAGTATTAGATGCACTCTTTATGTTTAATATTTAAAACTGTTTCTATTCTGCAAAAATGAATCTGAGGCTAATTTTATAACAATGAGGCATAAAAACCAAAGATCATAACCTCAGATGTCTTCAGTTTTTATTTGACGCAAAACAATATGTTGGCAGAAATATTTTTAGAAATTGCTGAGAGCATAAGGGACAGAAAATATCTCAGAAGAGATTATATTTCCCACTCCTTTTTGTTTTATTATTAATGTTGGTCCTCTTTTAGGGCAGCTTACTTATTTGATAAGCACTCCAGAATATATGTCAATCTGTGTAGCCTGGTACTACTTTTTGATCAACTCTTGAGACTTTTAATCCAGATCAGCAGGTAAATGTGGCAAACCTGGGTTCACCTTTCATCACACACAAGAACGATCTTAGCAGGTCAATTGTAGAGCTCTTTCTGTGGGCAGTGGTGTAACTATCTCATGTTCCACACTCCGAAGGCTGGAGGAGGAGATCTTCATTGGGATTCTCTCTTCTGCTTCTGGATGTGTGAAGAACAGCTTTCATCAGACCACTGAAGTACTCTGACTTCTAAAATAAAGAGCTGAGCTACACATGGTATACAAAGCAAGTATACTTTGTAGGTAAGCATTGGAAATTAGTGAAGCAGCAGAGTGATTTAATATTTTGATACTGTGATGTCATAAATCAGCTTCTGCTGGTATTTTAATTTCAAATTTTAAACTGATTTTCCAAATAAAAGCCAGTTTTAAAATTTTCTTCCTGAAATACTTAACCTCATAATGGTCTAAGTGTGCAGTCACAGTTTTCCTATATAGGTATTATTATAAAAGTCAAGTAACAGTTTAAACCTTTCAAAGCAAGTTCGTTATCATTCTGTGAATTCAGAAAAATGAAGCAGTTTGAACTTTATTTTGTTTTTAAATATTAAGTCCTTACATGAGAAACTCTAGTCTTTGAAGCCTGTGTTCAGATAAATCCCGTGAAGTTTCCTGCTTGCACATGCCTTTATGTCAGTTTTCCACATTGAATCTTCTTTGATAATTGCTTCAGAAGGAGAACAAAGATCCCACTATGTTCATGTTAGTCACATGTTTGTAAATGATGAGCTGCCGGTGCCAGTGATGGCTCTGTTCCATGTTGAAGAGGCCGCGTTGCTGTGCTGTGCAGCCTGTGGTTCAGAGCAGCGCAGTGCGAAGGGCGGCTCCTGCCCGCACAGCCAACCTTGCTGCCTGTGGCTCACTGTGCAGGGAGCTCTGCAGGAAAGTGCAGCTTTTGGTCTTTAGGCTTGAGTGTGCTAAATCTTTGATTTTTAGCCTACTTTGCATGGTGTTTCCAATTACCTTGCTGTGCTATTTCAGGACTATTCACCAAGTCAGTTTGGGAGATCTGGGTGTTGGGAGTCTGGAGTGTTCTTCCACCACAGTCAGCAGCTTCACTGCTGTCCATCTCTTCTCACTGCCTTTCCTTCTCTGTTTTTTTGATTGAAGATTTCACTTAATGCAAAAGGACATATGACTAGTGGTGTTAGCAGTAAGAAGTACTTGCACTCTACCAATCTTTGCTGGCTGGCTTTCTTTTACATTGTGTGGTTATTGAGGTTTAAAACGTGATTTGACTAAGAAAGATGATTGGAATTTTTTCTGTGTGACCTGGTAAAACATTTCCTTACTGCTTTTCTGTGTATATAAAAGGCTGCTGTACTTGTACTGAAGTTACCATTTTGGATGTACTCTTTTTTTTTTTTTTCATTTCAAGTATAAGGTGATCAGAGATCACCTGATGATAAAATCTTTTAGTAATTTTTTACATAGCACAAAACTTTTCATGTGAGAGGTTGAAACTATTTATTTATGGAGTGCTTTGAAATTGTACTGAGAAGGCAGTAATGTAAGTACATAAGCATGCTCACATATTACAAAAAATACTGTGTGCATGAAAATACTGCTTTATTAGAAATACTTTGTCAGCAAATTAACTGGCATTTTAGAGGGAAAAAATAAGACGAAATAGCTGTGAAACATTGAGTCTTTTCAGAACTCTTGCAGTCTGCTTTTTATCTGGATATTTTTATGTGATTTTATTAGCATGTAAATTCTAGTCTTACAACACTGATGATCCATAGTTTCAGGAGAATGAAGAGCCACTTTTAAAATAAACTGTTAGTTCACAGAATTTAAAGTTCTTTGAAAATTCAATTGAATTTTGATTGATATATAGTAGTGTTTTGCTATGAAAAGAGAAAAGTAAAAATGTTATTTTTGTGGAAATATTTTCTAATTTTTTTCCTTCTGTGCTTTTTTGAGTTTTCCTCCCAAAATCTGAAATAAAATAAGTCAAATAGCAATGGTTGAGGGTTTATTTGGCTAAGAAAGTAAACATTGTGTGCTATCTGTTAAAATTGTTCAAGAGTAGGAGTTAAAAAAAATAATGTACAACGCTGTAAAAAGTTTGTTATAACAGAGTAATACATTTTTCCTCATCAGCAGTTTCTTGGGTAGAATGAACAAAAGGCTCCCATTTTACCAAGATAAGTGTCAGTTACTTCAGATTAAATATTATGTACACATGTACAGAATAAAGACTTAAAAACCTGTTAGCATTTCTGTTTACTAACAGAAGCTAAAACACTGTACTAACAATTAGAGCATCTGGTTTTGCTCTTTTTGCTCATGAGCTGCTGTGATCTACTTTTGGTCATATAATAAAAATTAATGGTAGAATAATGTTCTCTCTGATATGTGTTGTCTTTGCTCAAAGAATTTATTAGGTAGCTTCAATTCAGTTTGTGCTCTGAAGGGATAATGTCATTACTTTATGATCAATAAGGCTGTTGGGTTTTATATAGAGCTAATTACTGTCTAAAACCAGCCTAGTATAATTTTAAAATATGGCGTCACCAAGTATGAAGTCATAATAAATTGAAAAATAAATAGTTTAAAAAAAATTAACCCTGGTTATATTTAGTATGTGCCTCAGGGATTGGTAAGGGATAGGAAAAGGATGCAAACTTTCCCAGATTGTGTTCACTGTCTTTTTGAGTGGCATGCACATTATGCACATTACTGGAAAGAAATAATTCATATTTATCTTATCTCTTCTGAAAGTAAGTGCTAAAACTTACCATTTAACTAATTAAACTTCCAGCTGGTGGTTAGGGAAACATACTCCATTGCTGTTTTTAAAGTATGACAGTTGCTGCAGAGATTGTGTACTCAATCACATTGAAACATCCTTGTAATTAATCAATTGCTAAGAAAATTAGTCAATGTTTTTTAATATATGATCAATTGAATGAATTTTAAATATTACTAAATGAAGCAAACAAATTACTATTTTTTTAGTGGTACAAGGGCTTGGTACAATGATGTTTCTCCTCAGCAAATAGATTATGTACAGCCAAATTTGTTACTACACATTTGCTCGCTCACATGGTGTCATGAAAATTAGCCTAGTCTGTGAATTTAAGGAAACCATTAAGAGGCACTTCAGAATGAAATTGAGAAAGTTAAATTCACTAACGGGAATAAAAGGTGGCATCTTCTCTGTGGGATGATCAACCCTGCATGTATGATTGCTTGCTAAGACAGGAGATGTGGGCGTGATGAGTCTGCTGCCTGGGCATTCCTGGTTACCCCTTGGCTCTTTGGAGTAGGGTGAATATAGTCTTTAATTGTTGATGCAGAAAGCATCAACAAATCCTTTTATGGATTTGAATAGATAAACTCGGGCACCAACAATGGAATGTGGCATGGGGTTTATGGGGCAGGGCTGACACATGACTTTTTTGGTCACTGAAGTTAAGGTCCTTAGTTGTGTTTCTGTGTGAATGGAACTGAGAGTTCGAGAGGAAACTACACTCATGGGAAGAGGGGAAGTTGTTGTCTTTGGTCTCTCACCTGGGAAGCCTTTGAATCAAACAGAGATTAAAAAGGCAGATTTACAGTAAGTGAGAAGCTGGAGGTTTGTGCCAGTGGCAATATACATGCTTGTTTCATTGAGCTTTCTCATCAGGCTGAGGAAACCACACTGTGTTTTACTGCTTCCTGTCACTTGCTAAAGGGTCAGAATACTGAGAATAGAGTATCTTTTTTGGGATCTTCCTTGAAGAGAGAGCAATTCCTTGAAGAAATTGTCTTGATGTCCAGTGTATTATGTAGAATACCATTCCCCCACTGGTACTTGTTCTGTGGGCACTCAGTATTTTAAAATGTGAATTAGGTGTAGCTGATGCCATTACGCTTGCTAAGCAGCTGAAGCTAGATCTGCAAAGCTGCCTCGACAGCTGTTCTGCAGTATTGACTCCATTGCTGGTTTTATAATTCTTTCTGTTTTTCTGCTTCTCAAAGTGTTTATTGCAGATCCAGCAAAGTGTTCATCATCTGTTCCCTCATTTTACTCCTTGGAGTGTATGGATTTTGGATGGAGCTATGTTTCCCAAATTTTAAATACTAACAATGGAATCTGCCTGAACTGTTTAGAGGGAGTCAGCTACATCTACCACCTACAGCTGGCATCTTGTTTTGGCAATGGCCATAGCTGGAGATGAGCTTGTTTGCAGAGTTTAGAGTACTCTTGTTCTGTGTCCTCCTGTGCCTGTAGTTCCAGGTGGTCCTGCTGGTCCCTGTGTGTTATGCCAGGGCCACTTTCCACAGCTGGTGCTTTGGTCTGCTATGAGTTTACTAAGTGCAGTCAGAAGGTCCTTGCTTTGTGTGTAGTCCTCTGTCTTCCTGGGACTAGGTGTATTCAGTTTTGGCTGGAAATTGTCCCAGGATTTGTCACAAAAACTTCTTTATCTGAGACAGGTTGATAGCTGAATATTATGTCCCGCAGCTGAGGAGTTGCTCTGTGGGGTCTGGCTGCCTAGACCTGAGCTACATTTCTCCTCTGTGTATGTTTGGATCGGTTTTTATTTTCCAGGTCATGCACTATTTACCAGCTTGTGTCCTGAGTACTGTTTTTACAACTGGCTAACTGTTTCTCCCAAAATAAAGAGATGTAGGTTTTTTACTGCCTTGAAGAAATTGCAATTGTACAGCTCCTTCATAGCATTGCTTGACCTGCTGCCAGCTTCCCCTGCCACCTCTCCTTTCCCCACTCCCTATGAAGTGTCAACACTTCATAGGGGGTGCTGGTAGAAGCCCTGTCTCAGAGCAGGAACAGGAATTGCACTTCCAGCTGCCTAACACATATGTGGGATATTGCCAGTTCCTGTTCACTGTGAGTAATCTTACTGTTGCCACCTTTCCTATCTGCTGGGCTACTGTTAGTCCTGTGCCAGTTACTGTTTTGAACCACTAGTTATGTTGCTGACACTAGTTGTGTTGCTATTCACAGGGACTTCTGATTTTGTAATTTCCTTGGCTTATAATTAAATATTTAAATTCATACATTTATTTCTGAAACTAAAGAGAAAACCTTGCAGAATTTTGTTATACCTGTTGTAGCTGATAGACTGTAACTGTATAAGGCTGTATATTCACCTGGACAATTTCTCCAGTGACCTAAACTCCTTTCCATTCTGCAGTGTCATTTTAGTCTATTCACCTGCTTAAAGCTCCAAGATCTAGCTTCCCATATCTGATAGTGCTGATTCCTGTATCTGATATTGATGCTTTTTAAAACTGTCAAGGTTGTTTTCTAGAACGGTAAAGCTATAAGTGAAATAGTGATAAAGAGTGTAATTATTTATAGATCACTGATCACAATCAAATAAAATAATGGGATTTAGTTGACTTTAATTTTAGCATCAAATATTATTTCATAATATTAGTTAATTGGCTAAAATAAACATCAGAAAAGTTAATTATTAGAAATCACTAAGAAGCAGAATTTTCTACTTATAAGTGGAAACTACTACCCAGTGAATTCTCTGCTTGTGCAGGCAGAAAGAATTTCTGCTCCAAAAACACTGAGAAAATAATGGCATTCTTTGTACTGTGAAAAGCAATTTTCTTTATTCTTTTATAAATCTGCTCTGCCATCAATAGAGAAGGTCTGGCATCCTCCTTGGTTTAAGCTGGATCTTCTTGTCCTCTGGCTTATATTGGTGTTAGTACTTGGAAGCCCTCACAATGATCTGGATCACTGAACTATTGCAGTTAAAAAGAAGAATGGTTTAGAAAAAGTCCATGGTGCTGGTGGCAACCAGTGACTCATTTAGACATTTAAGCAAATCTCAGTCATTTGAAGGTGTGTGTCCAGTTAAACTACTGTTCTCTGCTTTCTCTGCAGTCAGCAGTGAGGAGGAGGCTCCCCCAAAGAAGAGCCCTTCCTCCAGATGTTCAAATTTATTTGATACGTAATAACTTGTCTAAAGAAATTTGACAAGTTCAGGGAAGATGCAGGTAGCCAGAAAACAATTATTTTATTACTTGAATTCCTACCTGATTCGTTGATAAAGTTTTACTGTTTCTTGCATTTATACTCGGAAATACAGTCATTTTACCTTAATGGCTTTTGACCATAAGTTATTAGTCCATTTTGTACCTGTCATTATTCATAACTTCTAAAGACAATTTAAATGATTGGTTGCATTTTGCAGCTATTTTATGCAATAATAAATATTAATTTGGCAGTAAAGAGATGACATAGGCAGAAGATGTTTCAGTGTTGATAGTTGCCCTCAGAACTTTAAAGGCTTAACACACTGTTATGAATTGAGTCAAGCACAGGGTACTTACTGCATCTTTATCTGCAAATCCAGGTAATAAACTGGTTAATTCTAATGTTACTTTATTTCTTAAACTTTTGATTTGCTTTAAGAAATAGGCAAAAGAACAGATCTAAATGAGAGCTCTGCCTAATAATGGGCTTGATGCCCAAAGCCTAATCCCCACTTTAATAGGAGGTTTCTAATACAGTGGGTATCTTCTCTGACTGATAATTCCCCAGGTTCCTATACTGATTTTGTTCCATCTTCAAACATTGCTATTCTTTGCAGCCAATACATACCTAACACATGAATCACAGCCTGTCTCTCTCCACTCATTACATAATGAGCCTACACTGCATGGCGGCTTTTGTAACTTGGACCTCTCTGTGAAGTGCTGTAATGAGACGGGATGAATCTTGATTTAAGTACTGCTTTACCTAAATCCTCTGAAGAGGTCAGTGTCCTGCATGTGTTCAAAGAAAGAACATCTCATGCTTTCATGTCAGAGCAGACCTATGGCAAAATCCAGTATGGTCTCAGCTGTTGGGTTTTTTTTGAAAGAAACAACCTTTTACAGTCAGAGCATGGGTTAGCTGTCTTTTTCTGGAGAGCACTAACCAAGAACTGGAAGACCTGACTTTCAGCCCAATGCAGCTGAGGTTTTTCTGCCTCAGATTAATTCCTTACATGCTAAGCTAAATTGTGGCAATGTGCATGTGGGGTGACTCCCAGTTTGGAAGACATGTAACTGTGTCAAAAATAGTCCCGTGAAAAGAATGTGTGAGGTTTTGCTCTGTCTTCTCCAATGATGAGTGTCTGCATTTCTTGTCTGGGAATATGCAGTGCTGAAACATGGCAGCGCAAGTGAATTTCCATTCTCTCATGCATAATTATCCAAATGTCCATTAGACAGGAAAGCTATTGCCTCACCTCTGCTTACCTCCGCTTCTTAAAACTAGGTCCGCGTCATTTTGGTCTCTTTCTGTACCTGTTTGTAAATTTTTTTGCTGCCTTATGCAGAGAAAATATTTTCTCAGGAGCACAGGGACAGCATTACTCTCCTGTTAAGTGTTTGAAGATGCTAGTTCACAGCAGAGTCAAGGTCTTTTTAAACAAGAGAAACAGGTGAGTTTTACAGTCACTGAAAGTGTCAGAGGGGAAGGGACCTCCTCATGACAGTGTTGCTGTAGTGTTTCCTTGTATAAAATAAGTGAGTAAAAAAGATTACTGCCCATTTTACCATCCCTTAAGACAGAAGCAATTATCAGCTTCTGATCTTAAAGAGATGAGAAAGTAAATGTGGAGGAAACAGTGTGGGACGGGTCTTTGTAGACTGATGTCTTTTGTTAGTAATTTCTGAAAGATGTAGACTGCTGGAAGGAAAGGGATTGTTTACATTACCCATGTTCCAGTCTGTTGTGTGAATGAACTTGGATGACATTTTAAGATCTTATTCAGGGGATGAAATCTCATTCTGATCACATGAAAACTCCAAACGGCATTTTCCTCAAGGTGCCTTTGTCTTACTTTACTTTTAGGTGAAAACAGGTCTCTCCGCTCTGCTGCATGTGCCCTTTCTGTTACTGTAAAATTGGCCAAGCCAGAGAGTTTCAGCCAAATGCAGCTCATGAGATGATTCAAATGTGTCTCCATGGCTAAGCCTAAAATTGCTGGGGGGAGCGGGGCGGGAGAAGGCCAGCGGGGCTCCAGGGGCGGTGTTCCACATCATCCTAGAAATCCTAGAAACATGTTAAACACCCATCTTGATGCTTGCAAAATGTAAATCTTCTACCTAGAAAACAGTTTTTACCTACCTATTGTGCAATGTGTCATGTAGCTTTCTGTTTTTCATGTTTAGAAAGGTTTACTGACTCTCTATTGATGCTTTGACAGTTGCCCATGAATAATGTAAAAAGAGCATTTAGTAAATATCAAAGCCCTTGGTTCAATACCTCTTCAGACCATTTAGAAAAGACAGAGAGCTAATATAAAGCTGATGTAAAGTTATGAAGATAACAAATAGCAGCAGAAAGGTAGTGCTTTTACCTTTTCCTGCTTATAACTGTAATGGAAGAAAACATAATAGGAAACTACAAATCATACAACTAAACATGATGATTAAAAATTACCACCTTTGAAGTTAATGCACAGTAAACTGGTGGAATCAAGTGACACAAATACCATGGAGGGAAAAAATAATGAGGGATAAATAACGACAAGTAATGCTGCCTTGACATTTATGATCATCAGGCCGAAGATAGGGAGGATGGATTTGTTGAAGAACTCTGCCATCAGTTAGCTAGTAATAATCTTGGATTGGAAAGTAGTTCCAGGGAATCAGGAAGCAGCTGTCCACTTGAGGGGTTTTAAAGGCTTTATCAAATGGTCATTGTAATACAGAATGTGAACGTGGACCACAGTCCATTCACTTATGGTTGTTGTTGTAGAATGACAGAGCATCAGAATAGTTTGGAGAAACACCTTTTAGAAATGTGCAGGAGCAGACCGGTACCATGTGACATGGCAGGATGCCTCAAGGTAGGGAATCTGTCCCGGAAAACCACAAGTGAAGCATTATGTTCTCTCTCTGTCAGAGGAGCATTTTGGGGGACAATTAGCAGCTGTTGCTGGATGAGTTGTTTCAATATTTTTCTCATCCCTATAGCAGCTCCAAGAGCTGTGTGCCCTGAGGAAAGGATGTGAAGTACAACTGAGCTATGGAGTTCACCACCTGTATCTGGCTGTTAGAGGGGTTGACAGACTCCTAAACAGTATTAGTCACCTTATTTCTGAGACGTTAAGAAGAACAGTGTATTTTCTGGGGTTTTATTTAATGCATTTAAAAATAATGTGAACTCTGCAAGTTTTCCAAGTTCTTTGCTATAGGTAGTAAGACTTCATTAATTTTTTTGAACTGCTCTATCTACACAATATATATTATTTTCAGTTCTGCCCTTGAATATGTCTTATGCGAGGCTGGTAACCTGTGTTTTTTTTCTTGTAAGATATTTACATTACTTTGGCAATTTTAGATATTAAAAACTTGTGCCTTCTAATGGAATTGTCACAGTAGTGTCCTGTTTTAAGATTCAGTTCTCAGGAGGGCTAGGCACTTACTGTAAGTTTAAAATTCATTAAGACTACTGCTCAGGAAAAAAAATGTTAGTACTAATGAGTTAGGTGCATTCATGGTAGTGTAAGCTACTTATTGTACATCACTCTGGTTTTCTGCAGGTAGAAGTTTAGAAATCTCAGGTGATTTCTCCACTTTTACATTTTGTCACCTTAAGAAGGTTTTCATTACTCTTAGTATTTTGATTAGTTTTCTGACTTTGATTCATTCATGCATCTTTGATAGATTGAGGCTGAGCTTCATTTTTTTCATTCGAGTTGTCTTTATGCTTTTGAGTGTTTGATACTTAAATTCTGTGAACAACTCCACCTGGTTGACAAGGACAGTAACTTCACAGCTTCAGTATATGTAGTTTTTGCAAAACTGTAGCTTAAATCCCTTTTCCAGGTTTTTTAGGCATTTGCTAGGTCTTAGTAACAGGTAAGTTTTTTATAAAAACCATCAGATTCCTATTGCTTATTTTTGTATCTTTTGCCTTATATAGATAAATTATGCTGATTTAATAATTAAAAAATCTACAGTAAAAACCCTGCCAGTGAAAGTTACTGAATAAGCACTAAATAAAGTCACTTCGTTCACTACTAATAGTAAACATTAAGGGTAAGACTGATTGCTTTTTTTAGTTCACCTTTTTGTTAAAACATATAAAGGTTATTTTCATCTCTAGCATTTGCTGGCTGGTCACTGTGTTCCATGTCAGAGGGAGCCTTGAATAATCTCTTTGAAGGCAGTATTGAGGCAGAGAATTAGCATTCTCTCCAGCCAGACTCCACTGCACACAGGTTGGTTTCTCATTTGTCATGGCAGTGTTTTCATTAGGTCAGCTGAAAAACTGCCCTTCTCTCCTTCAGAATGCAAAATGAGCAGGGAATACAGCAAAATGAAATTACAGAAATAAACGTTTGATAATGTATGTCAATTAACCGTGAAAGCATTGACATTTAATCTTACACAAATTCTAATAATTTGCTTGAGCTTACAAGAAGCACAAACCCGCAGATGTCTTGTGCTGGAGTTAGAATTTCCCTTCTTTTCTTGAACTGTAGAAAACAAGATTGAGTTCTCTATCTGAGAGAGACTCTGTCTCAGTGAGACTAAGCAGCAAAATAGATGAGGAAGTGAAGAGATTTTTCACCTCTCCTGACTCTCTCCATCCCTCCAAAGTTGCTACTAACACTCAAATTTGGAAACAGGGTCAAATTTGGAAACAGGGAGGACTGACAGAAACTTGATAGGATCACGCAGAAAACTAAATAATAAAGCTGCAGTAATTCTTGGCACAACAGTAGTTGAAAATTTCATTGCAAAAAACTGACTTCACTCTTATATTTTCTATAAAACAGCAATGGTACAATTCTGTTGGGTTTTTTTGTAATAAAAAAAACCCCAGTAAAATATGGAAAAGGTTTCAAAAATGTGTCCCTCTTCTAATATCTTTATTTAGTCAATAGACACTTAAAGAGTTCAGTTCCAATATGCTGTTTCATAAATTTTCTTAAGAGTATTTTGGTTTGAAAATAAATACTGTACATGCAGGAAAAAAGTACACAGAAACAAGAATAATAAGAATAACAGATGACTAAGGAAGATCAGATAAAATAAGAAATTAGCAGTATGTTCCAATTCACATAGGAAGAATTCTCTTAAATTTAATTTGTCTTATTAGAAAACTGGTCCTTCCAATACTACCTGAGTGATTATTTTAAATAAAACAATTACTAGCTAGAAATTCAGTAAAGTAATATTTTTCAATTTTTGTCAGAAAAAAATTCATCTTAGTATAGTCTGTGCCTTGGAGCTGTTCAAATAAAACCAGATCTCTACCACATACTGGATTTTAATAGTATAAATACTTCAGACTTCTAAATTACATAAATAGAGCAGGCAGTTGTCAGCCTTAAAAATAACTCTTATATTCAGCTGGTGGATAGGAAGATGTTTATTTTGGGTTGTACAATTCCCATAATGGAGAAGAAATTACTGTTTTGCTGTCCTATTTTTATATTGCTGATCAATTCTCTTTGCATAGTAAAGATACAGTTCTGATTCAAATTTACGATAGGATTTGATCAGTCTCTTCAAGACCAAAGAGAAAATTATTCTACTTTACTATTTCATTCTTGGGAGTCAGCTGCATGGTTTGATATTCTTGCCCTTTATTTAGCCACAGATTTTGGTTTGGTATCAAAATGCCCCAGAAATGTGAGAGTCAGTGTTTGAGACTGGAAATACACCTGGCTGCAAAACACTTGGCCATCGCTGCCAGCTACGTCTGCCCCAGCTGTGATAGCAGCACTGGAAATGGGGGCCTGGAGCTTCCAGGGGAAACTTCAAACCCTGCCTTCTTCCCTGCCTCATAAGAGAAACACCACTGGCAGAAATAGTCCAGTTTTATTGAGAAAAAGCTGCCTCAGGGAGCTGTAGAATGTGCTGCTATGGTGCTGCTCTGGAGTAAGACTCAAGCTCTGCTCTCATTGGCAAGGCTCTGTGTGTGCTTAAGTCTAAGTATTTGATTGCCTTATTTCTGCTCTCTGGGGAAGTAATCTGCCCCCTGTGTATAAAAGTGGGAAGAATTCCTAATTTTATAATAATAAAATATGTCTGATCCTGTTTTAAATACAGTGCTCCCAAGATACCAGAGGCTTTGCATTTAAGAACAGTATATTTTAAAGCCTGCTGGCTTCCCCAGGTCATTTCTCTCTCAGGCAAGAAGTGCCAGCCCTGGCCATGGCGGGGAAGCAGCCTCCATCAGCAGCCGTTTTTGACACTCTGTTACCCACCGCCTGGTCAGCCTGGTAATTCCTGCACTGGTTGCAAGCGAGTGAGTTGTAACCCAAGAAATTATTGCACTCTCAGTTACAAGGGAAAACCTCCTGAATGAAAGGCTCTTGCTATCTAGAAAAACAAAAATTGCTGGTCACTGTACCTTTTCATCAGAAATTACTAATTACACCTCCCTGAGGTCTCCAATGGACAGGTTATTGTGAAGAACTGTTGCACTGTATTAATACTGAAGATGATTTTTTTTTCCAAGCCAGGTCATTGAGCTTTATGCTTACATGTGTTGTCAAAGAGTATGTTTGGCTGCAAGTCATGTTCCAGACTCTGGCATTTGTGACTGCTAAGACCAGTAAACAATCAAATACTCCAGCCACACAGGGAAGATTGAAACAGGACTGAAAAAAAGGTGTGAGATATGAATTCCCAAGGAGCTTAAGGAATGCTTCACTTGTTTTTCTTCTGGCAGCCAATAACCAAATACTGCTTTTAAGGCCTCGTATAAAAAAAAATCTTCTTCTGTTTGTTATGTAGACTATAGAAATATCACGTGAATGCTGTGTGAAATTCAAACACTGCAGCACTACATTCACAAGATTCATACAGCTGTTTGGGCTGCTATGTATAGTTTGACTAATTTTTCTTCTAATATCTTATATTTCTCTTTTCATTTTTGTTTCATATGTTAAAGCCTTGTGAGATAGCATGGTGTCATTTATATTTGCAGCCTGCATAGTACAATATTTTCTTGCCTATTTTGAATCTTTGTATGTGTTAGTGTTAGCCTTATTCAAGGACCCAACATCTAGTTGCTTTCAAAGGAAGAAGATAGTTTACAGAAATGCACAACAACATGTTTGTGTGCCCTTTTTTTGGTTGCTCATGCTTCCAACACATTCTCCAGTGTACTCAGGAAGAGTGAAGCACCCAATATAGGCCAAAGTTTCTGTATGGAAAATGTCACCTGTCTTACAGTGAAAGTCCAGTGATTTCATTTATATGTGTGCATTCATTTGCAGTGACAAGAAGCTGAGCTTTATTTTTTCATCATATAATTTCAAAGTATTTTATGTCAATGGAGGAAAAATAAATCTTGTTCACATTTTCATTTCTGTAGGCTCCTGTGGTTGTGCAGTAATAGAACTGTCATACAACTGCCAGAACCAGCCCTGAAATTCTGCCTATTGGTGTGTATAATGTATATTTTGTCAGGGCTAATTTGAACAATGTTGTCAATAGCATGCTATAAAAAAGCTTGTGGTAGCTGAAGCACAGGGTAACTGTAGGAGGGCTGGAGTAGCACTTGCTGCTCTAAAGAGCAAGCAGAAATAGTTCAGAAACCAAAGAATTTGACCCCACTTTGATGTGAAAAGGGAGTGGAGAAAGAAGGACTTTAATCCCTCAAGTGTGATTCAGCATCCCTGTGTCTCTGTTTAGCATAATTTGGGACTTTGCACCCTGTATGTTTCTCTCTCTGTTGCAGAACTGGCTGGCTGCCAATGTCACAAAAGTCAGTGTAATCCTCCCACTGAGGAGGCACCTGCAGAGGGTCTGGGGCAGAGGGTCCTGTACAGCTTCTGCTGCACCTCCTGGTGTCAGCAACCCTTCTTCCTCTCCACGTGCTAGAAAGGTTTTAGATATGTGGTAACTGCCCAGGGGCTTTATAAGCCGTTCCTGTCATGTCCTAAGTTAATTTGTATTAGTTCATTTACTGCATAGTCAAGTTTTTATTGAATTATTGAGCTTCTATGTGAATAAAAGTCTGTGTGTGAACAGAGATGGTGTGCTGTCAACATCTGCTGATGGCTTGGATTTGTGATGTATGCCAGAGTCCTGGGGCTTCTTCAACTGGGGATGGTTTGGAAAAGCAGCTGTTGAACAAAAAACAAAATGAAACTTCAGCATTTGTCAACTCTTGTCTGTCAGAATTCAGAGATGGATAGTGCATTATTATTTAGAACATTGAGAGTTCCTTTTAGCAATTAATATTGTTCTGTGCTGACTGTATTCTTGTTACTATTTATTCCCTGCATTTATAGGGCTTTTTTGCAAGGTAGTGTGTAGCTTAAAATAGGAAGCTTTTCTTCAGCAATCTGCAAACTGATGAAGCAGTCAAAGAAGATGTAAAGCAATCATTTTTGTAGAAAATACATGTTGAGTCTCTAGTTTTTCCTTTACATTAAAAGACATTACAAGGTGATAAGAGACATTACTTCTCCTTTAATAAAAATTCTGTTGAAAAGTACTGGTGAGCATCCTCCTAGGATCTGCTTTCTCCATTTGGCATTCAGGGGTGCTACACCAACCAGTTTATTTCAAAGGCCTGCACAACACAAAACATACACCCAAACATACCACTAATTGATATGAAAATGAGGATCTGTAGAGTAGAAGTTACAGTTACAGGCAGTTTTTACTGATTTTATATTGGCATTTTTTTCTGTTTAACTTCAGAAAGAAATAGCTTCTCATTATTTCTGGACAATATTTAGGAAAAGGTGCAGGTCTAGTAACTGAGAAAAATATAATAGTTTCCTGTCCTTCAGTTGAGAAATACAGTAAAATATTTTTGTTGCCCATAGCAGAAATTCTTTCTTGCAAAGTAAGTAGCATAAGTAAAACAAAAAAACATGGAAAGAGATGTTTTCCCAATAGATTTTCAGGGTGAAAAATGGAAATAAATACTGAAATATTTCTAACCAAGACTAATCTGCCTTACCTTCTGATTCTCTTTTCACTGAGGAAAAGTAGGTTTTCTTTTTTATTTAACTCAAATTCTGAGGATTCCAAATAAAATTCTTTGATCAGAAACAGTTCTACATTCATATATTTAAACTGTGGGAGGAGCTAAAATGCAGACTGTTGGGCATCTCTTGGGTGGCCAAGAAATCCAATTAAAAGGTATGAGAAATAATTTAGTGTGTATTAGGGAAGTCTGTAAGAGCAGTTTTTATAAATTCCTATAAAACACAGGAGACTCTGTATAAAATTTGATGAAGGTTCAAATTGGCAGCTAAACTAGTTAAATACTCTGCATTTAGAGCATCCAAAAAGATGCTGCTGTAAAGCTTAATATTATTCCTTAGTGTTCATGGATGCTTTTAGATATTTGGTTGGATCTGTCAAAAGTGCAGTACAGTTCAGCTCCCATCTACAGTTATAATCTCAAGGGAGATTTTCAAGACAGTCCTTGAAATAAGCAGTGAGATGAAGGAGTAAAAAAAAATTTTTGAGAATAAAGCAACTTTAGAAGAATCTTCAGATATTTTTCTTTATCAATTCCAAATCACTCATGACAAGCATAAGACATTCTCTTTTGGGGTAGAATGAGTCCTGGATCAAGAAGCCAAAGGTGATGGCTTTAGTCAATAGTTGAATTGAAGTATACAAAAGCAGCTCTGTTGTACAGTTTTAGGCAGTCGACTGCCTGGAATATCTTCTACTTGAGCTCACATAGTACCAAACCAAAGCTAAAATATCTAAGTTTGGAGTATTGGCTTCCTACCCAGGTAACAGGCTACTTAGCAGACTTTCTTATCTGAAAGTAAAACCATACTTTTGAAATATCTTTGGTTTTGAAAGATGAAATTTAAGGATGCTGAAGTTGCAGGGCCAGTGACAACAGGATTCTAGCTGTAAGAGAGTGAGAATTCATGAAATGTTGATACTTTTCTTGGATAACATTGTATATACAGAACTGAGCTCCAGATTTTGTGATATGTCAGTTAAACTGAATGTAGTATTTTAGTCCCTTGCCACATTTTTTGCTGGTTCCCAGCTGTCCTAAAACCTTATTTATTCAAATTAATTTAACTGTGAAAAAAAAATCTAATAAAAGCTGTCCCAGTTTGATTATGCCATACTTTTAGCAATGAATCTGTCACTGTGTCTATCTGAATTGTGGCAAGATTTTTCTCCTATTTGTTTTCTGCTAGACATAGCTTTGTCAGCAGTTACTTATGTGAATTTCAGAAATGTAGTTTGCTTGCTAGAGGACACTGTGGCCTACCAAACAATTTTCTGGTCAAGATTGTCTTGAAACCATACTGCATAGACACGACTTGGGCAGTTATTTCCCTCCCTCATTCTCCAAGCTATGCAAAAGAAAAAGCACAGCAGAAATTAGATTTGAGAAAAACATGGTCTACTTAGTTTGATTGTTATGGCTTCCTTAATAAAATTTTAAAATGCAATAAAAGAATAAGAGATTGGACTACTCAGGCAAACAAGCTTTTTTGGGAGTTTTTAATCACAAATATATAATTATGGGAGGTAGACTAGGAAAGAAAACTAAAAGCATTTCTTAAATAACTAGTCCTAAAAATAAGTAAGCGAAGAATATTAACCATCTGTACAGATCTTGCAGTGTTTTTCCTGTAGCAGGAACTTCCTTAATATTTTGTAAACCATTTTGATCTTCCAGAAATTCCCATCCACATAAACTCCTCATTATCTTCATTTGTGGCTTATCCTCCACTATCCTTCCTCCTCTCTCCTCCTAGTGCATGTATAACATACAGGATAAATTCCCTTGAAAAATCTTTCATTTACTGACTCAAAAAGCTTTCATTTACTGACTCATTTACTGGTCCCAAAACTCATTCTCCAACTGGAAAACATTTCAAAATCTGTGCCTTTTTTTCCCATCATGCGAGTTATTTTTGAGAATTACAATGTAAACAAAACATGTGAAATTAATTTCTAACCTAGTAATGAGAAATCTGAAATAGAATGGAGGAACCAGTTCTCACTTGCAGTAAAAAATGCTATCTTGGAAAAGATTTCTTCCAGGATATCAGTTGCGTAAAGCAGTCCCAGTGTGAATAATGTTTCGTAACACATTGAAGAAATCCACTTAGTTTTTGAGAAAAACACATGTTTTGGAGTCCATTATTCGCTGGAACACAGGACATTTATAATGTTCTTTTCTAATGCTGTTTTTGGCTTTTAGCCTTCTAACTGGTGCAGTATAGCCAGATTTCATAAGCCATCCAGTCAGATCAGGCCAAGGCTTACGGGAAGCATGGAAATTCACCAAATACGGTTCAGCCAGTTGTGAGGCACAACTCAGCATTGACACAAACAGAATTTAGATTTGATAGGGGTGTAAACAGAGATGCGTTTGTCTTTTGGTAGTCTTTAAAGGCATATCATAACTTCCTTTAAAGTTGCTTTGTTTTATGTAACCTTTGATTTGGAATCTTAGCCTTGATATATACTATATCCATCTAATATATAATATCCATCTATATACATCTAACGTATGTGTGCTCCTGATAGAAAAAAAGCAAACAATAAGTGAAATCTTGATTTTGCACATCATATGATCCATCATCTTTGGTTTATACAAACATATGCTCCCTGCTTTCAAGGGACCACGTTGGGGACGGCAAGGTTCAAAGCACCATGCTTAAGAGAGGAAGAGTTTCCCAAGCAGTGCACATCTGTTCTTGAAGTATTTTTGTAATATGCCACCATGAATGACCTTCTTTAAGTTTGTATGTTTCCTAGAGAAACCTAGGACAATGTGGACACTGTTAAGATTGTACATTTATTATAGGTTGTTTTATCCAGTTTGATCAGTGAAAATTTTAACAATTATTTCAGTCAGAGCAGAATTTGCCTATTATTTTACAAAGTAGTATCAAAGCCCAGATGGAAGAAGTGATTTATTTATTGGCAAAGGCTTTCTAGAAATAACTATAGAAGTAAGAGCAAACCTTGTAACATAAACATAGCATCATATAATGAATCAACATTTATTTTTCTTAATTCTTACTCTTTGTGAGATAAAAGCACTAGAAGACTTTTCAAGACTTGTTAGAGCCCTAAAATATCTGTAGTAGAGGATGGAATAGGGGCAGGGAGAAAACTAAGGATTTAGTTTTCTCTTTCTCAAAAAGAATCAGTAAGATCTGATCTCCTAAGAGGTAGGAGGGCATTGGTGCAATGGAAGGAATTGCCTTAATGGTCTCTTCTGCAGAAGAGGAGATGCATTTACTCAGTCTGATGTTCTCCTCAGGTGGAAGTGAAGGATAGTCCGGGAGAGCTCCTTTCTTGGCAGATGCTGCAGAAGCCATTCAGTCCATGGTGATAGTGAGTAGCATGACTCCAAGGATGGGCCAGAACAGCAAATGTGTCCCCTATTAAATGGGGGCCACAGTCCACTGTTGACTTGTCTGTTTACCCTCCTTTCTTCTGACATAAGGGTAAGGTTTTTTTGGGAAGTGTGTCCTTTTTTTATTAGAAATTAATACTCAGTACTGATTTATTGCTTGTTCTTTGTATTTTTAAATTCCCTTATCCTTACTAAGAGAAGAAGGGATGGAAAGCAAAGCAAAGGTAAATATTATTTTCTTAACCTGGTAAAGATCTGGGAGTTCTCTGTGGTTCAAAGAGGTTTTCTTCCCTCAGGTGGGCACTCATGGTACTGTGAGCAAAGTAACGGCTGTCAATGGCTGTCAACAAAACAGATGAGACAGAGGACAAAACCAGACTGGTAATTAATTGTGGTTAATTGGTATAATTCATGAGCTTGTTTCTGAAAGCAGTCACAGAATATGTCCCTTGTGAGGAATGAGAGCAAAGTAGAAGCTAAATATTCTTTCATTGTAGTTATTTGTAAGAATTTTCTTAATGTTTCATAATACATGGACTAGAAAATATCCACTATTATCAGAATAGTAGACATTTTATCTGTACACACAAAAAAGAGTTACTGCACTACTCTGTCTTCATTCCTTCCCATGTGTCATTTGCCTGGCTTGGTTTCCTCTGACTATTAAATCTGAGGGGACTGAACACTGCACATTGAAATGGCTCAGGCTTTGCTGGATCCCAGTTTCATGACTCACTGGCAGCTGCAGCAATGGAGTTTTAGCAGTCCATGTGTGGATAGGAGGAAATATTTCACCTCCTGTCATGCACTGGCAGAGCAGACAGCAGCCACGCAGTGTGGCCCCATTTGCAAGCACAGGAGAAACATGACTGTTGGAGCTGTGTTTACTCTTCAAATAGCTGATCTGCATCTTAGGGATCAGGTAAGAAACCCCACAGGCTAGGTGGAAGCATCCCAGAGGCTGAGCTGTGTTGTGCTGTGTGATATGATACAGATACCAGCCCCAGTCTGTCTGGACTCTGTGATCTGACATAATATACATCATGTTAATCAGGAAAGTTCTCATAGTACTTTCCTAACAGTTCTAATCTCATTTTTCGTTATGTGGGCCCATTTTTATCCCTAAGATCTTATCTTAGTTTTCTTCCCTGTCAGTGATATCATCCAAAATCCTAAAATTAAGTGCATTATTTATCTTTGCCAGTGCAGAAATCTGTTTTCTATGAATTGTATAAATGGAAAACATGATCAGAACTTCAGCACAGTTATTCTCCCAGGTTATGTCCTGTATTTAAGGTAATAGTGCTTACATTGTCATCCTTCTCACTCTCCTCCAGTTTGGGGAAATTGTAACTGTGGCCGAAAGCTCTGCAGAAAAAGACAATGGGTGTTCCATCCACTTTTCCTTTCCACCTAAACTCACTCAAAAATTGTCTTCCTTTGAGGTAGTCAGGTGTAAAAGTGTATAGTTCTGTTTCGTTTGTACTGGGGCAAAGGTGAGTCTCTTCAGCAGATACTTATGCGAGACCTTACATTTTTATGATGAAGCTAACAGGAAGTCCAAATCTATATACCATTACAGTAAGATACATGCTTGGATGTTTTTACGGTATTGGTTCAGGTGGGAGATGATTCCCTGGTAGTGTAATACATTCTCTAATGGGTTCAAGAAGTCCTATAAGGCTCTGATCTGGCTGCATGCCTAATAGATAGGTTTCTAACTTGCAGCTTTTAAGCCCAGCTGGCTGGCTTAATAGAAAAAGTAGTAGATGGACTTTCAGGCATGAATGTGGTAAACAGAATTAGCATTTTCTGCATCTAGAGTGCCAATTCTGCCAAACCATGAAATTATACATCCTAATTATACAGAGGAGATTTTGGTTAACTGGGCACCAAGATAAAATCATTAAAATATTCAATATGGAATATGAGCTGGCATTTCAGAAATTGGGCAGTAAGGAAAGAATATTTACTATTGATGACATTTTTAGACTTAAAGGAAACATTTTTTGATTATGTTTGTTTTTAACATAAAAAAAATGCCTCTATGGAAAGCTAGTTTGATCAGGGGGCACATGATAGAAGAGAAATTATTTAAATTTTAATTCAGATTGAATCCAATCCAAGTGATCAGTATCTCACTAGAAGGAATATCTGACAATTAGAGATGGTAGTTCATATGACAGGAATTGATAATATAGTTAATTTTTCAGTGAAGTAATTTTGCATAAAGTAATACTTTCATTAATTTATTATTTTTAGAAAAGTTATAAACAGGGAAATATTTTTGCTTGTTAGCCCAAGAGAAGCTGATTTTCCCTGGCTTTTATATATATAAACGTGAGGTTTACATCAGTGGAATGGCAGAAAAGCCCATGACATACTAAAGGTTTCATCAGTATTTAGTTTTCCAGAGAAACGCTTAATGAAAAACAAGGGCCTGCATATTGTTTAGCCTGTTTTTAAGGAAATGAGACACAGATACTGTGTACTGAGTCCTGTGCACTCACAGGTGTTTCTCTGGAAACTTTTGTACCTGTTGTGTGTCGCTGTCCAGGCGGTCGTGACACAAAGCAGAGACTTCAAGCAGTCTCAGTTGGCAACACTTTATTTCTGAACATGGCTAACTTTTATACACTTTCTAATTGTTTATACTTCTTCTACACTAACTATTGGCTACAATAAATCAACATAATACTATTGGTGAAGAGTTATAGCGACTTCATATCCAGCTGCAAGGTTCTCTTATCTTTCTTCTCTCGATCTCCTTGGTTACAGCCTTGGAGAGAGCTCCTTATCAGCTTCTTCTTACTTCTCAACTTCTTCTCGCTCTTTGAAATTGCACGACTGTGGAAGGAGCTAACAGCGAGCCTGTTAGCTCCTTCCACAGTCGTGCAATTTCAAATTCAAGCTTGAGAACAAATGCAATTTCCCAATATAAATGCAACTGACCCCAGTAAGGAGGAGCGGTACACCACAGTTACCTGTTGTGCTGGAAGCACACACACCTGCAGAACTGGCTGCACCTCGTTGAGTTCTTAAGTGAGATATATGGCAGGTTGTGGGGACACCTGGAGGGCGATTTACAGAGTGTGGACATCAGTTGTGGGTGCCATGGAATAGTGGGTAATTCTGAAGGGCAAGGGAAGGGGCTGGAATTCTTACTGAAGCAGGGCAGACAGGAGAAGCTGCAGGATTCATGTATCTAAGGCTTCTTCAGTCATCTGCTCTTGCAGCAACTTACATTGCTCTATGAGTATTTAAATAAATGCAAAGAAAATTTGCTAAGTATTTTCTGGTTTAGTATGCATAGGTGAATTGTTAAGCAAGATGGAAGCAGAAGCAAGATATAGAAGAGGATTTTTGCTTGCTAGTAGAGCTAGAAGTATATATTCTTGTGTCTTGTAGACAGGTACCTTAATGAAAATATCTTAACAGTATTTCACAAATAAAAATGTAGTGCTTTTAATGTATCATGCTTATAGCAGTTCTGTTCAGTGCCATGCACAAAAAATAAAAAACTAATACCCAAATACTTTATTTCCTTTTTGCAGGTTATTTTATTGCATATAATTCAAGCACTGGTATGCTTATTCCTGAGGCTTGGTACTTGTGTTAGTAGTATTTTGAAAATCACATCTGATTTTGTCAGAGAAACATATTAGTACCTTAAGGATTGCAGAATTATTAGTGCTTTTGTTTTCTAATTGGAGTTCTTAGACTAAGTTATTTAGTATCCTGCTACCTGCCAGAAATTTTAAGGCAATCCTTCTCCAAATGCTACAAAAATTTTTTGCTTGTTCCTGAGGAGCTGATACAATGTCCTTTCTCTTTTCATAAGTAGAGCTAAATCCAGATCTGTTTTTAGTTCTTGGGCATGCATTCACCTGCTGAAAAGCCTGTAATGAAGAATTGGATCATTTGTTTAATGGGTGTTCTGCATGATAGAAACACGGGCAGATGCAGCTCCTTGCTCTTCACAGTAAATCCAGGCCTGTGGAACATACTCTGAAGTGGTGACAGCTTTATGTTCTTTGGAGTAGAAATTAATTACTCTTTCTAAACCAGATGAATTAGGATTTAGAAGGTAATGCAGGCCTCCTCTGTAAGCCCAGGAGTCAGGAATCAGAAAACTTAAATGATGTAGAACATGTAATTTTCTGCAATATTTCATTCTATTGATTCCAGTGGTAATTAAATATGAACCTTTTGGCAGTTCCCGGAACATTTTTATCAAATTTTACAGTGGTGGATTGAAGGTCTCCATGTCCAGAGGTGAACAGGGTTGTTAGCATAATTCAGCCTGAGCTGGTTGAATGCACTTTGCTAACATTATTCTCGAGGGTAAAAGATTATTTTCCTTTTGTATGCTAGGAGAAATATGTAACAGGTCTTTGACAACCCTACATTTGGAGGCCCTTGATAAATTGTTTGAGCTTGGTTCACTCTGGCAAACCTTTTTGATTTGACGTTTTTGGTTTCAGTAAATGCTTTTATTGCAGCTATTTTTTCAAACTGTCCCATTATCTTTCAGAGCAAATACAGTAGTGATACAATACATGAAAATGAGGGAGTCAGTAAACATGTGATTTTTTCCACTTCCTAATACATTTTGTGTGAAATAGGAATGCACTTTTCAAATCTAGCCTTAACTGGGCTGGTAATTGCTCTGGTCAATGGTGAAGAACAGTATTAAATACTGGATATACCACCCTAAGCTGAAATGCTCATTGAAATACCTAATTCTTTATAGATGTACACTTACAGTGACCTAGTGAACAGAGTGATCACACTTGTGTGGCTGTTACTGCTTCTGTGTGAATGAAACTTGTTCACAGGAGGGATTCTGAGTCATTTGTTCTTGTGACCAAACCCAGATAAGAGCTATATTGTGGTTTAACACCTGCAGGCCACTAAGCACCAGCAGCCTTGTAGGGTAATCAGAAGAGCAAAAGTGAGAAAACTAGTGAGCTGAGATCAAAGCAGATAACAGGTAAAGCAGAAGCTGTGCATGAAAGCGAAGCAACACAAGGGATTCATTCACCACTTCCCATGGGCAGGCAGGTGTTCAGCCATCCCCAGGAAAGCAGAGCTCCATCACAGGTAATGGTGACTGGAGCAGACAACACCATCCCTCCAAATATCCCCCTCTCCCTTCTCCTTCCCTTGGCTCTATGTGCTGAGCACAGCACCACATGGTCTGGGACATCCCTGTGGTCAGCTGGGATCAGCTGTCCTGGCTGTGTCCCCTCAGAACTCCCTGGGCACCCCCAGCCTCCTCACTGGTGGGGTGGGTGAGAGGTGGAAAAGTCCTTGACTCTGGGTAAGCTCTGCTCAGCAACAGCTAAAACACCCCTGTGTTATCAGCACTGGTTTTGTCACAAACCCTAAACACATGTCCATACCAGCTACTGTGAAAATTAACTATCCCAGCCATAATCAGCACATGCTAGAAACAGGGACACCTCACAAAATCTTATGCATCTAATGCTCAAAGTATAATGTATAAGCAAAATCTATGGCTGTCCAAACATGCTCACTGGATCACTGAAATCCAATAACTAATAATCTAGTTTTGTCCTTCAATGAACTGTCAGTTTAAAGGTACATGAATGTCACCAAAGTCAGAGCTTGAAAATACCACAACAATAAATAGCACAAAGTGAATTTCTTTATGCTGAGTGTAGAATAAAATTTACTAATTCATGCAACATATTTGTTACCATTAAATATTCTCATAGTTTTAGAAAAATATATTTAATTGCCCAACTGTCAATAAATGGTATGTAGGTAGTGAGGGTAGCTATGAAATAGAGGGTTTTCTTGGTTTTCTGGTGTTTCTTCAGCCTTACAATAGTATAGAAAGGAGGACGCTTGCAGTTTAGACTGATTCTAACTTGTTCCCAGCTAAGACATTTGGAATACTACATCTCACCCAGAGGATGCTACAAAGAGACTTGCAATGTTTTCTAGTGCTTTAGTATGTGGTAGGATGGTAACTTACATAACTCAAGTTTATGTTATCACATGGTTTCTGGAACAATAGGAACAAAACAAGCTTGAAGATTCTCTAGAACACAGGGTAGTTTAATCAAAAAGAAGAAACTTTGTGTCTTTGTCAAAAAGCAAGTGCCTTTGGTTTTTGGTTTGTTTTTTTAAACCTCATTTTGCATTTATAGCAACAGAAATTCATACTTACACTTAGCTTGTAACAGGCAGATCTTTTTTGCTTTGCCAGAAGCCATTTCAGTCTTGCATAAAGAATGGCTTATGAAGGAGGTTTTGAATAGAATTTCATATTCTCCAATGGGTAACATCATTGCCTTAAAGTGATTAGTTAGAGTTTTCTTAATATATGGAGGGGATCTCTTGCTGTATTGTTTGGAATAGACAATATACTCTTCAAATGCAAATACTTATATTATTTCAATAATACTTTAATATGTTGGAAATCCTCTTAGCAACACTACAGCTAAATTACTGGTAGAATGATAATATAAAGTGAATGATTTGCTTTTGAAAGTGGAGGCAGTATCGATGTGCTGTTTGTATAGGCTCAGTTTCTGAAGAAAGATTAAATAAGGTCCTGGTCCTGCATGATTACTTATGTGAATAAAGTTTCTGATATGTAAATTTTTTCAGGATAAGAGCCTTTGTAATTTCCCAGGCAGGAGCTGCATCTGTCTCTTTGCTTTGTGATACACCTCCAATATGAACGAACTTATAATACTCAATTTTAATTCCTTGCGAAAGCAGTGACTTAAGCTTCACCCTGAGTTAAAATCAGAATAAACAGGGAGCAAGCATGGCAGAGGCTCTTAGCACACTGACAGTTGTTCTGTTTTGCACTGTTGAGTTGGCTTGTTTATAGCCTGGGTTTGCAAGGAGCTCATCTGTAGAAGCGTGAGACCTTGGATGTCCACTGCTCATGGACCTAGTTGTCCCTGTTTGCAGACCTAAATAGCTAATGGAACAGCCTGCAGAAGATGATGAGATGTTGCTGTGATTAACCAAAGCGATTTGATGCCTTTGGCAGCAGCTCTGCTGAAGGCAGGCAGGGCTCTGGTGCTTAGCCTGGGACTGTGGTTCTGTTACAGAGACAGAGAAATGATAAGTAATGTGAGGAGCTCTGGTTTATCTTTAGCTGTAATCTTACCTTTCTAATCAAAATACAGCTGTTATTTCAGTCCAGCTCCCTACAGTTATTGATACAGTTAATACACAGACTTTTTAGTGTGTGTTCCATTCTCTGATGTACACTCACTTTTTCAGCATCCTTTGAGCCTGCAGCCTGGCAGCATCAATACTTCTCAAGGACAACTGGAGGGGCAGATGAGTGAGGTTACAATGAATCAGCAGCACACTGGTGCAAAGACGAGTGGCACGCTAATCCTGGGGGTCCCTTACTGCCCTCTCATAAATCCACTAAGAAACATTTTTACTTGTTTTCCAGCAAGGCTGCCTTACTTGCACTTTGTAGGCACACAGTTTGTGGTAACTGGGAGTGAGGCTGTGGCTGAGCCCCATCCCTAATGGACTACAGCTGTGAAAGGCAGGTGAGCAGCATTGAAGGTAATGAGGCCTGGAGTGCTGACCAATCAGGAACTGACCAATCAGCACTGACCAATCAGCACTGACCAATCAGGAAGGGGACCAATCAGAAGGCACACAGGTGCAATGCCTTAGCCATCAGGGGTATAAAAGGTTGGGCTGAAGGCCAGGAAGGGCAGTGCCTGCAGCCTTCTGAGGTGGTGTGATGTTACTCTGTCGGGGCGGATGCATGAAGCCTTCTGATGAGGTATGGTGTGACTGCAGGGGAGAATGCTTAAAGCCTTCTGAAATTGTGTGGTGATGCTGTGTATTGTGACCCTCTCAGCTCTGGCATGTGCTGTGGCATATGCTGCGATAGCACTTTCTTATTTCATTTCCAGTTCCACATCATAATCTTTCTTCTGTTTATTACTGTTAAAACTGATTTTACCTGCTTCACTCCTATATACTGTGACTTGTATTTTCTGGCTCGTACCTTTTGTATTTTCCTGGGTCAGTACTGCACTACACTTTGGGATTTTTTCTGGGGTTGTAGATAATTTTGTGTTGTTTTTTTTTTTTTTCCATTTCAACTTAATAGTTTATGAAGGAGTTTTCTCAATATTTGGCTTCTGGTAATTGGAATTTTTTTTTATACTAGTGCATACCTTCCTGTTTTTCTGTTGACTCTAAGCCTGGCCTTCAGCATGTGAGATGAGTTAATGTCTGAGCTTAGAAGACTGGTATGATTTCCACACAATAGTGTCAGAAAGAGCTAAGCTGCATAATTTTTTTCCACAGTTTTCAAGCTTTGTTTTTTTTAGGTGTAGGAAAGGCCATTTGTGTGGGCTGAAGAAAAAGGCATCTAAAGTGATTAGATGGAACTGCAGAGAAGGGCTTTATGGAAGGGTGGGAAGTTATTGCGAACAGTTCTACTAAAGCTACTAGAGAAATGTCTGAAGTCCTTACTGCTGTCAGTCAGAACTGAAATTTTAATGTAATTTTTACCTTTAGAGATGCTTTGTTTAATGGCTTGTACCAAGATCCTTTTTTAGCATAACAAACTAGCATATTGATTTTTCAGTTGAACCTTAATATCTCTAGGAAGGCAACAGCTTTGTGTATCTTTGAAACTTGGAATATCTAAGCTCCTGACATGCACAAAAAACAATGCCTGTTTTTTTTGTTAATGTGGAATTCTGTATACTGTATCCCAGCCAGAAGCCAATCCTAAGTAGGTCATGGAGATACAAGTATCTTTCTGATGCAAACCAAGTAATCATCTTTGAGCTTGGTCAAGTTCTTACTTTCCCTGTGTTTCTTCTTGTCCATGGGCGATCTTCTGCATGACATGGTCCTCCTACAGTGTCATCCACAATGTATTCTTATATGTTTCAAGTACTACAAAAGGGCTTTTCTCTGAGTGGAAGTTAATTTATAATGGCCTTTTTTTACCACTGCTGTGCACAGCCAGTGCCTGGTGCTGAACTGATGGGTTCTGCTGATTAGCAAAGTCTGAAAGTGGTGTTTTCAAGGTCTCCTTATGATTGCTTTGGCATTACTGAGTTTAGCAGTTAACTTTATCCATCACAGCTCTTTCTTGCTTCACAATGTGATTAAGGCTGAAGAAGTGAAGATGTTCTAAAATTCTGTGTTTTTCTATAAATTTTCATGTATGGAGATTCGTGCAAATCACTTCATTATCTTTTACAGCCCACTGTGAATGGGATAAGTGGGGCAAGACTGAAAAAAAAAGTATTCTGCCTCTCTTCATTATGTTGTAAAATGAATATGATTGCTTTCCTAGCTAACTCAGTGGCTTGATTCAGGTACCAATAGATAGAAATACTTTGAGTTTAGTGCTGTTCCTCAGATATGAAAGAGGAATATAGTTTGATGGCTTCCAGAGTTGCCTGTAGAAGATGCTTTAGTCGCTAAGAGTGAGTTTTGCTGGAGAATCTCCTTTCCTTGCTGTGCCTTGGTATGTGGGCAGGGGAGCTGCTGAGCTGTGAGCACTAAATTTGCTGGTGATTTCTTTAAACTTTTTATTTTCTTCTTGCATTCTATAGCAGTCATGAGCTTTAGTTGAAATACATAAATGTAAATCTTGTAACAACAAGTGCAGTTTGATGTACAATAAAGGGATGGTAGAAAATAATATGGAGAGAGTTACAGAAAGACTATTGTTTACTAGTGCTAGGGAGTTTCACTGAACATGATAATAAATAGTTCTCATACCTTTGCTTTAGAAAAATGTGATTAGCCTAGAGAACTCTAATAAGAAATTGGCATTTTTAAAATGCTTGCCATTTCAGAAAACCATTCAGAACCTTGATGCTGGATTTTTTTCTTTATTTTCCAACCCAGCTAATCAATTTTGTGCAAGCATGTAAAGAGTTCTATTTAGAGCTGAAAGAATGACAGAATATATTGCGTTGTTCTGATAGTGTACTCAGTGACTTGTTACTCCAAGAACTTCATGCTCAAGATAAATGTCTCTCTTGAAAGCCAGTTTTATGAGTTACTTAGAGTTCTGACCATGCAAACACATACTCAGCAAGAAGAGACTAAAACTTAAGTGTGGCAAAGTGAGTCTTTTTCTGTCTGGGTCTGTAGGAGTAGTTAAAATTAGTTTTATGCACATATTCTCAGTAGTTGTTTACAAGGAGGTAGAAATAATAAAGCTTTATAGATGGGAAATACTGTGGTATTCTGTCCATGTCAGCAGGAGCAGAAGGATTAAGCCCAGGTGTCTTAACATGTACAGTAACTGACCTATAACCAGGGAGAAGAGATAAGCCTGAAAGTACAGTCATCATTGCTCAGCACAGTGGGAAGTAGCGCAGTAAGTCAGAGTACAAGAGAAACAGAGTAACGAGCACACCTTGACCAAGCTACCTACAGAGTAATACAACTTTGGAGCTGAGTTCCTGGATTTTTACAGCACTGATAGAAGTAGTAATTGGACTTTATCTATCTAACATAATTCCATATCTCACATACTTAAATAATAGAGCTTTTGGCTATGAACACAAATTAAAAATGCTATTTATATAATATGAATGAACTACAGTTACAAAAGGAAATACAGAGATGGGAGTGAGCTGAAAATCTTTTCCTTTTATGTAGCAAACTTCTGAAGTGATTTCTCTGTATTATGCAGTGGTTGGAGCTGCTGTAGATCTTTGAAGCATTTGAAATTGCAACTAGTGCCACTGTAATGTAGTTCCTACCTTGATCCACTGATCAAGATGTACTGTGGCTGTAACTCCCAAACTCCTAAGGGAGGCAATTGAGATTTGGAGGTAGTTTGACAGCATCTACAACTGTGAATCAGAAAAGAGTTGGGACAAAGAAGTCATACCCAAAGTTGTGTACTTTTTTTTTTTTTCCTGGAAAGGCATGCTGAAATTTGATGGATGGAGACAAATATGAGGAGGGATTAGAAGAGATACCACAGAGGGAAGAATTGTACTAGAGAAAGCAGGAGTTTTGTGATAGTATGTGTCTGAGCAGGCATCTCAGTGTAATTTACTTCAGGAGAGTGCTCTAGGATCAAGTGGTTCTGATGTTAATAATGTTTGTGTTCAGGTATTAATAACTTGAAAAAGTAGCTAAATCTTCACCAAGCCAGTTTCTAAAGGAAGCCTATAATAGCTTATTGTGAAGTTATCAGGAAAAATAAAACCACACGGGTTTACGCTGCTTTTAATTTTAGTAGCATGTTATGGGTATGTCCTATTTTTATGCAAAAAAGTGACTTACTGGAAACCCACATAATGATGAATGCTGGAAACATCTGTTAAAAGCTGATTGTATGACAATATTATGAAAATATGCATAACAAATTCTGAAAAACTGAGGATTGAGTAAACAAGTAAACCCTGTTTTTATTCATTTCTAGATACTGGCTCTGGATCTGCAGTGAAACAGTCTACCTTATTAGAGGTTGGTGACTTATTTTTTCAGCTCTTACATACAATTTTAAAGTAATCTTTCTGAGACAGAACCTCAGTGTCTTTGACATATTGACAAGCTGTTTTGTTGAATGTTTCTGTAGCACTAGACTCAAGGGATCTGTGTAATATGAACAAATGACAGTAATTCTTCATATTGTGGTTTGGGGTTTTTGGTGAAATTCCTCCTTGCATTTCTGTTTCATATACTGCTTCAGTTAATTGTAACTTTACAGACAAATCAGTGTAGATCAGACTTGTTTTTAGTCATCCTTAGCTAACCTGTCTGACAAATAGCCCAAAAATCCCCAGTTTTACTGTTTAATTCATTCTTCTAGAGTCAAATATTTATCTGGATCTTTCATCCATTTCCAAAGTACTAAGACACAACTTTTTGTATATGTCACAGTATGTGGATTATATGCTGGTTCAATTATATATATATTCTATAGTATGACATGACTGTTCAATGCTAATGAGATGGCATACATTTTAGGAGTTATTTCAGTCTTTGGACCTTGATTTATGGTATAATTTCTGGAGAGAGCTAACTCATCTGTTAAGCTGTTTTTATTTATGTTCTATAAAGCTGGTTTCTTCACTAACAAAGATGTAAGTGCAGCTTATTAATAGTTATTTGTGATTCCAGTTGTCTCATCAGAGTTCTGGAAGGTTGGCAGTGCTTTTCTATTTGGATTATGAGTATGAGATCATGGCTCACTGTGTTAGTTCCTGTCCTTACACAGCTGTGCTTCGGCTCTTAGAGCAATTCACATTTAAGTGAAGCTTCTTATCAGCCAGATCTGTTGGAGCCATTAGCATTGCTCAAACTTGCAGCACATGCACACTGCTGCAAGCAGATGTTCATAGGGTTTCTGCCCTCTGTGCTTATAAGGGCATAATTTTTTTCTGTGGGATAGGTATTTGAGATAGATCTTTAATTCCTGAAACCTATTCCCTATTTGAGATGAAATCCATGAAATTGTTTACACACTCCTTTTCTGTTTGAGGAGGAGTTTATCCACCCTAGTTGCATTGTTCCTCACACTCAATTTTCCAAGTACATGTTATACTTTCCTTACCAATAAGCCCACAACTAGTATGGCATGTACGTTGCTCTCTTTAATTAAAGAACTGCTTTTTTTTTCTGTATAAATGAGTTCATGATCCCAGGAGCAGCTGGATGTACCTGATACTTTTTGTCTTCATTCAAAATGGCCACAATCTCCTGCTGTTTCTAATTTATTTATGTCATCAGTAAAGATGAATATTTCTTTTATTCTTTGCCTGGGAAAATGAAGAACAGAGGTCCTTACAGAGGTGTGGAGCATTGCTTATCTCTGCTGGGAGAGGGCACCTGCCTGCAAGCTCATCAGGTAGTGCTGGGGATCTGTGCAGCTGCACTCAGATGCAGGTCAGGTGTAATGTCATTCAGTGCTTTTCCCCATGGAAGGAAGCAGCTGGGAGTAAGTCACTGGTGTCCTGCACAGCTCTTTCCTAAGCTCCTGGAATGCAGAGAGGGAGCAGGTCACATTGTAAGCATACAGCTCTGATCACCATCTTTAGACAGTGCCTGTCATGTGAAGTGACAGAGGCTGGGGGTAGGGCAGTGCAGCTGGAATGCAACACTGCAGCCTCCCTATTACTCTCTGACCTTATGGGATTAGCCAGTGTTTGTAGGATCTGCCAGTCATTCATGTTTTGTTCAGGTCTGGGAGTGATGCTGAGCTGCCATAGAGGAGCACTCTCTGGCAGAACTCAGCACTGGGGCCAAGGCTGCAGCAAAGTGGCACAAAGTGCCTGTTGTGTGCCTCTCTTGGTGTCTGACTCGGAGATGTGGTTCTGTGATAAGACCAAGCATGATAGCTCTCATGTATTTGAAGAGAAGGTTGGGAGGAAAGTATATAATTCTTCAGGTATTCAGCAGAAGTAATGCTGGTGTGTTAATTATTGCATAAGCTGTAGCATCTCATCTAGAAATCTCTTTGAGGTATGGTGTGAGCTAATTAAATATCCAAGCATTCAAAACTAGTGCTTTTCATATATAGTTGTATTTCTGTGCAGCAATGGAGTCTCTTCCTCACTGCAATGCCTCTAAGCATGAAAGATTCTGGTTATAACTGTTATTTCAGACTAAATACTTGTCAACAGTCTTGCAGAATTCCTTTTGGATATTTTTAAATGACCAGAAACAGGTCCAATAAGCCTTTCCCTGGAAAGGCCTTCATAGGATAGATTCTGCTTATTATGCATTACTTTCTAGCACTATGCATCTGCCTTTTATATTGGAGGCATTATTTTCAAATTACTCAAGTGTTTTAAGATGCTTTTGGTAAAGGCCTAAGTGAAGTATAAAGGCCAATCTGTTTTCCACATAGTAGATTGTTGTTCAAGAGTTTGTGCCAGCCAGTACAGAGTGCAATCATTCCTCTCAAGAGAGAAGAATTGCTCTACTGCCTCAGCTTCTGCTGCTCCACATTCTTGTCCTTGTACTGTTGGAGTGGTCTGCTCCTCTTGTGGAGCAGACTGGTAGAAATCTAAATGTCTAGCATTGTCTCCTTGAGAAAAGATCTTCACCTGTGAGCTGTTTTGGATATGCACCAGTTTTTACAACAATGCAGTTAATTGTGCTTTTGAGTTTTTTTGTGTTTGAAAGAAAACCAACAGATTTTTTTTCAATATCTTTTTCAATATCTTTCAATATCTTACAAAACTGCTGCAAATTTGCAGAAATTGAGTGATACACTGATACATTGCAACAGGCCAAGTAATTTATCTTGCCATTTTTCTGTTGAGAAAATTTTGTTTAGGATTATAATTTACTCAGGTGTTTGACACAGGAGGGACTGTGAAAAGATGAATTATGTCCAGCTAAGATTGCCTGAATCAACTGTATTTGTGTCTTTGACTAATTTTCTTGTGAAATAGGCAGGACTGTGTGCCTTCAACTTTTAATTATTTAAAAGTTTGTATTTACTACATGCGTACTTCAGTATAGCTACTGCTGCAGTTTCTTAACACGGCTGAGTATTTTTCCACCTTGCTTGGGGTTAAAATGTGACTGATATGTTGCTGAAAGGCACCTCCCAAGCGCTATTGCCCCTGGCAGCAAAATCCTTTGCCTTTGGCAGGACAGTATGGAAGCACATATGTAGCTCTTGCAAAGCAGTGCATACAATCATTATCAAGCCAGCAGCAAATGCTGAGTGTCAGGCATAGATATTTATACCTGGAGGTGTCCAGGGAAGTCTTTGCTAGAGTGGACCACAAAAGCCAGTAGCCTTGGAGGAAACACTGTAACTGATGTAACAGAGATGATGTATACCAGTTCCCAAAATAACCCACAAGCCCTTCATTTGCAAAAGAAAATTAAACTATATTTTGCTCAGAAGAAGTACTGTTTGCATAAACAACATAATTTATTGTAGATTAGGAGCAGAATGCTTGCAGATGCTCAAAACACTTCCTCTGTTCATGTGTCAACACCGTACTTCTTAGGCTGAGCCTGTGGAAGGACGATTATCCAGATATTTGTCTAACCAGCCTCTGGAATTGATGCTGGGGTCAAACACCACCTCCTATTCTTGAGGAAGGAGGCATCTGTGTTAGGCACTTGGATCACAGATGTGGTGAAATCTATTTGAATCAAGGCATTAATGCAGTTTTGTGTTTCCAGTTTTCCCAAATAAATAAAAAGTAATTCATATAGATAAAAATTGAGTGTGCCAAATGGCCTTGCAGGACTTTGACATCTTTGATAATTTCACTTTGTATCAAGTACAGTACAGTGTGTGTTTTCATTGTAAGGAGACTAAATCTGCAAAATAGTGCTTACTTGACTTTCCAATAATTGCACAAAACAGTTGTTACTTGTAGATTTTAAGACCCAAAAGCAATTACTAGATAGCTGCAGACCACAGAACCTTTTCTCGATTTGGACATTAATTTGAAATGCATAGGTTTTTTTTTAAAGATGTCTCAGCAAGATATTCCATTTGTTGATAGCTGCATTATTAAAAATGCTTATTCACTAAAAAGCAAATCAAGAGATCACAGATTAATGTTTACACTACAGACTTTTTAAACAATAGGCTGTGTAAATCCCACCCAAAACTACTGCAGATAGTATGAAATCTGTTACTGTCTGCTGGTATTTGTGGAGTATAAAATTTCATCTTAGCTTTCTTTTGAATAACCTGATAGGTTAAAGTACTTTAGGTCCTGCCTGAGGCAAGTTTGACAACTGTGACTAAATAGAAACTTCACATTTGGTCTTAATATTCTTTTAAGGTGTTGATTCAAGGACTAAATGCAGAATACCAGTAATGACTTTACTAACATCATGTACTGTCCTAATTATACCAAATACAAAAGCAGAAATTACATATTCATTCTAAGAATATTTACGTATTAGCATATAATTCTCCTGTTTATCACTTCAAGGATGACTAAAACTGCGTACTAGAAGTGCACCTTCAGCTGATTTCCTGGTCCTTGCTGAGTTTGCTTGAGAGCCTTTTGGGATATAGCTCTCCATTTTAAAGATAAGATTTCATGCTTATTCTTCAAAATAGTACCATTCTAAAACTGAGAAATAGCAGAAGCATAGTACTTTGTAACTGTGAACTGGACAACAATCTGATCCAAACATGAATTATAAATGACTGAGGAGTGCATACCTGATTTTGCACATGAGGTATAACAAATTGCTGAGTTACATGTGCTCTGCTAATCCTGCATCAGCATCACGGCAATTTAAACAGCAGTGCTGCTAACAGCTCTTTATTTCTTTTTAATGTCATCTGCATATACCTACATGTCTATACGTGCATAAATACATACGCACAAACAAGAGAGGTTTAAATGGAATTGCTCTCTCCTGGATGATACTTGTTTTAGTCACTCCCATGGATGCAGTAGGATGGGATATTTGGTTGCTCGCACAGAATAAGCTTCAGAGAATCTCAATAATCTTCTTTGAAGTATTTGTTTAATAGAGAGTGTATCCTGGCTACTGGTGTTAATACTAATGTCTCCTGGCTTTGAAAGTGTCTCCAAAACCTATGAGCATTGAAAATGCCAGAATAACATCAAGATTTAAGCAATTGCTTCTGCAAATTAGATTATTACTCACTGTGAAACTGCTGAAGTAACATAGAAAAAATCTCATGTTAATGGAAATAATGGTGTGAAGAGTTCAGCTTTTGGGTGTATATCACATGTGGAGAGGAGAGAGACCATCTGCTGCCTATGCAGTGCTGTTCTGATGAGAAGAGCTGTGTGGGGAGCTGATGGGAAAGCAGTGAGTCTGTTTTGGCAGCAGCTAGGTGGGCTGTTCTCCCAGGAGATAAGCTGTGGGACAGACAATGGATCAGAAAAGTGGCTTCCACAGCTGGAGGTGATACTGGTGTTAGGTGGATTGGCCAATGTTCTTGATAGACTTGAGTCTGCATCACTGCAGAGTGCTTCTGAAGAGGTGGTCACATTTTTTCATCTGAGTAGTGGCGAAAAATCTGCTTTGCCAAAAAAAAATATTGCTAGAGGTGATCTTCTCTGCAGAAACAAGAGGGGTGGTGGCCTACAGGGGCTTGTTGTTTTACTAGGGATAGCTTCACTTTGAAACTTGAGTTTGTTTCTAGAGTTCTGTCAAAAATAGGTATTCCAAGTATGAAATTGTACAAGGTGTTGTATGTATACTGCTGAGATATACAAACTCATCTAGGTGGCTCAAGTGCTTCCCATTTCCATTTTTCTGTTGAGATTTTTTTGTTTCCTTCTCCTCCTTTCCATTTTCCCCCATTTTCCTTAGGTCAATTTTCTCTTTCCGTCACTGTTTCAATCCTTCAGTGAAATCCAGTTCTCAACTATCTGACATTAAAAAAAGAATTTTAGGCCACCAAACTCCCACCAGCTATTATTCTCTTAGGCTTGCCTAAAGAAGGCAAAGACTGAAAGTATGGGCTCTTTACCCCCATCTATTCCTTACAGATCTTACAGATTCCTATCAGCCTGTTCATAACCATAGCAAAAAATTACCTAATACAATAGTCTTAGAAGTGGCGAGTAATTTTCTTCTATAAAAAATCATATGTGGAGCACTGAGAGTGACAAACTCACCCACTACCATCTCTCTACCCAGTCTGCACAGGGAAAAGCAAAAATGGCCTAAAAAAATGGCTTTAGGGCCACAGACTGGATTGCATCTTGAAAATACTCCTTCGGCTTCACAACAGTTTGAAAATGAAAATATTCTTCTAAATTAAAATGTTCTTCTATAGCCACAACATGCATTGGAGTTAATAAAGAATTTAAATTAAACAGTAATAGAAACCAAGAACAATGGTCTATGTTTCATTTCATGGTGGATAAGGAAAGTCAGCCTTATTTGTATTTCATTTATATTGTGAAGTTCGAACTCAGGTGAAAGCTGTGGCTTATGACTGAAGTCTCCCTCTTACTTAGGCTGTTAAGTCCTGCTCACTGTTGTGGCTGCATGCGTATCTTAGGTATGTTCCAGTTTTGTCTGTGTGTGTGCTTTTTTTGTGCCTGCAACATGACCCTACAAAATTCCCATTATTGGTTTTTGAAGTGAAATTCAGTTGAGCAATACTGAACCAACCGGTGACATTTTTGTCTGGAGAAGTCCTGGAAGAGTGAAATTTATGGTATTGATATTTCAGGCCTATTGTTTAGGAAGTTCAAGTATTAAATTAGGTGCTTCAGTAGACCCTGTGTGAGTTACAGAGTACGTTCTTGAGCTGCATTAGCTTGCTGTCAGTTACTTGCCTCCTGATAACCAATTCTTAGAGAAATTGTCCTGAAGATAAGGTGGGAGGTGCAGCCTGTGTACTTCCGATCTCTCTTCCCCTTGTTTTATAGAAAATGAAAAATAATACTTTTCAAAGTGAGTGATGTTTGTGCAGGCTGGGAATATGTCTGTGTGAATTTGGTGTTGGTTCTGTGAGCAGCATCTTTATCACAATCTCTGTTTTGACAGGAGGCTTTCATTTAACTTTTTATAGTCATTTCATAAGAGGCATTTGCATGTAATAGCCAAACTGCATCTGGAAAATTGTGACAGGAGCAATCAGACTGTGGATGTTTTTATAGGTGAAACAAGCAGCTGGTTGCCAGCAACATGGCTCAGTCTCACAGAGTAGGGCTGGGAAGAGGAACCTGGAAATTCCTCATGAGAAGTGCAGAAAACAGGAGGTGTCAGAGGATTTTTCAGAGGCTTTCCCTGAATGGAAACCACCTGAAGCAAACAAGGAGCATTATTTGTCCAAAGTGCTCAAACCAACCTGGATTAGTTGTTTCTCAGGGGTGTAACTAAGAAAGGAATGAAGTCATGTAGGTTGTAGGAAGGAAATAGTTAAGCTCGGGGTCTTAAGGAGCAGAATCTCAGAGACATGAGATTCTTGTGAAAGCCAGTCCACCCTTGGGGAAGGCATGGAAAAGAAGCAGTAGGGTGGGCAAGGCATGAGTCCTGTTTGACCTTTACTTTCAATACAGAGCAAAACTAAAGCTTCTTTATATTCATCATAAAATTTAAGCAAGATGTAGAAACTGTGAAGACTCATGAGTGAGTAGCTAAAGAACAGCTCTTGGAGCTGTCTTGTGAATCACTCCAGCTCCTTGCTCTGCCTGATTTAGGCACAGCCCTGGGGCTGTGGTACCAACCACTGTCACTTTGTATTCCAGCTGCTCAGCCTTGGAGGTGTGCAAGGATCAGAGTATCTCATCACCCAGTTAAATTGATTTCTATATTGATGAGAACATACAGCTGAAAAAAAATATCATGAATACAATTCAAATACTTGTGGGGACTCAACTTCACACAAGGACACATCATATATATATAAATTATGATGTGTAGGGTACATATAAAATTCAAAATAAACATTTTAGGATATACTTTCATTGTACATTTAACTCCATTATGACAGTCTTATGTTACATAACTCAAATTTAATAAGCTGATGGAATTTTCATAGAGCTTGTGCTGCCAGCACTGCTAATGCAATAGAACTTTAATATGGCATAACATTTTACTGTTTCTTAAGGAAATGAGGTTTGTGCAAATGCTTTTTGCCTGTCAGTCCTCTACATCAAGTTTTGACCTGCTGTACTAGCTCTCACTAATAGGAGTGAGGTTTTCTGCAAGCCTTGAAGAAAATTAAGTTCTTAGAAGTTTCATGGTGTCCGTGGCTCAGTAAAGAGGAAAATACCCAAATCAGTGCCCTCCTGAGTATAAAGCTGTTATGTATTTCCCTTGGCAGCAATCAACATGTACACACTCTGGGCTAAGCATAGCAGGTGGTGTCTCCTGCCCAGAGGAGATGTCAGGAAGTACATGTGCTGGGAAAGAAACTGAAATTATTTTGTTTAACAAGCATGAGAGAAGTAGGACTTCAGTTTGTAGGAAATCTTGTTTCATTACATCTGTTGACCACAGAACAAATGATTACAGTTTTTTTTTTACTTTCACTGTTCATGTTTCAGTTTTCAAGTACATAATTACTGAATTCACCAACCATGCAGTTTTAGACATAAGATGTCTCAGAGATGAGAACAAGTGGAAAATTGAGTCTATGTACATTTATGCTCAATGCAGCTAAAGCTATTTTGCTTTATATTTTATCTTTAACAAAACCATTTTTTGGTTTTGTTCTCTGGCAGTAGTCTGAGATACAGCTCAGCTGTCTGATGTACAGCTTCAGAAATACTTTTGTCTGGTCTTTCAACAGATTAACATTAGTTCTTATTAAATGTCTCTCCAGAAGAAAGACCATGTAAAAAACAGATCTCTGTATGGAGTCACAATTAATTTAAGTACTTTGCCACTGGTGTTATTTTGAGAGCTAGTGATTTATGTTCTTATTTTTGCTAGTATCAATATATTTACTTTCACTGTACTGTTACAAAAGGATTTGAGTCTTATGAATAATTTCTAAAAACAAAGCATAAGATTAGTTCAAAGTTTTGCTTTTATAAAAGTTAGAGTGGCCTTTGGCATCAAGCCAGAATGAAGAAAAGGAAATCAAATAATGCACCTTATCCAGGCTGAGTGAAAAAAAAACCTTTATGAGTGCTGTAAAGTTTGTTAAATTTGACATCTGACTGAGAGATGTAGATTCCCAGAGCGGAGAGATGTGACTACCACTGACCTGCCCTTGTCCTTCCTGAGTCACCAGTGTGCCAGACAGCTCATCAGAGAGCCTGTGGTAATACAAGGGACACAGGAAAAACTGGTATTGCATCTAGAGGAGATCAGTTTTAATAAAAATAGGAATACTTTGAATGAAATGTGCAGAAATAGTGAAAAGAGGACCTAGGATCAAAACCAAAGGTAAATGGTCTGTCAGCATAAAGGCATAAAAGCATCTGGAAAAGGTTAGAAAATAGCTTCAAAAATATGAATAGGTAGAAATTTTAGAAAAATGTTTTGATGCGCAGGCGAACTATTTTACAAAGTAATTGCTTAGGACAGTTGATTTTGCAGATGAAAAACTTCCAGTGAAGGTATAATTGGAGAACTACAATTAGATCAACAGAAGTTCCACATATTTTTTGAAATAATATTAATAAGGAAGTGACATAGTAATCCAATTATTTCAAAAGTATTTTAAAATTTATAAAAGGAAACATATTTTGCAAAATTGTGTTGATGTTATCATGACACTTTATTATCTCTAAAGAGGTTAACAAAATTCCAAAGGACAGCCAAAGATTATTGATAGTTCTGATAAAGGGTAAGAGAAATAAATTTCTTTGTGTTCAAGGGCATAAGGTTAGAAAAGGTTAAGGACAAAGGTGTTCATTAAGGAAATGCAAACACTTTTTTCTTTAGGCTCCTAGTTGCTGTTTTAGGATGTTGGAGTAGATTAAGCTAAGCTTTGGATACCTGCAGCATTTATGTCATCTACAGTATGCTCTGAAATCCTGATCTTGGGGACATATGCACACTTCAACAGTCCTCACCTGTCAGACTTTTAATTTAGAGGATCTCCTTAAATACAACATGGATTCTTTCCAGCCTTGATATATTAGGCAAGTGATGCACCTTGAGAGGAGTGGGGAGAAGAAAAGGCAGTAAAGTGGAGTTGCCTTCTCAAATTAGGACGTAGCTGGAGCATGGCATGTAATGTCAACGCAGTCATAAAATAGGGAGTATATTTGTTTTGTATGAGCCAGCCTAAGCAACGCCATGGCACGTTCAAAACGTTTAATATGTTTGTGCCATCAGTGCAGATGTGGGAAGGACTGTTAGGTAAACTCATAGGGCAACAACCACATCCGGCACTGGGCTCTACCTGCGGGGACAGGTCACCTGCTGCTGCTTCCAGATAGCTGAGTACATGGCATACAGATAAACTTCATAGCTTAAGCTGTCACCCTGTTTTTCTTCATGAAGCATTTTTGTCAAGTCTGGGAGCTCTATAGAAGTGCATATAAGTAGTGAAATGTCCTTCACTGGTGGTGTGGGGATTTTTTGTCTGCCTTCCATTTGGTTTCTGAAGCCTCTAGGATTAACCTTCAGCCCTGAATGAGTCAGGCAATCCACTTATGTTCCACTAGCAGTGCACTGTATTTTCAGCAACTCAAATGTAATTTGTTTTAGTACAGTTAATGATATATGTAATCATATTTTCTGGTACTGATCTATATTTAATAGAGTTGAAACATCATGCAACATATAAAGCTTAAAATGGCCTTTACATCTCCTAGTTTCCTGCCTCCTCAATATGATGTCCTTTTGTTCTGGTTGTTTTTTATGCTCCAGGTAGGCAGAGGGAGGTGGTATGATTTGAAATTAAAGGTTCTAAGTATGTAATGTTTGAAACTCATCAGCATTACTTTAGGAGTATCAATAATCTAAGCATAAAGGTAGGTGTGAGGGCAAATTGCAGATGTGTGTTATATACATGGGAAGTGGACAGATGGGAGATGGGTGTCTCCAAATGCTGGATGCTGGTATAGAACCTAGTGGTCTCTAGCTACTCTGGGAGAAGAGTGGCAGGAACCTGCACTTAAAATTTGGTAGGTTACATTATAAAATTGTCTGGAACATGGACAGAGCATTTGAAATATGATTTTATGTGAAACTTGTCAATGTGTTTCATTCCTAATTATGCTGAATTAATTTAGAAGGAGAAATCTCTGTCTAGCATAGGGCAACAGCCAAGAGGCGTAGATAGGGGTTTCACTATCTATTACAGCTGATCAATTCACTGGACTCTGTACATAAAATTAAATGCTTAAATATATAACCAGAGAATACAACTGGTCTGAAGTAAGAGCAAAAAAGTAAAAGGAGACCATGATCAAACATTGTAGAATAAAAAGGCAGCAAGTTGTTCATGTTGTTCTCAAAAACTCCTGACAATTTATTTGGGTTCTTCAGTATTCCTTCTGCTGCAGCAACACGTGGATGAAATTTTATTACAGAAATTCAGAGATATTCTTCCTTGACCACTACTGTTTTCCTGGTTGGTGGGAAAAAAAATAAAAAGGAAAGTCTGTGCTTCCAAAAAGCCTTGTCTAAATATGAGGCTGAATGCTATGTCTGGTGATGTTTTGTAAGTGTTTAGTGTAGTGAAAGTCTTTGGTCGAAAAAGAATGTATTTCCATAGGGGACTCTGAAGAGGTGCACTGCTTCTTTTAAGCAGATATGGATAGGTAGCTTTTGGGAGTCTTGACATGCTGTGACAAGCTCACAGCCTTAGAGGCAGGCATTCTCCATCAGGTAAGATAAAAGGGGTTGGATCCCATCATAGAATCACAAAATGGTTTGTGGGGGGGACTTTAAAGATCATCTAGTTCCAACTCCTCTTCCTTCAGCAGGGATACCTTCCACTAGAGCAAGTTACTCAGAGCCTCATACAGTCTGAGACTGAACACTTCCAGGGATGGGGAAGTGTTTCCTCTGCCCAGTTTCTCTGGGCAACCTGTGCCAGTGTCTCACACCCTGACAGTAAATGATTTCTTCCTAGTATCCAATCTAAACCTACCCTCCTTCAATTAAAGACCATTCTCCCTTGTTTTGTCACTAGGTGCCCTTGGGAAAAGTCCCCTTCTTGCTTTCTGGTCAGTACCTTTGGATACTGAAAGGTACTATAAAGGTTTCCCCAGAGTCTTTTCTTTTCCAGGCTTAACAGCCCCAGCTGTCTCATCCTGTCTTCACAGAGAGGTGCTCCAGCCCTGTAATCAACTTCATGGCCCTCCTCTGGGCTCCTTCCGACAGGTCCTTGTCCTTCTTGTGTTGGGGACCCAGAGGTGGATGCAGGGCTCCAGGTGGGGTCTTGGCAGAGCAGAGTAGAGGGGTGGAATCACCTCACGCGGCCTGCTCTCATGCCTGTTTTGGATGCAGCCCAGGATATGTTTCACTTACTGGGCTGCAGGTACACATTGCTGGGTTATATTGAGCTTTTTGTCCAAAAACATTCCTAAGTCTTTCTCCCCAGGGCTGGTCTTGATCTATTCTCCAGAAAGATTGAAAAGGCTTGTCAATTTGTTCATAACTACTGTGATCAGCTCCTACCCAGTCCAAATGTCACCAAGATGTTAAATAAAATGTGTTCCAGTGTTTCTTCTTTTTCTTCCATAAATTGCAACTGAACACCCAGTTACCTACCCCAAGTCTTTGTTTCTGAAGGAGCTTTTGCAACTACTTATTGGTGAATGTGAGTAAAGGAAAAGACAACACATTTATCAGATGTCGAAGATCTTGTTCAGGTTTTGGCTTCAGGTCAGACACTTAAATCTTAAGTACCAGATATGGATCTTGTGATCATCTGGGTCTTTGCTGAATGTTTGTTTTAAGAGTCCTTGGCTCCATAATAGATCTTTTTCTTCTAAATTTGTTTCTATAAAAGTTCTTCATTTTATTTCTGTTAGAAGTAAACAGAAAACAGCCCCTTAGAAAATGTATGATAATGGTGTAATATTGAGGCAAAGTTCTGGCAGGATTTCATGGACTACTTTTATAATGTTTCTACTTGATTTTCCCATTTTAGACTTACAAAGCCAAGATTATCTTAAGCATGTCAGTCCTGTTTAAATCCAGTTGGTTATTTTTATTATGAAAATTAACATTTTAAAGTGCTTTGCTGGATTGGGGCCCAGATGATTGTTACATCTTCCAAATTAAAGCTTCCTTGATCATCATAATAAGGGAATTATAGCAATAATTATTAATGAATAGTATTACTTTGTAAATTCCCCTGTGAATCTAACTGCATATAGGAATTAGAGCATTGGCTCCAATAGTCTATTAATGTGCTTTAGCAATCTTACTACAATTTATTTACTTTCTTGCTTACTGATAATTATTTCTGTTTCTGATAAAAATAAATCCTTTGTGACCTGGAGGTGGACTGTTTGGATCACATGGGAGTAGATAATAAATCTTCAAAATTCTCCCTGTAGAGGAAAGCAAGAAAGTCTAAGCAGTCTGAGTTGACCTTTAAAAGGTAAAAATCTCTCTTTTCAAATCTAGGAAGAAAAGCAGCAGAGAAGTTAGGAACCTTCAAATGTATCTTGGATCTAGGACTTTGTTTCAGTGAAAAGGAGAATTTGAGAATAAAAATGACTTTACATAGTAACAAAACCAAGGCTGGGTCATTTTGACAAGCTGTTCCTACTTTTCAGCGAGCATTTCTACAGCTCATTGAGGTGAACATAAAGTGGTAGTACTAACACACTTGATCTTTCCTGCTGGTTTATTCATTATTGATTCTTGACTCTCTATTGTGATAAACATGCAAGTAAGAGTCTTTACTGCATTGCTGTCAGTGGTGGTTTTGAATGGTGAAGCAGTTCAGGGCGGGTCTCATTTTGCTGGCATGGAACAGTATGTAGGAGTCTCTTTAACTTTTATTTTAATAAGCCTAGGATGATTGCAAGGAAACTTCTGCATGTTAGCAGCCAGGAGAACTCAAATATTTCCCTCATCCAGTTGGATGATGGGGAGCTGCTGCTCTTTCTCCTAGCAGCACTAACTTCTGATAAAGTTCAAGGCTTGGGTGCCCAAGTTATGATCATAAGTCCTACACCTCAGCTTCCCATGCCATCAGTGCTCCCACTGGGATGATTGGTATCCAAGAGAAGCTTAATGCTATGGTAGAAGGCAAGCTGGAAAGGGCATAGAGCTGCATGTGAAGTACAGGTCATGTGTTGTAGTACCACACAGAAGTGGGCAAGCAATTGAGAACCACAAAAGCTGGAGATGCAACTAGGTTTTAGTTGGGCTTTTGTTTGTTTGGTGCGTACTCTGTTGTTTTGTTGGTTTAGGGTTTTTTCCCTTAAAAATGGTCAGAGTCTGAATCTTTAAAGGAAAACCCAGAAAAGTGAGCTGGTTTGGTAAGAAGGGCAAAGGCTATCTCAGGGCAATGTTACAACTACTTGTACTGCCCAATGTCTAGATGTGTTTTTGAGGAATTATTTTATGATGAACACTGTAGGTACTTTCCAGACACATTGCAGAACTACAGAGAGAGTTGTAGGAGAGACATTGTCTCTAGTTTATATCTGATGGCTTTGTTGTCTGCCCTTAATGTCATGACAACTAAAGTCTTGTATGTTTCTTTTAAAGCAACAGTGGTGTTCATTGATATCTCAGCTTGTTTTTATGGAGATGGCAGATAAGCACAACTACTTTTGTGAGAAGTGTAACTAGATACTGTGAAGCAAACATTTCCCACACTACAACAACCCTGCAGTCCTCCTAAAGTTTATAAAAACTGCCAGTAGCTCTGTAGCAAAATTGGAGCCTGTAGGTTAGGCTGGCCTAACCTACAGGCCACAGTTTTAAGCCTGGCCACAGTTTTAAGCTTGTATAGTCGTTTAAATGTCACTAATTTGTGCTCAATGTTTTGTACAGTGCAGCAGCAATTTTGTTTTATATTAGGAAATAAGAGGAAGATACTGGTAAGAGGCATCTATCAGATTCAGTGCTTCTACTACAAAAGATTACTAGCTTTTTAAGATGTGATAACATATCAGTAGACTGGAAATACACTGGTAAGATCAGAACTGAATTTATTAGAGGATTTCTGTCCTTCATTGTCAGGTTATCTTAGAATATTACTCAATCTGATAGGAACAAAATCTTTTATGTGCTTTATGGCAGAAAATGCACTGAAAACAAGGGGAAGAGGTGGAATATGGCCAATATCACTTTTAAGTTCAAGACTAACTTAATTTGCTTTTTAGAGGTCAATGAATAGATTTATATTTAATTCTCTAATGGATAAATTCTGTTATTTACTTTTAAAGTTGTATGCCTGCAGTTGTTTTATTTTAGACCATCCTCATGCTTGAAAGAAATGAATAAATTCTGAGAAATTGAGTGAAACTTCAGTATAATGAAACTTCTCAGAACAGGTGGGCTGTATCAGTGACATTTAACTAAATCTTAAGTGCCAGATGGTATATTTGCAATTTATTTCAGGATTTGGCCATAGATTCATTGTTTGTCAGTACCCATATACTGCTGTTATAAATAAAAGCTTTATATACAGAATGGAGTCCACCACTTTCTGTAAATCCTAAAAAATGCAGCCCTCAAACACTCAGTTAAGCTAACACAAAAGGATAGTACCCTTTGGTATTTTTCAGAAGTTAGTTTTCATGTAGGGTAGCTAGAAGACTTGCATATTTTTACTTTATATTTATGTTGCTACTTTCCTTCATGGACACTTACAGTGGGATACAGTAAATGCCCATTAAGCTGTTCACTATGGTTTCCTTTCCTTTGAAACATGTTGTGCATTTTTCTTTCAAAAATACAGTCTCTGTATGCCTGTTAATATCTCAAGTGAAAAATAACTAAAAAATTAACAGGCAGCTTATGTCAACTCAGAGGCCCAAACAGTTACGTTTCCATTATTCATCTCACTAGTCAGATGGAGAACTGTAAGTAGACAACTACAAAAAGGCAGTAATTCAACTGTCTTGGTGGATTTTTTTGGGGGGCAGGGCAGGAGGTTGTTTCTTAATTTCTGCATTCCACAAGGCACAGTATTTAGTCTTATATGGTGATTTGACTCCTATGGAACAATTTCCTGTATTTGTGAAGGAGCTGCTGTTAGTTTTTGCAGACCTCAGTAACTGAAAGAACATAACTGCAATGCTACAGTCATTGGACCAAAAAGTATTATTCTTTTAGAAATAGACCACACCCATTCAAAACTACTCTTTATTTGTTTTTTACATACTTACTGTTTACTCATCCAAAACCAATATTCCCACAGTATATCTCATGGTAGAATTTCTCTTTGGGACTAGAAATCGAGCTCATAGCTCCTCAAAGAAGGAATTCCCCATTGGAAATTTGTTTTTAGTACCATTGCTTTAGCTTCCTCTAAAACAAGCAAAAGAGCTTGCATACCCTGCGTAGTGGTTGAACCCCTTATGTTTTGTAGTTCATATCATATGTTGTGCTTCTCACAAAGTGCTGTCTATTATTCCTTTGTCTGTTCAAAGTTTTAGACATTAGTATCTTCATTCAGATTTCAGCATCATCCCAAGGAAATAGCCTATTCTGTATGTGCTGGTGAAATCTGCTTTTTCTTGGAAAAAAAATTTAAAATAACGTAAGACCCCAAAAAGTTTATGCAGCATGGGGAGGAGGAAGTAAAAAGTCACGTAAACCAGTTGCACTGATATAGGTTAGAAAATAAAGCTTAAAGCAAAGAAAGCTTCTCATTCCCATTTTTTATAGAATTTGTAATCCTGGTCTGGCTTAATTTTGTGTTTTCCCCCAAAGGTGAAAATTTTCATATTTAATTGATTTTCCACTAAATTCTCACTGATAACAGAGTTTTCTGCTTCTGCTAATTGCTAGGATCTTCCCCCTGCAATCTGTGATGCATATTTAGAACTCCTCATTTAATACTGTCTCTTCATTTGCAGTTAGCAGTTTCTCACAGTGCTTTTCTAAGGTGGAAGATTAAAAACATGATTGTTCCTGGATTTGAGAATGCATATTATTGCAGGGGAAATTCCTTCCTAGGAGAATCCAAATGTCTGATTCAGTTTTTATTTGGAGGAACACAGTTGTTCCTAAGCAGAAAATAACTTTTTTTCTCTATTTGTATTTTTTATGTTTATTTTCTCTGGTCAGACAGAGCTAATGCTGTCTGTTGTGTGATGCAAGTGTTGATTCAGAGAACTGTGAACAAATATAGATGAGAAATTCAAAAGCCATGCTCTGGCAGAGAGGAGAAAGGGCTGGTGATGAATAGCAGAGGATGATTGTCACTGAAAATACAGGCTGTTGGTAGCACAGAAGTGAGAAGCTTTCTGCCTATTTTGTGTCACTTTTTGCTTCTTTACTGGCAAGCTACTGATCTAGATCGACCTGCATTTGAAAGCACTTGGTGGTACTGACTGAGAAGTATGTTTGATATGAGGAAAAAGATTAAATACTGGCCTCCCACTTCAGTTTTCCTGTGCTTTTCCTGCACCCAAATGCTATCTCATGCTGCTTATTAGGAAGCACAGTGACATTTTTTTCATTCAGAAGTAGTATGATTACTACAAATTAGTAATTAGTAAAGAACAAAATAAAGCAAGCAAGTCATGTCTTTCTTTTGTGGGAAATTGTGGGAAAAGGCATGGTTATTTCCTCCATCATTGCGAGGACAGCAGTCCACTCTGAAGAGCTGTAATATGCTTCCTCTGAGTTTGCAGACTGAGTAGAAAACAGATAAAAATCCAAATGTGCAGATTACAAAGTGAGCAGGAGAAAATGCCTTCTGACTATTGTGTACTTTTTCACGAGTATTGATTTCCAGAGAGAATATAAGTTGGTGTTTCTGTGGTTTGGCATCTGAAACACTTTTTCAGGGTATCAGATTCCTGTGGCCACAAGATCTCTGGATTGGGAGCGTGCTGTTCTCCAGATTTCTGGAGTTGGCAGGGTGTGTTCAGCAGAGCACTCTGCTGCAGCACACAGAGGCAGAGCGGGCACAGTGGGCACAGTCACGGTTTCAGTCTCACCCTTCTGACACGTGCTGTGCTCTGGCCTGCCCTGTTGCAATGGTCTTGTCCAGTGATCTGGATCTGTGGCTGCCATCAGCCCAGCCCAAACTGCTTGTTCAGGGGCCGTGAACTTGTGCCTCTGAGGCAAGGGCTGCCTGTGGCCCCTGGCTACCCAAGCCCCTGCCCTCACCAGTGGCCCCCTCCCACCCAACTCCAGCAAGATGTTTGGATGCAGCAGTTTGTCTCTTGTTTGTATGGTAAAAGGCTTGTCATTAAAGCATTTCAGTCAGCTGGAAACATTTATTGGCTTGAGCTTCATGCTTAAAATAGCTGGCAGCCCTGAACTTGTTGCTATGCTCTGCACAGGCAGTGGCCCTGAATTTCTGCTCACAGTAATGGATACTTGGTTTTTTCTACTTTTCGGCAAAGCATGTAATTCAGTTGATTCCTGTGGTGTACCCTGAATTTTTGTAGGTCTTTGGATGAGGATATGGGAAGGAGTCTGGCTTTAATGCCAGGCAGCCCAACACCAAATTGCTGCTGGGTCAAGCATAGGCTTGCTTTGTCTATTCTGTGGTGTAAATTGTTACTGTGATGACCAATAAAGCAAATGAAGGGAGTTCTTAACTAATGATGGCTAGAACAATCAATCCAGAGGTCAGGAAAGTCATAGAGGAAGCATGCATAGTAGAGTGCAAAACCAGCAGTATCAAATATACAGGAAAAAAAGATGGCAAACAGATTGTTTCCTAAGCTCAAAACATATGAAGATGTTCAGTTGCTCTAAGGGTTGGCCAGTTGGCCTGAGGACAAGGATGTGACCAAAAACCACGTGAAGAGAAGACCTGAAGAAGAGAATTTTCCCATCAGTATTACAGACAGTTTGTGGAAGCATATGTTGCAGCAAGTCATGCTGCACTTGATGCTAGCTTTGGATCAGCAGTGATTTGAAGTAAATCGCTCTGTAAATGTTGTAAACCATTTGGAGGGAAGTTTTGTGTGTTATCTTGGATACAGCCTTTGTTGCTGTTTGAGTGCAAAGGCCTAGGAGAACATGAAAGTAGTACTCTCTACAGCTCTATATCTGTAACTGGCTCTTGGGACATTTGGAGTGGCATTTTTCTCAGTATATATGGAATCTCTTTTACACTTGAAATATGGCTGATACCTATAGTAGTCTGTTGTACCAATAACTATGATTACTATATTTTTCTTTTATTCTTCTTTTGTTTTATAATATAACTATAAATAAATAGTATGATTTTTTTAAGCCTGTGCTATTTACAGAATACAGTATAGTATATGTAGTAGGGAGAATCATATTGGCATGCAATTTATATAATTGTATTAAATGTCATGATTGGTTTTGAATAATGTTTAAAGAAAGCATTAGTATCTTTGACATCTTGGAGTACTGACTTAAACAGTGAAGCAGAACAAGCAGCGGTTTTGTTGTGGTACACGTATAGGTATAGGTAGCAATGTGGTCCACAGAAGATCAAAGTCACATTTTCAGCTTAAATAACTGAACTGGCAGTCTTGGTTTTGTTCAGCCTCATATGACTTCTCTGTAGGAATTGAGGGCCAGCTCAAATTCTATGCCTGACTCCACAGGTTCTGTGAGATACTTCTGGTTAAATTCCTATTGTTCTGTGCCCTCCGGTACTTTCCATTACTGTAGTGCTGAAAAGTCAGAGTCATCAAACAGAGATCACTTTAAACAAACAAGAAGTCTGTCCCTCTCCCAGTGAGAATTACTCATAGTAGTTATGAGTGGAAGTATAGCATAAAAGGCAAAGACAGATCGGGAATTGCAAAGACACAGTGAAAGAAAATCATCCATTGAGGATAGTGGTCTCAGCTTTCCAGAGCAGCCTATATGCTGTCAATTTAATTTGCAATTATCATAGCAAACAAGATTTAAGAAAGGGTTTGAAGGAGGGCAATGCAGTAACTTTGCAGGTGATGCAGAGCTCTTCCAAAGTGTAAAGTGCAATGGGAGGAAGCACAGAAGTGGTTCACTGAGAATTTAACAAGGACATAATGAGAAATAACTTGCAGACTAATTGTAAGTTGGCTGTTCAGTACTAAGTGAGAATAATAATGAGAGTAGTCCATGGAACCAATGTGAACTTGCTTTTATTTGACATACCAAAGAAAGAAGTGGAGGCAAGGAGAGAAGTCACACGCTCAGAGCAGCAGTGCTCTGATAAGGTGCTGCTGTCTTTGTCCAGGCCAGAGGAAAATATTTTGTATTAATTTGGTTCTGAAATTATGAGAATCTGGACAAAGGTAGTATTACGTGCAGATTAAGTGATTTTATATGAGCAATATTATGCAGAACGACTTTGCAAGTGAATTTAATGATCTAAGGATGATTTGGGTTAGAGACAACAGACGGTACACAGAGATTCAGAAAGAATCTGGCAGAATAAGTTTGTGGGGGTGGGTAATGAAAACCCTAATTTGTCTATGAGGAGCCTAAGCTGATGCCTGAATTTACAGTATCAGAAATACTGTCTGAGATACCAATTTGAAAAGAATGAGGTAGTATTGAAGTAGAGGTACAGCATCTAGTGGAGATAGTAGTTGATACTGTGTCTATCGATGAGATTTTACTAGAGTAAAGTTTTAGGAGGAAAAAAGACCAAAAAATTCTCCAGAAAGCATAGAAGAAACCACGAAGTTGTTCCTTTGAATGACATCCAGAGCAGCAGTTAGAGACATCAGGATAAGACTGTGCCAAGGTAGCCAAAACATCAAAAGTAAAAACTCCTAATCATGAAAAATTATTGGCATGTCAGGAAGAATGAAAATGAGCCCACTTCCTGAGGCCTGGATAACTGCAAATGGTAGAGATTTAAAGAGTTTAATTTGCACATTTTTAGTGCAAAAGGTAAAAGCCTTCAAGAAAGGAAGAACATCAGGACTTGGAAGTGCTAGGTAAATGGTTGGACTTGATGATCTCAAGGATCTTTTCAACCTAAATGTGTGCATGATTCTATAAATCAAGGTTGAGGTTAGACTAGAGTGAGAGAATAACAAATGCAAAATAGAGGTGCATAAACCAGCAAAATTTGCAAAAACTAATTGCAGAAATAAAATGAAGAGTTGTAAGATGTTTATAAGAAATGTCAGCATTTAATGGTTCTGTGGTCTCAGAATATACTCTGCTAAAAATGGGATCCTGTGATTGAGAGTACCTGACAGTCTACTGCCTAGTATGTCTTAAAACCTTACATGCCATGAGTACTTTCCCATTCCAGGTTGAAGTTCCCAATTCTGGAGTTTCTACTTTAAAAGGGTAATTTTACAGGAGGGCTGGGAGGCTGTGTATTGTACTGGAACTGGTTTTCATGATGAAGGATAAATCTTTGTATTTTTTCTTGTGGTTTTCTGACATCTATCTAGGCATAGTAAAAATGAGAATGTCTCATTTACATGAGAAGTGTGGAATAGGAAGGAGTAAAGCAAGGAGAGCAGGGCATTTTCATTATCTCCTTTTCATCAGCAACAAATCAGGGAATGCTAAAATTACAATTAAATACACAGAGAAGGCAATCAGCATGGATTGTCATATTGTCACAGCTTTTGTCAGCATGGATTGACAGATATTTTTGGGCTGCTGTCTAACACAGTGAAATACATAGACAGTACTTCAGTGTAATGATACCTGTAACACTCCTATTTGTGTTTGCTGATGCTGGTAACTTCAAGAAAACACTAGTTTGTCCAGTTTCTAGCTCTTACCCTTCTAAATTATAAAACCCTTCTTATATTTGTTATTTTCCAAAGAAAGAGTACCAATTTCTATTTGTATTGTTCATGCTTCTTATGAAATTCTCTGATAGATGTAAGACTTTATTCTTCAGAGCTTCTAAGTCTTCTCTTGAGGAACCCACCATATTACATACAAATTCTAAAATATCAGGCAAGTGTTGCTGACATTTTAACAATTTTTTTCCACATAAATAGTTATTTAACTGATGTATTATAGTACCAATGACAATCACATGGAGATGTTTTCCATTTCAAACTTCTGAATTCAATGAGTAATTTAACTTTCTCTCATAAAAAATGCAAAAAGTTAGTTTCTTTTTGAGTCAATGATCAAAATTCATATTCTGGACAGAACTGTCCATTATGGCACTTATGTTGTGGCATTTACATATGAAATCAGGTTTAAGCAATTGCTCATTTTCTTTAAGGAATCCCAAACATAGATTGAATAGGGAGAGTGATCATGTTCCCGGAATCACCATGTCTCCTTCCCTATGTCCAGGAAATATTCTTGTTAAATCAAATGAAGGGGAGATACAGTGACAGAATGAAATGCGTAAATTGAGTGGTCTGCATGTTAGTACCTACATGTGATTGACATGCTCTCAGTCTGATCCTGTTGGGCAGAAATCTAACCAACAGAGTCCACAAACATAAGAATGATTCAACTTGCCCTTAAATAGACCACAAGAGCTGAACAGGTTCTGACAGATTTCTGACAGAGAATGGGCACCTTACTCTTGTGTAGGCATGTGCTGCTATCTGTCCAAATTTAGATGTCTATCTGGAGAACATTCCCAACACAGTAAGAAGTGGGAGATGTCCACTGTATTGGTAAGTGCAGGATGAACTAGTCTGCACTGCCTACATGAGCATTCTTTTCCCAGTAAACTTCCCACTTAGGACTGATTAGAGTAAGACCAGAGTGAACTCATGGGGATTGCATGACCTGGGGCATGAATCTCATCTTTGTGAGGTTTATTCCCATTCTCATCTGATTAAGGAGTCAGATGCACAACATCACCTCATGATGACTTTTAACTTCTAGCTTAATGCTTGTCAGACATTATTGTGACCCAGCACTTGGTATTGTAATGGGTGAAGAATTTGACAAACTAAATGTCTGAATTTAATGTATCCCAAAGTAGTGATTAACTGCTGTTATAATATAGCTTTGGTAGCTGTTGAGAAAGGATGTACCAGATGGACATATGGGAATTTCTTGGAGATACATTTGCCAGCCCACTGAATTGTATGGGCATGCCTCAGCATAAGGGAAAGCAGTAGATGCTGGATGTACTGAAAGGTGATTGCTTTGGTAAGAGACAAACAAAAAAAACTTCTTCCTGAATTTCGGCTGAAAAAGCCTCTATTCATTCAAGTTTCCAGACTGTATGCCAAATCCTGCTCGCTCTGGACAGTTTTCCATTAACTTCCTTGGTAGGACTCTGCATGTGTACAATTGCAGGAGAGTTGATATTTTAGCCCAGATTGAGGTTTTCATCAATATGTGTCTCTGTGCTGCAGTTCCATCAAGATTTTTTGTTTTGCCAGGAATAATTAATTATTATTGTTATCTTACTAACTTCTTGAATATATTTTAACCAACCTCAGTAAGAGTTCTTTATCTTAGTGAGGATGATGTATTTTAGTGAGTAAGGAGCAGAGCCAAGCTGTCAAGGGTAAGGAGTAATTCCACGGCTTTCAGGACACTACAGGTCTGTGTGGTTCAGGCACCAGTGTTCACACACAGTGCTGTTTGGCAACACCAGGGTAATCAAAGATCCTTGTGTTATTTTTAAATACTGCTTTGGAGTTTCACCTCAGTTATGACTTTGTTTTCCTCTTGTCCATCTTTTTCTTATGAAACAGTGGCAGTTGTGGGTTTTGTGTGTATAGGAGGAGAAGCATGTGGCAGTCAGAGATGGGGACTGCCCAGAGGCTGCTGAAGATGGAGACTGAAAACAGGGTTGATATACTGTCAATGAAGCTTGTTTAAATGACAGGGGGGCAGGAAAAAGGAGTATGCTGAAAAGGCTGGAAGATGGTCAGATCTGTGGAAAGAACTGGAAACTCTGGAACATATTTTAATTGATCTGGCAGATACAAATTATGTGCTTTGTGCTAGACAAAGATGATATATCTATGCGGGTCTATGCAGATAGAATATAATATATGCACTCTCATAAGAGGATTCAAGTGAGAATGGACTTGTTTCCTGGTACAAACATGGTTCAGGCCTGTATGGGGCAAAGAATATGTCATGGGGTAGAAAGCTTTTATATCTGCCCTGTGCTTTCAGAGGTTCACTATGCTTTGAACATAGGGTTAGGAAAACATACTTGCTTCTCATGCTGCACAGTCAAAGGAGTCTGCAGAGAATACAGACTTCAGATAAAAGGCTCAGATAACAGCATTTTTTGGAGGTCAAAGAAATGCAGAGTCTAGATTAAACACTCTGCAATATGTAAATGCCATGCCATGTATGTTGGAGTTACATTTGAGTGCTGCAGGGGGAAGCCTGTGTCTGCATCCTGTTTTGGATGGAATATTGTTTGTTGCAGCACAGCAATTGCCCAGCCCCAATTGTTTTAGCGATGAGCTGATCGATACCCCATTACTGGATGTAACAGTTGCTGCAGGAAGTGCACAGAAAATTTTAATGCATGAATTATGCATGCTGTCCTCATTCTTTAGTCTCAGAGCATAGTGACAGAGATTGTAAAGATGACTGGGATAGTTTCTTGCATAAAGTGACTGCAGTGAAATGCTTCATATTTTCATGCACACAAGCAGCATTGAGTGGGACGGCCTATTTAAGAAGATATGAATCCCCGAGCTCACAGCACAGAATGCTTGATTTGAAAGCATTGCAGCCATGTACAGAGCCAGTTTTCGTGCTGCCTAAACCTGCTTTCTGCTGAAGGTTGGCTGAGGGATGCTAACGGCTGTGCTCTGCTCTGAGGTCACAGTTTGAAGTCTTTTTTGGTTGGTTTTTGTTTTTTTTTTTTTTCCCTGTAATTTGCTTTCTGCTGCAGGAGAGGATCTGCAAAGTTTATTGGTTTAACCATCGTTGTATTTTTTCAAAGATGCAAACTTGGAATAGTTACAATGAACAAAAGAACAAGAAGGAATTCACCATCTAAGGTAAAAAGGGATATTTTTTATTTGTGGATTTGAGTGCGGTAGAGGGAATATGCTGAGAAAGGATTATGATGATGCAGTGTGGTTACATTGACTCAGATACCTGGGCTGGAATGCAGAGTCAGGATTTTCAGGTGGATATAACTGCAGAGATCTTACTAGTCTGATTATTTTAAAATGGTTGTTTAAACGTTGCTGAGACTAAATATTGTGTTTGAATCCTGTACTTTGTTCAAGAGTGTACATTTCTGATCAATTTTTGTCTGCTATAGATGACTGCGTTGTGGGGAGGGGCAGGGCAGTCACTGAGGTGATCAATATAATAACATGATCTATTTCATTAGAGGTCCTAACTGAATAATGACAGTGAAATTTCATTGACCTTTTTTCTTCTTTCTGTGCATTTTCTGTAATATTTGCAAGCTACAGTAAAATATGTGCCAGGAAATTGCATTCCAGAATCTACTGCTTGTCTGTCCTGTAAATAACAAAGATGATAATACTGTTACATTTTGGATAAAAATCTGTGGTTTCATTCAGTGAATAGACAAGCCTGTCCTTACTGTCCTTCAGAAAACTATGTACTTTTAGAAATTTTACACATAAGTACAACTATTTCTAATTATGGAACTTGTTGGAAATTAAAAAAAAAATTAAAAGCAGTCTACCTTTCTTTAATTTGACATTTTTTGGATATATTCAAGAAAATTGTCTAACTCCTATAGATGTACAGTAAAGATACCACCTTTTAAAAGAAGATAAGTTAAATTACATTTAATTAAAATTATTTACCACAGTAAATGCTGAAGAATTCTAGATCATATTTTTTGCACCTGTAGATTTTCGTATTTTGGAAAAAAGAGTACAAATGCTTTACCTTTTGTGTTCAGTAACATGAAGGCATACCCATACTTTCAAAGAGATATATTGTCAGAGAGTATTGAGAAACAGCTAATTTAATAAAGCTGTTTCCTGTGTGATCTCAAAGCCCAAGTTATTGCCAGTAAGCATTACAGGCATTCACAACAGGATGCTACCCTTCCCTGGGTAAATGCCTTTTTATTTTGAGTTTACATTGAAATTTTACATTTACATGTAATAATGCCTGACAGGCCAGTTTTGGATCCCTGACTCCTTATGCCACATTTCCACAGAAACACATATGGAGCCGTGTCTCAGTGAACAGTGTGTGTTTGCTCGTTAATTACCAAATAATCAGCTGCAAGCACGCTGTACCAGAGATCAGGCATTGGTAGTATCGCCCGACTGAAACCGAGCGGTCATGGGGCTGAAGCGGCGGTTTTGAACCCTGGGAACGCATTCCTTGCGCGGGGGCTGCTCACGCCCGGGGCTGCCCTTGGCCACCCTCCGTGCCGTGCCGGGGGAGCTCGCAGGCCCGGCGGTGCGGGCAGGGCCCGGCCGTGCCGGGGGAGCTCCTGGGCAGGGCGGTGCGGGCAGGGCCCGGCCGTGCCGGGGGAGCTCCTGGGCAGGGCGGTGCGGGCAGGGCCCGGCTGCCGGGGAGCCCCCGGGCGCGGTGCGGGCAGGGCCCGGCGGGGAGCTCCTGGGCAGGGCGGTGCGGGCAGGGCCCGGCCGTGCCGGGGGAGCTCCTGGGCAGGGCGGTGCGGGCAGGGCCCGGCCGTGCCGGGGGAGCTCCTGGGCAGGGCGGTGCGGGCAGGGAGCTCCTGGGCAGGGCGGTGCGGGCAGGGCCCGGCCGTGCGCGGCCCCGCAGCCCCGGGCGGCCTGCGGGATGCTGAGTCACGGCGGGGCTGGGGGGGGTCTCGCCGGCCTCCGGAGCAGCCACGGCTGCGAGATCCAGTCTGGGGAAGGGAAACATACCGGGGGTGTTGTGTTAAAAATCCTGCCTGGCAAAGGCTGGGTCTGGCATGTGCTGAATGCCAGCATATTGCTGGGCGTGCGAGCGCTGGGCCGGGAACGCGGCGGGAATGGCAGCGACAGCAGGGAGGAGCTCTCGCTGTGGCACTAACAAGGAAGATGTGTATGATAGCTGGCTGCTCGCAAAGATGCTCGTCAGTCTTCATTTGCCATGGAGGGTTTACTCTATTTTTCGTGCTTCTGCAATGAAATATTACCTGAAATGCGTAATTTGAAGATTAAGCAGGCTTTCAACTGTGAAAGCAGATGTAAAAATGAGAATAACTAACAGCAGAAAAAAACTTCCTAAATTGCTTTCATTCTGTTAATTAGGGAATACCTAACTTCAGTTTTCATGGAAACTAAGTAAATTAATGGAAATGTATTTCTGTGAGAGGTAATTTCACATATGTGCATTTAAGGGTTGCACATTCAAATACTGAATTCAGAACATATGTGTTTTACTGAATATGGCTCAGCTGTTGCAGTGCTTTGCTACTATATTGAGATGTATCAGTGAATGAACACTGTTTGTGTTGTATGACTGGCATAAATAAAAAGCATCACAGCCATTATCACAGTGACACGGATCTTATAACAACAATATTGTTTTTTTCATTTTTTTCACATTGAAGGTGAGGTACCTAAATTACCATTTTTTTCACATTGAAGATGAGGTACCTAAATTACCTGTATAATGAGGAAACAGATATGTTAATTAAAGGTAAAAAATTGGAAATATGAATATTCTCTAAAAAATAATGGCTGGGTTTCCAATGCATTTGAGAGAGGTATCCAGGGCCCATTGAAATTGCCTAGGGATCATGATTGTTGGTCGCTTTGAGATTTTCAGAGGAACATACATAAATATTTTAGTCACTACAGAGCAAACAGCCTGAATAAAAAGAGAGGAAAGCAAAGGCAGCCCAGCAACTGTTTGCTGTTTATATAGGTAATTTGAAGAAGAACAGATTGGTGATGGTGGTGATGTTTCTTGTCCACAATCTCCTCAGATAACTGGCTAATTATGTAATTTAAAATAACAATAAGTAATCCATGATGCTATACAGAGAAACGGGTCAAGAAGGGACAATCTTGCAAGCATCTTATTAGTAAGGAATATTGTTAGGAAAAAAAAAGACATCTTAATGTGGATAGAAGTGTCCATTAATTATGTGTTGTAATGTTGTCTTTCTTGTTCTCATTATAAAGCCAATGATTCAATTATAGTACTTGGTTTTCTTAAATTGCAACTTTGCAAATTTTAACCGACTTAAACTTAATTCTGGAAAATTGTCTTTTGGTAAATACATTTACAATCAGAGAATTGATGCATGCTACCAAATCTTATTGATTTTGTTCTTGCTCTGGGCTGTAAAGCAGATCCATTCAGTTTAGTTAGTAATTGAAGGGGTGACTCGTAGAAAAATCAGGAGCTTTAAGAGCTGATGCTTAAGCATCCTGTGAACTTGAATGAACACAGATCAGTTCTCACTCCCCGTTGCAGTAAAGTAGCATTGTCATACTTCTGAGTTATGGCCTTGTAAAGAATAAAATAAGTAAAAGGAAAGCTTTTTTCTTCTGCTCAATATTGGTTTTCATTTATTACTTTAAAACAAAAGCAGATGAGAAATTAATGCATATTGGTAAGAGGAATTAAAAACGGGAATTAATGCATATTAAGTTATCATAGAATTGATATTGTTCCAAAAGTGGCAAAATACTAGATTAGCTGTAAAGAAATGTTTCAGCATGTATCTTTGCAAGTAGGAGCATGCTTCTAAATTATTCATAACACATTGAAAACTATTTTTTTCCTGTAATTCACTGTATTATATACTGTTATTGGTCATGTATTTATTTTTACATTTCATCTCATGGTTGAGAAGTAATCACTGAGAAGATGAGATTTCTTTAAATGATTAAATAGGTCTTCAGACACTTAACAATTAGCAATTGCATAAAATAATTTAGAGCAAATAACATATGGATACATTACCAGTGCAGCAGAAAAATGTCTGTATGTAATACCTGCTTGTTCAAGAAGTCTCTTCCCTCAGAACTAATTTTTTAGCAGTAACTGAGAAAAGGCAAATTTTCCTTCTGTTAATATTTTCCTGTAGATAAAATTAGAGGGGTGACAGAGTTGAGTTAAACTTTACTCAGTGGTAGTGCCAAAAACTCATTTGACTTAGCTGAGCAGAAAGAGAACCAAAACTTCTTATTTGCTGCAGATATTGTTCACAGTAAAGTAATATTTCAGAATATTGGAAAATTAGGTCTTTAATCTCTTAGGAGAAAGTGGTAAGAGAAACCTGTGTCATAGGATTTCTACTGGTAGCATTTTTACTAAAAAAAAAGCTGTCACATTAAAGATTACTTTATAAAAATAATTAGTCAGCTGCCTGTTGGGCTGGAGGCTATAAATTCATTGTTTAATGTAGGTCATTGAAATTGCTTAGAATTTTTCAGCTGAAATTCTTGAGCTACATTGTATTTTTTATTTAAAAAATTGATTTAGTGTCTGAAAACTTGGTCTCGTATGGCTACAATAAAGCACAAAGGACTGGAGGAACAGTCCTTTGTTCCAATATATCAGAAAATAAAATAGTTGTAGGTAGCAAAATCTGTTCCTCAAGATTTGATGTTGGAAGCAGGTATACTACATAACATAATGGCACCAAAATTTGCAGACCTTTGAGCACAGAGAGTTCAAACACAGGCCATTCTTCTGGGTGCTGGAATATAACTTAACCACAGTGTTTGTTCCTGTTCAGTCCAGTAACCAGTCTCCCATCTTGAGTCCTTCTTCAAAGGCATGGGAGCGATGATCTTATTCATTAGACATGAGGCTGTTCTCGCTGCACCCTGTTACAGGATGCAATAGATTACCCTTGGGCTGTTTGTTTGCTTCTGTGTGGAGAAACCTAGCAGACTGTAAAAGTGTTATTGCTGTTCTTGACATCAGATAAATGCCACCAGTTTGACATTTTTGTGTCACAAGACTTCATACTTGTTGTTACTGACCAGAAAATAGTGTCAGAAATTGAATACAAAATTTCATTGGATTAATTGATGGAAATGAAAAATTGTTATTACTTGTGCCTATATAGTTCTGGCGATGGTGTTTTCACTTTGATATTCCAGCAGACATTTGGGGGAAGTTTAGGCTGTATTTCCTCATAGGAAAACACTGGTATCTGAAAAAAATTGAGTCTTTTAACTCATTAGATAGGCAAAATGATGAGTTTACATGTTAGATACCATCATCAGAAAGTGATTAGAAGTTTCAGGACCTTGTATCCAGCTTGTGACAGATTCTAGTGTATGCTCAGCAGGGAAGGTGGAACAGTTCTATGGACCAAAATATGTAGCCAATTATGGTAGGGCTGGAACTAGACCCTTCCTAAATTTGCTCTTGATTTAAGTTTCTAGGTCTGGAAGACTGGGCCCCTTTGAAAATGCTGTCAGTGGGGGATGAGTGGGATATCATAGGTGCAGGGAATGATTGCAGAGTGGTCACAAATTTGGCTAGTCTTTGTCTTCCTCCTGGGGCAGAGCATGCTGTTCTCTTGTCCTCTTTGATGAAAATATTTCAGGGATATCCTTAGGGAGAAGTCTCAGCCGGGAAACAGCTGAGGGCTGTGAGCTGGAAACTGGCAGACAGCTTTCTCTTGCCAAATAGGACAGAAGTTTCAGAAGGATTTCTGCTTTGTTTTATTTTTTTTTTTAACTTCTTTTAGAAAATCTGTTTCTTAGAATAACTTAAATTGTGTCCTTTCTGCTATAGTCACATATAGCTTAATGGGAATGAAACCAGTAGAAGGTTCCTTTCCTGCTGCTTCTGTAGTCTTTCTGTGTGATGCAGAAGGAAGAGGTTTTAGAATGGAAAAGGGGAAGCCATGCAAGGAAAAGCAAGACCGGCAGATTCCCTCACATCGTACTAGGGTGGTCTGTTTGGAGTGATTGGAAGATCACTCTAAGGTTGACCTAGGGTTTGAAGCTCTCATAATGAGCAGTTTTGTTGTGTGAATACAGTTGATGCCTCTTTAGCCATAGCTTTGCCAACTTCTTGTAATGATTTAGTACAGGGTGTTCTCCAACCTCAATGATTCTATGAATATAATATCACAAATGAGGAGTACATGAATTACTGATAGCATTGATTGGTATTGATAGGGTATTTCATTATGCAGAATTACATTTGTACAAATCTTGATTTTTCCAGGCAACCCAAACATCTCCTCTATGATTATTACATGTTGTGTGAATCAGACACTTCAAAACAAAGCTCAGTATGAATGGAAGAAATAGCATAAAAGTGTTAGCTCCTCTGCTTCCCTGCCCTGGGATTCATGGGGGTTAATATCAGCTGACAGTGGCAGCCTCAGCACAGCATGGTGCTGATTTCCTACCACAGCTAAGGCTTCAGACAACCACATTGTCCATGGAGGCTGTAAGCCAAGCCTAGGAGCTGCACCTGAACTTCTTATCCATTGCATGTAGCTCAGGATCTTCACATTGGCTACTACTGCCAACACTGATCTTCTGATCAGTAGCTTCTGATCTCTTGCCTGCAGTAACATCATACTTTGGGACTTATCCATGTTTTTTTTTTCATGGAAAGGAAGAAAATTTGGGATGTTAACCTGCACAAATAAGTGCTTTTCTTTATCTTAAGACAGAAAGAAATCCCAAATTGGCTTTTTAAGGCATTACTATTTTTGTGATGGTAATGTAGCATTGTACTGATCATTGCTGCATTTATAGAATTCATTCTGGACTTTGTTTCATTACTGGTTTTATGCTCCACTTTAAACAGTGGAGACTACTAGAAAGTAGTTATATAGTTCTACTAGTATTCCAGAAAAAAAATAATAGTTTTGCTATTTACTGGGTTCAAATGCTTTGTGTTTACCAGAACTGAACGTTGCAGTGGAAATAGGAGTGTTCCACCATTTACCTTTTGGAACTCCTCACCTGATTTTTCCTTTTTTTCCCCTTGATTTGAAGCATCCTAGGGTTTGAAATGTATATCTGGAGATGGAAAAGGGGGCATTTGTGCTGCTGGAGTTAGAGAAATGCTTGTTAGTAACTAGTCTCTTTAGAGGCTGAAGAATAAGGAGCACTTGATGCTTCCAGCACCCTATGTGTGCATAGAGATACTTTAATCTGCTGAGACAGCCTGCTGTAGGCATTGAAACATGCTCAGCAGAGCCAAGGTGCCAGGAAAAAAAACAGTACATCCGTTCCTGCTGAGTTTCTCTCCTTCTTCGTTCCTCCTCCTCTCTCAACTCCTCATCCTAGAGCTAACCTCTCTTTCTGCTCTGCCTCCTCTGCTCTCCTGTTCCAGGGGTCTTGTAGTGAGAGCACCTCAGACCCCAAAGCACCCCAAGCAGCAGTGCTGGGGCCAGGGCACATCATCCTCCCTTTTGATCCTTAAGCATAAGCTCTTCATCCTCTTACTAGGCAGCTTCAACACACAGGGAAAGTGTGTTACCCCTCCTCTCTTCCTGTCCTCCTAGCCTGCATAGCTGCTCTGAATCTATGGGCAGCTTTCCCATGGGAAAAGTTAGACTTTGCTAATTAATAATTTGACGCCAATGATGTATGATACTCTCCTGTGTATTTGTTCTTCATGGTTTTAGTAGTAAGCATGAAAAAATCCAGAAAGAGAAATTTATCATTTTGTCTATTTTTAGCATCCCAAGGGCTCCGCATGTGCTGTATGAAATTGTAGTTTATTGATTAATTTGCTAAATAGGCAAGAAGAGTTCTCATCCTGATGGCAGTGCACAAGCAGCTGCAACCCACAACACAGCTTCAGAATTGAGACAAGCTGCCATGTGTGGTGCTGTGGAGGTTCTGGGCAGTAGAGCTGTCCATACGCAGGTGATCACAGGCGCTGGGGTGCAGCCAAATCCTCAGCACCTTCTGGGTTATGCCATGAGCCAAAACTACAGGCCAAAATCAGGAGGTTACTATTCCTGATATTGGTGACAGTTTCTTTAGAGGATGTGTACCTTCTGTCACTTACTGGTACATATACAGAGCAGGGTCATCTTTGTGATTTTGAGGTTAACATTTTGGGTTTTTTGTTTGTTTTTTAAAATGCCTTGTTTGCTATAATCTTATGGAGTAAGTAATGAAAAATCATTTTAGACATTGTATGTTCTATAAAATAAAGGCATGTTTGCACATGGAACCAGTCCAAATTGAAATAGACACTTTTGGGTGTGAAAGTACTGCTTACATATACTTGCAGAAGCTTTAGTGAAGCTATATCTAGAATCACATAAATAAAAAGATAGAAACACTCTTCTCTTTCCCCCAAAATCTCCTTTGAATCTCAATTTGGGGTACATTTTAAAATAAAACATACTATCTTAATTTTCACCTAGAAGCTGGTAATTAATGAGGTAACACTTTAAAGGAGATGCCAAACAGTTGAGTACATCTGGCATAAAATATAGACTCTCTTATTTCTGTTAGAATCTGTTAGAAAGATCTGCCTGGGCTACAGCAACCAGAAGTCCGTTGGTAGCCTGGTAACAATCCAGACCATGAAGATTTTTTTAAATGGGCTTTTGTTGAGAAAAAAAAGAGAACCATTGTTTTCCAGAGTCTGGTAAAGAACCTTTGCCAATCACTTCATCCAAGTAAGCATTTAGTAGTATTCAGAAAACTGGTAGTGTTGGTGATTTTGCTGCCATTGTTCCTACAGAGCATCTTTACCTGTCTGAGACACCCAGGACTGGCTTGTCACACAGGATGTTTTGGGTGAAAGTGGCTACAGTTCAGATTTTTTGGGGAGCATAATGCAAGACCTTGAGGAGGGCTGTACTGGAGCAGACCTAATCCAGCATCCTAGCTTGAACAGTCACTAACGACAAACACTTCCCTTGCTTTACCTTCCAGCTTCCAGCCTTCAGCTACTCAGTGAACCCCTGATCTAGAGCCAGCTGGTGGGTGTTCAGTAGTATCTGATTAACCTGTCCACCAGGAATTTGTTTAATCTCTTTTTGAACTGGTTTTTCTCTCCAAATGCTCAGAAAAGCATTCTCATGACACTCTCTCTGCACTTGTAATATGTTCTTGTTTTCAGCCCAATGGGAGTTTAGAAAATTCTGTCAAAACTGCCTCAAACAGGGAAAGTATGAAGATGAAAGATCTTAAAACCAGAAATATGTGCTTTCTCAGAGAAACTTCATTCCCTTAAGTACTGCAGTGTGTCTTGGATGCTATAATGTGCTTCCTCTTTGTTCCCCACAGTGGAGATGAGTGCTGTGCCGTAGTACTTTTCAAGGTGACTCTTTAGGAGTTTTTGTCTTTTACTGTATCTCTGCTGTGCCTGCAGAAATTTCACAGATGACTTTGTTTTCCTAGTTCTGGCATGCATCTTACCATGAATTATAGAGTTCCTTATACTGCCAACTATTTTTAATGGAGACTGGAGGAAAAGAAGAAGATAAGCAAATGTGTGCTGCTCATTTCTATACTTTCCATGTTTATTTTCTCTCTTAGCCTGAAAGAAGTATGGATAATTGAGCCCTATATAAATGTTATTATTTGCACTAATAATTTATGAAATTCTGTTGAAAAGTGAAAGTTATGATTAGGCTTAGAAAAAAAATCTCCAGACATCTTTCTTCAGGGGTGAAAGGAAACACGTAATGCTGGTTTCCATTTGTAGTGGCCTTCTATGCTTAGCCTGATTTTTGTGCACATCCAAAACCTTTCACTTACACTAAATGGAATTTCAGCCACAACTTCTGATGAAAGAGGCACTTCAAGTGATTGACAGCAGTGGTTCTCAGATCAAATGAGCAAATGGCAAAATGAGACTGGTCACTAGAGGTTGCCAGTTGTGGAACGAGACCCATTGCCTGCCCAGTGGTCTGATGCTGTGAATTGAGTCATTAGATATAGGTGCCATGTAGCTGTGCAGTGCAATCCTTCCTCCTTATTGAGGGAGGATTTGTCATGGAGAGTAAATACAAGGACTGGGCTCTGCTCTTTGTTGCAATGAAGGGCAAATCAAAAATGCTAAGCTCTTGTTTTACTCAAGTTTATCAAATTTACTGTGAGAATAGCAATGCTTCATTCTCTCCATGTTTAATAAACTTCTTTATTTGGAATAAAATGCTTGGGAAACTCTATTATAGTTTTTGTTGCATGCAGAACAGTACCTTTTGGAGCCTTCATTGGGAGTCTTATGCCTTTACTGTAGCACAGGTGATAGCTGTATCTTTGATTTTAATTACTTTGTCCAGCACTGGAAGAACTCTTTCTGTGAATATTCTATACATCTTTGTCAGTATTTTTCTGTGTGGAGCTCAGCTGGCACTGATTGCATATAACCCACTCACTGTACCTAATTATTCAGGGACATTTCTGCAGTAATGTCTGTGCTGGAACATACCAGATGGAGCATATAAACCAAAGGCTTAGGTGTGTCTGTTCATGGAAGCCAAAAGAACAATAAGTAAATAAGTAAAATTTTCATTTATTCATAATAATTTATAAATAATGACTAGGTAAAATATAAGGGGAAGAAGTGATGTCTTTGGGGCAGCAAACTGAGGTGAGGGATTTCTAAGATGAATTGCAAGTTTGAAAGTGATGGTTAAATTTTGGGGTGTGGTCATTTCATGGATTTGATTCAATTCCTGTCCTCTCATTAACAAATGCTGAATAGTTGGATTTAAAAAAACTTCTACTTAGTCGCTTAATTTTTTTTCAGCCACGGAACAAACACCCAGTTTTGCAGGTTGCAAGGTCAGTTGGATGTGCTGTGGGGCCACATCCCCCAGGTGCCTACTGGCCGGCAGCCATTGCCCGTGCTGTGCTCTGTCACTGAAGTGAGGGACTCTGGGAATGCCACCAGGGTCTGGATTAGCCAGAGGACCTGAAAGATTATAAGGTCAATGCCTTCTTCATTATCAAACTATTTGACATGCTTGTGGATGACTTTTGAGTGAATAAAACCAAAATTCATCTTCAAGTTGATCTGACATCAAAAATGTAAATAGAAATTCCCAATAGCTGAGGTTGAGAGTGGTGTGGTGTAGAGTCACAGCTATTTTTAAAAGTGAATATCTTAAAAGCAAACTCTTTAAGAAAGTGTGAAGCAAATTGCTTCATCTAAAGCCTTCCCTGTATTCCAGTAAGATTTTCTTATTGGTTCAAACGTATTATAAAAGGTAAAAGCACCTAAAAATATCAACGGATTAATGTTTTTTCTTTGACAGTTCAGAAACAGCTCAAATTTGATAACAGTTGGTAATTTTACAATTATTCATATTTCGATAGCCTGGAATAAATTCAAACTTTAAGAGTAGCCTTAAGGTTTTTCCTGCTAATTTTTGTAGATAATATTCTTAATATATACAGCATGCTTGCAATGTAGATCAGTCTGCTTAAAATGCACTCAGTTGATTTTTATAAGATATTTATGATGAGGCTGAGAACTTAATGCTGAACATATTTAAGGCTTTATACCATGAGAATCACAATTTTTGCTCTTTTAATTTCTTTTAATGTAGAGTTAATAGAACTTGGGCTGATTTCATATTCAGCAAGCAGTGCTCTTCTTTCTCTCCCAGAAAGAGTGCAGGATGTGATTTATGCACTGTGCTTAGACATTGTCTTCTCCAGCACTTCATTTTAAAATGATGTTTAGATTGTAAATTATCTGGATATAATTTTAAAAAAGTGAAGATGTTGAAATGAAAATTAAGTATTTTGTCTAAGGGGACCAGCAGTAAAACCACTGAAAAACTTTTGTTGTCTTGTCCAAGAAATGGTTAACTGCAAATATTGTTATTTTTTTAGGCCAAAATTTGCTACTAATGGAGAATATCTGTAAATCAATTAATTAACAATTCCTACTCATGAGCCATCACTTAACTACTTTGCTGTGGCCTATTATATCATCTAGATAAATTTTCTAATGTTATGTTATGTTGTCCTGCATGCTTGCTATAATTAAGATAAATTACTTCCTTAGATGTTTCACCAGATTGACTGTGTCCGTACACTTACATTGCACAACTATATTGAGAAAGCAACTCAAAATATTCAGCTGAAAGTAAAGATGTTTATACCACTCTATTTTTTAATTAACAGTCAATCTTAATTATTCTAAATTCTGTAGGCAATTTTTTCTGTGATGTTATTTCTTTCTGTTTGCCCCTTATTAACACATGCCAGAAGTGTGTCCTATGGCTGCCTGTGGACTGTGCAGCCAGGATGTAGAAGAAAGAGGAAAGACTTAAAGCATAAGTCCATGTTGATCCATAGCTCTGAAATGTAGGAGAACATTTCTGCACCCATTTGGTTGCTTCCTGGAGTGATCCCCACACACCACAGTTCTCTGCAGAAGGATGCAGCGGTGAAGCTTGCAGGTTGCCTGAGTCCTCTCATGCCCCATCTGCCAGTTTTATTTCAGGAAGGCACAAGGTTCTTATGGTTAATCTTTAATTGTGATTATTTGAAGGATGGTGGTATGACCTTTCACTATGACATGAATAATTTCCTTAGGCCTCTCAAACCTTTGATGCATGGCAAGCTAATCTTAAAGTGAACACCTCCATGTACTCAGTGGAATAGGAGGTGAGGATGGAGCTTGACACAGTGATCTGGAAAACTGCAGGTGCCTAAGTAAGAGCTTATGGTAATCAAAATCTAGAAACATAAAACGCTACTGTACTCAAATTGTTCCCTGTTTACTTCTGATTTAATTTTTTGAGCATGATGTTTTCTAGTGCTGTATTAATAATAATTTTTTTTAAATGCAGGATTGTAGAATGAGGAAAGCATTCTGTTCTTTAACTTCTTTCAAAAACTTCTCAATTTTTAAGAACAGTTGTTGGCTCCTTCTTTGGAAGGTTGTTCCAGAATCCCCCTCCTTTGATGGGTATAGATTTCATTGTATGAAAAGCCAATTAATTTTTCAAAAACTAATCCCAGGATTAAATACTTTTCTGAAGAGTTATCTGTGAAGTCTGATTTCTAGACACCATCCCTGTTTTGATGTGTTTGTGCACATTAAGTTACCTTGTATCATATGCCCAGGAGTGGAAATTTTGCTGCTTCTCTTCTGCTTTTTTACCACCACTATACATTAAATCAGAAACATGGAAAGAAAGTGTGCTTAGGCATGAAACCAAGTGTTTCCTTCTGCCTTGTCTCTCAGATGCAGCATCACTGCCCTCCAGCTTTGCTGTACTGAGATGCAGTACCACACAGTTCCAATGTGCAGTGTGGCAAATTTTGTGATTAAGACTTTTAAAAAAGTTCTCTTATTGTCCTTCGTTTCAACTATTGTATAGGTGCAGGAGAGCCTACAACAGACTTTTTTAGGGACAGCATATTTCTAAGGATTTCATTTAAGAGAAGTTGTCTTTTTCTCCAGTTCAGAAGTAATTCTGCTGAAGTCCTTAACATTATATCATTATGAAACTAGCACTTCTTCTTGCCCTTGCATTTCACTCTTACAGCTCTCAGGCCTTGTGAAGTCATTAATTCTAAAGCACAAGCAGGGACGAGTCTGGCTTTTGTTCATTGCTCTTTTAGTACAAGGTTGATCAGAGAGCATCTGGTGTTATGCATTTATTATCCATAATAGTCAGAGATCAACAAAATGTCTTCAAGACAGTGGTGTGAACTGTTTTATTTTTCAGGTTTAATCTGAGTAGAAATCATTAAGCCACCTCATGGGATACAGGTTGTCCAGGTTTTTTGATCCAGGTTCACTGGTGACGTTAGGCATATACCAATGAAGAGGTATGTGTGACCCTACCTGATGTTATCAGGGCTCTGAAAGCTCATCAAGCACATTTAATGATGAGGAGGCAAAAATCCTTGCTGGTGGAGCCCACTCTGTGGTATTTTGTTTTGTCATAGTTCTGGAGTCCAGAGCAGATGGCACCAGAAAGTGCCCTCTGTCCTCTGAGCCAGAAAAGAATTAAAACCCTTTGGATTAAAAATTCCTCTAAAGGCTGAACTCTAAGACAATCTTAAAGTAGCTTCTGTCTCACTCATTCAGCACTGAGCAAGTTAGGCCATCTTGTTTGTATGAAATGGCACAGTCCTGGCTTTTATTTTTTTTACCCCATTTCAATTTGCTGGCACTTTTTCAAACTGTTGAAGATTTCTGTCCAACGTGAATACAATGGGGTTCTTTCCTGGTGTCCAGCTTATTCAAACACTACTGTAGTTCAGTCATGAAACTCAAGAAAGTCATCCTTTGATTGGCCTGTTTGTTCAGTGAGGCTAACCAGTTTCTTATAAAATTTTGTATATTACTGCTCATCCTTTTTCAGTATATAAATCAGTTTCAGGTTTATATAGAGTTGAATCAGGTGTAGTGGTCTCCTTAGATGGAGAGGCATAAAGTGAGAGTGGGGCAGGAAACCAGGCAACAGGAAACCTCTTGACTGTTTTTCTGTCAAATTTCTGAATGTGGTCTTCATCTAAGTCCCTTGGCACTGAGATGAGTAATCAAGAAGGTTTCTTAGGCTGTCAGGACTGCTGGTGTAGCGAAACACAGCAGTAATGCACTGTGCCATGGCTGCAGTGGAGAATATCATATTGAAGCCTGTAGAAGGCTAATAAAAAATAAATTTAATTCCTTTTCAGCTTTGAGCTACTTGCTATGAACATTTACTTAGAATAAAAAATTAGGAGGAGAAGGTGGTCCAACTTGATATTTTGAAACAGAAATTGCTGGACTAGAGGGACTTGAAGGAGTTGTGATGGACATTAGGAAGTCATAGTATACAAATGAATCTTAGTCTGGATTTCAGTTTAAAATAATACCTCAGGAAAAAAAAAAATTAATTTCAGTACTTCAGTGGCATGCAATTATGTTTAAATACTTTCATTTTTTTATTAGTTCTATCAACCATAAATTGCAGTGGTCAGAAGGGATTTTTCATGGTAACTTTTATGCCTTATTAAACATTAATAGAAATACTAATTTATGACATTAAATCAAACTAAGATACTTATCAGATTTAAATAAGAAATGAATGATGAATCAGAGAATAGGTGTCAGTCTTTTTTATTTTACATCATCTAGATCTGTTGTACTTCAGTGTGTGTGTATATGCAAGTTCTCACAAATATGTGTAACACATACTTGAGTCTTTTAAAGAATTTGCCTTCATTTTCTGTCTTACTTTTAAATGAAATGTTTTCTGATTTTAATGAAATATGCTCAGAGTGATTAGACTTTTTAAAAAGTATCTCCAAGAGCTACACAATTCTCATAAGATGTAAGAACACAATTATTAGGGGTTGAATTATTTTGTTACACAAACTGGAGCAGTTTGCAGAAGTGTTTTTAACCTCATCAGCTACATTCAGAGGTCATATTAAAAGAAAAACCTCTTTATTTAAAACCATGGTTAAATTTTTTTAAAAGAGGATTTCTGTAGGAGGCCATAGTGTAGAGCAAGGTAACAGATTAATCTAGCATTGATAGTGCTGCTTAAAAAAATCTCCCTGGACCTAGAGGTAAATATTGTGGTAAGTCAAGCCCAGGTTGCCTTCCCTACTCAAGCAGATTCTTAATTATAACAGGCACATGTGCAGAGAGGGTCACAAACAGAGTGTAAAAAAAGAAATGGGTAGGACAAGAGCAGAGAGAAATTTAAATTTAATTCAAAACAAATAAAAACATTAGAGTACAGCTGCCAGATACTCCATGCAGGAGAAGGATGAGGACAAAAAAGAGCTTCAGGCATTTGGAATCTCCTCCAACCCGTCTGTTTTCTATGAATATTAGTCAGTGCTTAGACATTCAGTATTTAGGCCATTCCTACACCACACACCACAACCAGGCACAGCAGAATACCACAGGAAGCTGGCGGTGCAGCGATGCCAGACCCTGAGTGTGTTCTGAGCTCTTCAGGCTTTTGCAGAGCTGCCATACTTTAGACTCCATCAGTTCCCTAGGCTGGAGTCCAGCTGGGGCTGCTCCTCCACAGTGCAGTCTTAAATGATTGTCTGCAAGTAGGTGTTTGGATGAGGGCGTTTTCCTCTCTGACCTCAAGTTATAAAATGTATCAGTATATTTTTCCCAAAATTGCATCCTGGATGGGTCAGAAATTGCTGTAAGAGTTATCTATACAGATGCTTGATATTAAAACTTTGTAGAATTAAAAAAAGTTACAGAACTTAACTAAGTTGTCCAATTGTCCCTTCACAATTGACCAAGGGAACCCAGTTGATGTAATCTTTTTGGATTTCAGTAAAGCTTTCAATACTGTCTCTCACAGGATCCTTCTGGAGAAAATGTTCAGCTGGATAAACACATCATGGTGTAGGTGAGCAACTGGCTCATGGTTTGGGTACAAAGGGTTACAGTGAATGGGGTGACATCAGGCTGGTGACTGGCCATCAATGGCATTCCACAGGGCTCCATTTTAGGGCTGCTCTTCAAAACCTTCATAAATAACTTGGATGTGCAAAGGTACATTAAATGGGTTTGCTGGTGACACTAAATTGTGAGGCCCTGTTGATTCCCTCAGAGGCAGGCAGAGAGGCCCTGCAGAGAGACCTTGATGAATTAGAGGGCTAGACATTCAGCAGTTGTATGAAGTTTAAGACAGGCGCCAGATTCTGCCCCTGGGATGAAGCAAGCCTGCATGCACAGACTGGGGAAGGAGATGCTGAGGAGCAATGCCACAGAAAGGGACCTGGGGGTCCTGGTAAAGGGAAAGTTGAATTTGAGTCAGCAGTGCCCTGGCAGCCAGGAGGGCCAACCCTGTCCTGGGGGGCATCAGGCGCAGCATTGGCAGCTGGGCAAGGGAGGGGATTGTCCTGCTCTGCTCTGCACTGGGGCAGCCTCACCTTGAATATTTTGTGTAGTTTTGGGAGCCACAATATAAGAAAAATATGAAGCGATTAAAAAGCATCCAGGGGAAAGCTACAAAGATGTTGAAGGGCCTCGAGGGGAAGCCCTGTGAGGAGTGACTGTAGTCATTTGCTCTGTTCAGCCTGGAGAAGACTGAGAGGAGACCTCATTGCAGTCTGCAACTTCCTTCTGAGGGGAAGACACTGATCTCTGCTGTGTGGTGATGAGTGACAGGACTTGAGGGAATGGCCTGAAGCTGTGTCAGGGGAGGTTTAGGTTAAATATTAGAGAAAGATTCTTTACCCAGAGGGTAGTTGAGCCCTGGAATAGGCTCCCCAGGGAAGTGGTCCCAGCACCAATCCCTGACAGAGTGCAAGAAGCTTTTGGACAGTGCTCTCAGGCACATGTTGTGACTCTTAGGGATGGTCCTGTGCTAGACCACAAGTTGGATTTTTAGGGGATCCTTTCGAATCAAGTTATTCTATTATTCTATTTTAAAATAATAAGTTAAAGATTCCTTTTTTGTTACACATAAATCTAATAATATTGCTAAAATCACATAGTAAAGTATGAGATCAGTAAAATTAGAAAATGGATATATTGGAAGTGTTAAATATCAAATGGAAGCCTTCCAATAATGTCATGAAGATAAATGTCAGTGGATTTGCTTTGTCACCTTTGGACCTTTAAAGGTTAGAGAACTGCCCCTGAGATGGTATTCATAAAATTTGCAACTTCAAGAAGCGAGAAACTTTTCTGAGCTTTAAAAGTCAGCTTCTGAAATCCTTAAGTAAACATGATTAAGCTTTCAGAAATGCTGACAAGCTGATTCCTTTCAACTGCAAATGGATATGTAGATTCATGACGTTAAAATGCAAGTAATTTTTTTTTTAAATACCATATTTGAATTTTTAACCTGCCTTTAAGAACCCAGGTTTACTAAAGCAGGAACTACAAGTTATACCTGACACTGGATCACAAGTGAGCTCTCCTGTTAGGGCAGTGCAGGAACTCCTACTTTGCTAGTGCCCAATCACAGAATCAGGCAGGCTGAAAAACACCTGGGATCATCCAGTGTAACCTATGAGCAAACAACACCATGTTAACTTGACCATGGCACTGAGTGCCATGTCCAGTCTTTCCTTAAATACCTGCAGGAATGGTGATTCCACCTCCTTCTTGCACAGTCCATTCCAATGTCTAATCACCCTTTCCATGACAGAAATTCTTCTAATGTTCAACCTAAACCTGCCCTGGCACAGTTTAAGACTAAGCCCTCTTCTACAGCTGGTTGTTTGGGGCAAGAGCCCAACCCCCACCTGTCCTCAGCCTCCTTTCAAGTAGTTGCAGAGGGCAATAAAGTCACCCCCAGCCTCCTTTTCTCCAGGCTAAACAACCCCAGCTCCCTCAGCTGCTCCTTGTAGGACACAAGCTCCAGACTCCAGCTCTAGACCCTTAACCAACTCCATTTCTCTTCTCTGGACACACTCCAGCTCCTCAATTCCATTCTTGTGAAAAGGGCCCAGAACTGGATGCAGGATTTGAAGTGTAGCCTCACCTGTGCGGCATACAGGGGACAGTCACTGCCCTGGTCCTGCTGGTCACACTATTTCTGTTGCAAGCCAGGATGCCGTTGGCCTTCTTGGCCACCTGAGCACACACTGACTGGCTCATGTTTAGACTGTCAACAAGCACCTCCAGGTCCTTTTTTCTTGGCAACTTTCCAGCCACTCTGCCCCCAGGCTGTAGTGCTGCCTGAGGTTGTTGTGACCCAAGTGCAGGACCTGGCATTTGGTCTTTTTCAACCTCATGCCACTGGTCTCAGCCCATCAATCCAGCCTGTCCAGGTCCCTTTGCAGGGCCTTCCTATCCTCCAGCAAATCAATGCACTGACCCAACTTCTGTCCACCAATTTGCCAATGGTACATTCAATCCCCTCACCCAGATCATCAAGAAAGATTGTCCATGCTTCCATAGACTAATCATCTAATTATCTACTTAAACAACCCTTCTTGATACAAATATTTTTGCCTCTGGTCTTTTTTCAAAGTGCAAATAAATTTGTGATTATGTGATAATTAGTGGACTGAAAACCCTTTTTTTCTTTTTTTTTTACAAAAATCTGAGTGGTAAAATGACCAGCTTCAGGTGGTATGATAGATGTTGGGGTCTTGTGGGCTTTTAGCTGAAGAAATTACTTTCAATGTCCTGAAAATCCATTTGATTTAGTTACTGGCTTTGAAATTACCTGATTGAACAGTGTTCTTTTTCCCCCCTCCTCCCAAAACCATAATAAGTGTCTTAAAAAATGGTTTTCCATAGATGGCTAATTTGTTTTGAAAATTGTTTTTCATGGAGGACTAATTTTTTTGTCAGTGAGTACCAAAGGTCTGTTCTTCATCTTTGTGCGGACTGTCGTATAAACTTCATGCATCCAAACAGTAATTGCAGTTACTTTACAGTACATGGCCCTATTTGAGACACCATATGCAACCATCCTTATTCTGTGGTAATATCTGGAGTTCTGTAGTGAAGCTGTGACCGTGTTTTTCCCAGCTTGATTCTCCCTTTACCAGGGAGGTTGTATGATCACAGGACAGAGTTCTTGAGAGGGGACAATGTCCCACACAGCCAGCCTTTGGTCACAATGCTAGAAGTTTAAGCTCATGGTGAATACACAAGTGTAGATTGAGTTCAGTTTATTTTGTCATTTTAGTACAGAGTGAACAGGGAAGACTACAAAAATACTCTTGTCTTGAAAGGAAGTTGTCTGTGTTAGGTACTCCTTTGAGTTTGCAGGGAAGAGACAGGTATTCCAGTGCAATTGTGGCTAAACTAAGAGGCCTGGTTATCCTGGCTTTTCTTGACACTGACATTTGAGTGTTCTACTGTGTATAAAGAGGTTTTATAGCATATTTATATATATATATATATATAAAATAGCACCTAACTTCTGTGCAGTACTTGAGCAAAGTCATTCATCTGGCTTACGCAGCAGTGTGACGTGAGCAGCAAAGTCAAAGAAGCCACATCTGAAAAAGCTCATATTTTGTAATAGAAAAATGAAAGGAAATAAAAAAAACCTACTGCCTATTTCTTTTGGATGCAAAGGGACATGTATATAAGATTTACTGCTTTGTATATAGAATACATACTATCGAAACTGTGTGGAAACAGGAATTATGTAAGATTCTAAAATAGTCTATCTATCCAGCCTAGTATTTTCTCTAGAATTTTGAAATAACATATAAAGAAGGAAGAGTATAAAAAAAATGGAAAATTTTTCATAATGTATTCCTACAATATTCTGTCTATTCCCAGAAGTTTGTTACTTCGGGAATTCCCAAATCACAGCTGCTATCTTTGGGCTTAATTTTGTTTTGGAGATTTCTGTATTACTTGATTGTGTAATTGCTTTTGAATTAATTAAAAGAAACTTGACATCCTTACATAATCAGTAGTGAGATCCAAAGTACACATGCCTGCTGTGGAGTGGGCTTTGATGGCAATCGCCAGATTATCCTTTTTTCCTGTAAAGGCATGGGCAATACACAAACTGAATTTCTTCTGAGGAAACTGATGTGAAACTTGTGCTTCACATGCATCTCTATTTTAAATGAATAGTCTCTTTGGGACACATTGCATGAGTAATCTGTTCCTCAAGAGACTCTGCAAGCAGGATATCTGCAATTTGGGAATTCAGATTTATTACTTAATGCATGCAATAGATAGAACTAAAAAGATATGAAATACCACTCTCAAAAAGAAGCTTCATGTGTCCTGATGTTCTGCAGTGGGCATCAGCCATGTGGGGAAATAATGATTTATTATCTTCAGTGTTCCTGAATTTGCCATCTTCCAAGTCCTGTTTTTTTACTCTTGGGGTTTTAAACCTTTGGGGTTTAAACCTTAAAAACCTAACACCTAACAGTTCTAAACTGTTATGTTTTTCTTATGAACTGCTGTACTGCTGTATTTTACCTTCTCAAAAATAACACTGCTTTCTGTAGGTTTCTTACCTCATTAACTGTAGGTCACATAGTGTTTTACACTTTCCTGTCCTTCTTCATGAATAAGCTGCAGCAGTGGCTGCACAGCTGGGCTGTGCTGAGCTCAGTCTGGCACCACAGATAGCTGAGGGTATGCGGCCAGGGTTCAGTTGTGCCACCACACTCGAGCTGGGCAGAAGTGGAACGCCTGAAGCGCAGGTGGCGTGAGGTGTGGGGTGAGGTCCTTGGGATTGGTTCCTCCTCACTGCTCCTGGAGTCAGTGCAGTCAGTACCCTTCTACCTGCAGTGTTTTGGAGTGGAGGAGAATGAAAATCCCAGAACCTAAGCTGGGGATGTCAGCATCTCTAAGATGGCATCATGACATTTTCTGGTGAGGTTTCTGTTTCTTTCCTAGTGACACTTGAACAGCTTTGAGGTTTTTTCACTGTTAATGAGCAATAAGTTTATTACCTTGTTGGCTCCCTCAAAGAACTTTAGCAGAAGTGGGAGGGCTGATCTTTAATCTTCCCTGGTATATCACACTTAACAAATACTAGAATTTATATGCAGTTTTGAGTTACCATTCCATTGAAGATTTAATTTTTGAAAGAATAATTTCTGCTTTCTCTCATACATAAATACCTTAATTTCTTTGCTTTTTTTTCTCCACAAAAACCAATGCCATACTGTGTTTAATTCCTAATAATTAATTTATTCTTACTAAACATGCAGCCTTAATGATTGCAGAAGAATATAGCTTATATGAGGAATATAAAAATGCTGTGGTTTCTTAGTCTGTGCACAAAGAATTATTACAGAGGAATACCTTGTAGTAAGGAAATTTCAGTTGTGTCTTTGCTACTAAACATATATGGTGTAAAATAATATATCTTACTGCATTTTTATTATTACAGTGGTAAATTTCTTAGGCAAAATACATATATATGAAATATGGTCTATCAAGCTAATTAGGATGCTTAACCATTCCATGAGTCTCAAGTTATTTATTCTGAGCCCACAAGCAATGCTGTAGATTTTGAGACGCTTCTACAAAGCAACAGTATTTTGTGCCCTAAGTTTATGAAAGACTGTTTAAAAAAAAAAAATATGTTTTAAATTATTAATTGTAGCATTTTGTAATTAAAAGCATAAAACTTAAGTGGAAAGCAATAAAAACTAATTATTATCATTTATTTTACTTCCCCTACTTCCTTCTGGGGACATCAGAGCAGCTGTAATTACTGTATGCAAGCATTTATGCTTACCAGGGAAGAGCTAAATATGTGTAATTGATAGCAACAGCTCAGTTTCTCAAGTGAGGAGAATGAGTGTTTGTGCTTACATCCAGTAATTGCAGCCAGTTTTCTCTTTGCAGTTTGCAGCAAGTGACCTTGCCATGGTTGCAAGGGAAGATAGCTGTTTTCTTCATGAGCTGGAAGGGGTAGAAAGCAGATAAATCAAAAAAACCCTGAAGCTTACAGAAGTTGAAATGACTGTTTTCTAAATGAGAAAGCAGAAGCCAATGCCTCACTGTAGTCTGAATAATATCTCTCTATCTGTGCATGCTGAATTTCACTTAAATTGTAGCTTGTTGTCCATCTGAAAGATGGACACGTAAAAGAATGTGAACTAGATGTAGGCAGAGGATGCCTGCATGTAATAGGGCACATTCTCTCCAGTTCCTCGGAATAGCAAGGCACTAGTACGTGTTGTCCTTAAAATGTTTTTTCCAGGTTGCAGATCAGCAAGAATGCTCATACTGGTTTAGCTCCACTGACTTGAGAAAGAAAATTGTTTGTTCTTGTCAAAATGGTTGTTCAGTGTTAGCCTGAACCCATAGGTGCCTATGATAAGGGCATTTGGTAGACTGTATCAAATGCTTGGGTGGCTGTGCAGGTGCAGGGGTTTGGGTGGTTCTTGTCAGAGCAGCCCTTCTGTTTGCAGGTTGTGCAGATAGTCACTAAGTCTTGTGTTTGCTGCCCCAGCATGTGCTGGTTCCAGTGGCAGCATACATTTGTTTGAGGAGACACTGCTCCTATTCAGGAGCTTAGCAAAGCTGAAGGGTTGCTTGAGTCGTAGAAGCAGATGAAAAATACATGAAGTAGGATCATTTTTTTCATGTGGATTACTGTTCTTAAATGATCATTCTGTATGGTTTCTGCCGGAAGGCTGTATGTGACATCTGTGGGTATATGACAGTGTGAGGCTTCTTCCTCCATCAAATCAAGTTCACTCAGGGTGTTCGCAGAGCTCATTTAAAGCTGCCCATTAGAGTTACCATACGTAACACCCCCTTTCTGCTCAACATGGTGTAACTGCATGACATAGTTAAGTTGAACTCAAAGTTATTGTTCGCAGGTTGTAGTAAGCTTGGAAGGCTGCTGCTACTGCTAAGAGCCAGAGAAGAGTCAGAAAGTCTGAAGGCTTTTTAGTTTTTTCATCCCATATGAGATACCATTGGTTGTGAAACTACAATTACGTTTATTTAGAACTCATCATAGCTACAACTGGACCAGTAGTGCTGCTGAGAATTGGACTGATATATTTGGGGACTTGTGCTAAAATGTGGGGGAGGTTGAGTGGTGATGGCTGGTTTAGACCCTGGTTTTTTGTATATGCTGTTACTTTTCCTAATGTTCATCACTTGCTAATGTCAGAACATTATTTCATCTGCTATTTTACCATTTTACCTTCAGTAACTTGGTATCATGATCTCCTGGAATTCTTCACAGATAGCTTAGATCTTACTGCCTTGAAGAGTGTTTTATCTTCAGCACTCTTTATCATCTCAGTGTTGTGCTGCACAGCAAAATATCTCCTTCTTTTGTCGCGCTTACGGATGTGCTGCACAGCAAAATAGCACTTTCTGACACCCTTGTTCCATTGTCAAAACCCCACCCCGTTATGTCTACACTTTTTCCCCATCTTTTCTGCTTATTAATCTATGAAAAGAGATTCTTAAAGGAAACAGTATTTTCCAGGGAAGTGCCCTGTTAGCTGTGGGTAGAGGCTGCATGTAGGTCCCCAGTATCCTTTGCTTTGTGAGTTTCTGGGTTTGCTTCCTTCACAGAGCTTCAGCAGAGGAGGATGCTTTAATACAACACCTATATAATTAGGCTGCTTTTTCCCATCTTTCTAGATTTGCTAGTGGACTTTAGTAAATAATCAGAAGAGCAAAAATACAACTTTCATTATAGCTATATCATTTTAGGTGAAAGGAAGCTTATATCATGGCTGAATTCCAAAGAAAGATAACAGTAGATGCATAAAGTTTGGTGGTTTCCAGCTTTAGCTGTTGGGATCCCTCTACTGCAAAAATCTGCTGTTTAGATTTGTGATAAGTGTGTAACACATTTTACCTGGCAAGTAAAATACATGGTGTGGTAGAACATGAAGGTGCTAGCACACAATAAGGAAATTTTCAATTCTATGTTGAGTAGACAGAAGAGTAAGTGCAATAGATTATATTCCAGAAGGCCTGCTATACCTACGTTCAAGGAAAACAAAGCATGATGTTAGGATTAGGATAATTGCAGCACTATGGTTGCTAGCTATAAAATTATATTTTCCTAGTTCACTTCTTCAAGTATTATTGAGGCTTACCAAGTAATTTCAGCTTCTGGAGTAAATTGGAGAAATTGTAAAAGTGTAAAGCAACTGAAAGAAATGTGTTAACATGACAGTGTTTTGAACTCCCTGAACTGCCAGTTCCAAGCTGTGCAGCCTGATAAATGCATGTTCAGCAACTTGTTGTGGAAGCATCAGTGACATCCGGTGGTGGCATCCCATTAGACAGCTCCAATCTGCTGACTTGCACCCGAAGTTACCCAAAGATCTTTAATACTCAGCCATTTGAAGGTGGCAGTTTGAGATTGCTTTACATCCTGACCCTATTAATCTGATCTTTGTTTTATGCTTTTCATTTTGATAGAACAGGATTTCTTTTACTGCTGCATTGACAGTGAGATTCAATGACTGTCTCCAGCTGGTGTTGCTTTTTTTGTTGCTCTGCATGATATCCTAATTGTCATAGAACTGTGGAATCTGCTTGAGATTATGAACTGTATACTTTAGCAAAAGAGTCTAGAATCATTAACATTGCATAGCTGACTTCCTGCAGTGCCTATTAGGGATGAATTCATGTTTATTTGTAGTGTCAGCAATAGAATCTGAAACCATATATCCTTCTACTTTATGTAGGAGGAATTGTGAATCTCAGCTGGCTACAAAATGTTATTCCTATATTAAATTTCTCTTCAGGTTTTTAACAGGTTGTGCTCAATTTGGTCTCTTGATTACTCAGCATTAGCATGAGACAAATGCAGTTATGATGTTAATTGTCACACTTACTAGATGAAAATTTCATGGCAGTAACAAGTGTCTGGCATTCAGCTGCCCTCTAGATGTATTATATCAATTAGAAGGAGTGACTAGTTTTTAAATGTATACATTTTCAAAAATAATTTCAGCAGTTTGTGAGGTTGCTCTTTCCTGCTGGAGATGTGAATGAGAGCAGTTAAAGGCTGTATTCTTTTCTCAGTAACTTAGTGTTGGGTCTTCGTACTATCAGCAACTGGGATTATTGGATTGTAGTAGAGTTTTGCATATAAAAAAACCTGAAAGCCTGTCCAACAGAAATTATGTTGCTTTATTTGTATTTTCCCCCAAGTCACAGTCTTACATGAAGAGGCCAGTTCTGCAAAGTGAGAAATCATGTATTTCCATTTTTCAGCTTCATTGTTTTGTTGAATGCTGTATTCTTGGACTGTGTGGAGACACATGTTGTGTATCAGAGAAGATAAAACTGGAAACCAGACCCTGTCACTAGATCAGAAATGGTTTCAAAACCATGCTTTTTATAAGCACTTTGTCTTACTCTTTGCAGATTTGCTCCTAAAAGGAATAGAAGATACAGATCCTGTCATTTTTTAATATGTCAAAATGTTAGGAGCCAGGGACCATGCTTGTCTCACTTAACTTTATCCATCCAAGTGAGTTGCACGAGCTAGTGTATAGTCTGCTTTGGCACTCTTAGGAGGGGGAAAGTGAAGGAAGACAATCAAGCAAGCACCCACTGTGACGCTTAGATCTTTGGTAGGCTGAGCTGATTTTGCAGTCAGGGGATCTCTATCCTCCAACTATAGACAGTGTCTTGAATGACTCTGCTCTTAAGTTTGTAATAACAGGGCTTCAGGATGTGCTTCAGAGTATTAGCCTTTGCTTCTGGATTACACAACTGTAAAAGATACGCATTTGAAAAATCACCCATTAAAATCCAATTTCCCAAACATTAACTTGATTAGTTTATTGGTTTTTTTTAAAAAGAAGCATGTTTAAAATCATTAGCTGTTTTTAATTAAATTTCCAAACCATGAATGCTTTTCTTTAATAGATATTTTAACATAGTGCTGCTTTTCTTTACTGAGTCCATATGGCATGCAAATAGCTACTATAAACTATAGGATATTACAGCTTCTGTAGTAAATCTTGGGGCATGTGCTGTTGTTTATAACACAATTATAGTGATAACCAGTGTCCTGTACATTTTCTAATGAAGCAAAACAGGCGTTCCCTTTTTATTCCTGTTAATTCCCTGACTAAGAAAACTTTAGGTCTAAACTCCACAAATTAGGACTTGTAGTAATGTAGGTAAGTTTCTAAATTATTTATCAAGCTGTTAGTGTTACTATCTCTGTCAGTGCTGTTAGAATAAATCTTCTTAGCACTAAAATTTATTGGAAAGAGCTGTTGACAAAAAGAAGCAAAATATAACCTAAATGTCATTACTGGTAAAAGTGTCACTTTTAACAGTAGTTAAACACTCAAGTCCACTCATATTCCCAATTCCAACATGGCAGAAAAGGACATTATAGCACCAATCCTAGGGAAAAATAGTCAGGGAGCAAGTTTTTAAAATGTGTTTGTCTTCAAATATACTAATTTATGTTTATTACCTAATTATGTTAGATATATGACTGTACTACCAACCAGAGTACTAAAGCGCCTTTGTTTAGATGTCATTTAGTTTGTATTTCTATCTCAATTTCATGAAATAGTATGTTTCATTATATATGAAAGATATATAACATAAAATATATTAAATTGGGGGAAAAAACGTAACAAAGCAAGTTTTGTTAGGAAATCTTAGCAAGTTTTCACCTACTTAAAACATTCCAGATCTGGACAGGTTGGTGTATCGCAAGCATTAGTACTGTAATACCTAACTGAGAGAGTACAACCATTCTCCACACCAAGGACAAAAAAATCTTCCACATATTCACTGAGGAATTTTCTGTCAGTCTTCTTTTCAGTCTCACATTTTTCTGGTCATTTCAATGAAGTTTCTGAACTTTAGCACGTTTCCTGGAGGCAGCCTCTCTGCAGTACAAAGGCAAGCTGGCTTAACTTTATTAGTAGTAAATGGATTTTGTCTCACTGGTGCCAGGATAATGCTGTTGTCTACAAACAGAAGAGTAGCAGAGGAAAGGTGCTGGGTTTCTCGGCACATGATGGAGATTAAGCTTTTATTCATTTTTTGTGAAAATTGATAGAATTTTTTTTCCTGAAAAAAAGAGATGTAATTTTTTTGTAATTTGCATATAAATTTTAATTCTAAGGAAGAATTAAAACAACAGGCTTACCAGCAAAAATAACCTCTTTAAAATTGTCTTACCCTTTAATCTCTTAGGTCTGTTGAATGTATTCCTTACCAGTATCATTTATTATAGCATTTACTATGTATTTTCATTAACTGATGAAAATCTCACGTTATGGCCAGGTGCATGTTAGAATTAAACCAATCAATTACTTTAGAGTGACAAAGGACTTAACTCTGATAGGTGCTGAACATCTGTAACTACTACTGAGACTCACTGGAATGGAATGTCAACTTATGAGCATGCCTGGAATTGCCATTTGGTGAAAATAAGGAGTTTAGCACCTCTCTGGTGGCTTAATCAGTATCAAGAAAAATTGGATTCTATATTGCATTATAAAAAATCAGGCTGTCTTCAGTGGTAGTGCACATCCTTCCAGAGCTTTAGGTTTGCAGTTTGTCCCTTTACCTTTAAGCTTCTTCAGTAAGAAGTAAAAGGGATTTAATAGAGAGCCTATGCCACTTAAATAATGTTCTGTGCTCTACAGTTTGTTCTTATAGTGTATGTTGCTTTTCTTTCACACAGACCTTTAAGGAAATTTCTGGTTTTTAATGGTGAATTATTGAAATACCTACTGCTAGTCTTCAATCCCATTTCTCTCAAACATTTTCAAATGTCTCTCCGTAAAACAGGTATTTGTCCAACAGTTGCACTCTACTGAAATTACTGTTTGTACCAAAATTATTACAGAAACACATGAAGGTACTATTGAATACTGCTGAGAAATTACAGCAATACAGTTACTGAAAATCAGAGTAATCACAGAAGTGGACTCCATGCTCCACTTTTGGAACTGTTCATCCTCCAGCTTAAATGAACAAAGCTCTATTCAAATCAATTTTTAGCCATGACTCAGTCTCCAAATTCAGTCTAAATGATTATGTGTAAGGATCACTGTAAGGTGCCAATTTTGTGTAACTGTGCCAATGATAGCAATAAACATCAAAATGTGAATAGCTGTAAGATAATAAAGCTGAGGCAGTGAAGGATTGGAGGTACTTTCAGCTAGTTACATAGTGAAATTTGATACCATTTACAGTAAAACCTTAGTCTATACGATGTAAATGGAAAAGAGTCCCATCCTAGGAATCTCCATTGCAATTATCTGATGTTGCTGGCTACAGCAGATGAGATGCTTTGCCAATTGTGTTGTCTTCTTCAGAAGACAGTAGAAGGGGATTATGGTGGAATTGCCATCAGTGTTTACTGTTTTTAACCCACTCAGGGCTTCTGTTTCTAGTACTATCTAGAACATTTCATAATTTTCCCCTTCATGCTTGCAGCATATTTAAAAGCAAAATCTTCTTGTGGAAAGCATTGCTAAGGTGGCCTGCAGGCCCACCAAACTGCATCAGATGAGCACAGGCAGACTTTTGCTATCACTAAACAACTCAGTGTGCTGGAAAGTGTGAACTTTGCTGGAAATGCTTGATTATCTTATCCTTAAGATCCAGCAAAAATACTATCACCATCATGTCTGATGTAATTCCACAGCAAAGAAGTGAACTGCAGAGGCATTGCAACTATTTCCACTATGGCAAGAAGCAGGTTATACTACAGCAGATGTTACAAGGCATTTTCTGTCCCCTCTTGGAGATGGGCAGCCTCCTGGATTTTCTTCCTATAGAAAATGTCCTTTGATGACATGACCCTTCATTGGCTCTGCTGCAGTCAGTTCCTGGCAGAACAGTGAGAACTGTCTCCTGGAAGTTAAGTATTTGAGGAGGGCACAGTCAGGCCTTGGCAGCTGTGACAGGGTAAGTCTGGTTACTTCAGCCTGAGCTTGTAGGCTATGAAATATTTCTTCTCTCTGATTGCCAGAGATCAGAACAAAACGCATTGTAGGATCTAGCTTTCATCACTAATACCTCCTTATTTAGTTTGGGTTTGTTTTGGCATTTGTAATGCAGATGATCCTTCTGAACTGAATATTCATTTATTGCTGCAAAAACTATAGTTTAGTTTTGAGAAACAATTTGTGGGTTTGTGTGAGTCTTTCCTTTCAATGACAAGAGATATGTTTGTTCTAAGGCAATTTTTCTTTGGGGACTTACGTGACCATGTACACATTGTGAAGTAGATAAGAGTTCAGATTTAATCCCATGATGGAATTTTATTTTAAATTGTGGACATGGACCTTTGTATTGTGCTTTTTTAAAAGAAGCTCCTTTTCTGTGACATTTAAAAAGGAAGCATGCATGGGGAATCCTTCATTACAGGCTGAATGACAAGGACAAGTTAGAGGCTCAGGAGGGAACTAAAAGGCCGTGTACCAGTTATCTATACAAAAATAGAATTTCTTTTTTACTGCCTTACCACTAAATAAAAGTTTGTGTTAAGGTGGTTACTTTCCTTGGAAAGCATGTCTTCAGGCCTGATTTGGTGTCAAAGGAGGAACATAAGGAGACATTTGGTGTCAAAGGAGAGTGGTGGTGGTGATACATAGGATGATAATTCAAAGATATATCACTGAGATACAGAACTGTGGCTGCTGAGTTTTTAGGTATTCCTGGAAAGATAGGAACTGTAGCAGGATTTTTAATGTGATACAACACTTCAAAGAAAAATACAGTATGTGTGAAGATTTTTGTTCTAAGCCATATAGAAGACTTCAGCTTTTGAAACAAGAAGCAGCAGGATCATTGAATGAATCTGCACCTGAATGAATGTCTCTGTGGTCTTGGATACATTTTTTTTTCTTGAACTAAGTACTGCAACTGTTTATGAGCAGTTTAAAATTATTTATTAAGTACAAGTATTATTCTAATTCCTCAGTGTATGGAAACCGTAAGATTAGTTGGTAGATCAGTGTGTGCAGAATAATGGCAATTAAGTGTTGGCAGAACATCAGCTAAAAGAGGATAGACTTTTCTCGTGACTATTGTTTTCCCTTTTTTTAAACTTGTAAAAAAAGAATAATTCTGTGTGTTACAATGAGTAAAGGCAGAATGATTTTAACACTTTCGTGGTCAAATAAAATTATGGAATTTTTACAAGCAAGATTGGCATTAAGCAAGCAAAACACAAATAATTTTTATTTATCTTTTACTGTACATATGTGTTTTCCTTTTTTTATTTTATATGTACTTTTACAGTCAGTTCAACAGCAGGGGTGTCATGAAATGTCTTACCTACTAGCAGTAGACATCATCAGTTAATGGATATCTGCAAAATTAACTTTTGAATAAGTGCCTTTGTGATAAAAATTATCTTCACTTATTAAAGATTGGTAGTTCAAAGCAGGCTAGTAAAAATGAAAGTGTTGCACAAAACTAGAAAATAAACTGTCCAGATTGGCTTTGTTTTGCTGTAACATTCTGAAACTGGGACAAACAAACTTGGCATTGGAGCATTTGGAAGTAAGCAGTCTCCAGCTGCTTTCATGACATAGGAAACTTGCCACACGATTACAAAAGCATGCATAATGCTTCAGTGATCATCCTGGAGTTCTTCTCTGGCTCTACAAATAGAATTTGAAGTTTGGCTGGTAATGAACATTAATAATCCTTTGGATGCTTACAGAGAGTATGGGAAAGTTATAAACTCTTAATTTAATTTTATTTCCTGCAGACATGCAGAGTATGGAAGTGTCTCATGGATATGAAAGCCAGCCAGTTGTCTTCATCTTAACCTAAATTTAATGAGCTATTTAAGCTGTTGGATACAAAAAGTTCAAAATGTTTTTCTGTGACCTCATAATGTCTGATGCAAACTGTTTCATTCTATAAAAATTACCTATTCTATGTCTCTTTCCCATTGTGTACAAGCTCAGCTCTTTGTGTGCTTTCAGAAGCAGATGATGTGATTTCTCAGGGCCCGGAAGAGCAGGCTGCTCGGCAGGGGATGGCACTGCATGAGCCAAGGCAGGGCAGTGTCCTCAATGACACCATTGCCGTTTGTGCTGGCCACACACATCACCTTGTTACAGTCCCCATTTACATATTCAGCCTGCTGCAGCAGCCTTCCCCACTCGCCTTTCATACACACAGACACATGCAAATTGCAGATCCTTCCATTTCTTATGACTGAAACCATGCTCAGGTACATGTACCTATATGTAGACATATACCTCACTATCTATAACTGAATAAGAAGAGCCGAGGAGGTCCAGTGATGGAAATCAGGAATCAGGCAAGAGTCTGGTTTGCCAGTCTAAATTGCCAGTCTGGACTGAAGTCAGCAAGGCAAGGTCAGGTCTGGGCACAGCTGTCTGCAGCATTTCTCTGGCAAGAGCCCAAGTGCAGCAAAGCCCCCAGCCCAAGGGGCAGCACATGCATGAGTGGAGGCCTCAGGGAGGCTTCTCACAGCCCATTCTGGGGTAGGGACCTATGGAGTGTGTTCAAATAAGTGTGCAAAATACAGAGATACAGTTCAAGAGCAGCAGAAGTTACTTCTATCAAGGGCATTCCTAGAATCTGTGGTAAGCATTTTTTTTCAGCATGGCGTGGAACCAGACCAGCTCTGTCTGTTGGAACAATTCGCCCTATTCTTCTTAATGGCAAACTTGGCACAGTGAGATGTGTTGAGTCTTCAAGCCCCCAGTCAACATTTTATAAATGTAAGCATTATCAGTCAAATGAGTTTTGAGATTAAGAGATCATATAATTATAGTTTATTTTATATTAAGACAATCTTTTTTATCATTGATACACATTGATACAACAGAATATTGTATCATATCTGAAGATGTGAATTTGAACAATTTTGCAGTTTGTATGAAATACTCTGTGGATTCCACTTATAAAAACAATACATATTTGTCTTTTTTCCAGGTAACTTGCAGCCATTTGCTAAGAAAAAAATGCTTTTAAGACCATTTTCAGTTTATTATTTTTTATTTAGAAACTTTGTTACTGCTTAGTATACTTGTTTACTACCTAGATACTTAGTACTTGTTCAGTACTAGCTCTTCTTTTTCAATTCTAATAATAATTCCTGCACAGCAGTTCTTGAGGCAGACAGAAGCACACCTAGGGACATTGTTATTTCCCCCATTTTGTGACAATGAGTGAGTGCCAGCCCTGTGTTTCTGTGCTAAAGAATACTGATACAACCTTGTCTTTTTACCTGAAATTAAGTTTTAGGTGAAGATTCTGAAAAGTGTTTTCATATCTGATAGAGAGCAATTTTTTTTTCTAATAAAATATTTTTAAAAAAGCCGTTAGGTTTCTTTGTGGTGGAAAGCAGGATACCAGACATGCCAGGAGCTGCAAACATTTAAAGTTCCCTGAGAACCTTCTTCTGTGTGATCTGGGTAATAAAAGCCACTCTTTCCTGATAGAAGCTGCCTGTGTATGAATGCACAAATCTGCTGTTATTTACTGCTGGCTGCAAAGGCAGGAAGCTCGGTGGGATGCCAGGGGGTGAAGATCAGGACCCTGAGCAGCTGATGAGTACGTTGTCTGAGCTTCCTATCATCTGACCCTTGTGCAGGCAGGCCTCCAGTGGCACCACTCATTTCCTTTCCCAAAGGACTCATATTTTATACCCATTCAAACATGAAGATAAGACCTGGAAGCAAATTGGTGATTATCAGTTATTCACTATTCATATGATTATTCATTCTTACATATAAAGTAAATCAAATCAAACACTTTACACTATGAATTACGAAACCAGAAGCGCCATATGTACTGGCATGCTTTCTGCAAACTCTGAAGGAAAGAAACATGTAGGTATCATGTTAGGACTGCCACTCATTAAACAGTCTCTAAATTGGTTTGCTCTAACATGTGGTAAAATTGCATCTGTGAGAAAGATCTTTGTCATCTATGCTGAGTGTCATTGTTTACCCAGCTGAGGTACTGGGGGACAATTTAGGAGCAAGCTGTAGAGTAGGAGGTGTCACATGCTGAGGCTCACCATCAGGACCATGCAGCACCCAGCTTCATACTACAGTTGTATCCTTCTACTAAACCCACTTTTATGGGATAACAGGAAACAACTCTCTAGTTTGGCACAATCTAGAATCTTACGAAACCTTTGCAGGAAATGAACTGTATCTAATCCAGTTTGATATAGTAGGCAGCATATTATTAAGCCAAATCACCATGTTTATCCCTTTTTTCTTTGCACCCTTGTCCCTGAGGCCAGTACCCTTTCCTCCCCTGGGCAAGCTGTGGAGTGTATTACAATTGGAGGGATGAGAAAGCCTTCCCTCTGTCTCCTCCCCTTCTTCCACCCACATTGTCTCTCAAGTTCATACCAGTACTTACTGCTGAATAAGATGCAGCACTCTATTAAAAACCAAAACACTGAAATAATGAACTGTATAAACTTGCCAGGGGCAAAGTGGGTTTTGTTAAGATACCAGAAAAGATCCACAGGGGTCTGGCCTTGGATTTACTCCTGTCAAATGAAAAAGAAAGCAAGGAAAACAGCACAACTACTAGGAGGCTATCCTAATTTTATTTTGAGACTGCTCGTATTTTCAGCATTGAATCCACTTTTCCTTTTTGCCCAGTTCTGTTGGGTTTTTTCTGTCATTTTTCTTGTCATCTTCTGTCATATTTCTTCTTCTTTGCTTTTCTTTTTGAGTGATTCTGGTCAGTTGAAATGATAATTGGCTTCCTGACAGGCCAACTCAAGGATTTGCAATTTATTTTTGCCTGTCACCTGTTGACAGGAGATTCCTTCTCTGCCAAGAGAGGAGTCCATTAGTGACACAGAAGCAGCAGCTGCATCACAGCAGGGCTGCACAATACTTATATACATCACTTACTCTTTATCTGCTACAAGACATTTGGACAGATTGTTGCCTGTAATTATCTTCCTAGGAAAAAAAGAGTCCATACAGTGCTTAAAATCATCTGCTTTCTATTTTAACTCTTGAAATGACATTTCTTGTCCTGCAAAACCTTCTAGAGAAATGACTTAAATAAAACCAGAAAATTTTACAGTTTAAACATACTTCTAGTGCTTCACTGTTTCTATTTGTATGTTGTATAACCTTATCCAGAAGGTGTAGTAGCACAGTGGTGAATCAGGTGACTTCTCAGCACACTTTCAAAATCTGTGATTCCCTTGGAGTGGCTTGCCAAAACCATAACAGTCTTATTTATACAGAGAAAGCAGCAGCCAATGCATTCATCATTTCTTTCCTGATTCCCCACATTATATTGAAGCTAGAAATATTGCAAATATAAATGGTTGTGTTGTATTTCAGTTTTCATTAAAAGAAGGGAAAACTAATAAAAACTGTTAGATTCATAAGTGGATTACAGCCAAGAAATCTGAAGAATGCTGTGGTCACTTTTTAAGCCTCCTTTATTCTGTTCCTTTATGCACCATCACACTGAGCTTTGGCAGGATGCTCCCTATGGAGACAGGTTATATTCAATCTGCAGCCTTCTTTATCTTTGCCAAGGGTGGGTAGTGATGGGGTTTCAAACATCCTTTCCAGTGGTGGAATTTCATACACCCTTTTTCTTTGTTTTTACTCCTTTCTGAAAAAATAGCTTTCTGTCTGAGTAACGTGGTAACATTAGCAGTGCACGCAGTGCAGTGTGTTGAACTAATTGCCAATTAAATAATAGGGAAGGTCAGGATCTAGCAGAGAATCATTGTGCACAGTTCGTTAACTGCATTTCACAGAACCGAAAGCATGCCATGTGATTTTTAAAACAGGTTTAAGGAATGAACAGTTTCTTCCTTAATACCAAATAGCTGCAATGCAGAATAGAATGGAAAGATAGGCAGAAAAGCAGTTCCCAGTGTTTTCAGTTCCTCCCCCTCCCTGAGGTAGATATCTGTGCAATTCAGACATTTCTGTGGATTAGTTTATCATCTCCATGAGGTGAATGGCTTTAAAAAGACATGGGGAGTCTTGGAGATAATCTGTATCTTAGTGCTATGTCTAAATATTCTTCTCTGACATTCAACTACAGTAAAATAGGAAATATTTAGTAATATTGAGGAAAGCACTGCAGATGCCATTCAGGCAGATTTTAAAATATTAAATAAATATTAGTGGCTTCATAGAAGACTCATGAGAATAATGTCAGTATTTGAAGGCATACCTTATTTTAAGGGAATACCATAGAGAACTCACAAGTACTCAACTAATACCTACAAGCAATGGTAAAGTACTATAGGAGGAAGCTTTTGGTTAGTAAATAAAGGTACAAAAGGGCTGGTTCTTGATGCCACCGGTTCCTGGCACTATACAGAGGCAGACAAGAAATGGAATGGATGTACATGTGTTTATCTGAATGTGCTTGAAATTAGGCAAAAATGGCCAAAACCCGTTTATATTGAATGTGATCATGCAGCACTTACAGGATGACCAGGGTATCAGACCCAGCCAGTGTGGGTTTAGGAGGGGTCGGTCATGTTTGACCTACCCGATCTCCTTTGATGACCATGTGACTGCCTGGTGGATGCAGGAAAGGCTGTGGATGTTGTGTACCGGGACTTCAGCAAGACCTTTGACACTGTCTCCCACAGCACACTCCTGGAAAAGCTGCAGCCCATGGCTTGGACAGGAGCGCTCTGTGCTGGGTTAGGAACTGGCTGGATGGCTGGGCCCAGACAGGGGTGGTGAACGGTGCTGCATCCAGCTGGGGCCAGTCACCAGGGGTGTCCCTCAGGGGTCTGTGCTGGGGCCAGTTCTGTTCAATATCTTTACTGATGACATGGATGAGGGGATTGGGTCTTTCGTGAGTAAATTTGCAGATGACACTAAGCTGGGATTGTGTATTGATCTGTTGGAAAGTAGGAGGGCTCTGCAGAGAGACCTGCAATGGCTGGATGGATGGGCAGAGTCCAGTAAGATGCAGTTTAATAAGTGCAAGTGCCGAGTCCTGCATTTTGGCCACAGTAACCCTCTGCAATGCTCTGGGCTTGGGATGGTGTGGCTGGACAGTGCCCCGGCAGAAAGGGACCTGGGGGTACTGGTGACAGCCGACTGAACATGAGCCAGCAGTGTGGCCCGGGGGCCAAGAAGGCCAGTGGCATCCTGGCCTGGATCAGGAATAGCGTGGCCAGCAGGAGCAGGGAGGTCATTCTCCCCTGTACTCAGGACTGGTGAGGCCACACCTTGAGTGCTGTGTCCAGTTCTGGCCCCTCAGTTTGGGAAGGACGTTGAGATGCTTGAGTGTATCCAGAGAAGGCAACGAGGCTGATGAGGGGCTGGGAACACAAATCCTGTGAGGAATGGCTGAGGGAGCTGGGGGTGTTCAGCCTGGAGAAAGGTAGACTCAGGGGTCTCCTTATCACAGAGCGACCTTATCACTCTATATAACTTCCTGAAAGGTCATTGTAGTCAGCTGGGAGTTGGTCTCTTTCTCCAGGCAGCACCTGACAGAACCAGAAGACACAGTCTTAAGCTGTGCCAAGGGAAATATAGGTTGGATATTTGGAAAAAGTTTTTTACGGATAGAGTGATAAAGTTGTGGAACGGCCTGCCCTGGGCGGTGGTGGAGACACCATCCCTGGATGTGTTTAAAAAAAGACTGGATGTGGCACTCAGTGCCATGGTTTAGTTAAGGTGTTAGGCATGGGTTGGATTCAATGATCTTGAAGGTCTCTTCCAACCTAGTGATTCTATGAAAAACAAAAAATGAGACATAAGAAGTGAATTATGTTTGAGGAAAGAGTGGGAATGTAGATGTTAGAGTGAGCAGCATCCCATCTCGAGTAATGTGATTTGAAGTGTCAGTGTTAAATTGATTGGTGGAAATGAGTAAAATGCTTAGGAAAAAAAAAGGGGAAAGAGAGGGCACCTAAAAATATTTGAAAAATTTTTGAAAATTATATTTTTTATAATAGATATAGAAGTCAGTCTTGAAATCTTTGCCTGTAGCATTTGAAGTATCAAGTTTAAAGTTTCTCAATACTCTTTGACATAAGATCTGTTGCATAAGTTGAAAATGTACTATGAAGATTCTTTTAAGTGAGAAGCAGTGAGATCTATACATGGAGGTCTGTTTCTTTATCTTGCTGCTGATGAAATGATGAGTGTGCTGGTTATAAAGCTTTTTTTCTTGCAGGTATTTTTTTTCTATGTAAATGGAACATCTTTCACCATAATTCATAACCCAATATCATCTCCAGACCTTTTGTAATTGAAGTAGCTATTAGCAAGAAGCTTTTCTTTTACAATCATTCCTTTCTATATTTTTGATCTCTTGATTACAGCTTTCTTTGTAGCTTCCACAGCTGTTTGTAATATTCAGGAAAGAAGTAGGTTGGAGTATTTGTAATCATTAGGAGCAATAAAAGTTGCTGTTCACTAAAAAATAATCGACTTTGAACTTCACTGGAGCATGGCACTTTATTTTCTGGAATCGTAGTGTCATTTGCAGAAAACACTAAAAGGAGGTGCTATAAAATGGTATTGGGAACAGGGAACAAGGCGTGTCAGTCTGAAAGGATCCCACTCTGGGGAAACACCATGCCAGAACGTCATCATCTGCCTTCTGTCTGCAGCTGCAGGTCTTAAAGGCAGTGAGAGCTCTGAGGCAGGTCAGCTGCCTCAGTGCTGGTACTTTCTGCCTTGCAAAAAAGTGTTCAGTAGTTACTGAAGACTTCAAGAGCTGGGAATGTCACTGTATACCTTGCTAAAATTTCACCATACATTCCATCTAAATAATTCCAGAATCAAATTCCAGATTTTTGGTTTTATTATGTCTTTCTCTTGAAGATAGCAGTACCTTTTTGTCTTCTGTATTTTCAAAACCATACTTATGTCCTGTAACCAGGATATTCCCTGGTCATCTCCTTGATACGCCAAACAGGTTAAACAAGCAAAGTTCTTGTCATAAGGCATTTTCTCCGCTCCTTTTGTATATATGTGTTTATTTTACATCTCTCTGTGCTCTTTTTTGTCTCTTTAAATAAATATCACTCAGCATCACAATTATTGATGGTGTTCACATATGAGTCATGCTAGTTCCAAGCAAATTTGCTTATTTCTAACAAGCAAATTCACATGATAATTGTGGTTGTTAGTCATTTAATCCCTAAGGGTCACACAGTTCTTTCAGCCACAGCATTGTCCTGGAAACCTCAGTAAAATTGCTTGTCCACTGAATCCCTTAGAGGTTTTTCAGAGTTCTGCTGTCCATAGAGCACCCATTCTGGTTTACAACCTCCATAATTTATTCCTTTTTGTTGTGAATGCCTTGGTTTTCTAAGCATGGAAGAACACTGTGGCTGCTTTGTACTTACTGTTAATTATGATTTTTTTAAAAAATAGGCTTTTTTTAATTTGCAGTTATACCAGGAGTGAATTTACAGTTAATTCGAAATGACAAGTACTACCAAGCTGAACAGGTCAAAAACCTTCTCTTGTAATTTCTTTTTCCATATCCTTCCTTTGGCAGTATTACATGGGAAAGGTCCAAGACTTCAGGGTTCTGCTTGTATCTTGCAGTTGTGTGCCTTCCTGGCAGCATGAACAACAATACAGTTCTGAAAGGGAAGACATCAGAAAGGAAATTTCCTGTGTCAAAGTGATCCTGAAACATAGCCTTAAAGAGATATACTTTAAAAGTCTCTTGAATTCAAGGCAACTTTTACAATGCCTGCTGTAAAAGCCATTCACAAGGGCTGTCAGACTTCTTCCACCTGAGTGTTATTGTAACATCTAACCTGTGTCTGTTGGGAATTAGGAAAAAAAGAAATGAAAAATTAACTGTACAAAATCAATAACAAAAAGTTGGTGATTGAAACACAAAAAGTAACTGTTTAGAACCATCTTCAGGGTACATATTCAGTTTTGAATACAAATTTATTCAAAATTTCTTCAAAATATTTACAGATTTTAATCAAATTCATTAAATTGTATCAGAGTGCAGATGATCACTTTCAGATAACCCTCCTGAGAATTTATTTTAATTTATGATTTTGCATTTTAGTTTAGCTAAATGGTTTCAATAAAATTTATGAGACACTGGATGATTCACTTTTGTTGGTTTTCCCAGCTTTTACAGAGACAGAGAAGTGAGAGGCATTTTAAAAGTTTTTATTTCATTATCAGTCTTGATGAATACTGAGGCACAAGAAATGTAAAACTCAGTGCCATTCCATCAGAAGGCAAGCTATTTCCTGGTTACAATACCTTATAAATGTTTCTCAGCCTGTCAGCTTTTGCCACGCAGTGCTGCTGTTAACACCAATCACCTATATTTTTTTTCCCCACGTGGTCCTGCTGCAATGCATCTTTCACAGTTCTAATTCTCTAAAATATCTAGTCTTTTTGTAAGGCTGTATTTTGAAACTTGTTGAAACTTGGTTCTAGTTCAATCTCTCTCTCAACAATGTCATCTCTATTCCATGGCCTTCCTAAGTCAGCACACCTTATCTCAGTGCTTGCATACAGGTGTACAAGACTGTGTGAGCTTTCTGTCAGGTTTTGAGAATTCTTTACAAATCCATTTCTTGAATAATTTAAACATAATGGAGTCCAAGAGCTCTTGATACTGGTCACTTAGGACCATCAGCTGACCATTTCTCTCTGTACTTGATTTAAATGCTTTTGGTGTTCATTGTAGGTTCACACTCTTTGCAAGATAAATCCAAATTGCCAACCAAAACAATTTTTTTAAACAAATATTAATGATGTGTTAGCAGAAATAATCTTTAGATATGCCATGAAGCATAAAATAGTGGTATTAACAGGAGCACTTAATGAAAATATCTGACACATTTTATGTTATAGGCACTGCACTATAATATTTTGTGAATAGTAAACTTATCCACTACGGATTGTTTTCAAGCTGTATAGTGGAAAACAAACATCAAGACAGAGGAAGGTTGATGGTATGGGAAGGAATTAAATTCTCCTTACACTGTTTTTTTCTCCTCACATACAAGTTACTGAAGAATATAGCAAGGTGTCTTAGATAATCTCCTCAACCATAATCTCAGGTATCAAATATGAGAGCAGAGATGAAGAGAATTTTTCTTTTTGTCTGTATCAAAAAAATCTGGTTTTGACCATGTTATAATAGTCATAGACAAAGAGAAGTTTGCCCATGTATACCAGGAAAAATCCAGCTTTTATTCAATTGTCGTGTACAAGAAAGGGTTATATTAATGTACATTATTTCTCAGTTCTTTGGTACATGCTCTCTTAGGGCCTCCTGGAGTGAAGTTTGCTGCATGTCTTCCAAAGCTCATCTTTTCATGATAATCTGCTAACACTTCATTCCCGTAGAACCCTAACCTTGGTCCTGGGGGTCCTAAACCATCACGTTAATTCCTTTGTTCTGCTGTGCTTCTGCCTAAATCCATCAGTGCCAGTATGCCATACTGACAAAGGACTGGATGCTCCTGTCATGGTCATGTCTCTGCTGAAGAGTCCAAAGAATGATCTGCAAGAGTTTGGACTTGAAATCATGTGTTGGATCACAAATACTGAAATCTTAGCTCTTCAAAATTGCCCTTGCACTTCTGTGTTTGCTTTGAAGGGAAAGATAGATTACAGCATTAAAATAAATTAAAAAAGCAAATAGTAATGTAAGAAAGCATATCTAAGATAATACTGACTTATTGTCAACTTTCAGTGTCTTATAAAAGGGTTTTTCTGTTATACCATCAGCACAGAAACTATCTCTGCTGTGACCTAGAGCTACTCTGTAGCTACTCTCTTATAAGAAGAGAAAGGTAATATATAAAACTTTGATGCAAAATGCCTGGTTAGTTTAATTGTGTATATTGAATATTTTATAGTCATTTTCTCCACTAGAAGATTTTTTTTCATATTGTTGTTACTGTAGTGGAAATTGGTAATTTTTTTTTACCAAAAGAAGGCAAATACCTCCAAAGAATGTTACAGAGCAAACATTGTACATTTAAAAGGTGATTTATTGTAATATTTTGAGAAATGGAAATACTAAATGGCTATATTTGTGTTGCTATAATGATTCATTTGACAGATGCATTAGCAGACCACAGAATGTGATATACAGCAGTTCTGGATCACTAAAAATAGTATCATCCTTCATATAGCCTTTTAAAATATTCTTACACATGCTAAACTGTGTTCTCATATCTCCAGCAGTATGAAAGCACAGAAATTCCAAAGGTAATGATGCTATTTAATTTCTGGTATTGGTTACTGTGAGTAACACTCGGTCTTTTCTCTTGTCATTTCAGCTGTAGGTAATTTTATCAAATTTTTTATACAAATAAATTGAACATGAAAAGTACCTTACATGCCTCTCCATTTAAATTCGATCAATTAAGAAAAGTTGAGCACTTTGGGGAAAAGGTCAAGGAAGAAGGACAAAGGAAGGCGGCAGGATAGAAAGTATGTGTAAAAGTTAATGGATTAAAGCATAATTTGTAGATCCACTAGCATATCACCAGAGATATTAGAATATATGCTGATTACTTTGCTTTTACTGGGTAGAACAGTGTCTGCAGGTGATTTTATGCTTTTCTTTTTCTTAGGTAATGGGTTTCTTGCCCTTCAATTGTGGTACCAGACAGTGAAGAATCAGAACATTAATATTGTATGAGTACTTAACAGTGCAGTTTGAATGACCAGGTTTGCTTGTTGAACAGTTTTGGTCATATATACCCCAGATAAACCTAAATAATTGGGGAAAAAATAATAGTAGTAGTAGTAGTAATAATAATAATAATCATAATTCTTTTATCCAGAAGTTGCAAATCAATAATTAGGAAATATTGTTCTTTGGCCAAAGATGAAAACATTAAGTCATAATAAGGAAAATTATTAAAATTCCAGTGCAAGTTTCATATATTAACAAAATTAAAATTAATTTTACAATTAATAAAATTAATTAATTAATAATTAATAAAATTAATTTTATAATTAATAAAATTTCAGTGCAAACTGTGTAAGTTCTAAGCAATGACATGATACATTTGAACTCTCTTCAGTGCTGAAAAACAGGAGTAGTGAGCACACAACCCTAACACTGCTACATACTTTCTCATACTTTCAAGTCAGAGCTATTATTCAAAACTGTTACGATTCCTATTTTGAAAGGATTATCTTTTTCAGGTATCATTTACTTCAGCTTTCATCATACCTGTTTTGTGAGAAGCTCCTAAACAGGGAAAGCCCCCTGTTGGAGGCCATGGCTGGGCCATATCAGAAATGCAGTAAATACAGATTAGCTGTGCAGGACCTGTAGGCAGTTGTTTAACTGAGTCTGTGGGGACTCTATTCCTTTGCATGGAAAAACATGGAGTTGCTGCAAGATGTGATAGCCACCACTCAGACCTCTGACACATTCTGTTGTCTCCTGCTGCTGCCACCACAGGCACCTGGACTCCTGGTCCCATCCCAGTGGTGAGCACCTGTGTGTCGGTCCACACAGGTGCACACAGAACTGGGGACCTGTCACCCAGAAGAGTCACAACCAGACCCTTTTGTCCCATTGCCTGTCCATTTCCTGTCTATTCTCTTCCTTGATCCACCTTGATTTAATCTAAGTGCAATCGTGAGATCAAGATTCTGAGTAGCTTGGGGAAAATATGATTCTTATGTCAGGTGAAGTGGTTTTGGCACAGGGATTTCCAAAGGCTGTTCTGATGCTCTACGTCCTCATGTCCCTCCCTGTTGACTAAGTTATGCCTCTGGGGCTCTACTGGCATTGATATGTAACTCATGTATTAAAAGTATCAACTGACAATTAGGAAGCAAGAAACTAAGCTTTCAAAAGAATTAGTTTTTATTCTTTTTTTTCTCCCCAAAAATCTGAAGACTACAGAAGCAATGCTTCAGTTGTATGTCATGAAACCAATAGAATGAAATAGTTCCTTGTCTGCTAAAATCTCCAGAGCACAGCTAAGCTTACCTCATGAGTATGTATCCTTGAAAAGTAGCCTTTAAAACACAGAGGATCTTTGAAATGGTGATGGCAGCTCAAACCTATAAAAAATGCCAATGGATCTCGCCAACATCTGTTCTGAAATGTGTAAGCTTAAAACCAAAAGGCACAAATAATGTATTGTTCCAAAATCCACCAGCAAGTTCTAGTAAACATTGAATTGATTTTCCTTTTTTCTCCTTTTTGCAGCTGCTAGTCTGATTCAAACTGTTTATTCATAGGATGAAAGAGATGTTTTTAAGTATTCTCAACAGTTCCAAGTGATTGATGTAAATTTTAAAAATGCTACTCTGATTTCAAGAGAGTTGCTAGGAAACATGCATTTTGAAGATGAAATCTCCCACTGAGCTTGTCCTTGGGTGTATAATAAGTAGTATGTTATAGGGTGTCCTGAGTTGCAGATTATATGGATAAACTGTTAAATTTTTATGTATATAAATACATCTGCTGTGAACTTATTGAATATACATTATTCATTCCAGTATCTCCATTTACTGATGAATAACAAGGTATTACTAAGTTCAAGAAAATGTGAAAATCAAATGAAAATGCCAAGAGCATGATAAAGATTTTTATATAGACTTAATTTCATTTTTCTGTAACATAAAATGATTTTTTTCTTAGAAATGGATCTCTTTAAGATTTAATTTCAATATAATGTTCTGATTAGTATTTTTTTGTTTTATAAACTTTAACAAAATTTAAAACTCAAAAAAAGAACATCAATTATACACTTATTTTTTCTTAAGAAGTTAATATGTTTTGTCTCTTAAAAGGTATTGGCTAAAGTAACCTAAAAATCTCTATTATCATGAAGGAATACCCAGTTTTAGTAATGGATATTTATTTGTATTAGTGGCTGATGTTTTTTCATGCTGATTTTAGACACTTGGGTATGTTTGGTTACCTTAGAATCAAATTTAAACTGCTTGGTCTTTAAGACACAAGTGGAAGCTTGTACAAGTGTACATATGGGAACAGAGTAGTATGCTGTTCTGCAGGATGCTCCAGACTTGGAAGGAGGTTTATTGATTTTTGTTGCTGAAATATTTTACCAGGCAGTCTTTAAGCATCGAAGCCCTTACAGCAAGCTTTCAGAAAAGTGAGTCATAGCTGTGAGTTATGATAGTAGTAAGTGATCCTTTTCTTTTTTATTACCTTGGAAGAAAGAGCAACCAGTTGCTGATAGGGCAAATAGCGTGGACAGGGACTGTCTGTCTGACCCTATGTTGCTGATGTGAGAATTAAAGACAGTGTGTAAATACCACTAAGGAAGACTTCATGATCTGAAAGTATTTCAAACTATATTTTTGCACGTGCCTAAAGAAAAGTAACTAAACTGTATTAATTATTAATAGTAAAGATGAGTTGTTGAGCTTATCACAAATTAGGAGATGCTTAATTTTCCTGAAAATATATGTTTGTAATAGTATTACCAGATGACCCTTTGTTACAGAGGTGTTGGTTACCTGAGCTGTGATCCTTGTAGGGAAGAAAATTAATGTTGATTCATAATGAATCAGTGGATGCAAGTAAGAAAAATGAGACATATTATTAGTTGTGTAAACTATGAGGACAAAATAACAAAAAGACAAATCACAGAGAAACAATGAAAATGGGAAGGATGATGCAGCCTGTGTTGGTGCATTCTTCCTCAAGTGCAGGAACCTGCATTTGCCTACACTGAATTTCAGACAACTCTTCTCTGTCTATCTCTGCAACCTGCTGAAGCCCTTCTGAAGGGCTCACAGCACCCTGGGGTATCAGCCCTCCTGTCAGGTTTGTGCTGTCAGTGAACTTACTGAGGATGCATCTTCATCCAAGTCGGTGATAAATACATTAAACCATACTGGGTACAGTCCTAGTGACAGGACTCCAGCTAAACCCTCTCTCACTTATTATGATACTATGGGATCTGCTGTTCAGCCAGTTCTCAATCCTCCTCACTTTCCACTGATCCAGCCTGCGCTTCTGGAGTTTTCCTATGAGGATGGTGCGAGACAGTGTTCAAAACCTTGCTGAAGCTGAGCTAGAAAACACCCACTGCTCTGTCCTCTTCATCTAGGTAGTTGTTTTATTGTAGAAGGTAATGAGGTTGGTCCAGCATGATTTTCCTTTAAGGAATGTTCCTTGCCTACTCCTGATTGCTTTCTTGTCATCTGTGTGGATAGAGATGGCCTCCAGAATGAGACTCTACATCAGCTTTCTGAGGATTGAGGTGAGGCTGACTTTTTTGAAGACCAGAGTGGCCTTTGCTTTCTTCCAGTACTCAGGGACCTTTTCTCATCACCATAGCCTTTCAAAGATAATTCCAAGAAGCGTTGTCAAGATGCCCATTAGCTTTCTTTGAGCATCCTCGTGTAACCAGTGTTCCCGCTCCATTTAGCAATGGACCCACATTATATCCTTTGTTTTCTTTTTGTTTTTGGTGCAGTTGAAGAATCCTTTCTTGTCTTCCTTGTCATCTTTGTCTAGATTTAATTCCAGATGGTATTAAATTCCAGATCACCTCCAAGATACTGTTTTTTTCTATTTCCAAGTCAATGTTTATCAAACAAAATCTCAGAGCTGGTTATCCAGTAGTGATAGAATCACTTGCTAATTAAGCCTGTTAAAATATATTAATAAACTTATTCTGGGTTTGTTTTAATTTTTTTTAAATTAGTGGTTACTTGGCACCAGTAAGCAGTTAAAGAGCGTGGAGTTATTGGAGGGGAAGAATTAGGCTGCACGTTGCTCCAACTTTGTGCTTTTTTGTTATGTTTTGCATATTGTCCTTGAAATTGTAAATTCTGTTCAAGAAGAGTATCTTACTTATGGGCTGTCAAATTGATGTGCTTTTTAGCTGGATTTCATTCATGTGAAAGGGAGAGTGTAGCTATATTCTTTATATAGGATGAAGTGGAAAATATTAGAAGCACATCTGTTGATGATGGACTGTTTGGGCCAGTGGGCAGTATTGTGGGCAGTGGATTTGAGATTTTGTTTTCACTTGAACAAATCTGTCAAAAGCAAAGATTATAATTATAGAAGTCATAAGGAAATGAAGTATTTCTACAAGCCTTTATTGAAGGGAACTAAAGTCACTGTTGGACTCCTAAGTGAGAGCCAGCTAACACATAAAATCTCTTGCAGATGCAGCAGTGCTGTAAGAGGGCAGGTTTGGAACTTTGCTTACAGCAATCCCAGACCACTGGAATGAGACAAATCTGTGCAGTGGCAAGGAACTTGGCTGTCATCACTTTTCCAGTAATAGAGAAAGCTATAAATGCTAGTGGCTAAAGCATTGGCTTCAGAAGTAAATTGGATTGTGCATGGGTGATGGTTGAGAAGCCAGACTTGTGAACAAGATTCAGTTCTCTTTTTAATGGTGCATTTTTACCCAGATTGTCAGAACTTGTTCATTGATCACAAAATTAATTTGCAAGGGCCAAAATAGAAGAAAAGGACAAAAAGTGATATAATAAATAATATGCAATGTACATAATTTTTTTAATTAAAACATTTTGTGTTATTTCTACATAGTGAGCAACTAATAAGATTTTTGAGGAGTTACTTATCATAGAAGAAAATGTCAACTTTGTTAAGAAAATAAAGACGAGGAGCAATTACATGCTTACAAAAATCACTGAAAGAGTCTGAAGTAAAAACAAATACAAAACACTGATTAGGCTGAAGTATTGTGTGACTCCTAAAAGACTTTGATTATAACTTGCCGATGTGTTAATTTGCGAGTGAATTATTGCAATTATATATATTCATTTTTTGAAAAAGGGTAGAGAGCCACATATTTCTTTTAGATTGTTGTATCTATTTACAGTCTAATCTGGACAGAATCTCTACCAATTCTGAAACTCGAATGTCTATAATTATCATAATATACCAGGAAATGAGGATCATAACAAGCATCTTGATTTACCTCTTCTAGCTAAGTGTACCATGCCAGAGTTCCTAAACACTTTTCTTCTGCCCCCTCTCTTCCCCTTCAGCACTTGGGGTTCCTCACTGGAGCCTGGAGTGGATGTCAGGGGCTGATGCTGTAATCACACTGCACCCAGACTGAAAGCCCTGGCAAGCAAGATTCAGGAAAGCTCTTCCATGGTAAATGTTGACATTTACTGACAGAGGCAACTGGTAATTCTCATACACCTTTATCTACCTATATCTCCTTCACTTTCCTTCTCTGTCTTCTTTTCTGCCAGCCCTTTTGGTTTGGTTTATTGCTTCCATCTTCCCACAGATCCTAAATGTTCCGCATGGCCTTCCTTCCCTCTGTAGTGTTGAGATCTTTGTCTCCTCTTCACCCCTTCAACATCCCCTACTGTTGCTCTGCTATCCCTTGTCTATCCCTATCCCTTCTTGATTTCAAATCTGGTAGATTAGGTACCTTGTTTGTGCTGCCTTTGATCTTGAAAATCTTTATTCAACTGGCTTCAATTACCTACTGTTTGTAATTTATTTTTGTGTCTACCCTGTAAATGCTTTATGTCCTTGCAAAACAATGATGTCATCTGCATGTTTGGATTTTAGCAGGGAAGTGATGGAAAACACTGTCTGCTTCCATAGCTGTAAAATAGGTGTCTTTTTTTCTTAAATAAACACCAAAGTGCACTGAAGAGCTGAAGAAAGCCACATATGGCAGAAAATGTAGACATTTTCCTAAATTGCATTTTGAGAGATTAAAGAATCCTTACAATTGGATACTGTAGAGAGACAGGTTTACCCTTGTGTCCTGGGAACATGTCTCATCCTAATGAAGCATCACAAGACACTGCAGGCCTCCAGAAGCACTCTGGCAGATCCCTGTGTTCAAAATTCAATGTGCTTCTCATTCAGCAGCCAATGCCCCAGTTTTTTCCACCTCCTTTGAGGATTGCACTCCAGACAGCTCGCCAGAACTTGTTGTTTTGAATCTAGCAAAGGTGCTGTAGTGGTGACTGGTTCTTCTGGGAAACTGTACAGTTGAAAGGGACCTAAGTGTGTTAGTGAGCATTAGTTAGTAATTAATCATGGCATGGTTGCATTTAAATGCCTGCTTATTTTAATACACATTTTTAAAGTGTCTTACTTGTTTTCTGAAATTGTGATGGTTTGTTTGGAAGAAGAAGGATACTGTACTGTGCAGACTGAAGGACATATGTCTAGATATGTAGACACTCTGTGCTTTTTCAGAGGAGAAAAGTGACTCAGCTGTTCATTTGTTCAGGAATGATTTTTAATTAGGCAGCAATACCCCTCTCACTCTGCAAAGAAAACAGGTTGAGAGCTGTAGAGCAAGAGTAGATTGTGCTGCCTGAGTACTGCAGCCCACAGTGCTGCCTCTGGCACCAGTGCTGCTCCCTGAGCTACGCCGGGAGGGCTCCTTGGGCAGCTGGGTGGTAGCACTGTGCACAGCTCTACCACCTGACACACACACAGCAGCAACCTGCCTGCTGTCTCATCTCATAGCAGCCAGGTCTGCCAAAATTCAGCAGAGCAATGTGAAACAGCTTCTCACCCACAAGCTGAGATGAATCAGGAGGGATGGCTGTGCTATATATACAGAACCCACTCAGCCGAAACAAGTGAGAGTAAGGAAAGGATTTAAATCCTGGCAGGGGGGATATTTTTGTCTTGGAATAAAATAAAGTATTTATATCATTTACTGACACAATTCTTATTTACTGCAATTGGAAGCATTGTTGAAGCCATTTTTTTTTTCTGAGCCAGCAAAAAGGGATTTTTGGGGAACTAGAGGGCATTGTATCTTTCCAAAATTGAACTTAAATTCTGCTGAAGAGAGGGAGGAGGGATCTTCCCTCTCTGACTATAATAATGTCAGAGAACACAGTGCTCTTAACAGTCTCCTCTATCAATACAATTGAACACAGTTATTATCATCATGAGCTGCTGTGTAATTACCGTTGTTCCCTAAAGAGTTCCTGTTTCTGCGCTATTTAATTATGTGCATTATTTCAGCATAACTATGCACTTTACTCGTGTCATTTGGAAACAAATGTTTCAGGCAAGGCAGTGTCATATTGTATGGATGTCATAGTCTGGGCGTGGCTGCTGGAAAAGTATACAAAGTCATTTCTTGATCAAACCTACCACTGCCTTCTGGATGAATTACACGCCGTAGTTCATACATTGGTCAAGGTAGATGCCTGAAATAGTTATGGATGTCCTTTGTGTGACAGAATCTGAAGAAACTTTAGTGCCAACAGAAGTGGGAAAGTAAAGACGTTAAGTAAATCTTTCTCCTTGGATCCAGCTACAGTAAGCATATGTGTTTGTTGCCAATCTAAGTGCCTTTTCTAGGGAATATTTCTAAATAAATCTCAGTTCTAGGGAATCACTGTTTAACTCTTGTCTGTCTTTTGCTGAGCACAGTTTTCATGTAACGGCCATAACTGTAGGGTCATATATTTTTATTAAGGATTTATTCTGCTTAAAAAGGGGAAAATGTGACATGCAGCAGCTCCTGTACTTTCTGAGCCTGAAGATTTTCTTGTGATATTGCTTGTAATTTTCCTGCATTATGAGTTCATCAAAACACTCTTGAAACTCTGTTCTAATGAAAGTTCACTGTTTGAGGCATGTTCAAATGAACATCTCAGCATTATTCTGAGAAAGAGGGGAGAAGTAAAAGGTCCCAATGGCCAAGACACATTCCTAGCCACCTCAGGGGGAGACGTGAGACACATACACTGCAGCAGGCATGTCTGGCAGCAGCTCAGATGAGAGGCTCTCTGTAATAAGGGCAGGATTTATCCTGACCATACTTAGGGAGTCAAGTGTATTTGTACTTGTGCTTTGTAATTTAAAATTGCCCCTTTCTTGCTGTTGGAGGTGGGAAATGGGACAGTTTCTAAACAAGATCTAAAATATCTGGATTTTGGAAATGAACAATTAAGTAAAAATTTTGACGTGGAAAGGGCAAGTATCATGGTAAAAGGTGGATGTCACTGTCAGAGTCGTCAATTCCTGGCATGGAAGGCTGGAAAGCAGGAGCATTGAGATTACACCTTGCTAAAAAATGACAATGCAACATTAGAATCATAGAATCATTTACTGGAAAAGACCTCTTGACTCCAGTTGCTAACCCAGAACTGCTCAAGTCTACCACTAAATAATGTTCCTCATCTACAAGTATTCTTTTTTTAGCATGCACCATGTCCTGGGATGCATATTACTGAAGGGTGTTTAAGTATGTGTAAGCATATTTTATAATGAAATAATAACAAAATGGATATACTGAGGGGACTGGATGATATCAGCATGTGCCTGAGATACAGTATTCTGCCAGTGATAAGCTGGAAGCCTTGCTTTTTGTGAAGTTCTTAATGAGTGCTAGAGCAGAACCAATAAAGAAGCAAGAATAAGGTGTGATTGATATAAAGGATGTATTTATATATTTGTGACAAGAAATCCATCAAAAAAAAAAACCTAGAGAATTGCACACTGCAAACATGATGACACATTTCTCTAAAGAAATAGATAATAGTCCCCAGCAAGAAAAAAATGGCAAAATATTCTGTTTGGAAGTAGTAACAAATCTTACAGAAGTGTCTGAAAAATAATTTATAAAATCTTAGACTATTGAAAAGAAGCTGCATGCTTTTTTTAGCTTGGTTTTAGTATAGTTACAGGCAGAGTTTCTCCCATATGGAAAAGTGAAACCTTTGAAAACAACATAGCAATAATGATTATATTCAGTATTTAAAAGGAAACTCATGAAAAATATAACCACTTTTGTGAAAGACCATTAATTGTATATTAAAAGTTTAAAATGGTGATATATTAGACAAAATCAATCTGAAAGAGATGCATGGACTTTAGTTTCACTGTAGTCTTTTTTTACAGATTTTGAAGGCATGAATTGAAATGTAGTATTTACTGAGATGAAGGATAGACAACAGAAGAGAAGTGTAAAAAAGGATGCTCAGTTTTAACATTTACCGTATTATACCATCACTAGAACATCTGAGTACTCTGAAACAGAGTGCTCTCTGAATAATAGATATAATTAATTTGATCCAGAAATTCTGATGATGCATTTATTATTCAAAAGATTTTCTCCTATATTAACTCTTAAGTATTCAGTTTAGTCAGATCATCTGCCAGGCCAAATGTGATATGAGATAAAGCCTTATGTCAGAGTTATTGACTCTCTCTTCTTTCTCTGTAACCGACTTTTTTAGTTCTCCGAATGATGGTATTGAAGTGCACAATTCCTTTTGAGATGATGGCTGAACAGAAGATAACCATTTGGTTTTTCATCTATCATCTTATTACACCCTGTTTTGTCTACTCCCTGGCAGTAGGTAAGACGATATCCTGTGTGAATTCCTTAAAGTAACTGTTGTTAGTTTTATGTGTTTCAAGGACAATTAGAATGTTTTTATGGTTTTAATTTATTTGTGCTGATACAACAAATTACTAAATGTGAACAAAGAAACTGGCAGGAGGCATATTTATTAGAATGGCTGCCATAATAAAAAGTTTGAAAAAAGATAGATCTGGGCTAATTTGATTTACAGAGTGAAATCTCTCTAGATTATAAAAAGTATATCAGTTGTTTGTTGTGCACAGATGATCAACATGTTTAGAATAATGAAAAACAAAATTTTTTATTATTGAAAAAATCTAAAATCCATAATTTTCCAGAAGCCCAGTGTAGTGGTAGTTTTTCATAATACAGTGGGGTAATTCTGCTTATTCTGACTTCAGTTTTTTATTAAAAATTATAATTTTTTTTTCATGAATAGAGGTGGGGCCATAAATACTAAAACATTCTGGAGTCCTATTTCTTGCATCTGCATTTAGAGAAATGTTTGCAATTGAAATTTTAGTTCCATTTTAAGAGATCGAGGGAGGTCTGTGAAAAGGGAAAATTCCAACTGTTTCAAACAACTTTGAGATTTGTAAAGCTTGTTTCAGATTTCCATGCCAATTCAAATGAATGCCGGGTTTTAGTTGCTGGGATGAATTTTCTGTTAGTGTAAAAACAAAATATCCACCAATATTTGAAAAGTGCAAACATTGTGTACTAATGGTTTGGTTAATTTCAAGGTAGGTTTTAGATCCTTCCCTACTTTGAGGGTCATAGACTTGTTTCATCTGGGATGTCATTGCAGGCATTGCCTCAGTTTCACTACCATGAAACCATATTCCTTATTACTGAGTCAAAAATTATGATTATAGTGTGATGTAAGCTCATTGCCTTTAAGAAATCAGTGCAGAGCTCGCAGAAATGATTTCTGGTTTAGCAGGACCATAACTTTATTCTGTGGTTTTCAACGGTGTTCTTTAGTCCACATCTGAGTCTGATGGAGGATTTACTGATGCCTGATAAAAATCAATATCTTCACAATATATTTGTTGTATGTTTCAAGAGATGTTTTTCTTTGTTAAGATATAAGGCTTGCTGATAGCACCAAAATTAAAACTTTAAACTCACCACTGTAATTCAATACTGGGCTTTTCCTGAAAGAATAAAATAATAATAAAGAAAAACTGTGAAGTGCTATCAGTAATGTTACACACATGATTTTGCTCTGGACCTGTTGACATCAAACAAAACAATCAGCTACGGTAGCCAAACAAGTGCTGGACACTGGTTGATAAAAGGGGTGAATCAATCAAGAAGAACAACTGTTCAGGTAATTTCTTGACAGGCAGGATCGAATTATTGATGTTTTTGTGTATTCTGCACATCACATTTGTGCCCATTAGCCAAAAAAAACCTTGGCACCAGAATGTAGCTGCTGGCAAGTTCCTGAAAATGGCATTGGAAGGTCATGAACTGTGAGGGTAACAGCTAAGTGCATAGGAAGAACAGAGTGGGCTGTCATGGCACCATGTGCAGTGTGAATACACACTGGCACTGTCATAGCAAGCCTCGTTTGATCTCTCACTGGGCTGTTGTTCTTGGCGCTCTTAGATTCCCACAAACAAGATGGGAGCCATTGGTGTGGAGGATTGTGAATCCAGGGCAGGTTCTAATGGTGCTGTTACCATTCAAACACATTTCCTAACCTATCTCCTGTATGGAATAAATGCTTGCTTGCATTTTTCATCAAAAGCCAAAGTTATGACCTGTGACCATCTCTAAAGGTATGCCACCACCCTCCAATGTGGAAGATACCTAGTTTTATACAATCAGAGGGTGTTTGTTGCTGCCAGTGTATTGCAGTGTAAGGCTGAGTAGTGCACATACTCTGCTCCCGGACCTGCTCTACTTCGCATAAATCATTAAATCATTAAATCAATAAATTCACATAAATCATTAAATAACCTTTCGAGTGGAGAGAAAATCTGCTTCTATCATCTAGGGTTTATGGCACCCATCTAGGTTATATAAATCTGATGTTGCAGTCTTTGCTCAGCCCCAGCACTTGAATCTTGCTGGAGAGTTTCTCATTTCAAATGGGTTTGAGAGCTGCTGGCAGTTAGTCTTAATTGTCTTGAATGTATGTCTTGGCAATGAAAATGCTTTTGTATCCAGAAAATGTGTATCTGCAACCAAGATGAAATATAACAGGTTGCTTGGAAGTGTTCTCAGTGTGGTTAAAAATTGAAAGACACTGAAGAGAAGGAAGTAGCACAAGCAGAGCGAAAAAGTTCTAGAACCTAGAAGGTTCTTTCACACAGGATATTATCAAGGGGAATGCTGGCAATGTCAACAGTAGTGGAGGATGTGTAAACTGGGGACAGTTTTTGAGTAAAGATAATGCGTTCTCATTAAAATAGCAAGACAGACCAAGTTCCAGAGTGAAGAGGCAAAGTAACTGGAAGCAGATATTGAAAGCAAAGTATTTAAGAAGTTGTTTTAGCACCTTTTAGCAAAACGCACTTTCTCTGGAAGTATGTTTGTCTCCTCTTGCCTTCTGTGGTGCTGGATCTGCAATTCTAGGTGTTTCTACTCTGTAAATTGCCTTTGGCAAGCTCGTCTGTGACTCTGTAGTCTAGGTTTTTGCAATCCATACTTCCTTAACAGACCTACTATTTTATTAATTGCTCTGGACCCAGGAAAGTGATAGTTTGCAGATCCATTGTTTTGAGAAGTCTCACCCTAGCGTGCCCCCAAGTTCAAAGATACTAGCCAAAAAACCTGAAAGTATTCAGAATTCATGTATTTGAGTGTTGAGAGCCTTCAGGCTATAGCAGCTAGAAGTATTTGGGAAACTGAGAGCTAGCAAACTGAAGCTGCAGTGACTTGGGATGTTTAGAATAGGGCCTGAAGAGAGGACAGGAATTCTGAGACTCCAAAAGCTGAGGAGTTTTATTTGTTTTAAAATGGTTCTTTTTCTCACTGCAGGAAATTCTAAAAAAAATTCTCTAAGTGAAATACATATGTTTTTAGAATTTTAGAGTTTGCTTTGGAGTAAACACCTTGATTTTTTAGCCAGTTCTGTTTTGTGGTAATTAGAGGCAGAAATTGAGAACTGTTGCATTGACTGGCCATTTCTCATCCGTGGTGAATGTGCACTTACTTAACTGAAAGGAAGCAAAGATTTTATGAATCAGAGATACAGGCATCAGAGGTAAAGGCTTCTGCAAAGAGACAGGAGCAGTATTTATTTTCCAGGTAAATTAGTGCTTGAAATGTAGTCTTGCAGCTATAAACTGGTGAAAAAGCCATAAATAATTCGCTCTCCACTTACTGATAGAACAGGCAGTTGTTACAAGAGTTGCTTTTCAGAGTGCAGTTTGAGTAGTGCAAGGCAAATGAGAGCAGCAAACCACTCCTCAGGGAACATGTCAGTGATTGTCAGTCCACTGCCAAAAAAGTTATTTCATGCCTATTACTGATAATATTTGACTCTTCTTCACTTCCCTGTGATATTTCTCCAACGCACTTCCAAGTTGCCTTTGACTCCTCTTTAGATTCATGTCCTGTTGCTAAGTCTGAATTTCAAACTTTTCTGTCATCCACTACTTCCCAGGTAAATCAGTGAACTCAAGTGTGTCTTCAGTTGGGATTCTAATCTATCACTAAAAGAATTAAGACTGTTCTTCAGCTCCAGCTTCTTTTGTTCTTCCAAAAGACTGATCAAAAACTGCAAAGACCCTGTATTTTGTTGTACTTCATGAATAGTAGATTACATTTGGCTATGAAAGGAATCAAGAGTGAAAAATGTCTCTCTGCTAATATATTTCTCATAAAATGTTCTACTTTTTACCTTGGGATTTGATAGTGCAGAGCCAGGCAGTATCTGCATTTGGGTCAGATCATTACTTAGAAGGCAGTTTGTCACTCTAGTAAACTATCCTGAATTGCGCAAAATGAGGCAATAGTCCAGGGGTAAAAATGTCTAAACTGTTCTGCTTTTTAGGCAACCAAAGTTCCAAATATCATTAGGAACCAAAACTTCAGAGAAGGCCGGTAAAGCAAGAAAGCCGGTAAGAAGCAGAGCCTCTCAGTGCAACACAGTTGTTTTGATGAGTACCTGGGGATGCTTTTAGACAGCATGCTGAATTTCTGAGTGTGTTGCTGATATATGCACCAGGAAGGCTTGTGTGGGGAGATTGTGGAGAATAACTACTGCACTTTAGCTTGATCCCTAATTTGCTGGTCACTGGCTTTCCCATGGGATCAACATGTTAGGCTCTTCAGTCACTTCTTAGCTAACACTTTGATTTTTAAGGAAGAACCACCTAAAAATTTAAATATTGAATACACAAATGGGAATGTTTAAAATATGATAATTAGTATTGGCTGACATTCCTCTTGGCAGTATGAGAAGACAAGAAAACTGTACTCTGTTAGGCACAAGTGGAGAAACTTGCTCTGCCAGGGGCTGGAGCTTTTCATACTTGAAACTTCTTGTAAAGGAGAAACTACATCATTAACTATGGGGCTTTTCAATGTCCTCACTAGCACATAGGAAATAGAAGTTATTCTCCTGCTCCTTTGAGTCCAGAAAAATAGAGGCAGCTTTCCCAAAGACAGTCTTCATCTTCCATGTAATATGAAGTGGGAGTTCTGGCGTGGTCACCTTTTCTGTTAGAGTGTTGACTGGCTCTTGGAAAGTGATTTGCCTTTAGCGTCTTGATGGCTTACACTTACCCTCTCTTCTCCATCATGGACACTACGTTATGAATTTTTTTAGTATGAACACATTACTGCTTCAGCACATAAGCTTCCCATGAATGCCAAGTACAACTTTTCCCACATGATTTAGAGAAGTAAAGAAACAATCAAGCCCCCAAACCTTAAATTATTCATGCTTGGACATTTTCCAGAACAGTAAGTTCAAAAAGGCATTTCTGAACTGGAGGCTAGCATCTACATTATTTAAAGCTTTTTATCACAACATACAGAATTATTCACATTTTCTAAAGAGAGATAAGAATTTTCTTCCGAAAAAAGAAGTGGATGAATTTACTTAATGCCTATTTACCTTGTCCCTGCTTGGATCTTAGAAGACTATTACATGCTACTACTGAGTGTCTGACATTTGTAAATAAATAATCATAATTTGTTTGGTGATAAGAGTGCTCAGAAATGTGGAAGTGCCATTTTGTGTTCCTGCATGCCTGGTAGAGATACTTTGGCTCATTCTCAGACCGTCTTGTTTTTGAGTATGAGCTTCTTAGACACCTCATTTCTCTGACATATTAAAATCAATACAAGAACTACTTCTAAATATCAAATGGTTTCTGGTCTTGCAAGGCTAGTGCAGAGCCTGACAACTTAGTTAAACTGATAATGAATGACTCCAAGGCTTTTATGTGTGGCACCCTTTAGCACTCAAGGTTAATCTAGCCATGCACCATGTCAACAGATCTTTGTCTCTCTCTCATGTTAAAATATGTAACAGGATACAACACTTGCAGGTAGATCAATACTCACACCCAACAACTGTCTCAGGCAGTCAATTTTGGCAGTGTTGAGTGCCAGGGAAATAGATAGGTGTACAGGAAACAGAAAGAGAAGGAGAAGACTCATTAGAAAGTGTCACTCGGAGAATGAATTATATGACCACCTTCCAGAGGGAAAGATTCTTGTACAGGGTCTGTAATCTCATCAGTTGAGGAAAGATTTTCTTGACCTTTTCACAGACTTCCTAATATATTTTAGCAATATTGAAAGATTTGAGTCTTATTTTCAGAATTCACTGAAGAATGCCTCTAATAGTCAGGTGATAGCTTCCGCTCCAATTTAAAATACAAATCACAAGAAATTTACCCAAAACATAGGGCACTGTTTGAGAGGTCAGATAGTCCATCCTCTTGTCTAAAGCAGGATCCAAACATAGGAAATGTGCTCTTCATCACATCCTCAGTTTGCCTAATATATCCATTTTCTTCTTCTTTCTCTACTTTTCCTTTTCATGTAGGCACAACTTCAGTGAGGTGATGCTTTTCATTGTACTCTTAGTCTTCCCTTTGCCATTCTCCAAACTTTGTCCCATAGTCATGGTACTTCACTTGAAGTGTGAACATTTCTTGCAGATCTTTTCACAGCCCCTTTCCCTTCTCTTTTCTCCTATGTGCTATTTCATATCACTGGTCCATGCATGGTCTTGTGGCTGAGAATAAAAGGCTTATTGTTTGCCATACCTGAAATTCAGGGTGAACATCTTATTCTGTGCAGACAGACACCTGAAACCAGATTCATAATAGATTGCAGCAGAAGTGCCTTTATAAAGCACATTTGATAGGTTTGAGAAGCAGGCATTCACTCAGTATAATTAATAGTGCTGGCAGCATTAAAAATGCATGCCATGAAATGCCTAAGTGCTCTGCAACATCATTTGAGTCCTAAGGTGAAGAGTCAGCTGCATATGATATGGCAATTTGCTGCTGGAGACTGTTGTTATTCTGTACTCATGTTTAAGAACTGCACAGATCGTGCCATCAGGTTTCTGGCTTAGTCATTCCAGTCTCTGAGCAAGTATGTGAATCTTGCCTTTTCAGTCTGAAATTAGTTCTTCTTTTGGTCTAGCAATATGTAGATTTTTATACTGTGTTGTGCTTTAAAATATGAAAGAAAGCAGACCGTTGCTCAAAAGCTCTGCCTTTCTAGCTGCTCTTCTTTGCTTCTTTGAAAAAATTCTCATTATATGAATTAGTTCTTAAAAATTAGGTTGTCTGACTATATATCTCGTAGTGCAACAGTTTCTTCTGTACCTGCTCCTGTCCTCAAGGCAAATGGTGACTTTTTTACCATTTACCATCAATTTGAAGTCAAAAGGGAAGTTGCTTTTTATCTACAGACAGTCTGCTTCTAGTATTGTAATCCAGTGTCCATTCCATGAATAGGGAAGTTAAAAACAATAAAAACGATATCTGCAGAAAGATTATTTTATGTATATGTGGTATTTTTACACTGGTATAATTCACATTCCTTAAGTATATAGAGAGACTCTTTTTTCTTTTACAGGATTCCTAAAAACTGTCTTAATTTAGTCTAAAATGTTTTAGGACCAAACACAGGACTTTTAAGGCATGAGTACAAAGTCATCATTTGATTTAAGAACATTCATCTTTTACAAGCCAGTTTATTTACTGATCTGAGAAGATTTTTTTAAATTACCAGACATGTAGCAAATTTTTACAGACAGCACAGATACTACTGCAAAATGTTAGGATTTTTCCATCCTTAACCATTGCTTTTGAAAATAATTTTCATTCTTAACCATTGCTTTGGGTTTAAATTATTCAGCCATCTCTGAGGATCTTATTACTTAAAGCTGTGTTTGTTTTGTTTGTTTCCCTTGAATTACAAGATTCTTGCAGTCATTTTACAAGTCTCTGGCATCTCTAGGATTTGAAGCAAGGCTCTTGAACTTGAATGGAAAGTGAACCAGTTAGCAATCATGTATTTGTTTGTTCTCCCATGAATTTGCTTACAAGTGTCCAGACTGTTGTTTCAGTCTCAGTAGAGGCCTGTGAGAATAAGACAACTGTGTTGTCTCAAAATTTTATCTATATGGAGCATCCACTGCCTCCTCACAGAGTCATTCTGTACCTAGAATTCACATTTGACATTTTCACAGAAAATAAACCAAGTTACATCCTGGATTTACTGAGAAGAATTTTCCCAGAACATTTCATCTTTGCTCTTAGTCTTGCTTCTTAGACCCCAAAGAACAACCTTGTATGCTTGGAGGAGATAAAGGAAGCAGGGGTGGGCAGGTCCTACCAGCTTTACAACAGAATCCACAAATGAAGGATAAAAATTAAAAAATATGGGTTGTGTTGAAACCTGTTTTACATTTATTCACCTTTAAGTGGTTGACTGTCCAAACTGAAATTATTTTTAGTGTAGGACCTTTTTAAAATTTTATGGCTCCAGTTTTGCTGAAGCACATAGAATTTAACTTCAGATGACTCACTATTTTGTCTTCACGTTTTGATTCTTGAATATGTGATGCAAATTTGTCTTCAGTTTGACTGCTAGTTAAAAAGTGATTAATTTGAAACTCTCTTCTGTTTTCAGAGGAAGGAAACAAAGGTTACGGACCCGTTTTTGAGGAGCAACCTATTGATACCATCTATCCAGAAGAATCTTCCGATGGACAAGTTTCAATGAACTGCAGAGCTCGAGCAGTTCCTTCTCCTACTTACAGGTAATATTTACTGTTTTGATATACAAATATTGCACATTTTATTCAGCAGCTATTTCGCATTGTTTTATTTAATGATTGTGTTAAAAGATTGGAGTGAAGTCTTCAAGGCAGTAAAAAATGTGGAGATACGCAATTTTTGAGTAAGACTCAACCTGGATTTGATTTGCCAAAATGTCTAATCAGTATTAAGACCAGTATATTGTGTTAAATATTTTCAGATTTTGAAAGAAATACTGATCCATAGGTAAATTAAAAAAGAAAATGACCTTTAAAAAAATTGAGAGGTTATCTTTCCAGCTTAGGCTCAGGTTGGCAGGGATTTGACTCTTTGTTCTTTTTGATTCAGAATGGTTTTTTAAATTCTATTTTGCTTTGAAAGGAGAAGTACTGATTTTTGAACCTGGATGTTCTACATTCCATGTTGGTTTTGCATCCTCCGTGTTGCAGGGCAGCAATCAAGAATGTGTCAGCTATGCTACTGAAGGCATGAAAACCTTCATTTTGAAAAAACCTTTCAGCTAGTTTTAATACAGATTCTCACAGGACTTCTTTCACAATAATTATATTATTGTAGAAAGCAATGATTTGTTGTACATTTCATATGAGTTTGTTAGCCATTATCTGCTCATAGTGTGAAGGGAAATGTACTTAAGATTGTCAGTATTAAGACTGTGACTAAATTACAACCTGATCATAGGCAGAAAACTGCTATAATTGTACTAACGACAGACACAATATCTTGCCAGCAAAAGAGATCCATTTCAGTAAATTACCCTATGATCTGCCCCAGTACTCACTTATGTGTGTTCCCAGACAGGTTTCTAGAACAGAAAAACCAATTAAGTCTGCTAGCTATTATTTTAAATTCAGTGTTGTGGTGAAACTATGGTATTCCTCCATTAAAACGGCTTACTTCATCTTCATTGCCACTTTTAAAAATCTACTTACAGGTTGTCTGCCTGTACAGAAGCACCATTTGAATATGACATTTTGTTGCCTTGCCTTGCCTTCCTTTTGCCATGCTTGGAAAGTGTAGAGAGATTACATATGCTAAGATTTGATACCCTTTGCTGTACTTCCCCATCCCTTCCAGCTGGACCAGAGACTCCCCCAGCTCTGTCTGCAAGACTGTAAAACACACCATGTATACATGATTACAGATTCTAAATAAATTTTGACATTCTTCTTTATCTATTGTGGGCTCAGCAAAATCTGAACTAGCAAAAACACTCTCAAAGAATGGCGTTGCACCTCCAGAACTTCTGTGTCTAGGAGCAGATCTGACAATTAGCACTGATAGGTGATGAGATGATAATTGCAGTACAGAATAAGGCCACTTTTCTTATTTCCTGACACATTATTTTTAGTATACCTCAATGTTGTCTTCATCTCAGCCCTCTACCGGTTATTGAGTCAAAATTCTTCTATCTCAGAGGTAAATAAGTCCTTCCTGCCATTTTCATTGCAGGACGAGTTGTCCTCAGCACATTTATACCTAGATATTTCTGAATAAAGGATATATTTCTTTTTTCTAACACCGACAGTTCTAGAGATATCTAGAACTCTATAAGATCAAAATTCTATTTGCTGCATCTTTAAAATTCTTCTACTTCATTTGATTTTTTAATTTTTGTTTTGTTTTGTTTATTTCTATGACAATAGCAAGTTCCACTTCCAAATGAGACCTCTGCATATTTTGGTAAATCTTCAATACTGAATGAACAGGTGGCGTGTGTATTATCATTGTTAAATACTAATGCCTAACCTTACGTTATGAAAAAAGAAAATATTTATGCAGAAATAATGTTATGATCTTTAAATGTAATTAAGTTGCATCTTTGCTATTTGCACATAGGAGCTGGGCAGTTCCTTTCTAAGGTAACAGGCTCCCTCTTGTGGAGACAGTAACACAAATATAAGTCATGAGCACTGGTACCCACTCCGTGTTTTTTAACATTTCTTAAATAAGTAAAAATTGGTCAAAACTCAGCCGCCAGTTTCTCTCTTGATCCCTCAAGTGAAAATTGCAGTAATTCAGTGAATTGGCTGTGGAGCTTTACCATAACTAAGGGAAGAGTGTCCAGCAATTTACTGAAGCAATAGTAAGTAGGTCATTTATGAAGGATGCCACAGTTTTTGCACTGACTTTACTGACACGTTATGTTTTATAAAACATTTTCATTATCTGCAGCTGATTTAAAAAAAAGCTCTCATTACTCCATACTTTAAAAGGGCAGAGGGAGTGCATTTTTATCCAGTCTGAACTTAGATATTTATTTGAGATATGTTTAAAATCCGGGTGTTTGGTGATTGGCTAGCTCATTCACAGCCAGCTCAAGCATCTCTTACTGCTTGGCCAGCAACTATGTTTTAACAAACTATGTCACATCTCTAAGAAGGAAGAACTGACACTGTTATGTTTAAAAGACCTCTGGAGTTCAAATCTGTGCATCTTGCTGAAGGAAAAACTAGAATTGCATAGAAATATATTAGTAACTTCCTGCATAGTTTGTCAGAATTTATGAGTTATTTTTCACATCATTTTTCTTACCAGGTTACTTTTTGGGGCCAGTCTTACATCTTGTTTTTCTTTTTTAATAGGTGGAAACTCAACAACTGGGATATTGACTTAACAAAGGAGCGGTACAGTATGGTGGGAGGCAGACTTGTTATCAATAATCCAGAGAAATCAAGGGATGCTGGAAAATATGTCTGTGTAGTGTCAAATATCTTTGGAACTGTCAGAAGCAGTGAAGCCACTCTGAGTTTTGGATGTAAGTGTTGTTTATGTGAGAATATAGAAAAATTCTGGTTAGCCCAATGTTTTACACTGTGGTGTATTCTGCTAGCATGTGCTGTATCTGTACTACTCTGTAAAAACAGTATCTTAAGTGCCTTAGTCTGCAGAGATTGACACAAAATAAATTTGTAAGCATTTTATGTTCTTTAGCATTCAGCTGACAAAGCATAACAGCCTTCCCAGTGAGTTATTGTTAAATTATTAAGTGAAGAGACTCATGGAGCCAGATGTGGAGATAATATTGTCCAGGCTCTTTTAAAATCATGGTAGGACCTGAGGGGGAATAGTCACAGAAGAAAGACTTGAGTGAGGGCATATGGTGATGAGGTGCAGTGCAACCACAGCGCAGGAAGAAGGCACAGCACTTGCTAGGTAAAGTATGCCCTGCCTCCTAGGCTACAGTGGAAAAACCCTGCTGGGGGAAATTTCTGTCAACTTCTGACAGTCATGAGCTTGTCTTGAGAAGACATGTACATGTACAGACCTGCATATCACCAAATACATGAATTACCAAAAATCAATGAACTAAATGAAGAATAATGCAAAATTTTATAGACTTAAGACAGTGTTTGGGATTTATGTTTTATTTTTACTTCAGTTGCCTTTTCCCCAGATATATTTTATCGTCAGAGGGTACAAAAAGGAATCCCAAAAAAAAGGAATCCACTGTAACTGGGGTCCATTCACAAAGCCCTAGGTGCCCTGACACTAAGGATTTGGTGCCCCACTTATCTTTAACTGCCCTCCATAAGTAGAATTCATTCCTTGCTGTAGAAGATCAGACATTTAGTGAAAAGTTCAGTGGTCTGATAATACTTGTGAGACTGTGGAACTACAAATATTAGGGAAAGTCAGAAGCTATAATGAGCTGATGATGATCATATCATTGTTGGTATAGTCATAGTCTGTATTTAGCCAGTGTATCTCCTAGAAAAAAAAAAATTGAAGGCCAGGTTGTTACTTTTTTTAATGGAGAAAACATCAACATTTCATTTATGGGATATTTATTTATACCTAAAGCAGGCTTCAGTCATGTCAGTCCTGAATAATCAATAGGATAAAAAAAATAAACCAATAAACCTAATAGATTTAAAAAAAATAGAACCAAAACAGTCTGAGGCGTGCCTTCTGCCTACCAGCTCACTGGCATCATGAGCTGAATGTTGATAGTATACTGAGAAATTATGCTGAGCAGAACCCTAATATACAGTATTTCAATATGTAAACTAAAATAGGGTAAAGAGGTAAGGAATAGTGAAAAGATAGCTGGAAGCTGATAAATATCTGTTTAAAAAGTGCCTTCTTTCATTCTTGTTCATACTGTTGTATTTCTTCCTTTCTCCTTTTTAATGATCACCTATAAAAACATTTCTTTCTACAATCAATGTTTCTAAAGAACTGAATGGAGTTGCTAAAATTAGTAGAGAAAATGTCTGATCTTTAGTGGAAGTTTTTTTTCTTTTGCTTATGCATAAACTCATTGTAAAATGTCAACAACCATTTAGAAGAGTTCAAAAGTCTTGACCAGCTGTAATTTTGTTTTGTCGTCAAATTTACTGAAACCGTGGAACAGAACTCACATTCTCTCATATACTTCATCAATTAGTCCATCTGAGAATACTGTACATACTTTTTAGATCCAGTGCCTTAACACTCATTAAAATATTTTAAACCTAACTACTCTTAGAGATAAAGTCTGCATCACTTTTTTCTTTTCCCTGGTATTTAAAATTATGATGACAAAAATAGCAAAAAATTCATTGGTAATGAAAAATAAGCAAAACTGGCATTAAGGGTCAACAAGTTTCTATCTGCCAATGCATTGGTGTATTTCTATACTAATGTTCACTACAGGACAGAAAGTGATGATAATAATAAAAACTTACTGTAGTTAAAATCCCTCTTCTCCTCCCCTTGCTTTTTTTAAAAACTAGATCTGGATCCCTTTCCACCTGAGGAACGTTACGAGGTTAAAGTGAGAGAAGGTGTTGGGGCAGTGCTTCTTTGTGAGCCCCCGTATCACTACCCAGGTAATTCAGCTCAAAGTGCTTCATTTTCAATGTCTGAAGAGTAAAAGATGAATTAATATTTATTTTTGAAAGTTTCCTTTATATTCACTTAAACAGTAACTTTTGTGCAGCTTGAGAATCACCATTTAGGTTAGGTTGCTGTTTTGAATGTGTGTTGTTGACCATATGTTGACCATTCCATTCTACCTAGTAATGTCACCTCAACTGCTATGGTCATGGGCTTCTGTTAAAATCATGGAACAGCAGAAGCACCCCAGGGGGTCAGAGATGAGGTTATTTATTCTCTGGAAGGGACTTTTTCTCACCATTAGCTACTGAAGAGCTCTGCATGGATTATACGCATAATCTCAAGCATCTGGAATTCCATCATGAGGGGTGAAATTGGCTGTTAGCATCTCTTCTACCTTGTAAACAGAATAATGATTTAGTTTTCATGCTCAGTTTAAGCATTGTAAAGAACTGAAGAATGGAGACATATTACTAGTTAAAATATTCTAAGGTTTTGTCTAAATCACAAGACTGCTGAACAGTTCCCAGCTTCTCAGTTGCATGAGGTCAAGATCCAGCTGCCTCTCTCATCCCATCCCAGTCAGGTCCTGTGGGATGGTTGTGCCCAGGGCAAGGTGTGCACACGGTAGCCAGGTTCCCAGTAACCTGCACTGACAGCCGCAGTGCCCCAGTGTTCACTGTAGTCAGGAATGAGCCAGCTGCTGAGGCTTGCATAAATCTGTTGGCATAGCTGCCTCTCTGAAGAAAAGATCTATAACCTAGAAATTAGACTCAAGTGATTTATATACAGACAGTATTCTGTAGTTTAAATAGCTGATAGTGTTGGGTTTTAATATTGACTAAAGTATTTTCCTCCAGATGACCTCAGTTATCGCTGGCTTCTAAATGAGTTCCCAGTGTTCATTGCTTTGGACAAACGACGATTTGTGTCACAGACAAATGGCAATCTCTACATTGCAAATGTGGAAGCATCAGATAAGGGCAATTATTCGTGTTTTGTGTCCAGCCCTTCCATAACAAAGAGTGTATTCAGTAAATTTATTCCACTTATTCCGCAATCTGATCGTAAGTATTTATTGGAAATACTATGCACAGCATTTTAACTGTTTGCATTGTAATTTTGCTAATTCATAACTACTTTAATTTCTGTAAGGAGAATTATATGGCAAGTTATAATGGCTGCTGCACAATGTTACTTGGTGTTTCAGATGCAGAGGTACAAATCATTCCCGTTCACAGTGAAAACTTTGTCAAAGAAATCTCCATTGATTAAATCACACATTTCCTTTCAAATCATTGAGAACAGAGTTCTTATCCCCAGAATCCCCATTTCTTTTATGTGGTAAGCCCCTGATCCCAAAATCTTCAGTATCTTTTCTAGTCTTGGCATTGGTTCAAAGGAGTATGACTGAAAAGTAGAAACCTCATGTAAATGTTGATGAGCAGCTTCAGGATTTACTTCTTTTCCCCCAGAAAATCCCCCATGAAAGAGGAAAATCCTTTTACCCTGATGAAATTTCCTATCCAATGGTGGCCTGAGAGCTTTGTGTCTCTTGGTCAATCTCCTAAGGCACGTCTGTGGCTTTGTGTAACTGGATTATTTGCTGCCGTTTCTTCAGGAGAACTGCATGTTTTCTAAATAGGAACCAAATTCTCTTTTGCCACTTCAGACTGTCAGTCACTAGGTTCTCATAAACTTATCATCAGTTTTTCAGTGACTCTTTTATTTGTACAATTTTCCATATTACTGATTGAATTAATATAATTTCAAATTAATGGTCTTTGACCAAATATTCCAGTATTCACACTGTCTTCTTCATCTAGAACTGCAAGAGGGTTCCTACAGGGATTGCTAGCAGTGAAATTTGACATCCCTTTGCACTCATTAAACTGTAGATGTGCTTGCTCTGGCTCCTTCATACCCTTACTGAGATAAAATTGAGTCTAAATTCAAAATAATCCAAAATATTCTATCCAGTAAAAAAACAGACTCAGGTTTTTGTCTACCCACGCATAGAGTACATCATCATGCTTTAAAAGCAATTAGAAATTATTTTAAAAATGTTAGGATTAGTCATCCAGAGAAAGGTAACTAGTTGCTGAGTAAAACACTTATGCTTTACTAGTAAAAGTTCAGTGCTTAGTCAGACTTTATGAATTGACAGGCTGTTGCAGTTTAAAGAATTTTGTCTGGCATTTTAAGAAAAGTTTTATTGAACTGTGTAAATTTTAGTAGCTCTATAACTTTCTGACATGCCTTTTCTTAGAATATTTTTTTTCATATTAGGAGCAAAAGTGTATCCTGCTGATATCAAGGTGAAGTTCAAGGACACGTATGCTCTTCTGGGACAAAACGTGACACTGGAGTGTTTTGCTCTTGGAAAGTAAGTGTGTTTTAAAGTTATTGTGCAGCACGAATTGCTTTCATATTTCAGGGAATGAAAATACATATTTCATGATCAAATGCTCTTTTTGTAGTCTGCAGTTTAACTGCCAGTTCTTGAACACGCTCATTTGTACTTTACTGTACCTTTTCAAGTCCGGTTCCTGAGCTCAGATGGAGTAAATACCTTGAACCCTTGCCAGCCTCTGCTGAGATAAGCATGTCTGGTGCAGTTCTTAAGATCTTCAATATTCAGTATGAAGATGAAGGACTTTATGAGTGTGAAGCTGAAAATTATAAAGGAAAAGATAAACACCAAGCAAGTGTTTATGTACAAGGTAGGAAGAACAATTTTATTCTTAATGATCTGTGTTCCTTTTAGCTGTGTTGGAAGTGTCTGTGTTTTCACAGTTGATGTCAGTGCTGATTTGTACCATCATCCTCATACACTGTTCAAGTTAATAGAGTAGAATCAAAATTCTTGCATTAAATGCAAGGCATAATATTTATGTACTAATTATCTGGTTATATAGCTGGTATATACTCTTTGACAGGTCTGTGTTACCTGTTATATATATGCATAATGTAAATTAAATCAGTTTATAGTACTCGAAGTGAAATAACTTCTGGGAAGAAAAAGAGATTCTTAGGTTTGTTAGGATTTCTTGTTTTCTTATTTTGTTTGTGTTTTCTGTCTTAGCTTTCTGTCTTACTGGCACAGTTCTGTCTCATATGCACAGTTCTTTATTCCTCCGCCCTCTGTCACTTCCCTTTTTGCATTTGGTTAAATTAGATAACTAAAAATTGTATCTTACTGCTCATAGTGAAATCATTCCAAGTAACTTGGCTCCTTGTCTGAGGTTTATGGCACAAAACCGTGACATGAAAAGGTCACACGTAACATCTGAAGCACCCTCAGAAGATTTATGTCTCTGTCACTGGCTGTACAGAAGATCTGAGTTAAGATCCTTGGTTAAGTGCTAGAACTACAGAAGATCAAGCTCAGAATTAGTGTGACAAGGTTATTACTGCTTATAATAAGTAAAGCTAATAAAGTGGTTTGTTTACTTAACAAAATCAATATGCTGGACTGTTTCAGTATTAATTTCTTACGTGTGCTGTTTGCACCAAGAGAATAATTTCTTGGGGATCCTTTCAGTATATACACAGTTTTGCAAAGTTGCATGTCATTTAACTATCATTTTCATGGTGCTACTGAGTAATTTCCAGATGAATAATCTACAGATCAATATAGGTGATGATATCTTGTCTTCTGTCTTTCAGGAACCATTATTTCAATTCCATATTTTCTTCTCATAAGAAATAGTTTGAGGCTTTTCTGAATCTATGTTGTAAGAAAAAAACTTCTTTTTTGTGCTGGTGCATTGCTGAGTTATCATCATTACTTTGAGTTGCCTGTATCATGGAAAAAGCAGTGGAATTAATAGAACATAATGCTAATTAAATATGCGTGTGCTATATTTACAATGCATCATGTATTTTATTCTGCAGCTGCTCCTGAGTGGGTAGAACATATCAATGACACAGAAAGGGATATAGGCAGTGACCTGTACTGGCCTTGTGTAGCTACGGGCAAGCCTATTCCAACAATTAGGTGGCTGAAGAATGGTGCCTCGGTGAGTGTATTGCTGTAGGTAACACAGGCTTGAGTGGTTAGCTCATGGAAACAGTTTTTTGAAGCATGCATTATTAAAGGAAAATTAATTACAATGATCCAAATATTTCCTAATGCCACTTTCATGAGGCATTAAAATCTATTTTTTAAAGTTTCATCTCATTCTTCTCTTATTTCTTCAGGCTGTTTAGTATTCAGCTTTGACTTATCAACTTAACTTTTTACCATTTATTTGTAGATATCCCTTTTTCTCTAGGCCCTTTTAAGTAAATGCTCTTCACTCTGGATAACAAATGTCAGCTTTTCCTTGAAATTAATCCTTTTTACCACATTAAACATGAACGTGTCTTTAAAAATAAAAGACAAAATAGTCAGTGGAGATATGAAAATAAAGATAATTTTTTAAAGTATCAGTGGTCTTTCTATATCCTATATTTTTTCACATTTTTTCTACACAAAGAGTGTTGCAAATGTTTAGGTGATGTTTAAAAGAAGTTTAAAGAAGTACTGTTTGATAATTTAATTTTATTACATTGGATATTTAGTTTAAACAAAGTAAATTTTCTCTCCTAGTATCCTGCAATCATAGAATGGTTTGTGTTGGAAGGTGCTTTAAAGATTGTTAGTTCCAGCCCCCTAGCCGTGGGCAGGGGCACCTTGCACTAGCCCTGGTTGCTTAGAACTCCATCCAGCCTGCCCTTGAACAATTCCAGGGATGGAAGATCCACAACTTCTCTGCGAAAAACCTGTTCAGGCATTCCAACAGTGTATTCAAAGTCTAGTGCTTACGCTACATGAAAAGCCATTAAAAAACCAAGAGAATACGAGGGCACAGTGCAGCTCTGCATCTGCTGAGCTGTAGTGACTCTTGGCAAACAAACAAAAAAGACAATGAGGCAGCTTGGTTTTTGACTGTATACCTTAAGAAAAATGATGTTGGAGGCAGAGCAGGGATATCACCATCTGCTATATGGAGGTGGCTTAACCAGGAAAAACAATGCTTTTGTCTAGCTTTGGTAGTTATTCCAAACAAATTACAAGTTACTTGCTGGTCCCCACTGAACTTGGCTTTCACTAACAGAATCTGCATACTGGATTGCAGAACGCAGTGTGCAAGTCTCCAGTAGTACACCAGAAGATTATGCTGTGTGTTACTATGATGATATGATGATTTCCAAATGGAAGATAGCAGAAATGTTAATTGCCTTGAAAATATAATTTGTTTCTAAATCAGATAACATGTAATTAGGCCTTTCATTTAGAGCACAACAAAGATTCCTTGTATAAAATCTGATTAAAACATTTTCACATAAAATAGTCAGAAAATATGCTTCCTTTAATCTGTTCTCTTTACAACTAAGTACTATTCTCTTAATCTTCCACTACCCCATGCACTCCAATGCACTTAGATACAAGAGTTAAAGCTTTCAGCTTAATTTTCTCAAGAAAACAGAACACATTAACATGATCTTTCAAAAATTGATTGACATCTACATTTACAAAATACCCCACCTTAACTACCTTACTTTGATTGACTGTTTTTTGCTTTTTTACTATAAAACCAAGTAATAGAAAATAGTTTGTACTATCTCTCAGAGGAATCTTCTGAAAAATTCCTGCCTCACTGGGACCTGGTTTGACTTCTTCCTGTTGTAAAATGATGTAACAACAGAAAGCACTGATAAGTGACCATGGCATAACAAAGCTTATGAGCATAAAATTAATTTAATTCCTTGTTTCTTATTTCTGAATCAGTAGTGTGCATTGATATGATAACAGGGGACTGGCGAGTAAATTTCTCTACTGACACTCAGCTAGGACTTTCCCAGAAACTTAAATATTGAATGACAATGACTCTTTCTTTAGGAAAAGATGAACCCAATGTTACTGAAAAAGAAAAAAAAAAAAAGAATGTGGATGGGTCTGTATTCTTCAGCTTATGTAGTTTATGTTAATATCTTGTTATTTTATTGATTCTGTTTTTTAGTTCCGGAAAGGTGAACTAAGAATGCAAAGTCTGACCTTTGATGATGCCGGCATGTACCAGTGTATAGCAGAAAACAAGCATGGAATTATTTATGCAAATGCTGAACTGAAGATTGTGGGTCAGTGGGATTATTTCTCTATTTACTATTTCAGGCTTGAGTAAGATAGCAGTTATATTTGCAAGTACTGTTTGATAGCAGATTCCTGTGAGGATGAAGCTAAGAACTCTCACTCTATCTAAGTGAGATGGGGTTTATTTGAGCTCTCTAGCTAGTTTTTGACAACAACTTGAGGAATAAATTTACCAACTTGTGGGGCATGTGTTCAGTTTGTATTTATAATGCTTGTTTCCTGGTTCTCCCCGTCAGAGGAACTGATAGTGCTGAAGGTATACAAAGCTCATAGAGTTGCTTTTAAGCTTTCAAAACTGCTTAAGAAGCATTTTCATTTTTGCTCACATATGATCACTCCTCTGTGATGTAAAATCTGTTTTTTAGGAAACCATGTTGTCACTTACTTGGTCTTTGAAGCTCTTCATTTTTGTTCTCTCCTTTGGTTTTGCTTTCTGCAGACCCTTACACTGAAGTCCCAATGTCTGGTTTTGCCCACAAATAGCTGTGCCATTTGATGGCTGGATGTAGTTACGAGTCCACTGTGTTTTCCTGAGGAGCATCCTGTTGAAAGTTTGACTCTCAGATCCAAAGTTCTCAGCCTTTAAACAATTTCTGATGTTTTTACTGATTTCATTAGAGCAGACACACTGGCTGTATGTTTCTAAATTTCCCTGTGGTAGTTGCTGCTCTTTCCATCTCACACTTGCCTTCAGACTTTCCCAAGAACTAAACTATTCTTGGTTTTCCCAACCCATTGCGCAACAATGTTTCATTCTACACTGTTCTTCCATTGCTATGTACTCACTACCAGCTTGGTTTACACAAAATGAGCACTTATTATATGTGTGTTTTCAAAATTCAGTGTTGGTAATATGTGGATATTGGTCAGAGTTTTGCTCTGTACTTTTGTAATTAAATAATGGCCTTATTTCCTCAGGCTGTGCGCACACTTGCTGGCATGACTAACTTGCTGATATGCCAAGATGCAAAATAATTAAAAACTTTTTTTCTTTAATTTGGTTTCAAATAAAGGAAAAATTAGTAAGCAAAGGTCTGACCTCAGAGACATAAGTGTGGTGCTTATGACAGTCATAGCTCAATACTCCTGTACATCTGAGAATGCATCTACAGCAGCTGGCCAAACAGAAAAACACAAAGAATAAGAAGGGCACAGTTTTAGTTTGTAGAGACGGTTAAAACCACTGGAAAGTAAACCAAACTATTCTTTTGAATTATGATTGAGTGAGCATCTTGTTAAAGAAATTTATCTCCAGGAATCTGAATTTTATTAGGACTGATCAAAAGGCCTTTTGAAAGGGAGAAACTTTCAGTGGACTTTGATCTTGTTAGATTAAACTCAGATGAAAGTTCAGAAATCAATAGAAAGAAATCTCTAGGGTAACACAGCACAAAACTACATAATGATTTTTCATGTCTCTTGTAGATTATGTACTTCAAGTACATCTCTGTATTGTTAATATTTTTCTCACTAGTCTGCATAATGAACATTTGTAAACAATTCAGTAGTTCTGTCTTTTATTGTATGTTGGAAACAAATTCTGTTTTGCAGTAAAATCACTAACAGCAGTATTTGTGTTAATTTTTGCTTTCAGCTTCACCTCCTACTTTTGAATTTAACCCTATGAAGAAGAAAATCCTAGCAGCTAAAGGGGGACGTGTAATCATTGAATGCAAGCCTAAAGCTGCTCCTAAGCCAAAATTCTCCTGGAGCAAAGGAACAGAATTGCTTGTAAATGGGAGCCGGTTAGTATTGACTGTCAGTGAACACTTTGAGCGTTAAAAGTGTAACCTTATGTATCTGTCTGTCTATCCCATAGGATGATTCTCCATTTTGCAGACTTCAGGGACAGGAGAGTGTATAACTTCAGGAAAATGATATGCCAAAATGTTGCTGGCAGGATGGATTCAAAGAGTTAGCAGGGTATCCATCTTTACCCAGTCTGGTTCAAGAATTGAATTGTACCATAAGACTCTTAAGAAAAATACTTGAATGAGTACAAGTGAATAGAAGTACATTCTCTTGCTCCAGCAATCTGAGATTGATGTCTACATCTAATGTCTCAGTCTAATCCGCAGTCTCTTCAAATATTTTTTACTGTAGGTGTGTTTATAAATCCAGTAGTTAGATGTGAGCTTGCAAATGATGTTTGTGGTTTGTTCTTTCATTTACTACAGTTCTACAGGAAGCATTGCTTTCTAATATAGAATTTATTTTCTCTTGCACTTTCTATAGCATACGTATCTGGGATGATGGGAGCCTGGAAATTATCAATGTCACAAAGCTGGATGAAGGTCGCTACACCTGTTTTGCAGAAAATAACCGAGGAAAAGCCAATAGCACTGGTGTTCTAGAAATGACAGGTAAGCCTCAGAATTGCAGTAGTTTGTTTTGGGCAGAATCCCTTAGTTCAAAATGACTAATTTTTGTTCCAGCATTGCACTACTTTTTCAAGCTGTTCTACATCTTTCTGATTTAGTTGCTCATTAACACTGAATTGATGCTTTTAAAGGATGTTGCTCAGTTGAAACTGGGTATGTTTGCGTCAGTTCTAACACTGTATCTCAATTTTCAGGGTTGATTTTTCTGTACTAAACAAGATACATTGAATTAACCTATTTTAATGCATTCCCTTTATTTGGTAGCTTAGCACTCATGCTAAGTTGTGTTCTTGGGGCCATGGCTCAGAGAAATGGAACTCCTGATAACCTTCCTTCATGTTGTGTTTTTTTGTTTTGTAGGGGGTTTGGTTTGGTTTGTTTGTTTATTAGTTTGTTTTGGTGGTAGTTTTGGTGTTGTGGTGGTGATGGTATAAGCATGTTTGAGAGAGCATTGCAGTTAAAGAAATATGCATGAAATTTGTGAGATGAGGGCATATATCCATATGATTGTGCTTCTAAATTACCTTCCTTTATCAGTATTTTTATTTACTCATTGAGTACTGATAGCCTTAATTGTGTATTTTAAATCTGATGTCAAATAACTAAATAACTCTAGACTACAGACAGGAAGGACAACATTCTGTAAGACCCATGTCTATCAAGTACCACTGATAGTGGAAGACTCATTTGTCAAATAGGTTTTTAATCTCTGTTCCAGAAATCATGCTGGATTGACATGACAGCTCATTGCTGATGTGCTTTCTTTCTTTTCTGGTATTGTTTTCTCTTCTTTTTCACATGTAGCTATTTACACAATTTGTTAAGCATCTATTATATTGTTTCTCAATAGTTAAATTAAGATCACAATGCTCTAATGAAAATCTGACTTGGCCTAACCAAGTAGAACTTTCATTCATTACAGAGACAAGTTTTAAAACATAGGAAATGTTATAATTGAAACAAGAAATGCAACACAAATCACGTAGGACTCATCATGTGTCTTCTTTCTACTTGAGACAGAGTCAATGAATAAAAATAGTTGTAATGTGATTCAGAGATTTAAAGAGCTAAACAGAAGCCAGGTATTTTAGTTATAAAATGCTTTCTTAATTGTCTTCAGTTTGGTCTTTTGAAATGTAGTTGTATGAATAACATGTGAACTAGACTTTGACGGAGTGGTTTAATGTATGATCAAACAGTTATGAAGCTGAGGTTATATTTTAATAAATATTTATTTGTTGGAATTTTCCATGTTTGCCATTAACTTCACAGAAGCTACAAGAATTACTTTAGCTCCGTTGAATGTTGATGTCACCGTTGGAGAGAATGCTACCATGCAATGCATTGCATCCCATGATCCCACATTAGACCTGACATTTATCTGGTCTCTAAATGGCTTTGTAATAGATTTTGAGAAAGAACACGAGCATTATGAGCGGAATGTTATGGTAAGATACTATAGAACCTTATTTAATACATGAAAGCCTAGTTTTGTTTGTTGTGAATAGTTGTCTTTTCTGTGACAGTTTGGGTCCAGTAAGCCAAGAACATCAAATAGAATTACAGTTCAGACACCTTACAGACACATAGACACTTGCAGGCAGGTACCTGAAATCAGATATCTGAATTGATGTATTTTGGTACCTCAGATAAATCCCATTCTGATTATTAGTGAAAATAGCTGGTAAGTAGATAGCCTGATTGTAAACAGCGTGCAAATTACCTCAAAAAAGTATGCATGTGCATTAATTTTAACTTACCTATGTTTTTATCACCAGTATTTTTGGAATTTGGCATGAAACTGGGCCAGATGGTGGGTAGGAGTCAAACAGTCTGTAAACACTGAGGAAGAGCATTATATGAGAAGGCTAAACAAGTTAATACAAAGACACTCATTTTGGCATGTAGAACAATCATAGTTCCGTTGTATTTGCATATATGGTTATGTTTTTAGAGTCTTCTATCAGGTTTATTTAAAATTAATATCTCTATTAGAAATCCTTCTTGTTATGTCTATTCACCTGCTGATTTGCCTAATATTCAGCAACCTCCAAGTGGCTGCCTACTTGTGTAAATATTTATTCTGCTTTTCTGGATTTAAATTTTTCAAAAATCCTCATATTTAGATACCATTTTTTTTTGTGCTCCCAAGAGAAACTCTGGGTATGGAGAGAAATAGTTGCTAATGGTAGTTATAGTGTCTGAGAACACCAGGGATCACATTTAGTTTCAACTCCGTTCAAAATGATGTACCAGTGCCCCCTGAAGAGTCCTTTTGCTAGGCTGGCAATATTATCTGATTTTCCATGGACCAAGAGATTCCTTTTTTTGCTTTCAGTATCTGTTTATCTTTATGTAAAAATTTGTTTAAAATGTAACTTTTTAGTCTGATTTGGAACAAAACAGCCCTTTGAGGAGTCAAGAGTTGCCTCAACCTGCTCATTTGCTGAGTTGTAAGACATAGTTAAGAAGCCACACTGCTCCCTTTCAGCGAGAGAACATGTCGTTGTCCAGCAAGCCAGTAGAAATAGTCTAAGATCAGCTGATAAATGTTCAAACCCAAAGACATACCCTCCTTTCTGCAATAAATCTCCTGACAGGCTGTGTCCACACTCAATAGCAGGGTAGTAAGTAGTCTGCAGTGTATTTTGTGTTGCCTCAGGAATGAATAAGTATGTAGTTATTTTCCAGTACACTGGCATCTTTCAAAACATTTCCTGCAGGTGGCTATTAAGTCACACTTTTGATAGGTCTATATTTACACCCCAGTAGAGTAATTGATGCATAGGAATACCTTGGAAAAGCTTGAATTGCCTCCTAATTGTATGTGCTTATATAAAGACTGGAATGAGTCTGAGTGTCAGACAAAATACGAGCTTAAAGAGTAAAGCCCCACTAAACCTACTCTTTGTGAAAGAGCAAATAAAATCAGTCTGTGTTGGATTTTATTTAGTTGATTGCTTTAAGCTACCTGACAGATGTCACACAAAGAAATTTGTTCCACAGAGCAGAAAAGAAGATTGAAAGTGTTAATGAATTGGTTATTTTGGTGTGGAAGGAAGGTAAAAATGGCTTTATCAGAAGAGTTTGTAATGCAAGAGAAAGCACTCCATCTGTGGGTCATGTGTTGAAATGTTGAACAAAAAAATGTATATCACTGATAACACACTTTTGGGGTTTTCTCTAAATAAAGAAAATAGAAGTAAACTGGATTTTTTTTTTCTTTTAGGAGAAGTTAATTCTGAAATTTAATCCTGCTTTTAAGGCACTTTCTAGCCAAGCATTTCAAGTTGACAAATGTGGGACCAAAAAGAAGATTGACAGTTTAGTTCCCAGCTACCTCTTTCATCTTCTGGATAGCCAGTGGTCCTGGACTCCTGATCTCAAATTCTGATTATCTCCACAGTACTTTATGTCCTTTTTTGAAGTGCTTCATTTCAAAACCAAATAACCCTACCTTTTCTAGACTACCTTGGTCTCTACAAACTTTCTGTGGTCTGCAGAGGGAGGGAAAGAGGTGCTTCTCTTCATGTGGGTGATGAATCTTGTGCTGGAATGTTTTGTTTTTCAGTAGATATAGGGTAGATACTCTACAGGATTCAAAAGCAGATGAAGAACCCTTAATTCACTTAGACCTTTAAGTAATTTAGATCTAAATATCAATTAATTTACTTCAGGATACCTTGAAGGATATCCTTCCTCCTGAAGGATATTTCTTGGTTTGTTTTCTATTTGATCCGTCAAAACTGGTAGAAATTCTTTTAGGAGAGTTGTCATCTAGTTTTGCATTCCTAAGCCTTAATTCAGGGCTTTCAAATGCAAAGCAAGTGCAAATAGTCTTTGTTACTCTTCCACAGGTACCTTGGTCTTTATCTGGGACAGAGGAGACAGTAGGATTGGATTTGAAGTGTGCATTTGTAGGTATTAGATGATTTGGTGCTTCAGTAATAACAAATGCAGAATTCAGCAAATCCAATGCAATGGTTTATGTAGGATATAATTAAGACAAATATGCAGTTTCTGTATTTCTCTTCTATTCATTTGTTATTGTATTGTGGCATTAAGGGTTTTTCTCCTTTCTGGGCAAGCAAAGGGATTTTCTCTTTTCTCCTGCCAGTTTCCCTCTCCCTGGCAATTCTGGGCTGAAGTCGCTGGGTGGCAGGTTTGCTCAGGCTCTCCTGGATGTAAAGAGTGAGCTGGTTTACACTTGACAGCAGCAGCCCGAGCTGCTGAAATGTGTTCACCAGCACTTCATAAACACAAAAGAAAAAGATATTCCACTGTGAATATTAAGACTACTGGGTATATGAAGCATGTGCATAATTCCCTGTGGATGAAGGATCCTCATCTATCCCTCTGATAATATCACTATTAATTTATGTGACTATGCAGATCAAGTTGCTGAAACTTGATAGAGCCACAGTATTTCAGTTCTCAAAATAATACTATTATTATTGTCATATAGACATAATGAAATGCTAATTAAATTCAGGTAAACACCTGCATAATTCTTCTTTCTTTAAATGCAAGCTTTGGTATCTCCATCATTGCTGAAGGCAAAGCTAATTTGCATTACATTAATACTAAAACTAATTTCTCAAAAGGACATTTGTCAGTTCTGTTTTCATTTCCTGTGACAGCAGTATGTAAAGTGGGAAAAAAAGAAAAAAAAAGAATTGGTTAGCTTCCAAAGAGTCAAATGGAGGCTTTAAAATCTTACTATTAAATAGATTACTTTTATCTTTATATGTGGTTGTTCCTCTGATTATTTGATTGAGGGATTAAACATTAACACATCTTTTCAAGTCCCAGAAAGATACAGCTCTTCAAGTAATCTGGAAAACTCGAATGTTTGTTTGTTATTTATAGATCTGCTTTCTTGTCATATATGTTTAAAGATGTAAAAGATTACTTTTAAGATGTTTACATTAAAAATACATAAAATATCCAAAAAGGAATATTCCTTTAAGTTCATTACAAAAAAAAGAGTATTTTTTTAATACTTTTGGATCCCACTAGTCCATTCTTATGGATAGTCAGGAAATATAATAATTTAACTGGTTTAAGTCAGAAACTTATACGTAGACTTAAGAAGAGTTCAGGTTTAGGCTATAGTTGTCTTAGTGACATCATGGCACAAATACATTTTAAATAGCTTCCCATATCATCAGTATTTCTGTTTGCTACATTATTTATTACTTGTCTTAATTGATATCAGTGAACCTGAAACCCTGATGGTTTTATCACCATTTTATCTTTAATAAGTCAAATTGAATTGCTGTACAAGTGTTCAGGAAGTTGACCTTCTTGCAAAAAGCTTTCCTCTTTAAGTATGCAAAAAAAGAGTGAGTAGTGATAGAAAGATACAGTAAAGCCAGGGGATGAATTTTGTCATAGAGACAACTGACTTGCTATCTCCTCACATTTTCTCACACAAAGAGGCATTTCTCAAGCTGAGGCTGACACACCTCAGTGTCGTGAGTGCTACAGAGCAGGAAGCAAAACTTGCTGAATCCACACTGACTCTGAAGTGTGAATTCTGAGTTTGCAGTGTTCTCTCCAGTGTTCTTCGGTGCAGGGACGTGGCACAAAGGCAGACAAATACATTCAGCAGAGAACTTGCAGGACCCACAGCTCAGGCTCTATTCAGCTGTGAAGTAGCTTCTGAATCCAAGGTGTCTGTGCATAACCACCTCTGTATCCCTGCAGCTATCTTGTGCATAACCTGCAGTAGTGTAGACTTCTCTGAATACTGAAAAGCTTGCTTTTTCTTTATGCAAATATTATTCCTCTTACTTTATCTCTCTTTGAAGTACAGAAAGCTTTACAGTGTTCTAGGGTGACACTCATAATATTCTGGATATACACTACCAGACAGGTACTTTTCACACTTAAATAAGTGCAACACAAATGGAAGAGCCTGTTTCTTTATTTAATTATTAAAGGTGATTAGTCCAGATACCAAAATTCCCACTGCAGATTTCTGAAAGTGGTGAGATGAATTCTAGATTGGAGACAGTGTTTGCCAAAATACTTTGCTTGTTTCTTCTCCAAAACTGATGAGTTTATAAACAACAAAGAACAAGTTGAACTATAAAAGTCATATTAGAAGAGTAGAGATTTACAGCTGCCTGTTTTTTGTACATTATTTTAAATTGCAGTTTGTTGGCTGACATGGATAGAAAAAGTTATTCTACTGCATGCTCCTGCTTCAATGGATTGCTATGGAGACACTTAATTTTATTGTATAAATCTGTATTCCAACCCAAACCTATTCTATGATTCTATGATTCTACTGTCTACCTGCAGCAGAAAATACACAAGGATTTTAATTTCCAGTTTTCCTCATTGCTTTCCCTGGTAATCCTCCTTGCAGAGTGTTTAGCCTTGCTCCAGGTGTAGACCAGGAAATTAATAGAAAGTTCAAAAGAACTGAAGAATTGGAGTAAAATAGATAGAATTAGAGAATCATAGAACAGTTTAGGATGGAAAAGATCTTTAAGAAAACCAAGTCTAACTGTTAACCCAGCACTATGAAGTCCACCTCTGAACCATGTCTCTAAGTGCCACATCTACATGTCTAAAAGGCTCCAGGGTTGGTAATTCAACCACTTCCCAGGCTGACCTCTTCCAACGCCTGACAGCCTTTTCCATGTAGAAATTTTTTCCTTGTTATTTGGGAGAAGAGACCAACCCCACCTCACTACTTTAGGCAGTTGTAAAGAGTGATAAGGTCCCACCTCAGCTTGTGCTCCAGGCTGAACACCCCCAGTTCCTTCAGCTGCTCCTCATCACGCCTGTGCTCCAGCCCCTTCACCAGCCTCATTGCCCTTCTCGGGACCTGCTCCAGCACCTCGATGTCTTTCTTGCTGTGAGGGACCCAAAACTGAACTCAGTACTTGAAGGGCCTCCTCACCAGTGCCAAGTGCAGAGTGACAATCACTGCCCTGGTCCTGCTGGCCACACTTTTTCAGATACAGGCCAGGATGCCATTGACCTTCTTGGCCACCTGAGCACACACTGGCTTATGATCAGCTGCTGTCACCCAGCACCTCCAGGTCCTTTTCCACCAGGCCGCTTTGCTGCCACTCTTCCCACATCCTGTAGCACTGCCTGGGGTTGTTGTGACCCAAGTGTAGGACCTGCACCTGGCCTTGACTTCATACAATTGGTCTTGGCTCATTGATCCAGCCTGTCCAGATCCCTCTGCAGAGCCTTGCTGCCCTCCACCAGATCAATACTCCGGCCTAACTTGGTGTCATCTGCAGGCTCGCTGAGCATGTACTTGATCCCCTCATTCAGATTGTCAGTAAAGATATTAAACAGGACAGGCCTCAGTACTGAGCCCTGGAGTACCCCACTGATGCCCAGGTGCCAGCTGGATGTAACTCCACTCACCACCACTCTCTGGGCCCAGCCATCCAGACCATTTTCTTTCCCCACAACAGTCCACCCATCCAAGCCATAGGAAACCAATTTCTCCAGGATAATGCTGTCGCAAATGGTGTCGAAGGCTTTCCTAAAGTCCAGCAGAAAACATCCACAGCCTTTCCCTCACCTAATGAAGAGGTCACCTGGTTGTTGAAATCAAAATAGGAAAGTTCAGTTACACACTGATAAGGAAGAAGAGGTTATTTATGGGCTAGAACAAAGCCAGGGTTGTAGTGAGCTCATTTAGTACAGTTTTTGAATGTATTAGGTGGCAGGTGATCGTTGATGAAGCATGACCAACCAAATCAACTGCTTACTGGATTTTTATGAAAGAGAGTTCCAGGACTCTCTCAAGATACTGTCTCAATACACTGTTCTCAGTGCCTTGATGTATTAGGGAGGTCCTTTAGACATTAGTGAGCTGAAAGTGATTCTAAGTATTACTCCAAAGCTACCCAATTTTGGGTAGGTTTGGAGGAATATTTAGAGGCAATGGTCTAATAATAATCTAGTGAGCATGGAATGTGATGGATGGAGTCAGTGGTTAGGAGCAAGGAGGGGAAGGAAAGCAGAAGATATAATGTTGAGGGTGAAGCCAACAAGTAGTTTGCTCTGGCAGAAGCCTTTGAGGAAACTTATTCTACTTACAGCACAAAGAATTGTAATTAGTTTAGAAGATCTGCCAACTTCTCTGCTAGAATTTAAAAAATACTCTGCAAAAGCAGTTGACTGTAACATTTATGTGCTTGTGAGACTCACCAGGCTACCAAAATTCATGTACCATCTGTAGTTAGATAGCAGAAGCTAAGGAAGCCAGGTGTGAACACTACTCAGAGAAATGTAGTTTGCAGTGTATTGTGAATTTTCATCAGCCATAAAGCTGTGAGCCATGAGCATAAGTGAGCAAGTAGCTAGGCTTTTTCTGCTGTTATAAGTGAAATAACAAGGCCCATTACCAAAGGGATGCTGGTGCAAAGCACAATGTCTTAAGGAATTTTCAGTGGTATGCTGAATGGAGAAGAATAATAATACATTTGTTGGAAATACTTCCCGGTCCACATCTCAAATGTAGAATTACATTGTATATCCTTTACATATAAATATAGCTCACTGAAGGAAAAGATTCTTTAGTGGGAATGACTGTCATCATTATCCTGTTGAGTTTTTTATTTATCTGTAACTATGGCTTATACAACAAAACAAGGTCTTAGGTGAATAGAATTAAGACAGTGGTGTTGCACTGGGGGTGTTGTCCCTATGTCTCTGATGTCAACAGCAAGAAAACATCTATAGTCACATTTACATTAACTTACCTCTACAGGAGTTGGATCATCTGTTCTGGTTTTAGCAACCACTCAACTAATTCTGTACTGGCAGGATCAAACCAATTCACATGAGCTCATTTAGAGTTAATAATTCTAATAATGAATTATATATGAATTATTAGTTATAACTATATGAATTATAGTCAATAATGAAAAGATATTGAACATTATTTCTAGCTTTGGACAAACTGACCTCAGCACCAAGAATCCTGTCTCTTCTGGATTACTTCTTATTGATTCTCTTACCATTTTACATCTACTGTGCATTAAACAATGCTGAAGCTCAGATGTCTAATTTTAGAACCTGAATTTAAAAACATACTCTGGCTCTGCTTACCAGGTTCTTCTATTTCTGCAAGTTAACTTTCTTATTTCTTGGTCTTGGAAGTCTTATATTAACAGAAGTTCCTTTATTGTCTCTGAGGGCCCAACAGAATGGATAGACACTGTTTTTAGTCAAAACACTAGATTCCTGTAAATGATATTTAATTGTACAGGGGTGCATTCTGATGGCTTTTGGCAATTTAGTGCCCTGGAAAAGGTGATGGTCAAAAAAACCAGTGACTCTCAGAAATAGGTCATAAAATGCTATTTTTGACATCACTATTAAATCATAAATATAGGGCTTATATGATGCAAGTATTTGCTTGAAACTTGGTAAATACTGAGTGGTGAACCACAGATACCCTTGGAATATCTCTGAGTATTGCTATCACTATTTCCAGTCTGTGATTCAGTCTTTTCTGAGTTAAGGAAGGCATTTTTAAACATAACCAAGCTGAGGTTTTGAGATGAAAACATACAGTACATTCATATCTAATTTGTGGACAGAATTCGCTGATGCCTGTGCTCTTAATTTGCTTGGTAAGCTCTTCTCTTACCACCAAGAACTTTGGCTTCTTCTGAGGTATGGAAAGCTTTATTACCAACTGCATGAAGTCTTGCTCCAGGAGAGCTTCTGAAGCAACAAGATGCAACACCATATCTATGATTTTTTGATGGTTTTTAAAATTATGTTACATTTTTCCATCTGTTTTTCATAATTTAGGTTATAAGACCAAATTGTCGTAAGGGAAATTATTGTTAGGGCAAGTATATGGGCACATCATTATTAAATACAATAAATTGTTTTAATTAAAGTGCTAACATAGAAATAAGTACTAGCCCCAGTAAGAATTTGCTGTCATTTGCTATTGAAGTCATAATATGATTATGAGAATTCTCATAATCTGTTTCTAAACGTTATTGCTTTGCCCAGCATTTGCTTACGTTTATTTGCAGATAAAAATGCAAGTAATTATTAGAGAATCACAAGCACTGTGGTTACTTCTAGGATAACATTTAGTGTTAATGAACCAATACCCAGCAGTCAAATAGGGAACTGTTTGTCTTTTTTATTAAAACCAAAACCAATAAGAGCAGAATTTAAAAAAACAAAAACAAACAAACAAACAAAATCAAAAACACCCCAAAAAACCAACAACCGAATGAAAAGCAGGAACTGAAAAATCAAATAGTTTGATTTTTTTTACAGCTTTTTTGTTGTAATTTTTGGAGGACAGAGGATCAGGTAGCTGCCTTCTTTTTTGCCATAGAGCTACTGACGCTCTGACTGATTTTTCTCCCTGGAAGCTGTTGCCAGAATTGCTTAGGCCACTGTAGGGCTCACATGTGATTAGTCAGGTGTTCAGCCAGACAGTGTTCACTTATGCAGTAATCCCAGCAGATTTTCAAAGGATGCTGTCTGCCACAGCAGTCTTATTGGAATTCTCTTGAATAAACTGGGGAGGCATGAGCACAGAAATGACACTGTCCCGGACTCTCCTCATCTCTGTAGATGCATGTGGTTTGAAAAATCAAATTAAAAGCCATATTAGCCTTGAGTGAAAAGTGTGAATATATATACATCCATATGGAAATAGTTTAATAATAACTAAGAGAGAAATTATCTGGAATGTATCAGGAATACTGGATTGTTCACTGACCCAGCAGATCTGTTTGATCCTTGCTAGCAGCACTTGTGTAAATCAAAAGGAGAGAAGGCACAGTGTAACCTGCCTTTCTTACTGACCCTGTAAAGCAATCAGCTGAAGTATTGCTAGCCAGAGTCAAGCACTTTCTTTCATGTGTGCTTGATTCTTCTTTCATCCAATTATTTATTTACCACAGTAATTTCTTAAATATGTGAATTCTTATGTTGGACCTAAAAAAAGTTGATGCTAACAGATTTCAGTTTGTGCTGAAATTTTATGCCAGCAGAAATTGAAGCTGGCAACCAAAATCCTCATTGGAGTCTGGAAAGGAAAAGGGTAGTGTTATCTGGGTATTTTAATCTCCCCTAAATATAGACTATAAGCTCTCATTCTAATTTCAGAGCATTTGGAAAAGATTTAACCTTGCTTTCTCCCCCATCCGTTTCAATCAAGAAACATAAACTGGATGGTATTAGCTTTATTTCATTTCTTCTAAATGTCTAAATGTAGAGACACAGCCCATACTATTCAAGATTGTCTCAAAGGTCTTTTTTTGTTACCCAGCATCTGTGATGATGATAGCACTAGTTCTTACACCTAAATATTTTTGCAGTTTATTTTTGTATATACCATTTTGCCTCTGAATTGCTTTTATTCCTGTTTGTAAAGGTCTATGGATTGCAGTGAATTATCTCAATGTTTGATTTTTTTGGGGGGGGAGTGTGTTTCAGTTATATTTTTGAACAATTTTCAGTGAATTAGGAAATCTGAATGTTTTCCATGTTGATATAGTGTGGTATAAATCCATGTATTAATTTTTTGTAGCACTTTTACTCCCATGAAAGTTGAGATGTATTTTGGTGAGAACATTTGGGTTTTTTAGTGAAATCTCTTTAGGACTACCATGTGTATAACCCATTGATTTAGCCTAGTAATCTTTTTCTGGGATAAAATGCAGGATGGATAAGCAAAATATTTCAAGTGAGTTATTTTTTAACACTTAAGTTAAAGTGTTCACATAAAATGTGTTTTTCATTAGGAAATGGCTGTGGTGCACATAGTGGTCTCTGTTCCACTCGTTGTTTTACAGGTGCACATCTGATTACTCAGAAGTGTCACAGGATAAAAATACTATATTCTGTTTGCCTCTCTGCACAGCCAAGGGTAGCCAGTGGCCCACATAGCCATTTGAAAACATGGCTGAGTATTTCCCAATAGTCTGGCGTTGGTGAAGTGTGTTAAGAAAGGATTAGGGCCTTGGATGATGAGTGCATGAGCCTTGTTGAAAGGTAAACTACTTCCCTGGAGTCCTACTGTTTGTCAAGGAGCAGTGAGAGCTGAGCCAGGGAAGAGCATCTCCAGCCTGACATGGGCCTCAGCAGCAAGGGAGGGCAGAGGAGTACAGGGCAGCTCTTGGTGCACCTTTGTTTAGGCTATGCTTATAGTCTCTCTGAGCTAAAAGCTCAGGTACTGCTATAGGAGTAAAAAGGAAGAGCCAAACAACATCCTGCTCTGTTAGTGGGACTCCATGACATTCTATCCTGCCAACGTGCTTAAAAAAAAAAACAAGTAATGGTGCAGAAAAATAATATAGCTGTGGTTTATGAACAAATTCTTGGGTAAGTTTAGTTTTCAGATATGGGCTTCAAAAAGTAAGAGGGAAATGTTGATTTGTTAATAATCATTTACTAAAGTGTCTAGTTTTTTCATGTCCAGTAAGGAGTTGCAGCTCCTCAGGAAACATGGGACACTTTCAACAGCTGTCCTATAAATCAGATCCATGTTTGAAGGTGATCCATCCTCTAAGTAAGCACTTACTTTTTAGAAATAGCAACCCCTGTAAGTGAATTGGGAGGGATGTGTAGACAAGTATCACATAGCTGCCCAGGGATGTTTACCAGTTTCACGAAGTGTTGTTTTTGTGACAGATTAAATCCAATGGTGAGCTGCTGATTAAAAATGTCCAGCTGCGGCATGCAGGGAGGTACATGTGCACTGCTCAGACAATTGTGGACAACTCCTCGGCTTCAGCTGACCTTGTGGTAAGAGGTAAGCTTCTCCAGGTAATACAGAAATGTGGCTGGTTTTCACCTAGACAAGACACCAAGACAAGAGCGTTTCTGATTGTTTAGGATATGTGATTTCTCATCAACGGATGGCAGAAATTAAAATGAGAAGTCCATAAACAAGCAAAGTCCTAGAAGACTACTCAGGGTACTGATTTGGTTGCAGACATTTAGAGGTCTAACTAAGCAAGTGTTTTCCTGAAAAGAAATAAGGATTTTTTTATTATGGGTGTTTTCCTTATGTGAAAGCAATTTTTAGATAGTTTAATTTGGTGTTCATTATTAAATCATTATTAAAAATAGATTTCAAGGATCATTTCAGTGTATCTCCTGGATACATTTCTAAGTCGCTTCTCATTTTTCATAAAGCTGTATGGATTAAATTATTGTGTATTATACTAGGCCTACATTAAAAGGATTCCGAGTTTTCAAATTACAAAAACCAAGACATCTGAGGTTAAGTTTATCTCTCAGTTTTTCTCTGATTCATGTCTGTTAAGTGTTACTGCAGTCTCAAAATGCTATTCGTGCTCATACAGTATGCACCCTACAGGATCTGTTACAATGTGACGTTTTAATAGCATGAGTTAATGTCCTTTGGGCATTTTGCTTTCTTTTATGCCTGTGGGCATAACACATTCTGAAGTGCTAATGCTCTGTTTTGCTGACAATTCAGAACTGATGTAACTTGAACGTTGAGTTGCCTTGCTGCTGTGTTTTGCCCCACATTTGACTTACACCACAGAACTGTGTAGCAGCTGAAGTATAGCTAGTGGCATGGTTCTGAGCTTCTGTTATCTCAGGCTGTTGTGCACTTGAATATTTCTGCATTTAATTTTTTACTGGGTATTAACAGCCCATGAAATGTCATCAGTTTTGGATAAAATGTCAAAGCAAGTGATGAAGTAAGTGATGAAACTACAGAATAGATATGCAAAGTAAAAGAGTAGGATCTGTTAATATGCCTTAGTATTATGTAAGCAATTCCTTTTAAAAATTAAAAGGCAAGGTGCTTTATCAAGCTTCTGATTCCCCTTCCAACCCAGTAGTTTCTCAGAGACTATTCTGTAGAAGAAACTAACATTCATTTCGTTCTCAAAATTCAGATTTTAATGCAATAAACACAGTTCTGCTTACAGCTGTCATTTTTGTGAGTATAAGACTCAGCATCTTACCAGGCCAAGAGTAAATATCTTATGAAATATGACAAATGTGGGATTGTAGTTTCACTGCATTGGTAAGGAAGAGGCAACAGCAGAGAATGAAAAGAGCTATGTTCCAGAGCATCTCATCAGTGGAGCAGTAAAGGATAGCCACTGTCACTGCACATGAAGATGTTTTATCTGTTCACAAAACAATTTAACAGTTCATATGGATCATTCTATGTGATATTGTTTAAATTGCTAGTGATGTTAGCCCACTGAAGACTCTGCAGCCCCTGTGTGCTACTACAGACCTCAGTGGCTGCATGTTGGCCTCACTGGGGCAGTGTTACAGATGTGCCTGCTTCCAGCTCTGGAATGTGGAATGCCTCCTGGATGTGCTTCAGGCATGTGGGTAGCTCTCTCTTGGATGGACTGCTTGGATATATGCAGCAGTTTGTCACCTGGATGCACCCAGTTCACTGTCCCTAGCACCACCTTATCAGCACCTGGCTCTGCCCACTATATTTGGACCCAGTGGAACTGTGCCCCATTGCTAAAGCAACTAGCAACCTTGGGGTTAGTTGTGGGTCCCTATGGAGCCTTTTCCTTTTCCTATGGCCCTTGGTATTTCCTGTGACATGCTATTTTCAGAAGCTGATGGTGAGGGGAGAAACTGTAAGAGGTTGAAGAAGGAAGGAAAGTTGTTGGGACTGATGAACCTTTCCATAGCTTCCAGCCTGAGGGCTTCTGAAGTGAACAGTCTTGCAGGAGAATGGGTCTCTCATCAAACCTTACCTGTGTGTGTCCTTAGAGCTGGGACAGGAAATATGCATGTTATCAGGGTGGAGAGTTAACTAATAACCCTCATCTTAAAAATCAGCTCTTAATAACAATTTCTACTTCCTGCATCCCTTGTGAAGAGTAAGAAGCCGTTTCCCCATGCAGTGTGGTATTTAGTCCTATCCTTGAAAGGGAGATCCAAGGAATGAAATTGCTTGCTTGAAGGATATATTCATTGAAACCAAGGAAGAGCAACATATGCTAGTGTATGCTTTTGTTTCTGTTAATTTCATTTGCGTCCTTTGGCTCGGCTGTATGGAGAAAATAAAGAGCTCAAGAGGAGCTGAAAATACATTTGACACGCTGTGTGTTTAGATCTGATGTAGAAATCTCCTTCCATTCTTTTTTGTTGTTTTGTTTTGATTCTCTGTGGTTTCTCTAAATAGTGCAGAGAAATATATTATGGGACTGTTGGGTTTTTTTAGTATTCTCTGGGACTTGTTCAATCAGGTTGTTGGATAATTATCTCAATCATGTTGGCATATTATTATCTCTGAATGTTGGAGCAGAAAATACTCTCAATAGTCCTAATGCATTCTATCTGTTTTTACACAACAGTTAATATGTATCAGGTAACTGTGTATCATATAAAACAGAAGCACAATAGCAAAACCAGAATTTTGTAGGAGCTTGGAACCTGATGAGGGGTTTACCACATTGGGGTAATATGAAGGCCAAGAAAAATGGGAAGAGATCTATAGAAATCTCTTCTGCAGTATGGTTTTTGTCCAAAAAAAATCACAGGGTTTTCCACATAACTTGCAGCCAGGGCCTATATGGCACAAGCAGAAGTGTAGGTCAAAGTTGGCCCCCCAATAAGGTCAGCATTAGGTGGAATTTGAAAAGGAAAATGTTTTGGTTTTTTTCCTGAGTTCAGTTTTGTTTGGTAAGAAGAGCAGAAACATTTTCAAAGTATCATATTTTCACTTAAAATTATCTCAATATTGATGAGGCAAGAATCATGGAAGTTTTATTTGGTAGTTATAAAATGCAAGAGCAGCTGTCCTCTGAAGCATTACATAGAGTATTAAAAGTTGATGAACTTTAATACTTTCAGCACATTTAATTTGTTAATTGTACTGGTTTTTTTTTTTTTTTTTTTCCAGGTCCTCCAGGCCCCCCTGGAGGTATAAGAATAGAAGAAATCAGAGACACTGCTGTAGCACTTACCTGGAGTCGTGGAACAGACAATCATAGTCCTATTTCTAAATACACTATCCAGTCAAAAACCTTTCTATCTGAAGAGTGGAAAGATGCCAAAACAGGTAAGAGTAATGCCAGAAGATATGAAGACAGTAAGTTTTAAAGTATGATTGTTAGAAAGTTTGACTAATCAGAAAGTAATCACAGTAGAAGGAAACCAGGGATGCTCTTGATGTCTGCTGCAGGTTTACTGTCCTGTCAGTGTCTTGTCAGCAGTTTTGTTCCCAGCATTTTGAAGGCCTGAACTGAATATCAAGAAATACAGAAAAGAACCAGCCAGAGTTGATACTTGTTTTTTTGCCTCTTTCCTTGTTGCCTGAAACATTCAACATCAAATACTGGAATCATAAAAATTTATTTACAGGTTAATTTGGATGAAAAGGGGATGTGGTCATTTCTGTATTTGTTATGGAGAAAGCTGGTTAAAATTGTCTGCTTTTTCCTGGGAGCAGACTAAGTTCCAATTGCATTAAAACTGGCACCCCTAGAGAAAACATAGCTAAGATTATCCTTCTAACCACTGGATGTCATCATTGTGCCACAAAATTGCAGTTAAAGAGGAGCCTACCTGAGCACAGGACATGCTAATGTAATTTTTTTTGCAGGACTTAACATAAAAGCATAAATTTTTATATATTTTTAAGCTACTAGTATCTCTGAATGCTTTATGAAGGATAACATTGTTACAAGCTATACAGAATGTTCCTATCAATACGTTTCATTATCCCACCCTTATAAATTACAACTTAAGTGCTTTCCTGTGGAATTAAGATATCACATCCTCAGCATTTCTAAATACTGAGAATAGTAATAGTTTCAGTGATTGTCTTCCATTTAAGTTTTCACTTGAAACTATAGACATGTAAGAAACAGACTGACATATTGAACTGAAAATCCATTACATTTTTTAGAGTAAAAAGTTAGATATAGTAGGCCTTCTGCCTCAGATCATATTTTTCTTTCAGAGTATGTAGTATATGAAGTTCACTTGGATATGATTGCCTCCATCACCCAGCACTGATATTTTTTATGTCAAAGAGCTTGGAAAATGAACCCAGAAGGTTCCCCAGCCCCTTCTTATCTCTTATATCTTATTTAATGGCTTCTTTAGAGTAGATTTCTTTGAACTTAAAAAAAAAAAGGTAGAAATTAGAGCTGTTCAAATAACTGATTATTTGGTTCAGTAAAAATACATGCAGGAGGGAGAATCCTTTTAGACTAGCCTCTGCTTTTCTCAGGATAAATTAATTTTATTTCTTAGTTATTCTGTACTTTTCAATTAAAGAAAATAAGGAAATGTGAAGAATTTCAGGTGGCAACTGATCCTGTTTTGTTTGTGCTGTGCATTATTGGAACTGGAACTGAGGGTGTAAGAGTTAATGTAAGTACTGGTTTCAGACTCAGAGCAGACTTGAAACCACTCGTCTCACTTCTCAGGAAGATTCCTTACTTGCAGTGTTATAGGCATGATGGGATGAACTTCTCTGCACCTCTGAAGTTCTCTACTTCTCAGAATTACTGAGATAGTCTTTGAGACATGCAGTCAGACTTTGAATCTTACCCTAAAGAATGCTGAGTGGGTGGGACAGAGAGGAATCCAGATTGTTGAATTCCTTTTTAATGACACTAACACAAAAGATACACATTATTAACTTCTGAAAAGTTGACAGTAACTATTCTGGTGTTTTCAAAATCATTACTTCTTCATTTGAACCACATATAGGAATTTTGTTAAATAGATGATTCCCTCAAAATAGGTAAAATCATCACTGGCATCACTGCAAGCTTTTACCTAATTGCTGAGCTGCTCCCATTTTGATTCAGTGTTAACTTTCAGATTAATGAAGCATGATGAACAGTCCAAATTGATCTGTCACCAAATGTTTAGGCTATCAGTTAATGCTGCTAATTTTCAATGTGTGAAACAAGAAAATATACTTTGGCATTGACTTTTGGAAATATTGTTATTGTTACTACTAACATTATTCTCCCAGCCAAATCATTCATCTCAGGTTTCATAATACTGAGTGTCTTTTGTGAAAGAAGTGTATTCTACTTCACAGCATGGAAATATGTATGAATGGATTATGTAATAAGTTGTTTACATTTATGTTGCTCTTTCCAGTTAAGGGGATTCAGATTCTCATTGTGCCAAGTGTTCATAATGGTTCTGGGAATCTGAGGGACAGTAAAATTAAATTAAGAGATCAGATATCCCAGGAAGGACGTTGAAATTATGTTAAATTTGTATCACTACTTGGATGACATGAGAGGTTTGCAATAGCTTTACTGACTAGACAGAAAAATAATTTGAATAAGGATGAGGGAGGGTGGTGGTCAGGTAGAAAGAGAAATGGAAAGTGTGTTCCTTTCTCCTTCAAGACCTCACTTTGGAATGAAATGTAATGATCATTAGGAAGAGGGAAGTGGTGTCACCATCTAGTGCTTACACTGTTGTTGCCTGTGTTTTTTGCAGGCATTGCATTTTATATTTTAATTCCAAATCAGCTGCCTTTCCAGTGCAGAATATCTCAGTTCTCATCCTCCTCTGAACACAAGACTCTAATTTGACAAACAACTCTTGTTTGTATATAAATGAAAATCCTCTGTCTTTCTATAGCTGCAGACAGCTATAGAAACAACCCCTATTGTATGTGAATTGCAGACAGTCATGAGTTACTCATTTTATTTAGATAACCAAGCTCATCCTTAAGACAATTACAAGTCTTTTCACAGGAATTGCAAGAACATTTACATTTCTTGATCAGAACCAGATAGCAAGTTATAACATGCTCACTAATTAGGTGCACCAAATTAGGACCACATTTTATAAACCACTCTTCATCAATTGATTGAACCCTACATGTCTAGCCCTTGTCTATCCATATAATGAACTTTTATTTTACTGTTTCTGCATTACAAATTTCTCATTGAATTTGTCTGTCGGTAAAATGAAATTCTACAGCTGCAATATGTAATTAGTAAGGAAATCTCATAACTACATGTACTAGTTCACACCCAGTTAAAACTTACATGTCAATAAGGATTTATCCAAGGTAGTGTCATAGTTTCCAAATTCCCAGTCACTGCTGTGGGTACTCTTTGTAAAATGTGATATTCCTAATGTACAGTGTCAAGTTTGCTTTAGTTTTCTGTGTGTTGTTGCAGAATAGTGCAAGTTTTGTCGCAATCATTCACACTGTTGCTGACCTAAGTGGAAAAATGCTGTTTTCTGAAGCATTTAACCTTTTTTTAGACCCATCAGATATTGAAGGAAATATGGAATCTGCTACAGTGATCGATTTAATTCCATGGATGGAATATGAATTCCGGATAATAGCCACAAACACTCTGGGGACAGGAGAGCCCAGCATGCCATCGCCGAGGATTAGAACTGAAGGCGCCCGTACGTAAACAGAAAATGTCAGGGTTTTTTTAAATGTGTTTCTTAATTTTTACATTTTCGTTCATCAATTTTGTAATTCTAGGTTTTACTCTAAAAAACGCAGTTTATAAGATCCAGTGTGCAGTGAATATATTTTCAGCCACCCGCTACTACAGATTGTAGTGAGCAAGTACCAAACTATGAAGGTGTGAATGCATCAAAGCAGACAGAAAAGAAACATCATGATATGGCAAATTTGTCTTCATTACTAAAACAGAATCATACTGCATCTTTCAGAGATCCCCCACTGTATCTGTCAGCCAGGCTGTGTGTGTATGAGTGCGTGGACATGTTTGGAAGTGTGGTTTGGGACTTAGGAAAAAATATGCATTTAACAAGGAAAATGTCCATTTGCCATTTGGTTTGTATTCTAACTAAAGAATACATGGCAGGATATGTGTTCTACTGCATAATGCCAGTTTTCTGTGGTTGCAGGTTTGGTCTGGTGTCTTCTTACATCATGTCACGTATGTGACATTATCCAACACAACGTACTCTCTTATCAGTCTGGTTGCTCAGTGATAATAGCTCAGAGCATATTTAAGGATATTCTTCAGGCTCAGGCGCATCCTTTTTATAATGAATTCTCCAAAATGAGGACTTAGATGTTAGTATTCCAGATAATACATTCTGGTTTGACTGTACAGAGGAGATAACAGCAGTGTCCTAGGGGGTAATGTATCACTGCACAAAGACTGTGTCCAACAAACCTGTATTCCACAGAGTAGCACCCACTTGCAGTCTAGATTTCTTTACAATTGTTTGCCATAGCTTGAGTTTTAAAACCAAAAATGAAAAACCAAAGTGTGGAAAACAACTTTTAAAATTACACCTGCTAGGTCATAACTTTGATTAGATAGTATTTTCAAAATAAAATGTATTTGCATTGTAAATTTCAAAACATTCATTAAAGACAAATTTGGTCCATTAAAATTTTGTTGCTTGGGGATAAAGAAAATAAATTGGTTAAATTATTTTGGATAAGGAAGGAAAAGCCACAGAACTTTAATACTAAAGTAAAAGGTAATCACTGCCTAGAAAATTGACTAGTAGCATCATATGTTTTATGACTCAAGAGCTGCATTTGAAGGCCCAAGAATCTACTGGAGAAGTCTGGTGCACAATAGACATTTTAAAAATGTTAGAAAAGACACAGATAAGGAGAGAAATAATGGACTAGGGGTAGTGGGGAATGGGGAATAGGGGTGGTGTCCTGCAGTTTGCAGTGTGCTACGTTCATGGCATTTTTTGTAGCCTCCCCAAAAATGGCATACTTTCCAGTTTTGTAGCAGAATGTAACTCTTTTGCAAGAAGTGGTCTATTTAGTCTGTTATCTGATTCCCCGGCCACAGTACCATGCCCTGGCAGACTGTGTGACAGTTTTTGGCCAACCATGCAAAATAGTAGTATAATCTTCTTAGGCATCAGTCAGCACTTATTGTCATGACAAAATAGGGTATAAATAATTTACAGTTTACAGATTAACTTCTGCACCCAAGTGTGTTTTCTGCCAGGAGCTGGAATTTGTTATAAGCAACAGTAGGATTTGGGTTACTCAGTCAATGTCAAAGGTACTACAGAAGCAGTATGCACAACTCTATGTACATTTTAATGCAATTCTGAAAAAGGTAAATAACAAACAAAAATCCATGTCTACATATTGTAGTTATTGTTAACATTTTCTGTGTTAAACAGCAACAAACAGTGCTGTGTCTTTGTTGTACTATGTGGGTGACAAATAATGTTTGTTACACTTAAAAGTTGTCAGCGTTTCAAGCGTTTCAGCGTTTTGAAGTCTCTCTCCTGGGAGATAACTAATTTCAGTAACTTAACATGATAAGACTTGTGCAATGTTTTTTATTTTTAATGAAACAGCTTGCTTCATCAATAACACAAAATCACAGTGATTTCTTGAAATTCAGTGGATCAAGGGCTGGTTTTATGTATTTTAGCTTCTGGGTGCGTTAGAGTAATTGTCTAAGTACAATTGTCTAAGTTAGTTACCTGGTCTTAACAGAGAGAGAAACCTGGGTTTATTGGTTGGGAGAATGAGGAAGATACTTTTGAAAAGAATGACTTGTTAGACTTTGAACAGTCAGGGTTTTTTCTGTTCTTTGGCAGCCTGTCTATCTTCTTGGACTACTTAAGCATTCTAGCAACCCTCTGCTTCTAACATTGCTCTAAAGCTATACATTTTTGATAGGTAGTGTGACTACAAGGTCAAGTAACAAACTCCAGCTTTCTCTCAAATTGTCATATATATGTTTAGTCTTGATCTTCACTAATTTGTTTTCAGAAAGGACAGAAAAAAATGAACCATGCACTGAATGCTGATTTCAATTTCAAATTTATTTTTACATACTTTTATCCTGTTTGAAAACATTAGTTCTGCTCTGCTTTGTGTTCCTCTTCAGCTTACTTACATAGTACTTGAGCACCATGACTTATGGCTTTCACTGAGTAGTGGAGAAAATGCCCAATCCCATTAGAATTTTCTTACACAAAGAACACATTAATTTAGGTAGGGCATATAGCTCATACATACATATCTGAGGCAAAATTAATGCCCTGTAGATAAGCTATAATGTCCTAAGTTTTCAGTGGTACATTGTGTGTCCATATTGAGTGACAGCAAATTAATACACAAACACCACAGAGGATAGCAACAGAATCATTGCACTCAGTGCAAAGAATCTGGGAGAAATGACAATATAGGAATGATTGAAAGTATCCTGCTTTACCAGCTGTGCACCAGTGATAGAATAACAGATTGTATTTTATTACACAGGATATCAGTGTAAGATGCAATTAGTAAATTATAAGTTGCTATGCCAGTTTTGCTTAGGTACATCTACCCATCCTGAACATGACTATCAAGAAGACATGTGCTACTAATCTAGAATACAGTTAGGCTGCCAGTGCTTCAAAGATAGACCTATGGGTTTAACCTTACACACAGGAAGTAAATCCATTGAAGTAGGTGTAACTGATCACAGTGTGTTGAGGTAATTACACGTGCAATCCATGGTGCTTGAGCCCTTGGCATACCAGCATCTGAGAAAGCGCAAGAAAAATACACAGTGTGCTTCTCTTAAGACTTGCAAGAAATTTTCCATTCCTGAATATTCAATTAAATATTTGTAGATAATACAGGGAGAAGGAAGAATGACTGCTAGCTATGGTTACAGCTGGCACATTTCCTGAAGCAGTAGCTATACATTAGTCTTGGCAGATTGCACACCGTCATTACTTTAATTGTGTGTACCACGTGTGCTTATTGGCCTTGCAGCTGTCTGCTGCATACTTTATAGTAATTGTTCTTGTCTCTTCTGTTTCACTAGCTCCTAATGTGGCTCCTTCTGATGTTGGAGGAGGGGGTGGAAGCAATCGAGAGCTGACAATAACATGGATGGTAAGAATTGCTCATGCAAGATGGCATGAAACCTGTACTATCTTATATCTGATCTTGCTGCTCCTCAAACCTGTGAATGGTTTGTCTCTGGGTCTTGTGAGAACAGGATTTGTATATAATATGTAGTTTTTCAGACTTTTCTCATGAAAAAGTACATGAAAGGAATGAGGAAGAGAGTACCTTAGGGGTTTTATGTGTTGGACATGAAAATATCATCTAAAACATTCTAAAACAAAGAGTTTGAAACACATGACTATGATAATGCGTCACTAAAAGCAGACTTCATTCTGCTATTGAAGCAATGGTTTTGAAAACTTATCTATTCTGTGGATATAAGTAAAGCAAGAAGTGAAAAGAGACACTAAGGTAAGAGGAAAGCAAATCACAGCACAAGAGAGGATAAGGATTTATAAACAAGGTTGCATAGGCAAAAGCAGCATGAAAGAGAGAACTGAAATCTACTGCAGGGTATTTGGGGAAGCTAGAGAGAAGAAATAAAAAAATGATTGTTGGATTCCTGTCAGAGCCTATCAGTATCCTGGAAAAACAGAAATACAGCAGCATTACCTCTGGCAAAGAAGGATGGTTGTGTTATGCTTGAGAAAATTACCGAGTTTGTTTTCTTTTGACCTCTCTTTTCACAGTTGTAAGGCTATGAGATACATATGGCACATATTTCCCCCATTTGTATCTTCTGGGGAATAGTTATTTCATATGTAGCAGCTGAATTGCCCCTATGAAGAGTGCTTTTTCTTGGGGGAAGTAATGTAAAGATGTCATAAGTCCAATTGCATGTATGTTGTATAGGGATTCTCCTTATGAATATGCAGTTTTTCATCCATATGCATATTTCCTTCGTTTTGTACTTAGGATTGATCATATATCTGTGAAAGTTCTCAAGTATGACAGAAATAGCCAGCCATATTCTTGAGCTATCAGATTTGTGCTGTCCTGGCTGGGTTTTTTGGGGGGGTTGGGGTTTTTTTTTGTTTCTTAAGTGAGTGCAAAATATTTATTCAGTCTTCCGAAGTATTTTAACAGTGAAGAAATATTTATAAGTGTCTGAAAAAAGAGGTCCACAGTTCTGTTACAATATATTGGAAAGGTTGCATTTTAGTTCCCCTAATAATAGGTTAGGAAGTAAATGTGTCCTAATTGGCTCAATTCTGGTCTCTTTATTTTTGAAGAGCAAAAGAATACATGCAATGGGCAAATGCAGAAGACCTAGATTATTTTACTTCATAAGATTTTCTTCTAAAAACTTTAATAAACTACAGAGCTGCTTCTGGCATTGTATATGTAGACTGGTACTCATGGCATTTCCAATACAGTGATAACTTGGCTGTGACCAAACTAAACAAAGAAAATATAACCAGGAGAAAGAATAGTGACTAATGCAAGACCAGAAGTACATGACCAGTTTAGTATTTCCTGCAGACCCGGGCAGATTTATATTCTCATTATTTCTCTTACCTAATGTTATGCTTTTCACATCTGTTCCTGGTAGCTCCTTTAGAGAGATAAATTAAGCATGGCTTCAAGTATTTATTTCCCAAGAATCTTCTATCCTATGTCTAGCAAGGGTTTTTAAATAGAGACTTTAGATTCATGGAGTCTGGAAGACAACAATATATCTATCTGTAAGGCTAAGATAAAAATACATATTGATTCCCCCAAATGTGCTGACATTTGCATATGCTACTCTAAATAGTCTTTAATTAAGAAGAGAAGAACAAAATGTATGGCAGGTTCACATGTTACTGCCAACCCCTTTTCAGCTTCTTCTATGATTCATAAGCCCAGATTGAATGAGACAGCCAGAGATGCAATCAAAGCTCTTCTAAGACTTGTTTTGAAATAGGAACTGAGAAGGAGAGCTAGGAGTGGCGTGCCCATTCTTCCTCATTTTTCCCCATTTGTGTTTCCCTCTCCCATTTTCTTTTACAAAGTTTTCAGTGGATTCTACAAACTATTCAGCTACTTATTATGTGCAGCCATTGGAGAGAAAGCTGCTTTCAAATTTCATGTAAGACCTTTCAGAGTATCATTTTTATGTGCCATTCCTGGCTTTCTAAAGTTTGCTCTGGCTGAAAATCATTCTGAGGCTAGGCCCTCATCCAGTCTGCTTACTTTGGCATATGAGATCAAATTCTGCTTTATTTTAAGCAGCTAGTTACAGTGATAGATTCAGAAGACCAGCTACATGAAGTTTCATAAAACCTTGCTCAGAATATCTCCACACATGTTGGCCAAAGTGCTGCAGCAGTGGGCAAACACCTAAGGAGAATAATTATTTTCTGTGTCACTGCTCCAAGACCTTTGCCTCAAGATAATCTATTTCATCTCTGTGATGTTTCCATTAGGGAAAAAGGTGATGCAGAATGCTTATTTTCAAAGGATGCTTCTGGTCAGCCTCCTGATGCACAGATGAATGATGTGATTTTGGCTGGTTGGGTGCAGTGTCTAATAGTTGTGGTAAAAGCTCTATGGACTGAGAAGGGATCACTGAATGTAGAACATTGTTAAAAGAAGAAAATTCCATTATGGGAGATTGTCTTCCTTAATTTTGTATTTTCCAGTATTCCTAGGTATAGGAAATCAGCTATAGTTTTAAGAAGTACTTTGGATAGGTACCTTTAATGCCTGTACTGAAAGTGGGAGTCATTTCATTAAAGGATTTGCCAGTTAGAAGCTAGGTAGTCTAAATCAGCATCTGCATCTCCTCCATCATCAGTGAAAAGTGGTAGGATGAGTCATTCTTTGAATGTGTCCATCTTTCTTTGTCAGCTGTGCCAGTTGCCTAGGTGGCAAACTTTCTGTGAATGAATATAATTTGGGCCAGCCACATAGATTTTCTCTTCACTGTGATTCTTTTGCAGGAATATCTATCTCCACACTTACATGGACTCCTATACTGGTATAATATGTCTGTGTTACATGTCTGCTGTGCCTCATTCCTTAGGTCTTTTTTTGCTAGCTGCAGCTGTTTTATTACACAATTATTCTTGGTTTCTTTCTGTGGGAGATAACATGATGTGTGTTGCACTGAGTTCAGATGAGGAAAAACTTATTAATATGTTTTCCTAGCAAATACACTAATACTGCAGATCTAACAGGGCCTATTTTAAAGGGGGTGGAAGCAAGCCGTTGAAGGAAACCAGGATGAAATGGAGGTTTGGTTCAGTGTTTTTAGAATATACATATCAATACTTTCCACATTATTTATATTTAATTCTAGACCTAGCTGTTTAGCAAAAATTAACGTTTTATTTTTTTGTCTCTACAGCCTTTGTCAAGAGAATACCACTATGGCAATAACTTTGGTTACATAGTGGCCTTCAAGCCATTTGGTGAGAAAGAATGGAGAAGAGTTACAGTTACTAATCCTGAAATTGGCCGATATGTCCATAAGGATGAATCAATGCCACCTTCAACTCAGTATCAAGTAAAAGTGAAAGCTTTTAACAACAAAGGGGATGGGCCATTCAGCCTCACTGCTGTCATTTATTCGGCACAAGATGGTGAGTAAATGTTCCAAATGAGTTTTACACTGTGGGTCCAGATCAGCACTACTAAGATCAGTAGAACCTGGTCCTTGACACTGATTAGTGTAGCAGGATGCTTCTTCAGCAAGGAGGTTGTGCATTGCCTGCACAAAACACTTGTTCTGAACAGCCAACTCCCACTTTCTGCTTTCTGTGTGATGCAGAGCACTTGGTGGTACTTGCTGGCAATAAGCAATACACAGCAGGATGCAAGATTCTTCACACAGCTTGTTGAAAGTTTTAAGAATATAGAAAAAAAATTCTTCTCTTCACAATGGTTGCCTGAAACATTTAGATCTTTATTCAGCAATGTCTCTGTGATCTTAATACACGTATTTGACATATCTTCTTCTTGACAGACCACACTAAAGCCTAGTATTTTAGTAGATCAGTATCAGAATTTAGCCCAAAATTGTGAAGGAATGATAGTTCATTTGTGTCTAGTTACATTTCCAGCATGTTTAGAGTCTCATATAAATTATCCCTGTTACATACTTTATTCTCGTTTGCATGTTGGAGCTATCAAGTGAGTAATTTAGTAAAAACCTCTTTCACATTCCATTAAAATATTTTTCCTAATTCTTACTGTAATTGTTTCACATGCTGTGATCTTTAGGATTGAAGTTTAAATGACATTTCCAAACTTAGAAGAGAGAAAGTACTGGAAGAAAGTTTACTTTAAATCAGAAGAAATATATACAACATCTTTAATTGCATTATCATCACTCAAGCCTGTTCTAAAAACATGCAGTTTATTAATTTCTGCCAGAAACCCAAAGAACTGCTAGTATTTTTCTTTCCCTAGAGCAAAATCTCCACACAGTCAACAGATGTGGACTAGAGAGCCAAGAGGAGGGATATGATAACAGGGCCACATTCTCACACTTCCCATTCTGTTCTGTACTCTGTGTACTTCATGGAAGATTTATGTTCATGGTTCCCATTAGCACTAATGGGAACTTCGCTCACAAATTGGCCACACATGGAGAAAGGACAGAAGAGTCCTCAACACCAAGCTGGCTGATGGGGATAATACAAATCTTTTTTCTCAGGAAAGTACACCTTAGCAAATCATCTTCAACAGCTGCTGCAACAACAGAGAGGATTTTTTTTTGCAATTGTATAAGCGTGTTAGTAAATAGCTATGGTGTAATGAAAGCAATATCAATCAAATTACACTTAAGTATCCATCCCTCCTCAGAGAGTTTATCGACAACTGACTGATAAGCTTCCACGTGTTTGTGTTAGGGTTATCCATACCATGTCAGGAGTGGCAAGTGTGTTTGTATGGTCTCCAAGTTCAGGGAAATGGTAGAGCCTAGTAGCTCAAAAACACAGAGGAAAAGCAAATGTGCAGTAGTGCCAGCTTCCAGATAAAGGGGTCACTTAAGTGGCTGCTGATGTTCTAACACAGACTTTAGCAAAGTCCAGATACCTGGTAAAAAATGTTTGTGGTTAAATGATACCAGATGCAGACTGCAAAAGAAATAGAAGCCCAGTGAACCTACTCCTTTGATTTCAAGCACAAGAGTACAAACCTTACCAGTAGTGCTCCTAGCTCCTGTGTGGAGCTGTGACCCTGACTACTGCCTGTATCCAATCCAGGAACTTCAGAGCAAGTTAGAGGGAATTTTTCCAAGAGATGTAATGGAAGTTACTCTGAAGAGCATTGAGGAGAGAGTTGTCTCCTGGCATCAGGACATGAACAAAATCACTTTCATACCTTGTAGCATGTTTACTGGCTGCCAGCCTGAAATTTGTATAGTTTTGCTTAGAAGATAACTGTGTGATGACCAATATATTTTCAGTGAAGAGAATATATTGTGATGACCATGTGACTTCTCTTTTTATCAGTAGAAATAGTGAATTAGAAGGCTGGAGTAAAGCAACTGGTGCCATCTTTCTGGCTCAGGAGAGGCTGCAAAATATTTATAGAACATAAATGACAAATAGGGATATAAATTACTTGCAGCTCATAAACAAGCATAAGCACATCAAATATTTTTAAGTGTTGTATCAGCAAAAGCCCTGGCAGCTGAAACTTTTCAGTATGACATTTTTTGGAAAGTTCTGTAATGGATACAGTAGAGAAGAGTCTGACAGTGATTTGGGAATAGATGATCACAACTATTCCACCTGTACTTCTGTACCTTTGAGTCAGCAAGTGATATTATTACTGTTAAACAACAAAACTTCTCAAAGGTATTAGGGAAATCTTAAAGCAATATGGTCATGCATTATTCCATACAGATGTGTATAAATATCCATATATACATAAATATAGTGACAGCTTTTCCCCTAAGTTGTGTATTCTATAATAGATCTGTGTTTCTCTAGTTGTAACTTTGGGCATTGTTATTCCCTTTAGTGACTAGGGAATTTCTGTGTTCCCACAGAATAAGCCAAGTTCCATGTCTGACAACTGCTAGTCGTATCTGCCATTGCTAGTAGTGAGTAATGATTGCTAGTAATGAGTGCACAGGCCTCTTGCTTATCTAAATTCCTGTCATTGTGAAAACAATTTTGCAATAATGTATAATTTTTTAAATTAGACATTTGCATTATTAACAGCCACTGAAAGACAATTACAAAACGTAACTTTGCATATAAGATTATTTTGTTTCCTAGGATACTTTTCATGAGAGATGTTAGTGATTTTTTTTCTTAACAGTGGCTGTTTTGATGCATAGTTGACTGGATGCCCAGTTGGAAGATTAGGTATATGAAAGCTTTCCTCAGCTAGGGCTGCCATGCCTGTCTGTTGCAACTTGTTTCAAAAGGTTCACGACAGAGAACTGTTGTTAACTTGGAAAACTTTAACAGACATTGCTAAGTTTATGCCTTTCTTTATTCCTTACCTCATTTAAAATTCAAGCAGCAGTGAAATGAAACTAGACTGTAATATTCTAAGCCCTGGATAAAGGTCTATCGCATTATGATGGTCTGTACTCTATGTTATCTGCTGTTCAGAACTAAGAATGCAAAAAAAATCAACTTTATGATGTATGCCTTACTGAAAGGTGCTTTGGATTATTTCACAGCTCTGTTCAAATTTGTATGTGCCACTGGACAGCTGTGTGGCTAATATGTGCTCTCACAAAAAATGTGTATTATTAGGACTAAGTGACATACATGAGTATTTGTGTGTAACTAACTTTAAAAGTCTCAGATATATAATATGTGAGCTGCTGACCCATTTAGTAAAGGATCACTTTATCAAAGGCTGTTTTCAGTTTACACAAATTTCAGCATGAAATCTGTTGAAGCGTAAAAATATGTAGTCTGAGCCAAGTAACAGGATCATTGCTTTGTTTTTATAGGGTCATTTTCCTTACAGATCATCACTGGACCTGAATTTTACTCAAGAAAAGCCAGATTAAACACTAACACTTAGCTCAGTGATGTCAGGAAAATTATATAAAATACTGAAAATAATATAAAATACTGAAGTAAGAAGAATCCCTGCAAACAAGTATAACATTACCACAGGACAGATCATTGCTTTGTTTTTATAGGGTCATTTTCCTTACAGATCATCACTGGACCTGAATTTTACTCAAGAAAAGCCAGATTAAACACTAACACTTAGCTCAGTGATGTCAGGAAAATTATATAAAATACTGAAAATAATATAAAATACTGAAGTAAGAAGAATCCCTGCAAACAAGTATAACATTACCACAGGACAGATTGAATGTTTAACATATGTTTCATCTTCCAGCTCCAACTGAAATACCTACAGATGTGAGTGTAAAGGTTTTGTCATCTTCTGAAATGTCTGTTTCTTGGCACCATGTTACTGATAAATCTGTGGAGGGATATCAGGTGAGTTTAGTAGCGACACTGTCAATCCATTTATTAATTTACTGTCAGTAGTTATAGCCAACAATAATTCCTGCTCTGGCATTCCATCTCTTACAGTTCACTTCTCTTTAGTTAGCATGTTCCATGCAGATTTTGCATCTCGAGAAACAGAGTATTTTTGGTGTTATGTACTTCATTACTAAAATAGATTAAGAAATGTATGTTTGCACTTTTCAACTAACAAAAGGCACCATAATTTCCTGAAAGAACATTGTCTCTTTCATGTAATTGAATGCCTATCTATAACTTCTTAAAACATATTGAAATTAAATTTTGGGTGTAATTTCCAACACATATGCAAAATTGTGACTAACTCTGGCCCACTTAAATTACCAGCAGTTATTAATATATTTCACCCACAAACCCTACAGTAAGATTTTGACAAATGTCAAAATCCAGTATAAGATATAAGAGAGACACTGCTATTGTGCAAGACAGTGATGTTTTCTTGATGGTTTCTATGCTCTGCATGAAAAAGAGCTTCAGGGCATATTCCATCTGGTCCATCTCAATGGTATTACTGGTGAAAACTGTTCCTGTCCTTCTGCAGAGATGGCAACAACCACAGGCTGGGTGTAATGAGAAATGGCCATGTGGTACTCTAGCAGGGAAGTCTTAACATCATCCATGCACAGTAGATGCTGGCAAACTCTGCAGTGCACAGTCTGCTTACTTTGGCTGCAACCCAAAATAGGGGTTTTGGTCTTTAGTTTGCTAGTGACTTACCTTGGGATTTAAGTTTTCAGGTACTTGAAGATATCTTCTATGTTCCAAAATAAGGACATGGAAATGAATAGCAATCTCATGGAATGTATTTTTTAAATTAAAATCTATTCATAAATAAGTAATACTTGGTTGTTTTTATTTCCTGATTTCTGTTTCTGTCTCCATGAGATTTATGTAAAACTTTTTGTGGTACGATAACAAGAATAGTGTCCCATGTAAAGGTTGATTTTATACTGTACAGCCATAAAGTCTTAAAATTACAAACACAGGGCACTGGGGTTTGAAATTAAGACACTAATATCAGTGGTAACTCCTAATTTACTAAGACAGCCCAGTGGTTTGGTGTCTCATAGGGATTTTGCAATTAGAATAGGATGGACATATTGATGGTTGTAGCTGGGATCTGTGAGCTGAGCCTGGACAGGCCTGTAGCAGCACTGCACTCCCAGGCTGGACAGTGCCCAGAAGCTTCCATGCAGAACACACACTGGGCAGACGTGCGCATGGGGACTTTGGGAATGTAGGGAGTGGCAACTGATGGAAAGTGGCAGCTGCTCTCTCTGGTGGATGGGACAGAAACAAGGAGTGCTGATAGAGGCTGGGATTACAGTCGTGATAGATCATGAAGATGGATGTTCAGAGCTGTAGTAGGGAATAGGGTAGTAAAGCAGGAGGAGGAAAGATATATGTGCAAAGTACACGGTAGGAGAACATGCCCATAGGCAACCCATGTTTGGCCTTTTTTTTTTTAATTTTACCTTATTTGGCATAAAGACATCTGAGTTGTGTCAGGGGACATCAGGGGAAGAAGAGAGGAGAGAGGATTTAGCAGGAAAGGCCAGGATGAATGGAACAGTCCATAGAAAAATAAAAAAAAAAAAGAAATGTGGGGGATCTTTGAGCTGAAAAGAGAATAACTGTTAGAAAGGTGGGATATCCTGGGAATGGACTGTTTGCTACATAGACTATGGATGTTAGGGGTGTGGCCTTGTTTTCATAGCTGTAATGTAATTTCATCCACCTATTCCTGGATAAATACACTTTTACAAATCCAGCATGAACTGACTGGCTTGTACATGTATAGTGAGGAACGACATTAGAATATAAATTTCTTCCTTTTTCCTCCCTCTTGTTCTAAGACAATCTTCTGATTATCAAGACTATGTAAAAGATCCCATCTGGCTAGACAATAAACAGACTGATAGTCCCAAATTACTGACCCACAATTTTCAATAAGGTATTAATTCTGAGATATTTTTCCCCAGGACAATCACCAGTCTCACTGTAGTAGAAAGGATGGCAGCAAAAGGAAAGTCAATGCTTCTTCACTGAGAATAAAAAGAATCTTGTGTTCCTGAAGATCAGAACCCTCATGAGTCCTGAAGGAGCCATAGGACAGGGCAAAAATAGAGAGGGTTGTTCTGGAAGGTTAAGGCTGCAGATAGCATTTGTGAAGTTGCAATAAAAGTTGTGGTGAAAGGAATATTCAAAGGGCATTATAAAATTCTAGTGACTATCTCTGGAAGGCTCTGTATCTATTTGCATTGATAAACAGTTACCTTTAAATTACTGCTCAGGTGTAACAGGTTAATAGAAACCATCATTCACCGGAGCACCTTCTCAGTTTCCTTTTGGTCTTTATTATTTCTAGAAAATTGCATAATTGACTTTTGAATGCTAGAATTTAAGAGGTGGGAGTGCCCTGAGCAAAGAACCTGAGGTATTTCACCTGTGACACAATGCTTCTCACACCAGGAGGAGTCAGATTTTCCTGACACTAATGCATACTGTCAGGATGACTGCCCCCATGGTGATGAGTGTGAGCTGATACATTTTGCCATTACAGAGGAGTATCCTCAGCTCACACTTAAAGAGATAAAGTATGAAAACTATCTCCATCCATTTAGAGAACTTAAGATTGATGAGTTCTTACAATAGACTGCTAACAGCCGCATCTCTGCAGGGCATGCAGCACAGTGACACTGTCTATATTTAGTGTTGCTTCTATGCAATAGATGTAGGTTTATTTTACTAAACAAATTTATCACTACTCACCACCATTGTCTCTTCTAGAATGAAATATGCTAGAAGAAAGCATTCTTTCTCAATATGAGTAAAGTGTATTCTTGTGTCAGTTCTACGTAGAATCTTCAAGAATATGGAAGCTTTTGTTTCATGATACTTACAGAAACATTTTTAGTATATTGAAGTTTAATAGAGGAGAAGACCATGAAAGACAGGTTTTTCCCTGATTTTAGCACAGAGGGATGCACTAATTCATGATGGCTAAGGCATTCCTTCATACAAATCACAGTTGGCTTACTTCCCACAAAAATTCTAGAGCTTGGTTGAAATCTTCTTCTGTGTTCTCTGGGAATTCATTGCCTGTGGATTACTCTAACAAAGTAAATGCAGAGCACCAGGAATAAGAAGGCTGTCTGGGCTGCTATATAAGCTCTTTTAAAAAAAGAGAGAGAGGGGCTATTCAGTAGAGTGGGGAAAGTGACCCCTTGAAGCAATGTGGCATTTAATTTCAGAGGCAAGAAAGAAATTTCCAAACTATTTCAAGAAAGTTTGGAATTATTTAAAAATAAAGTGAGAAATTTAGGAATGGAATAAAGAAGACAGTAGTTTTCTTAGCTCTCAGGGAAGTAATAACTTTTTTCTTTTCCAGGAGTTGTTACAATGGTCCAAATATGTAAATATGGCTGTATATTAGAGAAGAACTTTCTGTGTTCATGACATAAAGCTCACAGAGTATATAAGTAAAGTCCACAACATTGCAACCAAGAGCTATTGTATTTGGGATTTAAACTTTATTTAATTTTCAAATTATATTACTTCTGTCTGAAATTTAGTATGTTCTCAGTGAAGAAATTTGCATTTTCATTCATTTTTATTGCTTGTCTTGTTTGATGCTCTGTGTTACTCTTGTATTACACCATTAGCCTCCCTGTACTGTAAATGAACATTAAGATTGTTGGAAGCTTTGCAAGGCAGAGGAATGCAAAGGCTTCCAGAATATGCCACATGATTAATAAAAGCTTCATATAAACTGTGTTTTCTATCTTTAGGTAAAGCTGTTACTTAATTAACATGATAGATCGTACTAAAAAAATTCATTATTTTTCAGTGCCCAGCTAAAATCAACAACAATGCTATTGGTCCTATCATGGTTAATAAACTTTTGGCCACCTAGAACTTTACAGACATTCTTTTGCTGCAGGCTAGAAACTTGTTTGAACTTAGAGATAGACATGACGTTCTCTAGCTCCTGATGTACACGCCCTCTCTCGCCTGAGTCAGCCACTTACTGTTAGCACCTTATGGTGTACAGCTGGTTGCATTCAACAAGACCTGCTTATCTACAACAATATGTTAATTATAATCATATAAAAGAAACTCTGACTTGAAGATCACTATCAGAACTTCAGCTGAAATGGCTGTCACAGTTTCAGATCCTTGCCAGTTTGAAACCATTCATCTGGTGGAGGTTGCCACTCTACTGCTGAAGTCTGCAGAATGGACTGTGTGCAGAGTCTTCATTTTAGGGTAAAGGCTGTTTACTTGGGAAAATAGCCACCTTTGTAAGTGTGAATTTTATGAGTGTGATTGCCTAAATTACAGTAAACCGATGTTTAGGATGCTAGTGAATGATACTTTCTAAACAAAATGCAGGACATACATTTATAGAAGTGGAGATTATCTTTTTGTGCCTGCTGGAAATCAGGTGTGCATGCTGAACTTAAAAAGCTAATCCAGTTTGGTCTGCAGATACAGTGTGATTCTCCCTGCAGCAGGAAAGAGTGAAAAAGGCCACTAAGATGTCACATTTGTAATAATCAGAGTGAGTAACCTGTAACACTGGTGGGAAGGACTGTGGCAAAAAACATTGACAAGAGGCAAGCTCCAAGAACTATTTTGTTCGCAGTAATTTTTGGGTAGTGATACTGTTCTCATGTACAAAGACATTTGAAGCAGGTAAAGAGAAATCCGCTGCTAAGTCCCCTGCATCTCTCCTTATTCAACCACAGCATGTGTTCTAAGATAAAAGGAAGCAATATTTTTATTAAATATTGTCATTTAAATGTAAAAGGGAGAAAATAAAGCCTCACCAAACAAGGGCTGTACCCACAACTTGTAAAGAATATAATTTGTGATACTAACACTTTGACAGACCATCAGTTCTTCTAGCCTAATCCTTAAATGAAGTTTCCATGGACAACTAATGTCAGAAGAAAAGCTTAAAGCAGTTGCTATTTAAAAGACCAGATGACAGGATACCAATAATGTCTTACAAAGTAAGATTTTTCCTAGAGCCTGAATTTACCAACAGTATTAACTTCTTCCTAAAAAATTTTAAACGCCCTCATGTAACATACACAAAATTCATTATGAAGTCAGGCAGAAGCTGAGCAGAAATGCTGAGGGTGAAAACACTCAGAACCAAAATGCAATGGGCACGGCTTTCTGCTCTTTCAGGTTTGTGCAGTAATTTAGTCTTATGCAAATGGTTATAAACCAGACAAAACCCAGAGACTGACAGTGTTTCACTCTCATTTGCATCTCACAAGGCCATGCAGAATAGGACCCTGTGTATGTGAGGGACTGTATGGAATGACATCACTCCATAGGAATTACACTGTTTTCACTTGGTGCTTTGTAATGCATAATGAATTAAAGTAGGATGGAACAAGTTCTTGGGGAAAAAAAAAAAAAAAAACGCTAGTGGAATTTCTGTGTACTCTTAATTGGCTTTGGTTTTTAAGGTGTTACAAGCTTAGAGTCATATTTTTTGCATATTGTAAGTATTTTCATGTACTTCTACTTTGACAAATGTTATATGGTGCTATGAAACCTAATCAAGTTTAGCTGAAAACCTCTAGAAAATGGTTAGGTACACCTATCCAGACCTACAATGCAGCTAACATGACTGAATGCTTTGCTTTCCGTAGACAGAAGTACAAAAGGCCTAAATTTGTAAGACATTCAAAACAAAACACACCAAAAACATTCTCAGAGTTTAGTCTCTACTAGTGTAAGAAAATAATACTAAAGTTCAGAGTAGAATGCAAAAAACAAAAGAGCGAGAAGAAAAAGTCTTGTTCTTTGAAGGCATTATCCAGCTCCCAGGCTTCTAGTGACTTAGCTGGGAACAAGTTAAACCACTGTGAGAAAAGTTTACATAATAAATTCTACATGTATTTCTGTTTCTTTATACCTATGCGCAACTTGGTTAAAATCACAGCCTGTAGAAAGAATTCTACGCTATTGCTGTTAGATTTCTTTTAGCTGGCTTATATCTGAAGATATAATATAGAAATACGTCAGTTTTTATAAAATTTCGTTATGATTAAATATGTTAAATTTACTCCTCCAATTGGCCTGCTTACAGATTCGTTACTGGGCTGCTCATGATAAAGAAGCAGCTGCACAGCGGGTACAGGTGAGCAATCAAGAGTATTCAACCAAACTGGAAAACCTGAAGCCTAACACTCGCTACCACGTGGATGTGTCTGCCTTCAACAGTGCAGGCTATGGACCTCCCAGCAGCACCATTGATGTTGTTACGAGGAAAGCACGTAAGTAAATGGAGCATTAGGTCAAGTATAATCATGTCCATCATGTTTTCAAACATAGCTTCTCATTCATATAGCAGATGTTCTCTCCTCATGTGGCATTGCTGCTTAGTCTGAAAATTTCTGCTAAAATTCTCCTTCCTCTCTTTTGTTGCAATATATAATGGGATATCTTACAAAAGGCAGTAAAGAGGCTAAGATTATAGGCTCAAAGGAGGGTGACCTGAAAGCTCCAGATCAGGTTGCTCAGGGTTTTTTCCAGCTGGATCTTGAAAACCTAAAGGTATAGAGACTGCACAATCTCTCTGAGAAACCTATTCCAGTCCCTGACTTATTCTGACCATCTAGTCTGAGACTCTTAATCAATATTGTGTGTTTTTGTTACTCATCCTCCTGCCATGCTATCCAAGAGCCTGGATCCTTCTTGATAAATCCCCTGCCAGGACAAGGAACTCTTAGGTCCCCTCCAAAACTGTCTCACCTCCAGGGTGAGCAAATGCAGCTCTTTCACCCTTCTTTCACAAATCAAGTGTTCCAGATCCCCACCAGGTTGGTATTGCTCTGTTGTACTTGCTCCAGATTACCAGTGTCTTTCAATATTGGGAATCCCAAAGCTGGACACAATATTCTAAATGATGAACAGCTATTACTTAGGCACCTATACACTGCCTTTCTGTTTTGTCAATGATGATTAAAATGTGACCAGCTGCCATTTTCATCAGCAGCAGAGCAGCAGATTCAATCAGCCTTGAGAACTGGGTGATCTGAATCTCACCCTAGAATTGACATACCATAACAGGTTTTTGAATATTGCCCCTGACTCAATGAGGATACTTAGCACTAGCATTGACTGAACAATGTAAGAAAAACATCTTGTGTATTTAAAATGCAATTATCTGGGCTAAAAATGCATACAACTAATTTGAGGATCTCTGTCAGTAAATAGTGTATTGTTCAACTTGCACCTGCAGGGTTTATTAATAAGTGTCCATTTTATAAGCTTACTGTGTAAGTTATAATTAATGGTTTCTGCAGTGGTGTTATTTCTGCTGATCTGAGTTAAATGATGTAGAAATGGCTGTAAATAGTTGATTGAATATTTGATCTCAATGAATAAACATGAGTTATGCCACATTTCTGGGAGATTCTGAAGACAGTTGCATGCCAGCGAACACTGGTGGTCAGCAGCAGTGTGGGGTAATGTTGGCCACTTCCATTCTGGCAACACGGAAAGGCAGACCCATAACGCAGCCACTGCACAAAGCCATCCAAAATTGCCTGGCTGGAGCTGTAGCAGTTCATTCCAGGAAGGAGACTAACCCTTGCTTATATATATCGCAGCCTAATTTCCATTTTCACATTTTTACATTTTTACATGTCTTAATAAAAACATCATTGAACATTTATGAAATCTCATTTATGTGGACATTATACATATGTTGCTTTTCAGCTCCAAGCCAACGCCCAAGGATTATCAGTTCTGTAAGATCTGGTTCAAGGTACATCATCACCTGGGATCACGTGAAGGCAATGTCAAATGAGTCTGCCGTCGAAGGATACAAAGTATGATATCTGAAAATATTTTTTATCTTTATGTATGCTTTGTGTAGTGCATTTTATAGACAGTGTTGAATCTTTGTATGTAATCAGACTTGCACACACTTGAATGCTGAAGAGGAAGGTATCGTGCTCAGCAGTCGCAACCATCCAGTAGGCCTAGGGCAAAGCCTATGTTAATATGGTGAGAAAAAATTAGGGGACTGAAATTCATTTGGGTGGTAAATCATATAATGGGAAAGTTCATAGCAGTGACTGCAACAAGCTCATTTCCCACATGATCATATTTGTTGTCTGTTGGTTTAAAATAATGCATAGAAAAGTTATACACTTTATAGTTTTTCCTTTTATCAGTATGCATTGTTCCAGTTTTCCTTTCCCATCTCCATGGGGGTTACAGTTCCTGAAACATAAAGTCTGGGAAGGTAGACACAGGGAAGGGACCTCTACCATCAGTAGATACTCTGTAACCACAGCAAGTGTATGTACTGACTATAGGGCATATAGAAAACTTCAGCTATTAATTCCTGTTTAATGTTGCTACTTGCTTGGCAGTAAGAAAATTAGTATCATACTCTTCATTTGCAAATTTGATTGAGGAGTTGCACTCCTTCCTGGGAATTGCTAATCATGTTTCACAGAGATTATTTCAGAAAGAAATGGGATCTTTCTAAAAGACTCACAAGACAAGTATCATCCCATTTGCAGTAGTTTAGCATCATTGAGAGTTAATAATAAAATTGCTAATTGTCTCATTTATAAATTTTATGTCAGAAAACCCAGCTGAGTTCTCATATTTTTATTTGATGGTCTCTGCCACCTGCCTTGATATTCTCCATCACTTAATTACTTATTTTAAGTGTAAGTGCTAAACTTATTTTTCAAAAGGTGGCATAATTTTGTAACAGAAAATGAGAAGACATCCTGTCTAAATTCACCTTGTGTAAATATGGAAAAAGTTGTATTAGCCCCTAAGTTTATATATATGTGTATGTGTTTGTCTGTGTATATAGTGTTTCGTATAAATAAAAACCCAATGCTTTTCACTGACACACTTTACATACAGAAATGTATCTTCATGGAAATGTAAGATTTCAATAACTGTATTTTCCATTACTTTCCTAGGTACTTTATAGGCCAGATGGACAGCATGAAGGCAAGTTGTTTTCCACTGGAAAGCACACAATAGAGGTCCCCGTCCCCAGTGATGGTGAATATGTTGTTGAGGTGCGAGCGCACAGTGAAGGAGGAGATGGAGAAGTAGCCCAAATAAAAATTTCAGGTGAGCAGATAACTTCCCTTTTTCTTTGGCACACTCCTTGGAAATTTTGGACTGACTGTTTTCCTCTTGCATGCTATTGAAATGGGCACACCCAAAATTGGAAAGGCAGCCCTTCAGGAGTGACTGCACTGAGAATAAGAGTATATCTTAAAATATTTTTGAGGACTCATACCACACACACAGGACACTCCTGTAGCAGTCCAGCTCAATCCTGGAAGCACTGCCAATCTTCCGAGTACCAGAGTGCTTTTACTGGTGCCCCTGGTTAGGCTGCCACTTCTAGTAATGTTCCACAAGCCTAACTACATGATGCAGACCCCAGGATCTAGGTGTCAGCTTGCAGTAACCCCACAGGGATAGCACCTTTTGCCTCTATCATTCCTTTGACAGCTGCTGCTAAAAGGAAAATAATAGAGAAAAGGAGTGGTCCACAGTGATCCACAGACCACTTGCTGGGGAAGTTCCACTTCTCAGTGAAGAAGGGATCTGTGGTGCAAAAATGATAAATAAGCAGTGAGAAACTCCAGGTGCTCTAATTCAGAGTGGTCCAGATGATTGATAAAGAAGAGAAGGGACTGTGGCTTAGGATATTTCAACATGGGCTCAGTGTTGATTATAAATACAAGTTCAGACATGGTCTGCACATCTCCTTCCTGTTGGTTATTTATCTTAAGTTGTTCCTTGGCACTGTTTGGTATGAAAGAGAACATATGAATAGACATCAAGGAATTGGATAGTGTCTTTGCAAGGTTATAATTCCATCACTTACTTGTATTCTTGTATTTTTAATTTAAAAAACTAACCCAGGGAATAGAAAGGATTAAATGTCAACAATATTCTTGTCACAGAAGCAATGCAATCATTATTGTGGCTTTTTAAAAAGAGCAATGCTTGTGCTGTATTATCTATACTGTGAGGGAAGCTGCCTATGCCTGAAGGAGTGGACCTCTCGTCTGCAGGTTTTCAATAATATATACAGTTTATATAATCTGGTGTGAGCTCATGAGTATCACCATTTTTGTTTGTATTAAGTTTTTATTTTGTGTGTATTTTGTTCTTATGAACACCTTCACAGTTGACATTTTTTGCCTAATTTTTTTTATCTATGTTTTTCTGGCTTTGGTGTCTGAGCATTGTTTCCTTTTGTAGCTGTTAGATTAAATAGTCTTTTTGTGTCTAATACATTGTTCCCATTAAGAAATGTATTTATACTAGCCAAGTGACTAATCAAATGTTTAAAACACTGTGTGCCTTGAATTCCTCCTCAATTACAATCATCAGATCTTAAATAATTTCATCAACTCTTTTCTTCACCTCTTCACCTTCTGATACTTCATTTAAGACTGTAGATACTGTATATGCACTCAACTCAGCTGTCTGCAGAGATATTCTTGCCTCCCCACACTTAACTACTTCCAGCATTATTCATGAAAGGCTTTCATTAGCCATTTATTACCTTTCATGGGGCTATGAAATTGTGTTCATCTTGTTCGTCCAATACCATCTCTAAATCCTTCCTGGAATCCTTACTTTCCAGGATACAGTATCTCATCTTTTGCAGAGTACCACTACAGTGTACTCTGTATTTTCTACAGTGTACTCTCTATTTTCCATTTTGGTTCCATAGGTGCTTACTTCTGCTGCTTTTGATATAAATATATGGATTGCATTCAGTCTACAGCTGTTCAGTGTGGAGTTGCACTAGAAATTCAGTGCCCATTCTTCAATAATTGTGGTTTGAAATCTGCTGGTGATTGAATTCTTAATCCATTTAGCATACATGTTAATGTGTGTACCATGTTCTATGAGACTATTTTAGGATAGTAAGTCAACCACTTAAAAAAATCTGAAATATGCTGTTGTATTATCATACATGGGACATCACTTTTAATGTATTTTATAAGCTGCAAAAATGTTTAGGGAACTGCTGTCTTCAGGACATGTCCTAAATATCTTTGTGTCAAACATGTGTTACAACCTGCCATTGGTGTGCTGCAAAGGCCCTTAGGTCGCAGCTGGCGGATTACTTCCCAGACCAAAAGCATCGTGTCAGTGCAATGTCAAGCCCAAGCTGATCAGTCTTGCCAAGAGTATGACCTGTCCCAAGTAGGCCCGTACAGAATTAGCACCACTGGGAGAGTTAGCACCTTGCTAATGCTGGATGCTGGTTTGCAGAGTTTTGCATTGAACTGTCTTCCCCACTGCAGACAAGTTCTCATCCATAAATTCCACTATACACCAGCTAGACAGACAGGGACTGTGCCTCTGGTGTCCTAGACAGAGACAGCATTCCCTGAAATCAATTTAGGAAAGTTTGAAAAAGAGACAAAAGGCAAGGTAGACTCTTTGGAACACATACTATACAGCCAATCAGGAAAGAATTTTGGGTTATTTCTAGGCTGCTTTTCCAAAAAGCAGAACAAAGCATAGTTTCAATGCCTACACATGGCAAATTATGTCTGCTAATTTTAATTCTTAAGGAAATCTTCCAGTAATGCATTAGGCTTTAGAATAATTATCCCAAAAGACTAACAGAGTAGTTATTTTTTTTTTAGTTACAGTTTTTCTCAGAGAATTGCAAAGAAGAGAAGATGTAGTTTGATAGGAATGCATGTTTTTGTGCTTGACTGACCAAAATGGAAGTTACATATTTACACGGAGATGTAAACAGTAGCTAAAGCAAAACATAAGGCATCTTGCCAAACTCAGAGAGGAGTATTGCCTTACGTGACCTTCAGGCATCTGATTCCAGTGTTTGCAAACCTACCTAATTTCGTGCAGAAGTGAATGGGGAGAATTAAGCAGCTAGGGCAGAGGTTCCAAATAGCCTATATGCTGACCAGGAATGGCAGGATCTTAAACAAGGAGTGTCTACAGCACCAGTGTGTCATCCAAGTGGGTGTTTCCCTGCTGTTCACTGGGTATCGAATCCAAAGTAATCTACAGAATATGGCTGAGTGAAGTGTCTAAGCTCCCATTATAATCAGTTGTCATCTAGGGTGTAATTCAGAGTGTTAAACAAAGCCTGTAGCATTTGAGATGCCCCAGTTTACCAGGGATATCCTGGGGCATCTCAAACGCTACATCCTGGGACACAATTCTGACAGGCATGACATGAAATACAGGGAACCTGAGGCCTTCTGGATAGGCAGGTTGTCTTGGTTTGGGACAAATTTGGAAGGGAACTTCCAAAGGGATGATTCCTTAAAGGGCAAAATTCAGCAGTCCTTCCCTCCAACTGTTCAGGCGATAAACTTCCTTCAAAAAAAGTGGAAAAACCTGTTTATTTAACAAGCAAAGTATTTATAAGCATAAAAAATGAATCATACTAAACAATAAAACCTTTTGCTGTTTTGAAGGGAGGGCAAATTCAGAAAGTCCTTCTGTAGTTCAGAGAGAGTGCTCTGTGGGTGTTTCTTGGCTCACTGAGTGTCTCTCAGTCCCTCTGGTGCTGGAGTGCATCCTGGGCCCCCAGTGGGCCACAAGTGGGAGCTCACAGTGTTTTTTCTGGGTTTTTGGTCCAGAGCAGGTTTGAACAGTTCCAGGAAAAGAAAAAGCCACAGTCTGGGGAACTTCTCTGCCTCAGCTAGCTAAAAACTAACTAAAAGCAAAGGAGAGCTCTCTCCCACTCCCTGTCCATGCTGCAGACAACGTGTGCCGAGAGAGACCTGCAGCTCTTGCCTCTTTGGTTTTTGAATATAGCCCTGAAAAAATTCCACTGCTTTTTCTTGTCTCTCAGATCTATTTTTAAAGGCACAAAACTTTTTTCTGGGCTAAACAGATGAATGGGAATGTAATTCAGCATCATAAAGTCATCCCATGACACAGGTGGAGGCCAGACAGGACACCAGCACACATCTTTTATCCTATATTTCAGGTTCAAGAGCACTAACTGCCCCTGAGGTCCTAACATAGGAACTAAAATTGTAGCATGTTTTAACTAACATAATTACATTTGAAATTCAAATGGAAAAGAAACTAGAAGTAGATTTTATTTCTATCTCAATTCCTTGTTCAAGGGAAAAACCTCCTTTTTGTTTTCCTTGTCCTCTTCCATCTCACTGAAAACCCAGTTACCGGCAGAAGGGGGAGGCAAATATCCTGCGGCCACTTTACTCTCATGTAACCAGTCAGCTTCCAACAGGTTACACTATTTTAGTTGAGAGTGATACAAATGAAGTTTACCAAAAAGTATCTAAAGCTGTCTCACATGCCTTCCTTTTTAGTGAACATTTTGAAATAAAAGTTCTTATATAATAAATCTCTATATATGTGCATTCCAGCATACAGCTATAATCAGTGTAAAATACAGCCATGATCTTTTGTATTTTATTGGCCAATGCCAGTTGTAGAGCAAGGAGCTTTATTTTTTAAGCCCATTATAGTAAATCAATGAGTTACACAATTTAAAATTCATTTTTGAGTTACCACAACCAGATGAAAGTTGGAATGACTTGTTTAACCAATGGAGTCTTTTTCAAGAGTTAATAATAGACTTATCTGTTTCCTTTGAAATAATGCCTGAGAAATTTCTTTGTCTCTTGCATGATTTTTGGACTGCAGTGTTTTGTCATATTTCTAATATTAGTGTAATCAAAACAATCTTGCAGTCAGTAAGAACTAAAACCATATGGTGCTTAGCTCTTTTTTCACTTCACTTGTGCAACTGCACTGTCTCCAGTGCAGTTGCTTTATGCCAGAGTAAGGAAAAATAGAATGAAGCTCTCAAGTTTTAAATATTCATCCAGGGTGGGAAAGAGGGGAGGGTTACTATTCTTATTTGGATAAATATTGGGGAAGAAAGGGAAGTACCATACACCTTCAGCTTCCCATGTGAAATCAGGTTAATGTCTCAGTTTTAATAGTGGCATGGAGAAAGAATAATTTAGGTATTGTATATGCTTATAGCAAGAGAACAAAATTACAGTTTCTCTGTGTTCAGTGCACACACACATATATATATACACATATGAATTCCATTTGCCAGAGGCATGTTTTAGGATCCTGAAATAGCATTTACTTTGAAGTACAGCTCTTTCAAAGGAAAATCCATAAATTTTTCCTGTGTTAATTTACACAATCCTTTTAATTATTTATCTTTTAATTTTTTTCAATTACTATTTAAAAGGGGACAAATGTTTCTTGCACACATTAGTATCAAGAAAGTCGGGTGATCATTCACTTCTCATGTGGTATAATCACAATCTTTTGATTTTGATTTTAAAATGCCCATCTCTTGCAAAGATCGTTGTAGTAATAAGAGGAGGAGAACACAGGTAAAAATCGTAATACTGAAGAAAACAGACTATCTAGTTGGGGCAGGACAGTCCTTTGTTCCTTGCCTTGGAACTTCTTATGCATCTGGTACAAGAATACAGCAAAAAGCTTCTACTGAACTAAAAGCACATTTCTTAAAGAGCTCTCCTCTAAAAGAAGAGTAACTTTCAAAATGCATTTGCTGTTATCTCATTACTGAAAAATTAAGTAGAAAATACTCAGGATGCCCTCTAACCTGGTACATACATATGCTTAAATCAACATACTTTGTTCTCTGCTGTTTTTCTTGATTTTTCTTCATCATCACATTTCATTTCATCACAATTCTAATTTATCCGTATTGCCTCCTTCCAAGCTTTAGTCTGATTGAATAAGGTGACAATTCCATGCATTGCAACATACTCAGTGATAGAACAAGTGTTGTCTTGAACAGCCATATTCTCATTAATTTCAAATTTTTCTCTTTTTCTTCTATTCTAACTCAAAGTTTGGACAAATAGTGGAAGTATTTTGATATCTAGTTATGTTTTCTTAGTCTGCATTATCCTGTGATAATCCCTGTTTCCTTTCTTCCTTTCTGCAGTGACTTTAATGCCCAATTTAAGATTTTTTTCTGCCTTGCTGAAGAGCAAGGTCAAATTGAAGCTGACCTGTCCTGTTGGACTAATTTATTTTCTTTGTTGCTTCTCAGCCCATTATTTTCATTGTCTGCATATTTTTTGTGTTCCTCTCCAGCCCTGGGTGCTGCATGTTCCCACTGACTGTTCCTTGTGGTGCTGCAGTACTCAGGGAGCAGAGGGAGGGAGGCTGTGCCACCATTTTGCACCTGAAGAGTTTCTGCTGTTTACCCATTGCACCCTGTGGCTTTCTAAATGTGGACTATTTGCAAGTCAAAAAGAGTGACACTGCTGGTATATAGTTGGGCTGAATTTATTTGTAAGAAAAATTCACAAACCCCTATTTTCTTGAACAAGGGCAAGTAGAAATCCCTAGACATGCCAGCTGGCCAAAGAAGATCCTCTGCCTAGGTCACAGAAGAATCTCCTCATGCTATTATTTGTTGTGTGCGCAACTTTAAGAGTATATTTTATAAAAAAATTTTACCAGTGGTCTGCTTCTTTACTCTCCATGCAAAAGAATCTGTAATGGATATTAGTATATGTGAGGGGGAAGAGATATTTGAGAAATAACTATGTTTGTTGACAGCCAAGTAATAACCCAACGACTAAAAATTTTCTGATTTTTTTTGGAGTCCAGGTCATCTTTTCATCTTGGCAGCCCAGGTCTGTGGCAGGGCTAGAATCAATGAAATAGAAGCTCCAGCTGCTGACAATGCCTAGGTTCCAGATGCTATTGCCAGAAAAAAACAAAATGTTTCCTTGACAGAATTTTCAAGTAGGAGAGGACAGACATGGGATGAAGAAACCACCCAGACCATCAGCAGCAATTCAAATACATTTTTCTTAGGATAGTTGAAGCTGTTCCCCCGATGCACAGCAAACCTTAGCACAGTCCAAAGCATGGGCAGATGGACAGACAGCTTTGTTTCCATCCCATACATCTACTCTGCTGCAAAAACAGTAAATCACAGAGTTGTGATTCACTCCATAGTGCCTTTCTTCGAAGGTTTATGGCACAGTCAAGAGGAAAATTTCCTCATGCACAAAGGTTTCCTAGACAAGGGAAAAGTTGGATGCTTGATTTAGTAATGATGCCAGTGATGCAAGATAAGTATATTATAATTAGTTCTGTTATTTTCCATTTTCCGTGAATAGGGATAACAGAATTTAAATCATGTCAGCTGATATGACCTATTTCTTTTGCTGTCGTCTTTCATGGAGACAGTATTTCCAGCTGGACAAGAGCAATTTCTTTTCAATATCCAGTTGAAAGAACAACAAACCCATCTCTTTCTTTCATGCAGTTTGAAGAAATTATATTTCACCCCGTTTCTGTTTTCCTGTTCTACCTGAGTAAATATGAAAACACTGAGAAAACAGATGCAAATGAAGCCTAATAGTTGATATAGAAATTAATGACTGGAACAGGCAAAAATCCCTTCAGTTTTTTCAGATGATCTATTTTTTACACACAGAAGTGACAAACTTAGGCTCAAGGAGAAACAGAATACAAGAAGGCTTTGCAATTATCCTTCTTGTAGTAAAAAGGAGAGCTTGAAACCAGGTAGCCCTAATGGAATATAGGTCCTTGGATCCTGGACCAAAAGGAGAGTATTGTTTACAGGAAAATGAGCAGAAGTTTGATCATTCTTTCAGAAAAAAAGAAATCTGTTTTGCAAAATAGTCACAAAGACAGATTGTCATGAGTGAGTTTTTAGGTTGTTTGAAGAATCATCAGCAAAGGTATCAGCAAAAGCAGATTTAATGTAAAAATGAAAGTACAACAAAGTTTGTTGATATGGTTCACTCTTTTACTTACTAGATGGACAAAACACACAGAGAAAAAATCAGAATAAAATCTAAAATCAGTCTAAAACTAAAATCAACCTAAAATTATCTACATGGAGGCAAGGAATGGAAAAAGGTATGGATGGGGAAGGGTAAAGATAAAAAGGAATAAGGGAGATTCTCCAATTGTGTCAAAATGTTTCAAAGGGACCCCCTTTACCAAACTTTGCCTTCAGCTTGACCAACAGTTTAGGCCTAGACATTTTAGCAGCACTTAAACTTAACAGCACTTAATCAATAGCCTAATTTGAATAATTTAAGAAAAGGTTCTGTAGAATTTACTGTAAACACATCAATAACTCTCTTATGGGCCTGACTTATGAATCCAACATACTTGAGAATCTGAGAGCAACATTCCCAGTGCATTTGCTGTGGCATATTCACACTCACACACATGGACCTAAAGGAGTGTGTGAATAATTCCCAGTGTGTTCAGGGAAGAGCTCGTGTTAAATGTATTTGCATCTTCACAGGCAAAGGGTTGAGCCTCAAGGAGGGGGATTATCAGCCCAGGTTGTGTCCTTGGCATTCATCAGCAGTCCCCTGAGCACAGCAAACTTGAGAGTTTGCTGGCTCTGAGAGGCCCCACTCAGAGGGAGGTTGCAGCTTGCTGAGGTCTGGAAGAGATCTCAAAGGTCCTTTTTTTTCACAATGAAAAGACATTGATGTTGAAAGGGCCAAAAATATCATATATAAAGATAAGTAACATTGAAAGAAAATAATGATGTAACAAATTGTCACAAAGGCTTACGAAATACATCAAAGTTGGAACTGTTTTAATGCATGTTTCATTTAGGCATTGATTTTATTTCTTTTGAGTATATTTGGAAGACTGTTACATACTGTTCAAGATGTCAGTAAAATTTAGGATCTCCTTTCAGAAATGTGAAAGTTTCATCGTGGATGTTATGCGATTGAGATGGCAACAGAGAATTTAAAATAATAATAGAAAGCTGTGGATTAGTGGAACTTTACAAGAAGCTCCTGTGATACATAAAGATCTAGCTGAAGAAAAGCCATCCAGCAGTTCTTCTCAATTACTCAGACAGATGAACAACCACTTGTGTGAGAAAGGCTTCTGAGAACAGGAATCAGAAAAAAAAGTTAGGTTAACTGCATGCATCCCATACAGATTTTATTTGATGTTAAACTACATTCTGGCTACATGTTTCTCTAGATAGTTTAGACCTAAACTTAAAAATTGTCAGCTGAAGGAATTATATACCAGACAGTAGTAAAGCCTGTGCAAGATTTCACTATTTTTGCTTGGGACTGTTGGGGAAAAAAAAAAAAGAGCAACAACAAAAAACCCAAACCAAACCAAAAACCAAACAAGACCAACCAAACAAAAAGACAAAAAAACCCCCAAAAACAACAACAACAAAAAAAACCCACATACACACAAAAAACCCCAAAAAACCAAAACCCAAACAAAAAAAGAGCCAGCCAAATTTAAGGGCATGTGTTTTGTTCATTTAAAAGAAATGAATATTCTTGATAGTAAGTTCACACATGGTGCATTTGAGTGGTAGCTGGGTTGTGTGATGCTGATTTGGTTTTGACACTGATTATGATAGCTTTAGTTTGCAGTTGCTTGCACACAGGATCCATAAAATGCTGATTGAGAGGAGAGATCACACATTATAACATTGAGGAGAGAAAGAATATTTAGGGACTACATATATCTAGCTCATACCTGGCCAGACTTCAGAGGGAGTTTAATAATCCTTCTCTTTTAATTTACATGCACATGTTTATTTGTACACATCCATTAAGTCTTTATCTGGCATTTCTCTAGCTTTTAAAGGTTGCTAAAACTGACAAGATCACAATTGCATTACTGCGCAGAATTTTATTTTTTTAATTCTTGTAGTCTATTCTTAGGCAAAACTTTTCTTAACTTTTATTCATGAGCTACAGGAGTGTCCTGGATGTCATGCAATGACAAATAGTGTTTCCAGTAAACTATGGATCCTTACAGGTAGATCAGTAATCTAACAGGAAAGAAAAAGATCATCTGCTTAATGTGCGTTTATCCTGCTAATGTTCTGTTAATGTGCTGTCCAAGGATAGGACTTGCTTTATTTAAGAAAACTGGTAAATATATCTCTGCAACAGTGCCTAAACCTTGTAAGGAACCACTATAATGAGGTGAATTGCTAACTATTCTGGAGCCAGTAAGCACATCTCAGAGGAAGATTTATTATTCCTTTTTCTCTGTAGAACAGCTACATGCAAACAGATGTTTCCTCATACTTGCACATCATTCAACTTTACTCAGTAAACTTTTTGTCTTGTTTTTCTCCTTTAGAAGCATTCAAAATATTTATTTGTGTCTTTCCAACTGCGTTATCCTGGTCTGACAAAAGCGGATTATATTTTCTGTGGATATTCTTAAACGCAAAACCTGGACTTTTCCCCCTATGGCTTCATTCATCCATTAAGAACCTCTACTTTGATATTTACGAATAAAAACAAAATATTAATGTGCCTCATAAATCACTAAAAAATAAGATAAATATACCCCTGTACTTTCACAGTTTGTCATGCTGTGCTTGTTTTTAGGCCTGCTGAAATCTCTGCTGCTCAGTTTGTGCATTACCTTCTCAGTATGGTTTTTCTTCATTTAACATTTTTGGGAGAGCTGTCCAGTGGGCCTGTTCCAGCAGTGCCTCAGGACCTTCAGCACAGGCTGCAACTACTTCTGTGCTGAGTGTTCAGCAGCAGTAAGCTGGGTCCTGCACTGCCCATCTACCATCCTGATACAGACAAACCCTCTCTGGGGTGAAAGAATAGCCAGTTCTCAGGCTCCTTTGGCCCATCTCCAAGACTGACAGCCAGGCACAGTTTGACTGGGTTGTTTTCTCATATGGATGCTTCTTAACAGGGAGCTGGACCGTCGCAGCACAAACCTCTGAACAATAGCAATTCTTATTTTTGTTTGCCAGAGCAAGTCATGTAAAGTTTGTAAGCCATAGATAAATATTTATGTCTTAAAATATTTGTTTAAGAAATACTCTTGTCACTTTAACAGACATAAATGCCACAGTGCTAGAAGTCAGCCATCTGGACTTTGTAGTCTGGCAGGTAAACAAACGGACCAGGCTCTTTGACATCTCTCAGATTATTGCTGTTCATATGAGCATTAACATTTCCAAAGGTGTCTCTTTGCTTTGTCACATTTCAAAGACTCCATTAATTTTGTTTTCACATGCTTAAATATTTATTTTGACCTTTTGCCTCCTGGTATAATAACCTCCTGGCTTGTCAGACTGGCCAAATCAAAATACACTGATGTGTCCTGAATGGCCTTGTTTCTTGTATAAACATGCTGCATAAACATGCAGCTCTTGCAGAACAAAGGAGCGAGTCCTCTGCCCTACTGTAACAAGTCTTTTTGTCCATTTCAGATTATTCATCCAGGTAGGGGCTGTGCTGAGATATGCCAGCTGGTTTCCAGCCTCCATACTCTGTGGAATTCAGGATTGTTCCCCCACTGCAAGGTAGTGCTGGAGTAAGACCGAGTCAGACCAATACTGTGTTGTTTTCTGTTCGATGCACAGGTGCCGCTGTTGGAGTGCCAGCTCTGCTCCTGGTCCTAGTGGTGCCTGCCCTGGGTGTCCTTGCCTGCTCGGGATTCTGAATGTAGCTGGATTTACCTTGTCCTCCACATTACACAAAGGATTCCCTTTGATGATGAGGACCATGATTCTTTTTGATTCCTGTGTCACCATCCTAAGCCAAATAAATTACACTTTAAAAAGAATTACCCTACCAATTTCCTATGAACTTTAAGAGGACTGAGGCATCCAGGAACTCCTTCATGAAGTAAATCAACTTTTGAACGGCTAAGAATTTTTAACTTGTTCCAATATGCCTTATAAAACACTTATGCTGATCTGTGACAGTTGCATGATTCGGTCCAATGGGGCAAGTTACAGTGTTAAAACCCAATAACATAGGCTGTACAGTGAAAGTAAAATCACCATACGTAGGTGCTTTAACTTGAATAACAAATTGTGAAATATAATAGAGATTGAAATGTTGATTGTATGTGATAAATGTAAGAGTACTACGTCTGTCTGTACTATCCTATATGTTTTGTGTACTGCATATTTTTGAATAGCCCCGTCATCATTTATTGGGATTACTGGTTTTAGAGAGACAGTCAAAGCAAAAACATTTAATTATTTAGAGCTATATTTCTTGAGGTTATTGGATAGAATTTGAAGGAATTGAAATAAAAGTCAGTGATAAGGATTTTTTGTTTTAAATATGTTCACCCAAGCATGGATAGCACGCTCAGCTTAAGGGAATTTACCTGTGCATCACCGACCTGAGATTTATTATATTATTTTCTTAAAAGAATTCTGTTGAAAAATTCTGTTATGGTAATTGTTGCTGGTTTTGGGAGTCAAATGTCAGCTTTCAGGGAAGCAGCGTAATGTATTGGTTTTGATTTAGTCTTATTCCTATTGTTATTATTAAGGTAGCAGTATAACACTTAGGAGTTTGGAGGTGAAGTCCATGCTAAGAACAGCCAAGTGGACCATGAAATGGTAGGAAACATATGTTATTTTTTAAAGTGAAAATATTTAAAATATAAAAAAAGAAAAAGATATACAATAAATGGCAAAAGCACAGTAGCACAGTAAAAAAATTATTATATTTACATTTTTATGCTGCAGACACCAGGTGTTACCTTCCTGTATTGAAGGCGTACATTTGGGGGAACTATATGCTTTTTCAAGAACTTGATATTATTCTAATGTTCATAGTGTTGTAAATAAGAGTTTTAAAGTTCTGAGACCATTTCTCTATTTGACAAGTACTGGATGATCCAACTGTGTGTTAGTACGTGAAAGTCAGATCCCAACTGTTAGTCAAAGCTACATGTTTACTATGGCCTTCTCAAAATGGGAATCTATTAGAGATAGAGAATGTTTTTGTTCTGACTGTGTCTAGAGTGTTTCAGTGCTGGGTTTCTTTGTTGGTTTGTTTGGGGTTTTTTAAGTTGTTAAAGAAATGCACATTCCTTTCATTTTCCATGGTATGCTGGGAATTAGTTTGAGTATGAATGATGAAGAAACACAGTGGTGTTGAATCAGCTGGCTCAAGTAATAGTGCAATGTCTGATGCTTCAAGAATTACAAGCTTTGAATCATATTTTATTAGCACAACCTTGCTAGCTACTTAGAAATAGATTTTATCTTTTTAGAACTGATACTGTAGAGGTCCGTAATAATATTTACATGAAGCAAGAGTAGGTCTATTAATAATTTACACCTTTTTCTTTTATTTGTATAATTTTGTACTATATATTTACATGTAAAAGTGTAGAGTCTTCATTAATAAATATCAATAATATGGTTTTAGTTTAATTTTAACTATTTGTTACAAGAAGAAAATTTTTTAAATAGGCAAAAGTGATACTCCCCTATAGAGGAATGTCAAAGTGTCAAACACTACTGAGTTTCATAAATTGTATAATTATTTGAAAGAGAAATGAGCTGTCTTCATACATAAGAGACTTATATGCTGTAAGCCTTCTGTACAAAAAAATGTGTTTTATTGTGCTTCATTTGGTTTTGTTCTTTTGCAGTATGACTCATTTTTATATAATATACAACCACAAGTACATCTTTTGCCAAATGCATGATTGCCTTTTACTTTTCTAATACATGATGTAAGATGCAAAACTGTTTCATTTTGCATGGAAATGACCCGGGAAGGAAAGCCACTTCTCTTTTTTTAAATCAGCAACATGGATGAGGTAGGTGTCACATACTGATCAGATAGTTGGAGAATTTTCTGTTTCACATAATTGTGTAAATTTGACTGGGACCTTCAGCTTCAAATTGTTGTCAAGAAAAACTAACTAATGTATCATCTGCTTTAAAATGCAAGGTTCTTAATTAAAGTTTATATAGATAGACATATTTGTTGTTTCCTTATATTTCAGGAAAATTGATATTGCTATTATTTGATACTGATGAATATTGAACTGGTTTTTTAGTTACTTTTTATCTTTTCTTTTCAAATGAGTAGAACAGGACTGTGCTTTGTCCTTTTTATGAATGAAAAGTAATGACAAATAAATGTATTAATGTTACTCAAAGTATTATAACTGTCTTTTGAATTGGAGCTTTCTAATTTCATAACAGCAATATGGTCATTTGTGATAGTAAAGATATGGATAGAATGAAGTCCTGTGTATCCCTGCCCTGCCTCCCTGTGACTGTTGCTGGAGTTTAAGAGATTTTCTGCATTATTTGCTTTGATTATAGGTGATACAAATAGAAAGACTTTCCTAAAATCAGTAAGAGAGAGCATCCTGAGACCTTTTCAGCATTTTTGGAAACAAGAGATAACTAAGGAGAGTATTTTTTCAGGTAACATTTTCTATTCCTGTAGATATATGTCATGATTTTACCCCAGCCAGCAACTGTGCCCCACACAGCTGTTCACTGGCTGTCTGATCATGAGTGGAGAAAAAATCAGAAAAGTGAGAAAGCTCATGGATTGAGATAAAGAGAGTTTAATAGGAAAAGCAAAAGCCATGCACAGATGCAAAGCAAAACAAAGGATTCATTCACCACTTTCTATGAGCAGGGATCCCAGGAAATCAGGGATACAGCATGGGTATTGGTGACTGGGAAGACAAATGCCATCACTCTGAATGTTCCCCACTCCCTTCATCTTCCCCCAGCTCTCTATGCTGAGGGTGGTGGCCTATGGTCTGGGATTTCCCTTTGGTCATTTTCGGGTCAGCTGTCCCAGCTGTCCCTTCCCAACTCTTTCTGCACCCTTCTCCATTTCTTCCAGAGATTATCTGCTTGTGTTTTTAACTTTTCTACCACTAATTCCTTTTGCTTTGCCATTTAAAAATTCTTTTTGTTTCCAAAAACAGAGAAAGGAGAGAATGCACAAAAGTCCTCATCAATGGAAAATAAGAAATGGTGTTCACATCTCAAAGTGGCACTGTCTTTTCTTTTCTTGCCAGGAGTTTGTCTTTTACCTCCATGCCAATTAACCAAGTCTAAAGTACATCATGAAAAGACACTTGAAAAATACCTCCTCCACTTTTGTTGGCCTTAACTCTCATTCATTCTTTTGATTAAAGAACGACACTGGAAGTTACACCAGGTTTTATTCTCCAAAACCCTTTAAAAGCTTATGATTTAGGTGGTAACTTCAACAGGCAACCCCTGGTGAGCACTGATGATTGGATTCTTCTAGTCTATATTTAAATAATCTAATCGTGTCTTTAATACCTGATGCTTTGGTCTTTTACTGTGTTGTCACAGCCACCAACTGTCTGATTCACAAAAAGGTATGACATAATTTCTTTCTCTCAAAGCAGACAGCAGACATGACAGTTTGTAGTATCATCTGCTGGCAAAAAGACAAATCCAAACAGAGAATACAAAGATACTGATTGGGCATCGTCCCCTTCTCATGGCTGTCATGGTGCAGCTATTTACCTATGTCACCTCTGTCCTTCAGCTGATACTTGCAGAAAGAGAAGTGTTTCCATTGCACTGAGATAGTCCCGCTCCAGCCAAATTTAGATCCTTTTTTGTGGCATGCAGCTCCAAGTGGACACATGCCATAGGGATGAATGGCAGCAGTGGTCATTGCCTGACTTTGGACTTCTCTTAAATCCTTCAGGAAATACCCAGGTGGTGTGGCCCCAGGGCACTGGAGAGCACACAGGCAAGACTGTTGTCCTCAGAGCACAACCTCTGTCCAGATGTGGAAGCAGCGCCCTGGCCTCAGAAACAATACATCCAGCACCAGCCACTGAATTCTCCTCAGTGGGAGGAGAGAAACAAATATCTTCCAGCATAAAGGTCCATATGATGTGAACAGGGAGGGTTTCAACATCCAGTGAGCCCTGAAGTGAAAGCCTTTGGGAGTTCACAACAACGTGCCAGTAACTGTGCTAGCTGCACATGGACATTTATTTCTGATTCTCACAGGGAGAAACACATTAAAAAATACCAAATTCCCAGAGGCACTTAACTCAGGGAATTCATCCCATCCAGACAGCTCTCTGTGAATGGCTGCCCTGCAGCATGGTAGCACTCTTGGGATATGGCAGGTGAATTGGACTGGTGGAATCAAATGGTGTTTCCAAGCTGCTCAAATCTTGTACTACCCACACATTCATGAGGCACTGTTCATGGCCAGCGCTCCTCCCAGGACTGGTTTTCAGATGGCACAGCTCTGAGCCATGCCAGAGCCCCTGGCAACCACTTAGCAGTGCAGGAGTCTGTGCCCTAGGGCTGGCACTACCAGCTGCAGGTTGGGTTTGTTAGTTTTCAGTTTAAAACCTTCAGGGTTACTGTAGGTTCCACAAAAGCTTAGTCCTTACTGTTAATTTATCTCTATCTGCAATTTAGAAGGGAGTGGAGACATGCACAGGGCTTTAGGGAAAGACTCTCTGGTGAGGCTTTTGCAGACCCACCTTTTGCGCTTCAACATTAAACTGCTATTCTTTGTCTTGTGAGTCTATGATAAGCCAATAATATTCATGAAGTCATATGTTGTTTTCTCTGCCCAGAAGGTTTTTAGCTATAGATCCTGAGAAATAAGCATCTGTCAAATCTCTGACAGGACTGCAGCAGTTAATTATGGATCCTTATTTAACTGTACTCTGACAGAATAATGCATATCAGACTCCCTGTGGATCTACCTGCAGCTCAAAGAGCTGCTGAAATCAACCAGTTCTCCACTGCACTCCTCTGAGCCTCCTCTGACAGAGCAACAGAGTGCCTAAGAACCACTGCAGGCCTCTGACTTGTAAAGCCAAGGTGATGTCTTCTCTGGCATCAAATCACAAGACTCTTCAGCCAGCTTCAATACTTGATTTATCCCTAGTAAAAAGCTCATGATGGAATGATACAAAAGGGTCTACAGAGGGTGAGTGTATTTATATATGTAAGCCTTGTGCAAGTAGCACACTGGGATGTAAAGCATGCACTGGGATTGTAACATAATCTGACAAAAATTAATACCTCAAGAAAAAAAAAGCCCAAAACAATAGAGAGGAGCTCTGCAGTTTTTTTGTGGTAGCTTTTAAACAGACAGGTTAAACTTTGTGCTCCAAGAGCCAAGGAAGTGCACACAGAATGACTCCACTGGGTTCTGCTCAGCAAAGGTTTCTGTCATCAACCTACAGCACTGATTTGTGTGATGCTGCAGAGGTGATGACTTAGGCACCAGTACAGGAGAAGAGGGTAAAACAGTTCTATGTAAGTAAGGAAGGAATCAATAATTCAAACACTCAAAACTGAGCCAAATGTGCTAATGCAAATGACCTAGAAAATAGCATTAATTTTCAGTGTTAGTAACTGTGTGTTGGCATACAACAAAAGAACCTGCTACTTTGGGGGTTATTGATTCCCGGAGGCAGGAAAACAGGATTTTTTAAATATAGAAACAGTATAATCACTGGCTTGGTCTTTTTCTAATCAGTACTGAAGAAACTAAAAGCCTTCACTTTGTCAGGAACACAGGGCACAGGGGGCATGAACTTAGTTAACACAGTTTATTTCCCTACTTGGCATCTTCCAGGATGGCCTTGCTGCAATTTGATAACCTGGTGGCTTCTGGCCAGTGCTCTCCCAGCACTCAGCCTTTCAGCAAAGATAAACAAAAATGGATATTTCCATGATCAAAGTACTTAGCCTTTCTTTCTTTCCTCTCCGCCTGCTTTTCTTCGTTCGCTTTCCCCTTTTCCCTTCCTCTCTTCCTTCTCTCAAAAGAAAAACTGAATAGGAACTTGAACACTGGTAATAAAAAGCCATCACTAGGGAATATCATGGTTAGTTAAGCTCTGAAACAAGGAAAAATCCCTTAATGACTATCCAGGTGTCCAAGAGATTTTGCAAGCACTCAATTTCATGGACATTTCTGGTACAACAAAGAGGTAGGTGAAAACATCATGACTTTTAACTCCGTCAAGCCCTGTGTAGGCTTCTTCCCAAAGCTCTGAATCAGATTTGGAGGATCAAGGATATATTCCAGTGATGTAAAAAGACTTGACATCAGTGTCAGACATCTTAAAGAACTTGAAGCCACGTGCTCTGAAAACTAAACTAAAACACACGTGTTATGCATTACCCAATGACCAACCTGCAATTTCTAATCTAGTTTCATAATGAACATGATAGATATTTAGATGCCAGTATTTATTCTTACATACAACATGGCAGAATGGGGGGAATATGCCTAAGTTTGGCTTTGTGTTGAATGACAATGTTTTCATCAATAAAGGATTTACGTGTTATGGACAACTTATTCCACCCCAACTCAGGTACCTCCATGACTTCCCCTATGTCCTATGATACCTCCCCTAGGTCTGGGGAGCCAGCCAGGTAGACTTCAGTGAGCCATTTAGTCTGGGACAGGCTGATCACCCTCACCTCTGCCTGTGGCAAGCAGAGCTCACCTCAGCTGTGCTCATTGCTGAAGCTAGGTGGGAACACCTGGGTGGCTGGCTACCTCTTAGGGCTATAAAGGAGACTGAGTGCTCCAAGGGAGGCTGCCAACATATGTATTTGGGGTTATTTTTTGCTTCAGGATCTTGAAATGCTGGAAAACTTAGATTATCAGTGAAATACTTGAACCTTATTATACCAAACGTAAAATCCTGTGGGATGTCTGCTCAAGAGAAAATGAGTTTGTGCCATCCTAGCACAGAGGAACCTCAGGGAAACTGAAAGGAAGGAGTTACTACTGTGGAGTACACCACTGGAGAAATAACAGACTGAGAAGTAAAAAGATTCTTTCTAATAATAGCATTAGAAAAGCAAAGTCTTGTTGACAGTATTGGCTCCTCAGAAATTAATGAACTAGAACTACTGTGAGAATAATTGCATATAAACTACGATAATGTTGATGTTATGCCAAAAGATGTGATGTCTATTGAGAATTAGTACAAAATCAAACACCAGGGAAGTCAACTCCATTTCTGACCTTTAAAAATGCAAGTAAACACGGGATGAAAATATCTCATGAGAGAGAAGATTTGTAAAAATAAAATGGGAGATTTCGCATCTAAGTAGATGCTTTTCTAAATGACAAATATATATGCTTATAATCATTATTTTAAGTTTTTCCCTTTTCATGTTTATTTGTAGAAAGTGGTGCTATCTTCTCTGATTTCCGTATTCCTGATTTACCAAATAATAGTTTTTCAATGGCCTAGTGTTCTCTGATGACTTCTTAGGATAAATATGAAAAAATAAATTACATCTGGCAGCTTTTCATGCCATGAGTAGATACAGGACCTGTAAGTTAATTGTGAATCCAAACCACTGAAAGAACTGTATGCAGGGATTAAATAGTAGCTATACCCAATATATAATCACCTTGCTTCTCTCTGGTAGAACTGCAAGCAAAATCTAGATAAATCAAATGTACACTTCATTAAGGACACGTGAAAAGCATTATGTGTTTTTTTGACAATACCCATTTAAAATATCTTTGATTATTTTTTACTTCCTTTGGCTCATATCAGGAAGCCTCTGTTATTTTTCCTTTGCAAAGTGTGTGCTCAACCAGAAGTAAAAAGTAACTCATTAAGAAAAAGGAAAATAAATAAAATATGTAGAAAAAACATGTTAAAAAATCCTTCAATTATCGATGCTAATGTTTCTGTCCATTAAGCATCAAAAAGTAATTTTCTGTAATGGATATATTAAAATTAACTCTCATTACAAGCTGATGACTGCCAGATGTTAATAAACTATTTCTAAACGCTTATCATTAGGTATAATAATGACTAAGGTCACAAAGTGTTTCGTGCTTATGTGCCTGTAAAACACAGCACAGAGAGCAATGGCTATATTCCCTTTAAACAATAAAGCATGATTATAGAATGGCTTGGGTTGGAAGTGACCTTAAAGATCATCTAGTTCCAACCCCCCTAGTGTCTCATGAGCAGAGACACTTTCCACTAGACCAGGTGGCTGAGGGCCATAAGAAAACAGTTGATTTCTACCAGTCAATATGAGGGCAAACCTTCACATTGGCCCAGGGTAGTGTAAGAACTGTCATGGGAGCCTTTCCACCACATTTTGTAACCAGTGTTCCACCTACAGGTAGACTAATTTCTTCTAATAGTGGATGGAGGCTAAGCCTCCATCCACTATTTATTTAGTCAATGCCTATATGCTGGATCCACTGTAAAAAAAATCAACCTTATAATGATTGAGCTGAAGGGGAAAACTGTTAAGTAGCACATTGTTTTACTCCATTACATTATCAATTAAAAAAATTTTCCCAGGAGGACAACACAGACCTGATCCTGCCTGAAGACATTTGTGGCAGTTGCTGAATTTAATGACAGCAGACTGGGACTGAGATTGCTTGTGGAGGATGCATACAGCAGAGGTATGAAATAATTGCTTTCCTCTCTAAAATATTTATTTTCTAAATGTTGTGCTATTTTTATGAATCTCCTCCCTTTTTTTTTGTTTGTCATTGTAATCATTGTAATGTCCCAGTCTGTGCACCACAAGCCCTTTCTGGGTAACTTTAAAAGTCACAAAGGAGTTCCTAAATTTTCATTTTTGCCATGCTGCACTCCTGGACAGGAGAAACCTTGACCCTAACTTCTCTCCTGTAATGTGCATCAGGGGAGTTCATTTGTTAAACCCTGGTCTGTTTAACTTTGCAATGAACTCAGTAAAGCTGGCTTTCATTCCAGCTTGATTGAACCTACCCAAGAACCAGGGAAGTTGTGATCCCAGCTGACGTCTCTCAGAGCCTCACCTACAAGGCTGGGGAAGCCTTTGCCCTCCTGGCCACAGCTGAGATTTGTTGTGGGATTCCTCTGTACCTCCCTGGAGACACTTCTGTAGGAAGGGAGAAGCTACAACTGCACAACAGGGAACAAAACATGACTGAACCATCGAGTTGCCAGAGAATAGGGTTTTTTTGGAATTTGTCCAGGGAATGACAGGCAAAGCTTTCCTGGGAAAGGTCATCATCCCCCGTTCTGGGAACTCTTCCTTGTGGGCTGCAGCAGCAAGCAGGCTCCCTCCATTGCGCTGTGCCAGTAAATGAGACAAAAAGAGAGGTCTGTGTTTTCAGCAGAAGGAGAAATAACCACTGGGGTCTGCTTTTTCCTCCACTGAAGCTGCTACACTCACAACATATGCACTAGAGACAGCTCTGCACATCCACAAGCGCACTGACATCAGGGAGTAGCTTTCATCAGCTTGAAATCTCCTTACCTTGGTAGCTCAGTGCCTTTCAGTTGGGCTCAGAGATCTTTGATTTTCTCATGTATGGTTAATGAAATTTAGCAGCTACACATTCTTATGGAAACCATTAAAGCACACATGGAAAATCTAATTTTCTATATAATTTTGATTGTTTGCAATATCTCAAAAGAGCTAAAAGAGTAAGTGAGCATTTAGCTGGAATAATTCTTAAACCAACTAAATTAATTTCAGTGCTGCATTTTCTGTTTACTCCTTTCCTCTGTGTAAAATTTCTCTCCTTGTTCTTTCATTGGATCAAGTACAACTGGCTGAGCTTAGAAGGTATGCTAAAGACCTGAACAACATGACTGACTTGTTCAATTCCAGTCCTCAAAGTCTAAAAACATCATTCTTCTACTTGGGGCTGCTCAGGTTTCCAGGTCCTTCTGGAAAGATGGGCAGGGGCATCTGAGAAACAGCTCTGGTCGGTGAATGCCAAGATGCCTCACACACCACCCTCAGACAATAGCTGGAAATAGGAGGAATGTAGGATTTTTCCTGTCACTGTGTTGGTCAATGTCCCCCCAGTCTGTCACAAGGGCAAATAATATTTGGTAGATTGTTTTCTTTTAATTGCTCTGAGTTTCAGATCACAACTCCAACTCCTCAGGGGACTCAGCAGGGTGCAGACCATTGCTATTGTTGTGAGGAATTGCAGTAGTGATGAGCAACAGCTTTCCCCCTTGGAAAGTCAGCAGCACTAGGAGAAAGAGAAAGGGAGGGCAGTGGATGCTCACAGCAAAGAGGAGACAGTGAGTCAGGAGACACAGCTTTCAGGCACTGCTGGGCTGCTTTGGGCAGGCTGATGCTGCCCAGACATGGCTGCTCCCCTTCTGGGAGGCACAGAGGGTGCATTGCCCTGGCCTAGGCTAAAACCTCTGTCTTTCTGCTCTGTCCTTCCTAAAATGTCCCCTAAACTGAGATTGCCTGCTACCTAACTGAATGTGCGGGTGTCCAGACATGGGATGGATGGCAAATAGCCTTCCCAGCTGAGAAAGGACTTCCAGCAGCCAAAGGCCTTGCAAAAAGGCAGTGCTTTCCCCAGCCAAAATTGCTTGCTTCTCTCCAGCTAGGCAGGCACATCCTCTGCACCTCCACACGGGGTCCCATGAGCTGAAAGCCCGCTTTTCCAGCTGTGACACAGTGGGGACCCAGGAGTTTGGAATTGACTAAGGCCTCAAAGTGGCTCATTAATTTGTAGGATGATGTCAGCAAACCCTGTTTATGCCTACTGAGAGAAATCAGACACCTACCAACTAAAGGAACAGCTAAGCAATGCTTTTTTGAAGATAGCAGTGGCGCCTAACTGGTGGGATCAGGCACCTACATACCTTTGAGGTACTTGGCCAAGGAGATTAAGTGACTTGCCCACGGTCACACAGGAAATCTATGGCAGAGCCAAGAACTGATCCAACTTTCAAATTACTTAACCACAAGATTATCATTCTTCCATGTATTAAATTATTAATTCTGATGCTTGTCAGGAAGCCTGAGGCATAGGACGGGTGCTTATTAATTGGAGCCAGACACATAAACATGCACATTGATTTATGTATTCATATATTTAAAACTGGATGAAAGAACTATCTGGTATCTCATTTAGGATCTCTCTTTAGTTGCTCACCTCCTGGTTTACATTGAGTTGAGGATGCACTGGAGAACAACCAGTTTCCTCCCATATACGGAGCACTTGCTTATGGGCCTATACATGCCATAGGATTCATTGCAAGTCGGGGAGTTTGTCTTTACTCTGTATCATCCATGTATCATCCCAGTCTGTCTTTCAGATTTAGACATTGCTGTCACACATTCCTGGCCAGGGCTTGTTTCTCCATTAAGCCAATGTGGCAACAGTCTATTTTCTCTAGTCTGGGTTTAGTTCAAGTGCTTGCAATACCTGCAGTTCTTTCACTATTTTTTATTCCCTTAAGAAATTAAAATAGAAAATATCCGGGGAAGATGGAAAACAGTTAACACTGACAAGGTTTATGCACTCAACTGGGATGCCTGCATGGAGAAATAAGTCTCCCTCTCCTCCTTCAGAGTCAGGGGATGAGGGTAACACCTCTGGGGGTGACTCAGAGAGGAGCCCTGGATATACGCTCTGACTTGCCCGCTGGGGGAGACGCTCTGTCTGCACTGACTATCAAGGGAGGCCAGGGAGGCAAGGCTGGCAAATGCAGGCATTTAGGCATTCAAATATATATGCTTTTAATATATTCCTCACACCCTGCACACCTCCTACTTACGCTTGAGGTACAGTGCTGAGCACTGTGGAAATACTGGATTTCCATGAGATGTTGTACTCTGAGCTGATACGCAGATAGAGGGGGATAAGCCAGCAAGATTAAACTTACCTGTAATTATGTTCTTGTGAACAGCTAGAGGTACATTCCAGTTCTGGTCTCAAGAAAAAGAGGACAGTCAAGGCCTTTGTAGCATCTAACCAGAGCCTCTCTCATCGACTCCCAGCAAGAGAGCAGAACACCAGCCACATGCTGGGCAGGGAAGGGTGGTGGCAGTGGGAGCATTCCTGAGGCAGAAGGTTTTAAGGAAAGCAAAGATCAGTTGTGTGAGACCAGAGCTGAACTTATATCTGAAACTACAGGGACTGTAAACCTCTGCCAGCAGCAGTTCACTGTGTCACAATCCACTCCACAGCACATCCTAACAAGCAACCAGGAGTTGTATATGGTCTCGAGGTAACATCAGTCACTGATCTTAAAATATCCAGAGGCAACATATTTTGGGGTTAAGTTGTATTTTCATCAGATTATAGTAATCAGATAAGTAGGTTTGGTAAACCAGGTTGGTGACTTTTAACTTGTGTAACTTGGTAACGAGCTACATATCTGGGTATTTGTCATTAGTGTTTTACAATGGTATGGGAGCACTTCACCATGTGTAAAGGATTTCAACCTGCAACAGTTCAGTAATGCTAGGAATTAGAATTATTATTCCTCATAGGGCCTGAAAGACTTAGAAGCATGGGAATTACTTCTAAAAGGTGGAGATTGTATTTTGTTTTCCCTTACACAGAAGGCTAAGAAAAAGTACCTCTTATATACATATGGCATAGAATATCTCTTCCTTGTGCAGCTGGCCAACAAAAAGCAACAGGCTCGTGCTTCAGTATCTGAGCTATTTGAATAACACTGTGTGGCAAACACAAACATGATATGCAGAAGGAATGAGTAATCTGGAGATACAGTGACAAGTAGCAACAAATAGCGACTGAGGAAAATGCATTTAATCAGCTTTCACATTCAAAGCCAGTGTAATCTTGCCCTTTTTGTGTCTGTCTCTCTCACTGGAGTTTGTATTAAATACAGGCACAATCAGACAATAATTCTCTTGGTCTCAGTGAAATTTACTGGGTACTTGATCCTTCTGAAATTTAAGCTACTTACACATCCTAGCTTTTGGTTTCTCTTCTAGACATATTTCACCTATCTGTTATGTGTTACTGGTGGGTATTTTCAGATATCAGGTCTGCATATACATACTAAATCTTGATTTTGGGTGTCTGTTCAGACACTTTTGGGTGCTAGCTAACTATTCTACAACCATCACTTTTGCAGAAGTTTCTAAGGGAGATCTTTGGAAAAGTGAAAAGGGAAAGGGCTTAGATTTGGGAACTTTTTCAAAGGCGAGCAGCACGGCTGTCAGATAAAAACCTGGAGATTAGTTTTGGGGAAAAAATGTTCCTAAGAGCTAGGAGGGAGAGAGGCACTAGGTTGTGGTACTGCTCTAGGATTTAGCAGTAAAACTGAGACAGGAAGTTAAAGTAGTGGAAAAGCAGAAAATGGCTGTCAGAAAAGGGCATGGTCAAAGCTTTCCTTTTTGGAGAAATTTTAACATTTTTCAGAACCTTGAAAGTCCAAATACACCTCCCTTCTAATTGATAATGATATAATTGTATTCTGGAAAATCCTAGTCTTTAACAAATTCATCCAATTTATCAACCAGTGTGGCATGTAAGGAGTCCATGGTTCAGCCAAGCAATTTTGCCCAGGCCCATAGACACTGATGCAGACAAACCTGGCATTCCCACTCCCCTCAGGCTGGTCAGATGTAACCCAGGTTTGGGCTGAGAACTCTAATCACAGCTGCCTCTAAGTATGAGCACAGTGCCAGGCTAACAGAGCCCTGTAGCACTTGCCTGTGCTTTCCTGTCAGGTCAGTGTGGACAGCAGAGGTCACACTTGCCTGCCCACTGGGTGGCCAAACCTTCCACATCCTGATGCTGTGATGGCTCCTCTCAGAAAAGTCATCCCCAATGCTCAATTACTTCAGACTTGTTTCTAAATAGTCTTCCCATTTTCTGATCTGCTTGCAAAATCCTTTGGGTTTTCTATGTGCATGTGTGTTTTCTTCTTTCCTTCCTCCATTTCTTGTGCTTTTCCCTATGAGTACCGTCTCTCTGTGTTTATCCTTACTTGGCAGCTGCCCAAAATGCTGCCGTCAAAACACATCTGTAGAGTAAGTGGTGAGTTTTTTAAAGGAATGTAAATAGACAATAAATTGTTATGGGTTTTGCCCACAGAATCCATGCATCTTTGATTGTTAGTACTTGTTTTATTTTATTTAATTTGTTGTTGGAAATCTCTTGGGTTAGTTTTTGCCATATAACTGTTGCAAGCCCCACAGAACGAGTATGACAATGTAAGAGGCAGTTTTGGGTTACTTCAGGCAAAACTTCAGGGCTGCTGAGAAAGTCCTAAAGGCAGTAAAGAGGCCAAGGCATGTTGATCTCTGGGGTTTTTTTGGCTTCATTATATGTGCCCACAAAAGTGTCACAGAAAACTCAGGCATGTGGATTCACTAGGAAATCTTGTGGTTTCTTCCACATGGATTTCCATAAAGGTGGGACAATCCACTCTTGCTAGTACATTTATTTACAGTATTACTGACAGAGAGAACAAGCTGTCTACCCAAAGAGTGACAGAGGAAGGAAATGCTGAACCCCTGTCAGTGGTGGCCACTACAAAAGGAAGATTGCAGAAGGCACGGAGGGAAGCAGAGGACACTGTAGGGACTTCAGCCACAATCTTCTCCATAATGCAGAGGAGCCATTTGTTCAACTGCAGCTGTCACAGGTTCATTCAGATTCCAGAAATACACGAAGAGAAGTGTATAATCTCCTTCTGGGATTGTTCAGTTGTAAAAGATGCTGTAAAGGCTGTACACTGTGGCACCGTAGCCTGACTAAACCTTTGCGATGGACTTGTGCCACAGGCTGTCCACACACAATCATAGACTCATTGGATCTACAGCTGTAAATTATGTGGTCACTGAGGCTGGAGAAGTGGCTGAAGGCCATTCACAATGTGCCCCTGGTTTCAAAAAATGATTCATTAATCACAGTGGTGTGAAGCCCAGGCTGGACTTTGATGCCATGACAGCCCCTACCAGGCCCTTGCTGAGTCCCTTCCACATCAGCAGAGTAATCCACCCACCAGCTGTGGCCAGCAGCCTTCATGTGCTCCCTGCAGCATAGATTTGCTTGGCTAATTGAAAATTATTTTTTCATGAGAATCAAATGAGAAGCATATCTGTGGGAAACTGCTCTCTTCTGTCTTAATAATGCTGCTGGTAATGCTCAGATAATTGATGACCATGGAGCATGGGACAGCATGTGTCTTTCCTCAGAGACACTTAAGGTGGGACAGGGAATATTTGCCCACAGAAAACACTTGATTAGAAAACTATGGTAAGAATCTTGCTCTCCTTTAGCTGCAGCCATGCCCTTCTAGGAAAAGAGCCAAATTCTTAGATTTCTGTTGACAAGCTGAGGAAATTCAGATGTGTAAATGAAATACAAGAGAAGTGGGGAAAAGACCACTTCAGAACATGCATGAAGGTCAAATTTTTGTCACCCCTTACTCTGCTATGTGTTTCCTGTTTCTGACTGGATGCATACCTTTGGAACATGAAAAAAAGCAGAAGCATTTGTGAGGCTTGTTCTCACTGCTGTGCTATAGGTCTTTCTTCTCCACCTGACATGAAATAATGGTGTGTTAGAAATATGTTTGTTTCTAACCAGATGTTGACATAAAACTGGATTATTTTTCTTTTGCTGGTGCCTAAGGGCAAGACAGAGATTGCAACACATGAAGCGGACAGCGACAACAGGCAGAAAGAGATATCTAGCAGGAAAATCTAGACCACCTAAGTAAGACACAGATTTCCTACTCATGGAAAGATTTCTGCCTTAAAATCTTGATCCAGAAAGCTTTACATGTCGAGCAGGGATCAGAGAGATGTACGCCTGAATTTGTGCCACTGTTTTGCCCTGAAACACCTACTTCAGGGCTGTGTTCTGTTCCTCTGTCCATGGAATGTGGAGGCCTTCAGGTTCATGACAGGGTTAATGGTCTCCTATGGGGGTAGAAGTGCTGAGGTTGCTGGTGGTATCAGCTTCTTCCTCAGATAGGATCTGATCTGAAACCTCTCTTAGAAAGAGTATCTGGATAATTTCTGTCTCCTAAGGGATTATATGGCTCTTTTTAACCACTAAGCAGCAAAACGATCATCAAGAGAGGAGGCACAGGGAAAGGATGAGATCCCATGCTCCTGTCAGATCCCAGCCCCTGCTGACAGGAGCATAAGGCTCATGGACCAGGAAAGTAGCAAGTGATAAGGAGCTTGATTCCAAAGGCAGGGTCCCAGGGTGAGCTGGGGGTGAAACTGCTGTCCCTTAGTCACCCCTAGCCAAGGGGCAGGCAGTAGGTCTCCTCTCAGAGGAATCTCCTTCCGTCCCCAGGGAGTGGGCAGGCACCCAGATGGCTCCTCTGTGCAGGAGCTGCACATAAAGGAACAGGCAGCAAGAGCTCACCTCTCCTGGCCCTCAGCTCAAAATGGTAATTAGACAGAGGAAAGAGCCACTCTTCATCTATGGCCAGTGCCAAGCCTATATCCTACTACAACAAGGAGCTCCCAAAGAGAGACCTGGCGCTTTCCTCCACACCCAGCCAAGCCCAGATTATTGAGAAATTTTCCATGTAGCTAGAGAGCGCCTGCACAGCTGCAGAGCTGCACAATCCCTCCTGAGATGTGGATTCACCCAGATTGGGTCCGATAGACAGGCCAGACCAGGACAGAGGTGAGTCTGATAAACAGGGTGGGGGGGGTCATAAGGTCTTTTTGTCCCTCAGGAAAACCAAAGCTGTCCCAGGATGACCTCTGAAATATTTCTGGTCTCTGCTTGCAGATGGACTGGCAGAAACCTTTTTGGGAAGGGTGATGTAGCTTATGTGGTATTTGTGTGGTCGTGCACCATCCTACCATCCTGCTTTTCTCCTTGCTGAGGCAGAAGGGAGAAGCAAGTGCACAGTGGGTAGCAGAAGAAACATTTTTCAGAATATCATCTGCTGCAGGGCCAGCATGGGTGCTTTTGGATGTGGATGAGGATGTGGAGGCTGCAGGTTGGTGGTGCTTCCTGAACCTCCTTGGTATGCTTGAGCAGAGTGCTGGCCATCAGGGTGCCCTGTGCATCCCCAATGCTGTCACAGGCCACTGCACCACTGCACTGATGCTGTTTTCTGAATACATGTTTCAGCATTTAGGCTGCAAAATATATCAGAACTATGCTTTCCCCTTCCAGCCCTTTTCTGTCTCAATTCAGATCTCTCTCTCAGCTGGTTGGTGTGCACACCTAATGCCCTAAACAGGAAGGGAGACCAATTAAGTGACAGTCTGCACAGGAAGATGTCAAACAGGGCACAGGACTTGTAAAGAGTCCTGCCTTCTCTTGCAGTGCATCAAATGGTTAAAATAAAAAATTTGACATAGTGAATTTAAAGGATGAGTTTAAACAGTAACAACAGTCTAACAACTCCCCTACCTGGGGTCCAACACCTGTAAATAGAAATACTCAGAAATAATCACTAGTTTAAATAATCTGCACCTGCGTGTCACATTCAGGATCAGATTTGGCTCTTGATATCCTTTGAACTTAAGGGTCACTAATTTTCCCTTTAAAAAATTCTGTAAGACTTCTACCACAAATTATATCAAGTTCCATACAGACTAAAGCACATAAATTCATATATTCACTTCAGGAGCCTTACTCTTGCTTTCCTGGGCTGGTAGGGTTGGACCCACAGGCATTACAGCAATGCAGTTTATTCAGGTAAATGGAGACCTTCACATTTATTTATGAGAACCATCCATCTTACAATGCTTTAAAATATTTTCAACACTAGGTTTAGTTTCCAATTGGTCATATGAAAAAAATGTGGTATTCCCTAGTTTTTCTAAGCCATTTCTCATTTTCTTTATTGTGGTTTCAGGATTTGTGTATAATATGACACTTTTACTGTGATTTATGGCTTTAGGTGAACAATATGCTGTATGTGATGTTAATTGCAGTGGATGGAATCCAGAGGCATTAAAATGCTCGTCTTCCTTCTGTGCTAATGAGCTTTGATTTCTAACCTGTCAGCAGGGATTATGTATTAGAGCATCATGTTTATGATTCTTCACAGCAGCTCCAGTGTCAACACTGTCATCCCAGCACCCTCCATTCCTTCCTCCCCAGACTAGTTTTGACAAAAGGGAAAAACTGATTTGTGCTGAAACTTGGCTTAGGCAGTGTCTGAATGTAGTAAGGGTAAAATGGAAATAAATATAGGAGCTCAGGAAAGGGTTCCAAAAGAACAACTGGTCAGTTTGGGGGAAAATACACCTTTTAATGATACTGCATTCCAGAGAATAAGATAGTAAGTATTTTCCTTGAAGTGGATGGCATAATTCTGTCTACAGGTTTGAGCAGGTGGTAAGAAATACAGATCTCCTAACAGCCAATAATAGTACTGAAGGAGTTTCCTTCTCTGGATTTATGGTAGTCAAACAATCTCCCTACTTAGGCTTCCCATTTCTCAAACAGGGCTAAATGCTTCCTACTTCTCTCAGGTAAGAATAAGTTAGTATGTTATTATCCATAGAAGAGACATACCAGATAAACCCATGTAGTGTCTTTCAGAAGAAGCCTTGTTTTCCTTCTCAGTTAGTTTTAAAAAAAAGAAAAAAAATAGCTTTGACTTTTTCTGATCAATTTTGGCATTACCTCACACAAGTCTATCTGATATTTGACAGTATTTCTGTCAAACATTTCCATCAAACTTGAAAACAATATATATATATATATATATTCTTTGAAAAGAAACTGAAAACCTAAATGAGTATGTCAATGTGCTAAGACTTCAAAAATTAAATAGTAAGACAGGACGTGTCTTACCATTTAAGGAAAGAAAATGTAATAAATGTAAATTCATCTGTCAAGTGTTTCTTATGACATGCACTTGATATCATCAGATGCTATATGTTCTGCTGCACATTTAACTGGAAAAACAGGAATAAAAAATATTAATGATCAAGGCAGCTGCATCAGTGTTTCATCTGGTTCCTTGTAGCATAGCTGATATAAAACTTTAGGACTGTTTTCTTTTTTTTTTTTTTTTTTAATTATCTGGTTAATCCAGTAAGTCTTCCCATTTTTTGAAAGCCTGAATATTTGTGTTTCCTACATGTTCATTTTTTTAATTCTCTAGCTACAATGTTGTACTGACATAGGTCTTTTTATTTAATTGCCATGTTTGTTTTGAATTAAAACCAACCTGTCTGCACTTAATAATGCAAACAAATTAAATATTCTCAGCAAGATTCTCACTGTGCCAGCTGAGCGTCCTCAGAAGTTTTTTTTAACTGCTTTATATGTTGCTTTTAATTACATTCCTTTCCCAAGCGATTATATCCCCATATAAGCCCCATTCCTGCAAGCTATCCTGGCACAGAAACAGAGAGTTAAAGACAGAAGAGTACTGGTAAGGACTGCTGGGGAAAAAAGGGCTTTTGGTCCAAGCTGAGGGGTGCCAGGAGCACTGTAAGCCTTGCAAATGCTTCTCTCTGGTAAAAAAGCCAAAGGAAAAGTCAAATAGTTTTGGAGGCATGGGGAAGCAGCAGGCTCTAGTTACCCACCTAGACAACCTCCAGGAGGACCAGGAGGAGATACAAAGTACAGGAAGAGTTTTCCTTTTGGGAAAGAGCGGGCCTGATGCTGGGCCCCCTGAATTTCTTTTTTTGAATCACAGGGTTATAGCTCAACTCTTGCTTGAGGAGAGAGGTGTGAAGGGGGCATGGTGACCCCAGGGGAGACTTTGCAGAGAGGAACTGTGGTGTCCAGGAAGAGCCAGCACACATCACTGGCTGCAAGGCTGTGACTTGAAAGAAAGCAAGGCTGGCAGGGTCACCCAGATTTTTCCTTAGAGGGAATAAAGCTGCTGTAACCAGGTCCCACTCCATGCCAGAACGCAGTGTTGTGAGTATTTGAGGACCTGTTTCAGCAGAAAGAAATAGCTCAGGAGTTCTGGCCCCAAATGTGTCTTTTTTAATGGCACCACAATGCAGGCCTTGATCTCTGTGTTTTAGAAACACCAGCTGGCTCTGGTGGTTTGATGCACAAAAAAACCCTCCAGGTTACAAGATTCAGGAGAGACGCAGCTGACATATGGCTGACAAAACTGTAGCTGACAGCTGGCAAAACTAACTAATTACCAGCTAACACAGAGGATGAACTTCTGTTATCCTACTGGCTGGAGCCAAGAAACCAAAGATGGACAGCTCCAAAACTTCAGAGCTAGGTGGGACTATCCCAAGTTACTCACCATCTACAGACATACATAAACCAAGTTAATCCAGCCAGTTTGCTGCAGTAGTCTTCATTTCTCAAGTGCAAACTGAAGACGGAAACTCCCTTGGTAACAAAATTGTATCTTTGTATTAGAAACCGTCCTAATTTTAGCTACTCCTTGTTGTTGTATTTTCTAAAATGAATTTTTTTTTTATTTCTGTTTGGCGTATAGCAAGCATGGCAGATCCAAGCATGATGATGCTTACTTAAAACAAGGTTTATGTTTTCAGATCTTTTCCCTAGCAATCAGAACTAGGCAGCTATATGTGGTGGAGGATTGTTCACCTTTTAATGCAAGTTGCAAATGCAATTCTGACATGACTGCATGCTTCTGGGAGACCAGGCAAAGACAGTTGACTATTGAGTTATTATTTTTTAAAGCAATATACTGTTTAAAAATGTTCTCATTCATTCTTGTCTTCCAGTTGGAATTTCTACTTATTCAGCTAGACCTTAGGAACTGAAAGAGTTAATTTCACATTCTGAACAAATGCAGAGTGAAATCAGGATGAGCCTTGCATTAGGAAAGTATGATTAGCTCCCTCATACTGATGACCCTTAAGTCCTTAACGTAGTTATTGATTTCCAAAATACAATCACCCTTCTGTAACCGTGACCTACATTCTTATGTCAAGGTTAATGGCATTATGTTAACCATATGCAAGTGTGTGTAGTTCAAAGGAACATAGCTTATCAAGCAATCCAGATTGCTCCCAAGTGTCACCTCTTCATTTAAAGCTAGCAGTCATAACTGATTTTTTGTAATATTTTTAAAGCAAAACTTCCTCATAAGCACTAATGGTCTTGGCTGAAAGTGGATATGAGAGAACACAAGAAAGAAAATTATGCAAATTTTAATTCTGTCTTTCTTAAATTCCTCCTTTGACTTTTAGCAGATGAAAAATAGTTTTTACCAGGGGAGATGGTGTTGCCTTTACGGAAATAATTCTTGGATGATCTCCTTGGCATAATTTGTCCCCCTCTTAATCAAGTTTTTCAAGGAGCAGAGCTGGTGTTGTGATGATGGCTGTCTCAGGTTTAGTGTCTAGAAGGTAAAAAAGAAACCAAAATGAGCTGGGTTTTCTCCTACTGCAGTGGTTTTCTCCCAACTCAGTGGTTCAGTGAAGAGACAGATGCTTTTGATTTCTTCAAGAACTCAGCTCCTCTGCTAGAGGAAAGATTAGCAAAAGTGCAGAGCCGCTGTATAGTATTAGAAATGGGGAAACAAATTTATTTTCTGCTAGTTGTTTACCATGAGAAACAAAAGCTGTAGCACGTGAATCTAAATGTGGGTCCTCTGTACAATCCAGCTCTAAAAGCTGAGGCAGCTGCACCTCTTTCTTTATCAAAAGGTACAGGAGAGTTCAGGTCCCCATTCTGGGATGGCATGTGAGGGCCAAGGCAATTTTTCTAACAAAAGCTTTTTCTGGAGGAGTGAACACCAATAAACAGAAGCAGAAGAGTCTTGTCCTTATCACAATTGTTTTTACAGAGTGAATATAAAGTCTGGTTTTTTCCATAGTGTCACTGTAATATGAACACAAGGATGCATTGCTATTTCTTTATTACAGTACACTAATGCATCTTTAAAACAAGAATTTTATGAGTTGACATGGATGAAGGGCATAGCTATTTATGTATCTATACCATGCAATAGTTGAATATATGTACCTACAAAAAAGCATGCTTTCTATTTGGCTTCCACATTGCTATTAGTTGTATGTGTTGTATGCAGCAATAAGAGGAGAAAAACAGCTAAGTTGTTGCACCCAGCAAGTTTGTGATGCTGTGAACCCAAAAATGGAGATAACAAAAGTGTACTGGAGCAGAATCCTGAAAAAATAAGCCCATGACAAACAGTTCAAAGGCTATGTTTAGTTTCTGTGCTGAATCATGTATTTACCACGCATTAATGCATAGAGTCAAAACAGGGAAAAGCAGGTCCCCCTGCATCCACTTGTATATGAATTATTTTTTGCGTTGAATATAGATGTCCTTTAGCCACATAAAAAATTGGGATGGGAGATCTTATGTTTATATCCTTCAGACTGTGCAGCAGTCAAGATTTTTAATTTTCTTCATTTGACTACAATTCCCAGACTGAAAAAGTTTCCCCTTGTAAATAATTCAGCTCCTCTTCCTGTGACTGCAACAGAAGCCTGCTTTTATACCTGCCAACACTTATGTGTACAGCACGGTATGCAAAAGAGTGCTCAAATTAAAAGATTTATTAAAATTTTTTGCTATGAGAAACTTATAATGCTGTGAGCACATTTTCTTTGTTGCAAATGTCCTTCCATAACTTTATTTTGAAGACACTTTTTGTCCAACACAAGTCATCCATAAAGCTACAAAACAGACACTCACTGGCGCTCAGCTTCTGCTTATCTGGTGTTGTCCAGAGCAATAACGCACCCCAGGGGGGACTCCAGGACAGGCCACTTGGCAGGGGAGGTGCAGGGAGTCACAAATTGCTTCGTGGAAGGGCTGGCTTGCCCTCAGGGAGCCCCAGGAGTGCACCCTGGGGTGGGTGGGTGCTCACAGCCCCCCTGGCAGTGCCCCGTCCCTCTGTCCCCTCTTGGGAACTGAGGGTGTAAATGTGCAGCCCAGGGCTCCTGCCTGGAGAGCAGTTCCAGTTTCTGAATAGAAGTGGCCAAAGACAGACAGCAGCACTTTCCAGGAGTCTGTTGGAGAACCATGGGAGCTGATGGGACAGTTCAGGTATTGAACATGTCTTTTTACTACACATAAACTTCTCACTTTGTTTAGAGTAAAAGAAGGCAACTCCTATTCTGACTTTTTCTGCCTTCTCCTTTTGGAAGGAGCCAGTCCTGTAAGCCATAAAACTCCTCCAGCAGGCAGAAGTGATGCAGGGGTGCTGTGAGTGAGAACAGCTCTGCGGGATGGGGATCAATAGGAGACTGTGATGGGGATGTAGCAGCAGCAAGTTTCAGAGTAGTGCCAGTGGCACTGGTGTTGCAGGGCTGGTTAGCAGGTGAGGAAGAGTAGCAGAGCATTGGTTTGGTGGTGGCAAATGGCTGAGTTGAACTGAGGCCATGAGGAACATGAATAAGAAGCCATGGAGAACATATTTAGAGATAGAGCTGATTGTGTGGGTCTTGTATCTAGAAACAGAGATGTGAATGCTTTAGCCAAATGTAGTAACAGACCTCATGTATTTCATACCCTTTGAGAAAGAGATTCTAATTCTCTAAGAATAGGCACTGAGCTGTCAGTGATACATAAACATATCTAACTGCTCCCTCACTGAGCTGAAAGAAGCATTTCAGGGCTACTGCCAAGACGGGTTGGAACAACAGTGTTTCTTTCACCTAGTGACACTTTTTCAGATTTTTCAAATTGATTGTTAAATTATTATTCTTTCCCAAATAAAAAGAAAAAAAATTAAAAAAGAGAGAGACCTATGTACTTAAATCTTGCTTTCTAAACCTAGTTTTTTCCACCCAAGGAATATCACTTGTTCTTCAACCATAATTTGGCTTAGTTTTCTACATTTAAGCAGCATGAGGGAAAATTTCAGTGTTTCTGAAATAAGGTTCTCTAGAAAAATGAGCCTGGCACATTTGCACCTGGCATACATTCAGCTGCAAGGATACAAAAGGTTTTATCCTAGTGCTAGTAAAGTAGATCTCAATCCTTTGTCTCACTGAGCAGACACTGGGATTTGTCTTGATGCAGTTATTGGGAAAATATGGGGAACACATTTTAACATCTCTGACAAGACCTCTAATCCTGATGTTAATTGAATGTTTTTTCCAGGATGTGTTTTCAATGTTGCTTTTCTCTGCTTGTCCAATTTGTATACCCCTGAGAGCAGGGAGATGACAGGAATTAATGCCTGTTTGCATTAACCCAAACTTTATTCTCACTTAATTAACCATGATGAATGTCAGGAGGCAAAGGAGGAGCATCAAGCTATTTTCAACATCTCTGTCTGTACTGATGAGTTCAGGAAACAAAAAAACAACAAAACAAAACAAAAAACAAACAAAACAAAACAAAAAAACCAAACAAAAAAAAGCCAACAATCAAGTAGCGCCATTGTAATGTTGGTTACAAAAAAACCCAGACAAAAGATGAATTGTTTTAAAGGCAAGGTTTGTTCTTCAGCCTCAGACAATATCCTGGTAAGCTGAGAGTGACTATAACACTTTGAAACCTCAGTTAAGAAGCATGAATCAAAAATACAAGCATTACCCCCAAAACTAAACACAAAAGAAAAAATATTACCCAGAATTGCTTAGTAATAATGAATCTGTGTAAACTGTATTTGAGTAATATATTCTCAGTGATTTCAGAGAAACAAGAGCTGAGTTTTTTATTGGCACTATTCCTTAATAATCTCACAAACTGAATATACAATTCTTATCTAGTGCCAAAAATAAATCACAGGTAGATCTGGACACCAGCTAGGTCTCACAAAGGAGACCAAACAGCTGCAGGCTAGTGGCAAAAGCAGCAGATATGGCAGGCCTGGCATTTGAACTGAGTTACTAGAAACATCCAAGCTCTCTAAGAGCTCTTTTTCACATCATTGCAAGGGTTTAAAAAGAAAGATACTAAAATCAAGATGGATATTGTAACTTTCCTGAGTTCTTCATTGGGAAACCTGGGACTTGCAAGAGCAGGGTGAGCTCCTGGTGGCTGCCCATGCCAGGTGATGATCTAATCTGAAGAACTAAAGTAAATGGAGTGATTTGAAAATAGACAGAAAACTGATGAATTATTTTCTCCAGTGGATGTGACTGTACAATATTTCTAAAGGTTCAGAGCAAACTACATCTGTTCTTCTTTTGCTAGAAGGGAGTGTTTCATTTTCTTGATGTTCTTATGGTCTGGGACCTGCATGAGGGATCTCTTATTCCCTTATTCCTCACCTACAGGGATGAGGGAGGAATTAAGATTTTGTAAGCTGCAAGCCTTTGAATGGAAGCAGCACAAGGCAACAGCTGGGTGGGAGTTCTACTTTTCCCTGTTTCCCACAGGCGTTTGTTCTTGTATGTGTTCCTGTCTCCCTTCTGTGGCAGGGAGAAGATGTTAGCTCATGGCTCCTCACCAGCAAAGGAGGAATAGAAAAAAATGACACAAAATGTAGCAGCCACAGATGAAAAAGGGGAGGGATAAAGAATTGGAAGGAAGAACTGGGCATGCTGAAGACTGGAACAAGGATGGTCAGGGATTGGTACAGGGAAAGGCAAAACAGTTAGAAGAGGAAAATACTAAAATCCTTGAGAAAATGAAAGAGGAATGGGAAAAGTTTGAATGAGTAAAGGAAAGCAGAAATTTTTAGGCATGATTTCCTGGATCTGTGTTTCTAGACCGTATTTAAGCTAGTAGTTTGGTTTTTTTACATTGAAAATATTTGCTCTTGGTTTTTTGTTGCTTATTTTCTTCTTTTTTACCTTGCCTTTTTAAAACTGTCTAGGTGGCCTTGCAGTGCACTGAGAAACGGCTATTCAAAAACAATTTTTTGTTTATGGAGAAGACATTTTTACAAACACATTATAGGGTGATTTTTTCATTCTAACATGGAATGGGAAGCAGAAGAATGGACAAACTAATCAGGAAGGCTGATCTTTTCCAGCCAGTAAAACCAGCAGTTTGTGCTCTCCTTTTGTCCTCATTTGCCCTAATTCTTTTACATAGAATAAGAAATTATTTTGCTGAAGAATCCATGCCATAACAGTAATCTTGCTATGAATAAATCCTTCGAGGAATTTTCTTGTTTACTCAAGGAGTGAGAGTTCTAGCTCTAGAAAAGCTTCCCCTGGCCTATTCATTTCAAATGGAGTTTTATGCAAGGAAACAAAACCTTTTTCCTTGCAGTTGAAGTGATAGGAAATGGCTGAAGGAATAAAATTGTCATGGGTGACCACTTACTGATGTCACTCTTCTCAGGCATTCAGCAGAGCAATCATTTTAGGGAGAAACAATTGGCAAGTAGCACTGTGTTTTAACTGGACTAGGGCCCTGCCACTTGTAATCTCTAGGTATGGTCTTTGGTTAGGAGGTCTACTGCCCTTGGTGGGTTTCAGTGGAGTCCAACAGGCTCCTTACATAGGCTTTCAGAGCATTCCAATCTTACCCACATAATTATAGTGTGCTTTGTCTTCTGGCTAGCCTGGGGAGAGTAGCTGGTATGAGTCATGTGGATTAGAACTTGATATTTCGTAATAACATTGGTGGGTTCCAAACAAATTTCTCTCTTTCCCTCTTCCTCTTTCTCTCCGTTTGAATACACTGTCAACCAGTTTTTCTTTTCCTGAAGATAAAGCAGTCTGTCATCCCTCTCAGTCCCCAGGATGGGTGTGGAAACCATTGCACAACATTGTAGTAGAGTGAAAAGGTCTCATCTAAGTACGTGACGTGACTTTGTGCAACTCTTAAATGCAGCAGAAGGAAATTTTATTGCTTACTCAGCATTTATTTAACTATTTGGAAAATTATATCCTTGGTCAAATGATTTCTAATTTAATAGCAGGAATGATCTTATAAAATGTTAAACCCTTTTTCTAAATAATTTTGCTGCTGTAAATATGTCCTTTCTTCCTCTAAGGAAAAAAAAAACTAAATCAAATATTGTACATGCAAGAGTCAAAAATAACAAAATAGGACATTTAAATTTTGTCTTTGGCAAACAAACTGAAATATTAACATCAGCAATTTTCATCTGCAGAGCAAATCTTTGTCCTCAAGGTTTTCACAGCCTCATTTTTCTTTCCAAAGTAAAGCAAAATGCTTTCTCAAGAAACTAGACAGTCAGACATAGGTCACAGAAGCCAGGTTAGATTTAATTCAGGACTGATAAAAATTGTCAACAATAACATGTACCGGTAGCATTACATGTTTTAGTGTGTCTGCATCTAAGCTCACTCAAAACATGACATATCAAATGGGACAAAACCACTAAGATTTCTTTTCCATCTTCTATACATATTTCGATATGTGAACTAGACTGACAAAGGTGCAACACTTCCTCTGGGATCCCTGGGGTATTTCTTTTAGTCTATTTCATGGCAGAACCTCATGTAAGGCTCCCCAAGAGAGTTATTATGAAGCATAGGAACAACATTTGTGGACAGGTGTTGAGTGGACCACTGGCTGAAAGCACAGATACCTAAACAAGAAAGATGAAACTACATTATCAGTGACTGGGCAAAGCAATCTTTTGATCCAGAATACCTTTTTTTCTTTATTTTTTTTATTCTATGGCAATGAAATTCAGATCTTTTTTGGGCCTGTTTGTCTCAAAGTGCTTGCAACTTCATCCAAAACCTAACTCAGAGTATTCCTGGGTTATGATAGATGTGGATAAGGCCCAACATATTTTCTTCCCAGCTACAGGTTTTATAATATAAACAATGCTTTGAGTAACATTTGTTAATTAGGAATGCAATTAGTCTCTAGATGTTTGTGTAGATGTGTTGTATTTACAAATATAAGTTCTGTCACAGGTACTTCTGTAAAGTTTGTTTCACACATGCTGTGTTTCAGTTTGCAGTTATGTCTGGGTGCCTATTCAAGCCTGGATTAGGCTAGTTTAATGTCACACGAAAAACAAAAACCACAAAATATGATTTGCCTCTCAGTTAAAACATCTTAAGGTGTAATGCAAAGAAAATTATGGCAGTTTGGCCATTCTAACTTCATAATATTTTACTGTGTTCCCATTGTCATTGTTCTGCTCCAAGCCTATGAAAGCAGCTTCCATGTGAATCACAAATGATGTACTGTTTTTAGAGGAGATAAAATAAGACATCATTGCAGAAGCCTGAGGAATAAAGATTGTAGAAAAAAATTGATTTTTGCATAATAATAATGGTCTATTCTATCCATTCATGTTTGTTTCTAAAGACAGTAATTCTTCACATTCTTTTTCAGAAAAAGTTCCTCACAGGCAGTAGATTGATGAGCACAACTTTGTTCCAAGAAATCTTGACTCCATAACATGAGACATTCTTGAGAAGCCATGAATTATCATTACCAAAGTCTTTCTTTGTCAATCATGTGCAAATAGAGGATATTTGCTTTTCACCATTTATAAATGGCCAGATCCTCAAAGAGAGACTAAATTGCCTTAAAATTAGGGCCTCTGCTGCAGAATCCAAAATCCTGTAGTACCTGTGTTACTTCTGCAGTGAGTGGGGAAGATCAGAGTCCCCACAAAGCACTTTGAGATAACCAGCAGAGCATGCAAGAAGGTGTTGCAATTACACACACACCTTTGTTCTGGATTACCAGGTTACCAGGGGGAAAAGTGTGCTGGCCAAAGCACCCTGACAGCAGAGCTATTTGGGGTCCTGAAGGACAAACCCCATTGGGCATCTGCTAAGATATAAAGAAACTTGTCTGCAGGTCTGTTCTGGAGAAAATTTTCTGGAACAAATACAACAATCAGTGGTGGAACAAAAAGCGAAAAAAACTTCCATGGGCCAGTACAACACAGCCTTAGAAGAGCTGTCACATTTTCCTACCTAGGTCTCTGCTGTCCTTGCAGAACAGTCAGTCTCTCCATTAGAAGGAAGAGGGAAGGCTTCTGGAGTAAAAAAAACCTTTATCTAGCACAAAATAAGCTGTTTCTGCTCAGAAATCATTCAATCAGCAGGAAAATACCTAATACACAGATAAAACAATTGCTGTGCATTGAAATGTATCTTAAATCTGTAATTTAAGATACATTTGCTTGCCACTAGCACAACCTTGTTGGCCTTTGCAGACATTAACACTCTGTTCCAGGGAGGCATCATGCAGTATTATTCTTCCTCCCTTTCTAGTTACTACTTTAGAGTGATGGGAAAATAAAAGGCTCATCCAAATTTCTTCTACAAACTTGCAGTCATGTGGCTGGGCTTCTTAAAGAGTGCCCTCATCCCCATTTGTTGGCTGCCCTAAGACCCAGACAGAGTCTCTTTTTCTACTGAAGCTGAAAACAAGGTCAGACAAATCCCATCCTTACTGGAACAAAAAAGAGGGATTCACTATATCTTGGGTTGCTGAAATAATTCACTTGAATAATTGCATTTTATTCAAACTATCTTGGAAAAAGCTAAAAATCCAAGGCACCTGAAAAGCTCTAGTACCTACAGGGGTATGAAGGGGTTTGGCATGGCAGCTTTTCAGTTGGAAATCAGTCAAGTGGCTTCAATCTGAGTGAATGCAAATTCTAGTCCTTTGGACTGTATGATTCTGTTTATTTCTGCTTCATTGTCTACTCTGCAAAGCTCCTCAATACTTCTTTGTTTCTGCTTCTGACTGTGCTTTTATCAAATTTGCCTGCCATATAAAAATGTGGCTTTTTTCTGGACCTCATCCAAAGGCCACTGAAATCAGCAGGTTCACAAAAGGTTCAGAGCCAGCTGTCACTGACACTACTTCCATCCATGTTCTTTTCATGTAGCATGGTTTGCTTTTATAGTGCTTTTCTCTTTCACCAGTCCTAAAACAAAACCTCCATCACAGTGCAGTCTATTTAATATTAATATTTTGATTTTCCTTTTAATAAGTAACAGTTTTTCATAGCATTCCTTATCTTCCTGGGATGGTATGTCAGTCCAGTGGGTCTAATGATAAATTGCCAAGCACAATTGAAACTTAAGTTCTCAATGTCACTGACTAATGTTTTTCTGCTTAAATAAATATTACTGTGAAATTATTTACTAAGTCTGTACTAAAATAGATGAGAAATGCTTTTCTGATAGCAATAAAAAAGTAGTCAATCCATTCTCTTGGATGTGGGGAAACAGCATTCAGAGTGAATATATGAGAATGTTTGATTCATCCTCATCGTTAGACTTCATTGTTTTGAAACAGAACTGTAAAAACTTTGATTTAACTTCATTAAATGAGCAAAGTGATTTCTCCCATGCCAGATTTTTCCCCTTGCCTTTAATCTTTGCATCTAAACCTAAGAACAAAATCTGCTCAATGTCTCATTTGAAGTTGCTGTTGAAGTTCCCTATTCACCATTGCACTCTTCAGCTCCCACCTGTTACAAGCCGTCATTCAAAACATTCTGCACTTAATATATTAAACAAGTGGACTCTACTTCCTTCTGCTCCATTCAAAGGGAAGATGCCAAGCAAACCCATCTCCTGAACAGCCCTTCAGGGCTCTCCACATTTCCACTATTTCACAAGAGCTTCAGATTTGATGGGACACAATGGGACAAAGAAAATAGCCCATATGTCACAAGAGCAGGCAGATAGCCAGGGGGATGCCAGTACCACAGTGCACTGGCACTGGCTGCTGGGAGCAAGATCAGTGCCAGCAACAGCTGTGTCCATCAGAGGACAACCAAAACAGCCTCACTGTGCCCAGAGATCTGAGACCTCCCCATGCTGAACCTGGGTTTGCCTGTAGATCCTTGGGCTCCCACTGAAGTCTTCCCCTTTGAAGCAACAACCAGTTAAAGCTGTGGAATTTTAAAAACACTTCTATCTTTTTTTTTGCATACACAAGTCTACAAACCCCCAAACATTTTCATCTGCTTACTAGCCTTTAATTATACTAACTGCCAATAGGTTCTATTCCTTGTCCAAAAAAAATGCTGCCTGTTGTGTAATTTTTTAACTGTGATTTATGAAGCATATTTGTGTAACATTAGGTCATGTTTGTCAGAGTTTAACTTCTTATTTGGCAACTACACCATTAATTAGCAATATTGCTGATAACCTCCATTTTATATAACCAGAAACCTCTTTTTCTGTATGAGCTGGCAGTGGAAAACAAGAAAAGGATTTTTGCATGGTGCCACAAGTCTGGATAAGAATGACCAGAGAAATACACACAATATTCTATGGGATTACTCTCTGTTAAAGATTCTTTATTTTTTGACAGGCATTATTTTGTTACATGTTCTTATTGTGCTTTCCTTTCTTTTCAGCATTGCAGTACACTCTTTTTCATCTCTTTTTTGAATGCTGTCTGAGTTTGCAGTGAGGCCAGTAGCATATTCCTGAGGTTGCACATTTCCTGTTGCAATACCTGATTTTTAGCTTCTCACAACTCTTCCAAACTTCCTCCATATGGAATGCAATTTTCCATCTAACTTATTTTATTTTTCCAGAGCATATTTCTGAATATTTGGGAAAGCTAGAAATGTAGTGCTAGTGTTTTGGGGAAAAAGAATATACTCTACCTGTCTCAGAACTTAACATCTTCTTTTACTTTAAATGTAGTTTCTTTTAAGATTTAGTGCTATGATATAAAGTTTCACAAAAAGACAAATCTTATATATAAGCTTATCTTTTACTGTCACTACGAAAATTCAATTTTGGTCAAGAGACAGCCCTTTGAAATATCACATTTCTCTGGAGAGGTTCAAAACATCTCTGTAGAAAGTGGTTGTGATTCGCCAGTGACAGCCTCCAGAGATGTGACTTCTCTCTGCCAGAGCTTCCAGAGCACATCCAAAGACCTTGCAGCCCTACCAGGCAGATGCTGTTCAACTTGACATTAGTCACTCTGCACTGCACTTACAAACCTGGAACATGGAAAAAACACTAAGTCCACGTCTCAGAGGGCTTTGTGAAACCAGGTTACAAATTACAATGAAGCACTCACATGCTGCAATGAAAGGCACTGTAAAGAGCTCCTGAGGATGTGAATAACCCTACTTTCACAACACAGCTTCATGGAGAAGAAAGACAGCTTGGGCTGTTGTTGTGTTTTAACTCCAGACAGTTTGCTCACCCTCACACACCCTCAGTGGAATCCGGAGGATTGGAAAAATAAAGCCTGTGGGATTAGATAAAAAAGAGTTTAATAATTGAAATAAAATATAGTAATGATGATAATAATAATATTGAAAGGGAAGAGAACAAAAAGAGAGAGAGAGGAATAAACCCAAGAGAAACAAGTGATGTGCAATCCAGTTACTCACCACTCAGTGAACAATGCTCAGCCTCTCCCAAAGCAGTGATCTGTGCATCCTAGACAGATCCCCCCAGTTTATGTACTTGGCATGATGTTCTATGGCATGGCCATACCCCTTTGTCCAGATCACATCAGCTGTTCTGGCCATGCCCTCTCCCAGTTTCTTGTGCAGTTCCTCCCTAGCAGGGCATGGGAAACTGGAAACTCCTTAATTCAGGGTAAGCACTCCTTCATAATAATTAAAACATCACTGTGTTATCAGCATTATTCTCATAATGAATCCAAAAACACAGCACTGTACCAGCTACTAGAAAGAAAATTAACTCTATCCCAGATGAGACCTGGACAGCCTTGCACTGAACAATGGAAGGAAAATAACATTGTGTTGTTACTCATTAATTGAGTACAGTCAGGGTTCTGCACTAAGAAAGAACCCATGGAAAGGAAAAAACAACATGAGCATGTGATGAAAGATGGCATCCTAGGACATGTACACTGCCTTGCTGTTTCAGAGTTCCTGGTCATCATTCATTTTCTAACTCCTGAATTCTTAGTAATGGTCTTTAACCTAGTCTCTGTTACCTATCTCACAGATAATAGGTGAAGAGAATGTCTTTGTAGATAAAGTGCTGACCTGGGACCTGGGAAGAGTAGTCTCCTTTTTTGGATTCCACCACATGTTTTTAGGTGTTTAGAGTAGAAACCAAATCTAAAAAATAAGTATAATTTATAAAAATATATAAATTTATACTTATAAATGGGCAGTTTATATGCCTGTTGTCTATCACATCTATTTGATGCTCATTTCAGAACCTTTTGGGGAGTTCTTGACTCTTATTCAGTATTTCTCAGTCTCAGCTGAGACCTCTAGCTGTTGTTTTAATAGTAACTTCATGAGCTCTGTTCAAAGCTCACTGAAACTTAAAAAAGCATCCCAGAGAATACAGGGGTGTTCCTGATGGCTGTGGGAATTTCTCTACAAGCAAACCCCAAGCACTGCAAAAGATCTGCTCAAAAAACATAAGACAAGAAATTGATCTTTCTATGCTGAGATGTAGTTAAGAGGTTCAAAGTAAATTAGATGTGCAGTCATCAGTGGATTGATTACCTGTACTAAGAGGCAAAATACACTAAGGACATTTGCAAGGGACTGCCAGGTTTGGCAGCAGGCACCTGGGAACCTGCAGTCTCTGGTGTGAGAGACAGACAAGGAACCAAGTGGGACATGGCAGGGTGTGCAAGTGGCACTAGATGCCTGTATTCAGGAAGTTTGATTTGTTCTGTGCTTCTAAGACAGGACTGCAAGCATTTATTATGGATCCTTCTGTGCATTGCTGATGCACTAATGTTGAGTCTGCTGTGGCTTTTTGATGTAATAGGAAGCAAACTCTTAAAACTTTGTCCCAGAATGTAACTTTGTACTGGTGCACAAGGTTTTGCTAGTGAAAAACCATTGCAGTCCCAGAGATAAAATAGTTGCATTCATATTGTAGACCTAAACAAAAAAAAAAGGTTCTCCTGGTTTTCTTTCCCCCAGTTTATCAATTCTAGCTGTGAGAATTAGAGCAAAAAGCAGAAAGAGAGGAGTGTGAACAAGGCAATAACAGTTATGCAGAGATTCATTTAGAGTCTGACTTCAAGCAAAATTCCCCAGTAGCTTCAGCTTGTGCTCAGAAATCAGACTTCTGACATATACCAGAAAGACTTTCTTGAAGCCCAGGTACTTATGAGAATGCTTTGCTCCCAAAAGCAAGGGTATTAAATCACTGAGGCAGGAGAAGGAGATGTGTTTTGATTAGGCACACAGCCTTCCTCTTTGAAGACATGCAGTTTAGCAGATGGCCACCTAACAAGCAGATTTGTGTTTCTCTTTGGCTGCCTGTTAAATTTTGTGCCCTTGGTTTTGACTGTGTGAGATTTTCACAAACCATTATTTATTTTCTTTATACTGGTTTTTTTTTGCCTACTTCCTTTCACAAACTGTTCTTTATTTCTCCTCAGGTTCACTGCTTGTTTGTGCAAGGAGCAGGGCCAGGAAGCCACCATTAGCTTCACTCAAGACCGAGGTGGAGCAGACAGTGTCTGGGGTCAGAGGCACAAAGTTGTGCTGTAGTATGGGGCTCTGTCACCACTGTGCAGAGCTGAGGTCTTGGCTCAGCCTCCTGCAGCCTCAGCACTCACCCTGGGCCCTGCTCTGCTTGCATGACTTCAGCAGGCATTTCAGGGTGCTCTGGTGGCAGTGCCTGTGCACTCAGAATAATGGGAATTGCCTGGTGGTGGTGGATTCTGTGTGTGGATAGTGTTCTCTGTGTTTTGTTCTGGGCATGGACAGGTTTGTAGGAGAATACAATATAAGAAAATAAAGGTAGTATAGAAAGTAATCTTACCCCCTAAAGGGTTGCAGCTGAGCCAATTATTAGAGATTGGGAGCAGGCCTGATGTTAACAGGCTGCAGCTGCAGCCAATAAGAAGAGTGTTATAAAAGAGTGGATTGGTTGGTTGAGGGGAACTGGAGTCAGTTGGGTATTGTGAGGACAAGGAAGAGTCAGTGCCTAGAGGAGCTGCCTACAAGAAACATCAAGGAGGTATGAAACTCTGGCAATATGGAACCTTTGCAATGTAATGACAATAGAACTCTCGCGATATAACTACAACGCAGGTTTTCTTAAATTTTCTTTGAATATTTGGGTTAACACAGGAGAATGCCATCCCTGTCTCACTCTTTTTTTGAGTGACTAGTACACATGTTTAAGATTCAGTTGGTGGCCTTTGGTTGATTCCTGCAAATGGTACTGAGGATGCAGGTAGTATCACCCTCTTTAAAAAAAAAGTAGGAAAGCCTTTTCAAAATGTTGAGAGGGTGACATTTCCAAAATATACCCATAACAAAGAAAGGTGATAGATGCAAATCTTGTCCATGATCTAGAAAATAAGGAAAAAAGGAAGTTCAGCTCGAGGCTCTAGAAAAGAGGAATCAAATTCCAGGTAAATAATGTAATTATTTTTACTACAAAAGTATTGTTTTATTATTATTTTATTGTAAACATGAACTTAAAAAAAATTTATACAGGAGGCCCTTTTCAGGAGGTATACAGTACAGAAAGGAGAATGATTCATAGGAAGGGAGAACCAGATAAACAGCAAGTGTTAGGCTATCTGTCACATGCACTAGACAAACATTCCCTTGCACAGCAGTCCCAGCAGCCCTGTGAGTTACAAGAGAAAGAAGAAGTAGATGGTATCTTACCTTCAAATTTTAGTTCACAGCTCAGCACTGATGACAGGAATTCTCTTTGCTTAAATGGATGAGCCAATAAAAATATATGTCCTCTATCTATTGCAGCAGTGAGATAGTGTCATTTATTGATAAGAAGAAAAAGTCTCTGATGGGAAAAATTCCTCTGTTTCTCCTTTTGGGAAAGAGCAGCAGGAGGCTGTCACTAGTTAAGCAAAGGTACAGTTCTGTTGACTTCAGCACAAGCTCGCTCATGCCTCTGTGTCAGACCATTTTTGTTGTGACTTGATGGTGCTGAGACACCTCTCATCAGCTATTTTGAGGATTTCTTGTTGTAATCCTTCACATACACCTCCTCCTTCTGCACACCCTTTTTGCTTTATGTAGCAGTTTCTGTCGGAGCAAAGGGGGCAGAAAGGAGGAGGGTATGGCAGCACAGAGCAGCACATCTTTCATCTTTTGGGATATAGCCGTGTCAGGAAACAGTGGGGAGGTGTGCCATGCCGGGAGACCCACTGGAGCAATTACATCTTTGAGAGAAATTATGCCTCTGTATTTCCTCAGTATGAAGTGAGGCCATAAAGGTTTCCCTTCCCCTGATCCTTGGGGCTGCCCAGCCTATCTGCTGCCTACCATGCACAGCTGATTTTCCACTTGCACACCTGTCCCAAGGGCATGCTGAGGAAGCCTCCCTGAGCCTGTGAAGGCTTCTGTTAGGGATAGCACAAAGGGACAGCTCTTTTTCCATCCAAAAGACAGGTATTTTTGAATAGTTTATTGAAGTATTTCCTAATTCTCCTAGAAATCAAGAAGCCTGGACTTGCTCCCAACAAAACCAATGGCAAATCTCTATGAAAATAAAGTGAAAAGAGCAGTCCCTAAATAGGTGTCCATCTTCATTTCCGAAGGGAAAGATGCAGACTGCCTTTGACAGTTTTTCAACTAAAACTAATACTCACTTCAACTTATGTCTGACTGATTTAAAATGCAGCAACATCCCTTTGCTCTATTGTAGTCAGACATTCAAGATCCCAGCAAAATATTTATTTTGGGTAGTCTCTATATCCAATTCCTCTTTTTATCAATAGAACAATATTTACAGAGGTCAGGCTGCCAACTTTGCCAGACAGACGCCCTTTGCATTCAAGAGAAAACATGACTCATCGTAGGATCAGGATTTCAGCTGCAAATTAAAACTTTTCTTTGATAGACTGAAAGAGACAAGTCAATAAAGGAAAATTCTTGATAGCTGGAAAGGAATGTCTTCTTTGAGACTGCCAATATTCAGTTCCGATCACTAATATCTTCATTGATGGATGAGATTTTTTTTCTTTATCTAATTATATCCCAGAGGCAATGTTTAAAAAAAATTGAAAGATAGCTATAAACAACTGTGCTTTATGATGGTGTCACCTTCTTTTTGTTACCTCTTTGAGACCATTAATATAGTGCATTTGTACAGCACACAGGACAAAAGTGCTTGGTCTGACCCAAATCTGTGATTCTCCAGAAATTGCATATAATTAGTATTAAGCACAGTAAAGAAAATAGCAACAATGAAAAAGTCACAGACAAACTTACAGACTTGTGGCTTGTTAGTTTTCAGTGCTCCGTTGTATCACCTGTATGAAAACAGACTTACTTTAGTAGCCACAGTGTGTGGCACAGTAGGAAAAATAACCTCTAAGCTGGATGAAAAAGACCAGAAGGTTTAGTAAAGCTTGTTTTTCAGAGCTGTTACTCATGGTCTTTACTACAGATATCCCACAAAGTTATTTCTTGACACTCATTGAAAATATGTAATATATTTTTCATCATGTACTCTTTTAATGATGATTAAATATCACAACCCTACCTTTCAACTAATTGTAATGGTCTTGTTATTCTTGGTCTTGCCTGACTATGATTTCAAACTAATGATCATTAGTAGCAATAACAGTCCTCTACCCTTTTATCATGCCTCACATCTGTGGGACTCTGTGTTAAGCATTACTACGTGCATTACACCAGTGCTTACCCTGAGTCACAGAGGTTAATTAACTTAATAAAGATCCTAAGGCACGTCAGAGGCAGAATCAGGGATAAGGAAAGTCAGCCCTGAGCTCTGATCCCTCTGGCCTTGACAGTGTGACAGTTGTTACTAAAGTGTTAGACTGCAAAATGCTATTAATCTCTAAAAGCTGGATTTCTTTAGGAACAGATTATTTGTGTGGGAAGGAAAGGAGGGAATCATTTCGTTGCTAAAATAAAGCTGACAGTGGGACTAATGGAAAGAGAAGTTCCTGCTTGTCTGAATCATACTGCTTGAAGGGTATTGCAGACAGCTGGTACTATTTGTCAGGCTGTCCTGTTCACAAAACCAGCCTGAAGACTGAGGTACTGAAATTCAGTTCCCAAACAGTACAAAATCAGATTTCAATGTCATTTTGCTAACGTCACTGAAGGTCCTCAATTGAGAACCTGGGAATAGTGGAGCTCTTAATATGCAGGCTACCAAAAGACCATGTTCATCTAACTTTTGCCTAAGAGAAAAAGATTGCCACTTTTTGACTCTGTCCTAGTCAGCAGTGAATCACTGCTTGCTCAAACACAAAACTGGATAAATTTTGATGTTGTAGAGAGCAAGAAACTTGGAAACTTTAAAGTCTGATTACTAGAGAAAAGAAGGTATTTTCTGTGCCTCTCCTCTTTCCAACCACCATGCTGGTTTATTTTAATGTGAGAATATATCACAGAAGCTGTTAATGCTGCTTCAGATTCTCATGGGATGGAGACAGGAATCTGTGAATCTAAAGTGGCATTTTACACTGATGGCATATTAATATGTATGATCTAGGAAGGACTTCAGCTTTTACTACAGTTTGAATCACCACACTAATTTTGGAAAATTTTCTGGCCTTAAAATGAGATCTAATAAATTTCAAACCCTGCCTCTGCATATACCAGATAACACACTTTGCCATCTAGGTTTTCCCATTTAAGGTGAAATGCTAAGTTGTTCCAAACTTCAGCTTGTGTTTCTCTTTAAAAGATAAAATCACGATAGCAAAATATAAAATTAATATAGAACATCTTGCTGCGCCTTGTTTAATTTTAAAATATAACCAAGGGCCAAATCCAGCTTTTCTCACTTAAGTGGGGAGCCTCTCAGAAGTTAATATCAGACCCTTACACTACGTTTTATGTTATTGATCTGTATCTTTGGTGATACAAGCAGAAACTGATGCATCCATAATACAGGTCCAGCATGAAGGGTGGAAACATCCTAAAATACGTCAGAATGGGCTGAACAGGACAATATTAGTAGCTATGAAGAAAAAGAATGTTTCATCCTATCTAAAAGTGCACCTGATTTGGACCTGTTTGTTCCCTGTTGATGTCACAGAAGCATCCTGCTGCTCAGCATTTCTAAAACTCAGGCTTCTTTTCTGAAAACCTTTATAGGTTAAAAAAATAGCAATGAGGAAATACAGCAGGGAGGAGCTGTATTAGCACTTTGACAAAACACCCCATAACAAGATTATCAAGCTGTACATGTCAATCCTCAGTGCAGCAGTGGGTAGTCATTAGAAAGTTGCATTAGTACACCAGAATTAACATTCATGAATCCATGATGATAGGCAGTTTAGGAAAAATGTAGATTTAATTTGTCCAAATATACTTTAATGATGTCTTCTCTGATCTTTTGGGTCTAAGTCTCTTAAAAAGAGGAGTAGATGTTGTTGGTCAAACTCAAAATATTTTTAAACTGTTTTCAAGCATCAGAAAGTTATTTCTCTTTCTTTTCCATTTTTGGGCTCATGACGATAGAAACTGTTAAACCACGTAGTTGAAAATCTCTAATTCAGCACTCTTGACATTTCCATAAACAGAAGACATCTACTTCATTTGAGAGCATTCTTCCAGGAGATGTTCAGCTAAACTGCACTCCCTCAAGTGCTAAGATAAACAGCCACAAGATCTTTACTGTGGCTTTACCTGTACAGACTGTTTTTTAGTTTGGTCTCTAAGAGAAGATCTGGCATTGGCCTTATCTGCGTGTATGCATGTCTGTTTGGGTGCCCTCTTTAATTGTGTTTAAACTCCTTACATCTTGCAAATGTGTAGGAGACAGAAAAATCCTAGAAGTTAAATAAAGCCTGGCAAACTGCTAGAGGAGAAAGGCCTTCCCCTGGGTCTTCCCACCAAAGGAGGCAACAACGTGAACCCCACTGTCACTGAACATCAGAAAAACCAGGCACCATCCATAACTCTTGGGAAAACCACGGCCATCTGTTCTGCCAAATCTTCTGCCAATCTTCTGTCAGCCTGGGGATGCTCTCCCCCCACAGGAACACGGGGAGGCCATGTCTTTGACAGCTCCCAGGCCACACAGTTAAAGGCCCCCCCTGGCCCTCTGCCTGGCTTGGGGATGAGAGGGAAGGGAACAGAAAGCATGGAGGCATCAATAATGGAGGCTGATCTGAGCTCCCTGCAGTTCCTTTAGTGCTATCCCATGCAGGTGTTACCCAAAATATTGTAAAAAGTCACCATCTGTCAGAGGTCGTGGTTTCCACCTTGCTGAGAGCAGAGAGGGAGGACCTGTGTGAAATAACAGCCATTTTCACACACCTACAAGGAAAAAAATCACAAACTGTAGCAAGTTCTCCCTACTTTTAGTGAGGGTGGCAACAAGACATTCTGATAGAAAGAATAATGCTCAAGATGTGTTTTTAGAATAACTAGTCAAGGTGGTCTTCCACATAAGACAATTGAAAGATATTTATTTATAAATTAAGTAAAATACAAACCATTGAGATGATTTAAGTCTACTTGTGAAACAAGCAATTGTATGCATTTTAATTCAAACTCATTAATAAGTAATTTCTGAAAGCATGACTTCAGGAAAACAGGACTCTGAAGAAAAATAAGGCTAAACAGATCAAGAGCTGGAAAAACTACAAAATCCAAACTCGTTCTTTCTCCTTGCTCATAATATTTGCATCTATATTATGCTGACATTCCTAAAGACTAACTACTATAAATCATTACTGCATATTATTTCTACTGTCAAATGCAATCATGAAACTTCAATGTTGTGTCTCATGGAGAAAGTAAAATATATCTAGAAATCATGTTTGCTAGTGCACTAGAATACTTAATTATATGAGCAAATCTTTCTTTTTTACCACTGCATTATTTGTGTTAATGTAAGCTGAATCTCAAAGGAACTGACCTTGGGGTCAGTTAAATATTTGGAGTGTCACAGCTTTCATATTTGAGGAACACCAACAGAGTAAAGCGCTCCTTGGCTATTTCTGTTTAACCTATTTTGTGCACGCAGGCATGGGATTTAAGAGGGTATTCTACACTGCATAAATTGCAGTTTGTGTAACAAACAAATAGAACTTATAGAAGAATCAGAAGCACATTCTTATATGCTTATCTTATGGCCCATATCAACAACAAGGCATTAATTTTTCATTTTATTTCCATTTTTTCTATTGCTTCCATATTTCTAACCTTTTTTTTTTTTTTGTCCTGTATCATGTAAGACTTTAACACTGAAACACTGCATGGATTCCCATATTCCCATGCACTGATTACCATTGGCTTCTTTCATTTTTGACTGGTGTTCTTTGACTTACTAATAGCTTTTTCCTATCTGTGTCATTTTAAAATGCATAAAGTAATCAAAATTCTCTGCTCACACTTCCTAGCCTGTTCACCTGGTTTATAAGACCAGCCACATTCTGGTGGCAATTATATTTAACTTTAATTTCAAAGGCTTAAATTCAGGTATTATTTAAATAAAAGTTCTGAAAATCCTACCACAAAATTCCCACATTTATTTATTTTTAGTTTGTTATATTTCACTCTGAACTTTCCACATATATTTTTAAATTTTTTACTTGTCTCCCTTACCAGTTGATGGGTAAGTTAATACTACGAAAATGCATAGGTAAAGGTAGTTTTCTAAAGGCTGTGCAATGTGACACTGGAAAGAAATATACAAAAGGGTAGAAATACCCTGAACAATTTCTTTTACTCTGAACAGCTGTCAAAGCCTTCACTGAGACATGCTGAGTTGGAAACTGAGGTTCTGCTTCTATTCCACTTTGTGGTACCTTATTTTACTAATACTGGGATGGCTGTTTTTCCATCTTAGGTGTTTATGTCATTTTGCTTTGTGAAAAGGAAGCCCTAGGAACAGCCACTGGGTGTTTGCTGGTTGATCAAGTACTGCAAGGGCAAGAGGACTTAGCCCTTCTCAGGAGGGACTGTCATCAGCAATGAGGTGATCCCTTTCCAGTCCAGTTTGGGCTGTGTCATCTCATAAGATGAGTGAGTGGCTCTTCTCAGTGACAGCAACTGATGAAACTCCATAATGTGAAAAATTATCCCCTAAGACTTTTTTCCTTTGGTTTAATGAGTGCTAAAATAGAAAGCTTTTTGTATCTGCATACCCTTAGGGAGCAGCTCTGTGCAGAAAGGAAGTGTCTGCAGCAAGTGCACCGTGGACTGGCTCTGCAGGGACAAATTTAAAACCTGTGACATCAGCAGGTTGCAAAAGTTGGATTGGGAAAGGGAAATGAGGTAGAAATGCCCAAGGCAAGGCAAGGCAAGGCTCTGATGTTCCCTTACCTTTATACCCACTGCTAGCACCTTCTGCTGGGGCTGCAGGCAGCCCCACGGTGAGCAGGGCAGTGCAGGAGTGCTGGGCAGGGCTGGGCAGCCAGCACAGCCTGGCTGTGGGAGGTGGCACAGAGCTGGCAGCTGTGAGGGGTTAACACACACACACATCCACACACACCCACACATTCTCTCAGCCTGGGTCTCACCTCTCCTTGCTCCTTCTCTCTTGCCATGTGAAGTAGTAGCAAGCAGCTTATGTTGAACACTGAACAAGGGGTGGGGGGTGGGGGGGAAGGTAGAGGGGAATACAGAAAAAGCAGTCTCAATGCTCAGACAAGTGTATTGACATAGGTCAAGTGCATAGTCTTCTCTGCCTCAGCTTCCAGTTTAGGAGATGGCTTTGCCTGGCTCATAGTCTGCTAAAGAGAAAGAGAAGTCCCAGTTTCCTGTTCTGGCACATATTTCCAGTTTATGCGAATAATTCTGACCCAGAATCTAAAGAATTTAATTATCTACCTCCTCATCCACAAAATAGGTGTAGGAGCCATTTCCTCCTTCAAATCTGTTTACTATTAAAATGTTCTGCTAAGGAGGACTATGGAAAAACCACACTGAAGGGCTCATGTCTACCTTTGACTTTGTACCATGGACTTCAGCAGAAATGTAGTACTGAAAAAAAAAAAAAAACCCTGTTCAGCTGCTGGAGGTGTCCAAAGCTGATAGCGTAGCTAATTTCTATCAGGTAAGTTCCTAAAGGCCTAAACAGGCATGCTTAGGAGCATTTGGCTTTCACAGTACTGAGCAGATTGACTCTTAGATCACACACAATCTCACTGCTCCTTGAATTCCTCTCTCTGCAAGGTTCACACCTCAAGGGTGTGACTGCAGAGCACACCTCCCAGGTCAGGCACGTCCTGGAAGGTGCTTTTATCCACCTGTTGTGTTGGAAGGTGCATATTTCAGTCCTGACTGCCCTAAAGTGCCCTAGTGAGGCATCTTTATTACCTACAGGAATTGTATAGGGACTTGAGTTGAGTGCTGTGAATTCTGCTGGGTAGCATTAGCAGTAAGTGAAAAGTGAAAAGCTGTTTCAGGACTTGCTTATGGCCATTTAGTGGCTGAAAGAGGTGGGTCAAAAATCTAGATCTCCCACTTACTGGTTTTTAAGACTTGTTCTCATTTTCCCAGTGGCCAGAGCAGATTGTTGATTTATTTGATGTCATACATAGTTACACAAACATAGAGATCATACAGTGTTTTCGTGCTGGTGAATAACCTAGACTACAAATGTTTTCTGGATGTAATCTTTTTCACTCAATGTGTGCAGCTTAATTGAATTTTCTTTCCTTAACTGATGAATGCTAATACTTGCTCAGGTTTCAGCAAATATCTGTACACGCTCAGATTTAGACACTTCCTCAAACACTTTTACTGTGCTCAGTGATAAACTACAGTACAGAAAAAGTGCTTGCTGACTTAAAATTTGTAAACCTTCTGAGGTGATTCTTTTCAATAAAACATTAGTAATATTGTCTAATTTTATGCTTATAATCTTTTTTTTCCTAAGTCCAGTCACAAAAATTCTTTGCAGACTTCTGATGATAACAGATTTTAATAGCAAAGGCCCAAATCTAAGTTCTTAGAGTGAAATTGCTGAGTCTTCCTAACTCTAGATTAGTTACTGCATTTTACTAGTGTGAGTGGAAAAAGAACCTTTTTGTGAAATCCTATGGATGAATAATAGGCCAAATTTTTTATGAAAATGAGGAGGGAAATACAAAAATACATATTTTATTCCCACATATGGGAGTTGAAAGTTCACAGGATTTTCCCCTTTGACTTCTGTGGAGCCTGGAGCCTTACAGTTACCTTCAGTATTTCAGAGCAGTAATTCTTACTTTCTTCTGATATTTTCATCAGAAGACTTGGAAACAGCTGTATTATTAATCCTTTAAGCTGTAGATCCTCTTAGGATGAGAAGAGAGCTATGGGGAGATATGACCCTCTATTTATAATAGAAATCGCTCTTCCTCCCAGCTCTGATGATCAGGAGCAGCTGGGTTTGTGTGCTGGTAATGAGTTCCTTCAGAGCAGTTACCCCCACCAAAATCCTCCCTCAAAGAGTGTGTGTGTGTGTATATGTGTAGGTACCTGTGACTAAGGAAGAAAATGCTTTCTTATCTCAAATTGCTTTTTCTGCCTTACCAAGCAGAGCCAAAATGAATGTGTTAGAAGCTGTTGAAGACATTGGCTGATTGGGAGACAAGGCACTGCACATTTATTTGGTCTGTGACCAGGTTCAGCCCCAGTGTGGTGCTATCACAGCTGTCCCCAGTGTTCAGGAGAGCATTGCTGTTCCTATTCTCCTCAGCCGCTCTCCATCTCCCTAAATCTGCATGTCCCTCTTTGACCACCTCAGTGAACCCATGACTGTAGTGGCTGTATGAAACTTGGAGCTGTAGGTGCTGAGACCTTGGAGAAGCAAAAAAAATTATAATTATGTTGTCTCTTTAAGAATATTTCAGGATAGTATGAGGATTGTGTTTTTCGTTTCCTGATTACATCAGAACTAATAGGACTAATTGTAGGAATCATCCTTTGTAAGCACATTGGTAACATTTGCATGTATTTATCCATGTGTATCCATTTCCATGGAGGTCTGGTATGCAGATAGCTGTTATCTTTAGATGAGTTTAGTATATTTGTCTGTATTACAGGTTCCTGCACTGGAAAATTGCTTCTGCTATAAACCCAGTTGCCTGCGCTTCCATCTGTGCTGACATCATGGCAAAGAAAGATAATTTCTTAGTCCAGAGCAAGCAAAGAAAATGTCAACTTCCTGGAACTGTTTTGCCAGTGCATTGACATTATATCAATGCCCAAAGTGGGCCAGAAATGACAGACTTGTTTTTTTCAAGTATGCTTACCATAGGAATCCCAAACCATTGTTTAATTAATCACCTAATCTAAAGGGAGGTGAAAGGCTCCAAGGCTCAAACCTGGCTACCTCATTCCTATGACTGCATTTATACTGGTGAATAAAATGTGCCAGGGACTCCAGAAGGACTTACAGCCTTTCCCCTAAGCCTCCACCTCCCAAAGAGGGCAGCCACCTCAAACTATCTCTTGGCACTTGCCCCTGCAGGGCTAATGCTGTGTCCAGCTGTGGTTTGGGAGGCTGCTCACACATCTCAGCTAAAACCATTTCAAGCATCACACTAACAGAAGCAATACCAGCTTAACAGGTCATGAACCAGTGTCAGGGCCTTTTCTCTGCCCAGTTTAATTTATGAATGAAGACATTACTGCTTGTGCTCAGGCCTGAAGTTCTGGGCCATGTATAATGAAGTCAAAGAGGTACGTTGGGAGCCTGGGAGACAGAAGAGGACATAAACAAATAATGAGGCCAAATTAATAGTTAAACTCAAAAATAGAGAGGAGGACACTATTTAAAAATAATTTTCTATAACATTTTGGATGACACTGATTTGACTCCATGAACAAAGCAATTAAAATCAATGGATAGATGATTAAAACTAGTATGAATAGCACAATTAGTTACTCAAGGTGTCTGATTTCCTTTTTCATGTGGTAGAATGTGATTTTGATCTGCATTGAAATATTGGATTGTAGTGCATTCTCTTTGAGATGAGACATTATTTTATGGTGCAGTTCATTTTCTTATGTATTTCATGGCCATGGTAATCCAACAAAAACTATGGGTTTCTCTTTGGCAAGTCAGAAAGAGTAGATTGGTCATGCTTCTCAGTAATAATTGTGTCTGTAGATGTTCTGTGAGGCATTGTGAATCTTTCTTTAAGTCAATCATGAGTATACACAACAGATCTGCTACCCCAGATTCAGTTCTAGGGGCAGATATGTGCAGAGTTTTCCTTCTTGCTTTGGGGGGAAAAAACGTCTCTATTGCCCACATGATGTCTTTTTAGTCACAGAAAAGAACCATTCATTAGTGGGTCTGAAAAGCCCCCATGGTTTTCCCAGAGGGATGCTCCTGAGATTCAGAGTTTGAAGTAGAAATTGCAGAACTGGTGAGGACACACCCTGACTCTACCTCAGAAGTTGTCAGCCCAGGAAATAACCTGTGATCGAGCCTGGACAGACCAAACCTGTCATCCTTTCCAAAAATAGTGCTGTCTGATCCATACATGAAGGAGTCCACTGAAGAAACCCCTCAGAGACCTCCATCCCTCTCTGCTCTGGGAGGTTTTCCACAGGACTGGGGGCGGCAATCTGTGTTTTCAATAGTGAAGTTATGTGGGGAATGTGTTAGGGGTTTCATGTTTCAGTGTATGTTGTGGGTTGTGCAGCAATGAAGGGGTAGAATCCAGGCGGCTATTGATCCTAACTACGCTTTTCTAGACTTGGCTGTGTTTTAGGTTTTCTTTAAATGAAAGTGTTGTTTATACACATGCTGTAGTTTGAGGGAGCTCAACAAGTAATTTTCTTATCGTGACTTATTTCCTTTATGATGTGGTAACAAAGAGAGCGCTAGTACAAGGGATTTCAGAATTCGGTGCCCTGACGGATATCCCAAAACGGGAGGAAAAGAGAGGAGGAAGCCTTTTGGAGAGACATGAACCAGGCGTGCTCACATGTGCGCGTTATTTACCAGCACAAGTGTGCATCAGTCAGAGCCTGACCGATTCGCTGTCCCGCAGCCTTTCAACTCCCTCCCTAAGGGACCGCGACCGTAGCGCAGCCCCGAGTGCCCGGCCGGGGACACAGCTCTCCCGCCGGGACAGTGCCCGCCCGGGAGGGCGCTGGGCTCGGCCGGGCGGCGGCGCGTCCCCGCGCCTCGGTCCCTCGCCCCGCCGCGCAGCGAGGATGCCCCGGGAGGGCGGAGGTGGTGCCGGGGCTGGGCGTGGGGCGGCAGCGCCGCGGAGAGGGAGCTAATGCGAGAGGGTGGGGAGAGCCGCCGGGATCTCCGTCTGGGCGCTGCCGCCCGCCTCTCCCGGCGCAGCCCCGCTCTCCGCCCGCCCCTCGCCGCCGCCCGCCGGGAGCGGCTCCAGCGGCGCCGGGGCCAGGCCGGGGTCGCGGCGGCCCAAGTTTGGCGGTGCCCGGCCGCGCCATGGGCTTCGACCCGTCGCGGTTCGCGGGGCCGGTGGCGGCGGAGCTGCAGTGCGGGCTGTGCGGGCGGGTGCTGGAGGAGCCGCTGTCCACTCCGTGCGGGCACGTCTTCTGCGCCGGCTGCCTGCTGCCCTGGGCGGCGCGGCGCCGCCGCTGCCCGCTGCGCTGCCGGCCGCTGGCGGCCGCCGAGCTGCGCCCCGTCCTGCCCCTCCGCAGCCTCGTCCAGGAGCTGGAGGTCAAGTGCGACTACAGCCCGCGGGGCTGCGGCCGCACCGTGCGGCTGCGGGAGCTGCCCGCCCACCTGGCGGCGTGCCGCTACGGCCCGCCCGGCCCCGCCGAGCCGCAGCCCCCGGCCGGGCACCCCTCGGGCCGCTCGCCGGGCAGCGCGGCGGGGCAGCCGCGGGCGGGCGGGCACCGCTGCCTGCGGGCGCTGCGGGGCGGCGGCGCCCCGGAGCCGGGTCAGGAGCTGAAGAGGGAGGCCCTGCGCTGGAGCAGGAGGGAGAAGTCGCTGCTGGCGCAGCTGTCGGCGCTGCAGAGCGAGGTGCAGCTGACGGCGCGGCGGTACCAGGCGAAGTTCGGCCAGTACATGAGCCACATCAGCAGCATCGCCCGGGACCTGGCGGGCGGCCAGCCCGGCAAGGTGAGTGCGGCGGCAGGGATCGGCGGGGCAGCGCGCCCCGGTCCGCGCCCCTCCAGCTGTGCCTTCCTCCAGCCTGCTTTTCCCTTTCCCGTGCCCGACTTGTGAGCCACCGGCCGAGTGACGGGGCGAGATATGCCTCCGGGACCGGCAGTCACGACCACAGCAGTTCGGGACCCAGCCCGATCCTGCTGTCCATCCCCCGGGCGATGCGAGCCTTCACTCGCCTCTTACGGGGAGATAGATATACCCGCCGGACCCTGTTGTCAGATGAAGAGTTTTATTTTCACTGATTTTTTATAACACCTCCACTGGGGACACGCTCCTTGCCTGTCCCTCTTCGGTAGCCGAAACCCCGTGCTGCGGTGAGCCCAGCGGTGCTTGGCAGAGGCTGCGACCGAGCGCTTGCTCGGTCGGAGAGGATGGGGAAGGGGCGGGAGAGGAGATGGCTGGGCTGGCAGCTGGCAAACGGGTCCTGGCTCCTCCGATCAGGGTGTCCACATCAGACCGCTCCGCCTCGCAGGGACCCAGCTGCTCTTGCTGCTCATTTTGCACCAGCTGGTACTGGCGGCAGCTCAGGGGCGTGGAGCTGGCTTTTAACTTTTATTCGAGCAGCTGAGAAGTTGTCTTAAAAAACCTGAGTGTAAAATTATTGTCGACAGTGGAAAGGATGGGGAAAGGACAGCGAAGCTTCGTTAGAACGCTGTGACAGCTACCGCCGTTGATAAGCAGAGGTCGGAGCAGTGCTGCGCTCTCCCCTCAGGTCTGAGGGCATTGCCCAGAGACTGACACGCTCCTTAGGTAAAACAAACCATGCGAGAATTGCGGTGAGCTGGCTTCACTTGCTGTGATGGAACTGTTGGTTTTTGATTCCTGCCTGGGAGCTCACTGTGCAGGCTCAGGCATTGCTGATTGCAGCCGTGGTGAGAAGTGTTTTAATGCAAAGAGTTCTTATTTCTACCTAAATCTACGCGGGCTCTTGGGAAGCAAAATCCCAGGTGGAAAAGGTCAGCAGTGAAACTCACACCCGAAGAAGCAATGTAGTGTGCTGGGCATATGCCTGCTGCATGGAAAATGAGAAAGGGGACGTTGTTTACAGGACACCAGAATGCCTCAGAATACAGGTCTCACAGGTCTTCGTGGCGTTGAGTAACTCTGAAAACTTGAGTAATTTTTTTTTTTTTAAGTTTCCTCTGGTTAGCTAGTCCGTGAGGTTTAGAGAGGTGTGCTCATGCACTTGCTTCATCTCTTGGCAGATGAGATAAGGCCGCGTGGAGTGGGCCAGCAGTGACTGCTAGGGTGGGGTGTGGGGGAAAGCGGTGGCTGAAGAAGGGAGGGGAGATGTCGGGGCTGTCGGTGAGGAGCTGGAGCTGGAGCTGGAGCCGGAGCTGGAGCCGGAGCTGGAGCTGGAGCTGGAGCTGGAGCTGGAGCTGGAGCTGGCCGAGGTGCGGGACGGGCGGGAGCGCCGCTCCCCCGCGCTGCCGGGAGGGGGCGCTGTGGGCGCTGCCGCCCGGGCATCGCCACCGCTCAGAGCCGGGGAGGAAAACGGTCCGTGCAGTAAAAACGCACGGAATTAAATTCAAATCTACCGTGCGGGCATAAAACACGTCACTGAAACTGTTAATAAAATGTGAGTTTCAGCGTAAAATAAGATAACTTGCTGTGCTAAAGCCTTCAATTTTTAATTTTTAAAAAATTTTAATTATTCACCTGTGCGCTGAAGGAAAAGATTTTTCTTTTCTCATTTTTAGCTTTTACTCCGTTTATGCTTCTCAGTGTCTGCTTCATATTTTAAGCCTTTTTTTCAGAATACAACCCATATTTTTACAGATGTTTTGGATTCTTTGTTTTTGGAGAGAAAAAGTTTGGGATAAAGAGCTGTTTTTCAGTTTCTCTTTGTTCTCTGAAAGTTGATTAAAAATGTGTACTGGTAGGACTTTGGGGTCTGAAAATTAGAATCTTGTGTATTTTAATCTGTATGTTTAATATGTTAACACTTATAGGGATTTTATGTTTATAGAGACTTCCAGACATTTGGAGCTCTGACTTTTTTCAGTGGTGCCAAGCATTCCTCATACCCAAAACCTGTCCTTTTTTTCTGTTCAGCTGGAGATAACTGGAGATAATCAGGTGTTACCTGCTAACTTTTCGGTGAATCATGACTTTTCCTTTGTTTTTTTTTTTCCAGTGCCAAGTCTTTTCAGCCTAGTTTTCCTTCAAGCCTTATCTTATATATTCTCCAGCTAAAAATCTTACATGCAATAATGTTTTCATTTAATAACTTCTTCTTGAGACCGTGTTCTTTAATAGTGTTTAATCTCTTGCTTCTTAGGGAGGAGTGCGCAAACCATTGATGATCATGTTACACCGAGAAAATGACACTTTGGGATTCAATATTATAGGAGGACGACCCAATCAGGTAATGCAAAAAGTAACTGTAGGAGACTTTTACTGTACACACTGTTAATTAAGAGTAACTTTTGATGACAGTAGGTATGGAATCTGTTCTTCTGATAGAAGAACTGTTTATCATCAGGTATACATGGAGTCATTGTTTGGAGGATGTTATCTCATGAGAATTGTATTATTCTCATTTTTTGGAAGGGTGTTCATAGTGTTTTTGCTTTAACACTTTAGGCTAGTTTACTCTCAGTTCCCATGTGAATAATATGTACTCATGCAAACTATTCAATGGAAATCTCTGGACTACTTGTAAAAGTCATTGTTGCAGGATTAAGCCTTTGGAATTTTGTGAAACAGCTTGCCTTTTTTTTGAGAGAGGAAAATTTGCTTCTATAGCTCAGATAGTTTAAACACATGTCTTGTTCTCACATGCCTGCTTTCAATTTTTCTTTATGAACTGAAATGGTTTTCGCCAATACTGAATCTTAATCTCATCTGTCTACTTTTAAAAAGTTCATTGCAAACCATAGAATATGCATAAGGATCACTAGCCCCCACTTAGAATATACAGATGAATATGCTTGCCTTTTTTTTTACTTCATCTTTCCAAAAGCATTAATCAGGACTGTTATTACATATGAAGGGTAAAGAAACCTGTTAAACTGGAAAATTAATAGTTGATTAAAAAGGGTTGGTAATAATTATGTACTGATCAGGTTCTTGTTAAGGGGAGAATTGTAGCCTTCTAGTATTGTTGAGGAGGGGAGTAGGACCCTGTATATTAGTTTGGCAATCTTCTGCTCTAAAGCTATATTTAGTGGTGCCAAAGAGTCTGTTCCCATCAGTCCACTCTCTGTGCTCCAGTTACTGTTCCCTCTGGGTAAATATCAAGACCAGCAGTTATCAGATGATGGGGCTGTAAATCCAAAGCAAGAGTTTCTTAGATTTTTCTAGTGGAAGGATGAGACAGCAGGTGGCTGCAAGTTAAAACACACATGCCATGATTATGTTCATATTTGAGTATAGCAGTAACAAAATTCAGACAATCTTTAGTTTGGATTGCATTGTGATGTCTCTTATTTGCATCTCTAGGAGAACTGCAGGGAAAAGGGAGAGTGTGCTCAGTTTTCTTGGGATGGCAACTGAGCTTCTTTAAAGGACTTAGGTGCTGACAGTGCATACTGCAACAGTGATAAGTATCACAAACTGTCAGACTTTCTGACTTAATATTTTGTGATTTTTAAGGAGTAAATGATAAGTATATGAATGTCTGTAGCACTGTGTGTTGAGAACACTGCCAAATGGAGAAAAGGAAATTAATTTCTAGTAACACTCATATTTGGAGACAGATTGGTGAGGTTGGAGGCAGGGATGGTTGTCAGGTGGTTTTGAGTATTTGAAATTCAATTTGGAGATTCCTTTGTGTTTTGTCCTTATTTTGACAAATGTGACTACTGCAGGCTTTTGATTGGCATTTCCAGGTATCAGTGGGAGACTCAGTGTAGCTGGAGCTGAGAACAGGAAAAAATGCTTGAGGTGACTCAAAAAGTGAAAACACAAAGTCCTGCTGAAAAGCTTAAATAGTGGAATAGGAGTTGTTAAAAAGGCAAAAAGAGTTTATGAAGGTGTTCTGTACATTCAGGCTGTCCAGGGGAAAAGTGCCCTTGTGTGAAACATTGGCTCTTGCAGCAGAAGAACAGAACAGTGATGTCTCTATATTAGTCATGTGCTTGAGGATGTGTTCTCCATCACCTTATTTGTGTTTTACAAGTGCAATGCAGCTTTTTTCCATTGGAAAGCAGGTGACTCTTGGTAACTTGAGTAATGCACATAGATACTTTGTGTTGGCTGTGTTTATTTTCAGCCCATAATAGGCATCCCCACTGTTTGCCTTCTGCCTGAAGGAAGGAGGAGAGGAAAGGAACAACTCATCATAGGATCATCTTTTATTTTGTCAGAAAGGAGCTTGCCTCTCATGAGTGTGCTCCTGCGAGGTGATTCATTGTTCTGAGGGAGCAAGGCTGCTTTGATGAGCCCCAGCTCTGTCTGGCTGGGAGGACTGCTTCCCCTGAGGAGGCCACATCAAAGCCAGGCTGGAGGGAGGTGTGCTGCAGGCACAGTTGCTGCACAGCCCCTGGGCTGGGTGACAGTGCTGGAGCTCAGTGTGCCCTGTGCTATGTTTTCCTGTCAGGAGTGGTGGGTACCAGCACATGCAACTGATGGGGACCACAAGCCAGACTGAAATGCCCTTTTTTTTAAACAGGTCATAGATTGCTTTTGAAAAAGTCAATGAAAATTCTGATGGAAAGAAATACAGTTTTATGTGGGTGAAGGTGCTATAATCTAGCTTTTTGTTTTCTCAGGTTAAAACCAAACCACATCCCTCTTGTATTTTCACTAATGGCCATTATATTTCTTTTATCAGTGTTTAATTTCTCACTGCCTAGATGGGAAGTCAGTGGAAATCTACTTGTTCATAATTTCAAAATATTGCTAGAACTGTTGCTGTGTTTCCCTTTTGCCTCTTTCCTGACATATATGAGTCTCTGTGAAAAAGGGGGGGGGAAAGGAATTTATGAAAACATAGTCTGACTAATAGTTTGCTGAACAAATATTTCTTGACCTTAAATCTGCCTGGGTCAGGTCTCCGTAGGAGTGTTGCCACATTGTGTAAAGTATGTTTACATATGTCTTCACAGTTTTCTTAATAGAAAAAGTTATAAAACGTTCTCCCCATGAGTGTATAGGACCTAGACCTGTGCACACATGAACTGTGCTGTTGGTCAGGGATTCACCAGTCACAGAAGGAAAATAGGCATCATCTAAACTGCAATGCAAAGTATAAATCAGCTGGGAAAATATTCCTTCAGTTATTGCTAGCTACGTTGTTATTTGTATTAACACTTAAAACCCTGTAAGTAGGCAGTGAGTGCTTGACATTAGTTCTTTATTAATAATTATTTAAAACTACTTTTAATTATCATGTGATGAAATAAAGTAATTCCAGCATGTACAACAACATCAGTTATATTGTTGCAGCTGTGGTAGATAACTTGTCTGTTTTAAATTTGACCTTATGTGAGTTCTACTTAGTGTTGCATAGAGATCAGCTGGAGATGGATTCTCTTTTTGTCCACAGCTTGTCTGTGTGGATTTCATAGTTGAGCAAGTTTTCAATCTCCCATGTGAATAGGATTTATGAGGTTAACCAGTTCCAACCAAATCCTCTCACTGTTACATGCCAGCTATCTAATGTCACTTTGTTCCTTGGAGCTTTATTTTCAAATGCAGTAAGGCAGCTTGCAGGCAGCGGTACTGCAGGGGCCATTTTCTTTCTGAGAGAAACACTTGTGTATCCATTTTTATGGGTGTCTTCCACTGCGCATTGATGTGCTAGTCACTGGCTGCTGTGAAGTCTGAGGTTTGCTCCAAGTATTTCAGCTGGGATCGGATTACTGTTGCACACTGTGTCTCATTTAGACTAAAATATCCGGAAGTAAATGGATAATCTTATAAAAATTGCTGAAATAGTTCATTTATTCTGTCCTTTTGATTAATAGCTACTTTGTGTTAAGCAAGTTAAAAAAATCTCAAGGAGCTTAATTCAAGGAGCTAAAAAGAATGAGCTGCATATTTCAGGTGCATTTACATTTTTCATTGCTGCTGATTTTGGTACTATCTCAATTTTTGTACTAATGTGGCCCTCTTTGCAATTTCCCTGTTGCCTGATACAGAACAACCAGGAGGAATCTGCTGAGGGAATTTATGTGTCAAAAATTTTGGAAAATGGACCTGCAGACAAAGCAGAAGGCCTGCAAATTCATGACAAGATTATTGAGGTAAGAAAGAACCCACACCAATGGATTAGTCTGTCATATTATCAGATTAATAAAGGATTTTATGGCTTTCACCCTAAGTAGTTGTAATTTTCCTCTTTTGCTGTGTCTGAACATGATTCTTGTACACTGAACTGCTTGAACATTTCTTAGAATTAAAGAACAAGATGGATTTTTCCAACAAGTAGTAAATTTACTGGTATTGGGATTAAGCTGATCTAGGTGAATCAAAGGTGTCAACACTTAAATAGCAAGCAGTAGAAGCATTTTGTGTTTCTTTTCATTAAGTTGAGAAAGAAAATGAATGACTGAAAATTCACAGGTTTAGTGAAACTGATTTTGTCCTGTGGAGGGACTGTTATTTTCATGACTCTGGGACAAGGCAGAGAAGATGGCTTGCTAAGCATTGCTGTGAAACTTAAGCAATTAGAGGAAGTACTTCCTGCTGTGTGATCAGAAGAAGATCATCTGTTGTTCTCGCCTGAATCACTACAGCACTTTCATGGTCATGTAATATGCTAGCATAGAATTTCCAGTTTGCTCCTGCATTGTACGCAGTTTTTCTCATAAAATAACTATAAATAATCAAAGAAATCAGTAAGTCAGTTGATGTCTAGCCTGCATGTGTACCTGTAATTAGCCCTGTAAGAAATCTCAGAGGAGCAGTTTCCAAGGGTACTGAAATAGGTTCCTTAGGGTGCTGCCAGGATGGCATTTCCCATCCCAGCCCTGACCCAACTCGCAGTGACAGCACCTTCTGCTGGCTGCTGGGTTTGTTTAGGCCATGCCACTCCAGCTTTGCACGTTCAGGGGAGGTTTAGAAGCGTGGTGTGAACTTGCAGTGGGATGGGTGTTTGAACAAAGACACATGAAATAAGTGGCTTGGAAGACAAATGCAGAATTCTGCTGCTGGTTTCTTGTGTTATATACCTGCTAATGACTAAAAGCTTAAGCTAAGAGTGTTTGAATGCTGGCATTACTTTTAATGCTGGGAGCCTAGAGCAGTGTGTGAAATCAAATGAATGTATTTTCTTGGAAGAATAAAGCTTATGCTCTTGGCTGGCAGATACATCTGTCTCTAGGAGACACCAAGTGGGCTGAGCAGAATTTAACTTGCAAGATACCTCTTATTTCCCTAAGGTATACAAAAGCTTTGAGATAAATTTTTTTTTTTTTTTTGGAACAGCAGCCTTATGCTGTAAAGATCTGTTTTCTTCTGACATTACTATTTCACTTACCACATTGTGTTTTGGGGTTTTTTTTACAGACTGACCAGCTATGTAGTTTCAGACATTTGCTCAACATTCCCTGCTTTAATGTGCTTTTATAGTGCCTTGGTTTTTTTGAAGACAAAATGAAGTGGTTTTGGAAGAAGGAAGAATAAAATCACAAAGCAGCATTTATTATATGTGAGGTCAAATCTCCAAATGTCACCATAATTGATGCTTGATTTTTACTTGTTGAAAAATTCTGGCTACATAAAATCATATTGAAACAGATTTCAGTTCTGTGTGATGTTATAGGTCCAATCTAGCATAAATATTCATACAGATCTGAATGGAGCACCATATTAATATGCAACAGCTTGGTATATAACTTTTGTATTAGTCAAGCCTTTAAAAATATTTTGGGTTAGTCCAAAATTTCTAGTATATGTTTCAGTGTTTCAAAATTTATTAGACCAAAATAAAAAGAGGAGGAGAAATGAAGTAATTATTCCTCCATGCTAGATACAGGAAACAGCTAGAGTCAGAACATTGAATTTTTCATTGCCCATGCATAGCTTTCAGTGTCTTCTTGCACTGGGATGCCCTGACAGCTCTGATGTGGTTTGTTGTGAAAGATCATTCCGAAAACTTTTGCTGTGAGGAAATAATCAGGGCGGTGTAACTATTTCAGAAATGTTGGCAGGTATATGGAATATGAGTTTTGGTGAGAAGTTGATAGGAAGTGGGACTTCTTATTGTTTGCTATTCCATTTTTTTGTGATCTGATCTAATGGGTGATATTTTATGGGGTCATTCTTCCATAATCAAGAGCAGAAGGAACTGATGTTATTTGAAGAGCCTTTGATAGCTTAAATCATTTGTTTGGCAGTGGGATGCCCAGGGTGCTTCTAGCAATGTGTATCTAATGGGATAATGGACAGAACTATCCCCTTAAATCAGAAAATCTGTTCTCAAGGCGTATGGCTAAATAAAGAAGGTAATTTGTTTCAGTGGTTTATCACGTTTAACAAAAATTAACTGCACATGGCTGACTGTGGTGAGTTTTGCGCATTGCAGATGACCATCTCGTGGGCAACCTAGTGCAGCAAATGGATTTCACAGTGCTATGGCACTGGCAGATGGAATTGAGAGCAAAGGCTAGTAGAAAAAAAGTAGTGTTGCCTTTTATTTTATACATATCATTATCTATGCAGCAACATTGCCAAATAATTAAGGTATTTGAAAGAATGCCAAGAGAAGGAATCAGATTTCTTCCTTGAGGGTATTTATTCTAAATGTAAAAGTGCCACACAAATGACTGGAGTTGCTGGAAGTTTTTGAGATCCATATGCCCAGGATATAGACCCTCTGACACTTTCATTTGAAGAGGGTTGGTGTTTATTTGGGTTTTACCCTCAGGGAAGCATATTTTGTGCATGAGGACCTGAAAGCTGAAACAGATGCCTGTGTGCTGGCAGCATGGTGGTGCTTGAGAGTGACAGGGTGACAACCCCATATCCCCTGTGTCTAGAGACTGCATGGGGGACGGTCACAGGACCCTTGCTGATTGTGTTCACTGTTCTGCTGAAGAACAGGTTTCAGGCACAGCATTACTCTCTTTATTAAAGGTTAACCCCTCTGTGAAAAAATTACTTGTTTATGCAGTGTGAAGCTGACCTGGGACAGTGATGTGCACTTTGAGGTGTGTATATTCCCAGGAATTCTATTATAAGCCCCAAATGATCATTATTTAGTCATCAAGAATAAACCCTTATTAATTACTTCTATGTAGCAGGTTCCTGCAGATGTTATGGTCTTCTGATGCTTTTAGAAGTTTATATCCAAAAATCTAGCTCCCTCAAATTGACACTGCATCATGTTTTCAAGGACTACAACTGTTCACATTCTGTAAAATGCATCTCCTAAAACTAGATGCAGCACTGATATCTGTGACTCCCAACATGAAACTCTTGGATATGAGCAGTAGTGTAAAGCCACCCGAGCTCTACCTTTTGGATCTCTGCCTTCTTCCTTTCCTCCCTGCCTCTGAATCCTGTCAAGAGGAGACAAACAGCATGCAGTGCACAGGGCTGTTTATTAGTCTGTGCTAGTTCAAAGAATTCTGTTTGCATCTAGGAGAAAATTATATTATTAAAGTATGTTTAGAATGGTTCTCATTTATATAGCTCAGCATCATTTTACCTCCCCTTTACTGCATGCTAATCATTCCTACTGAGTAAATTCATTGCTCATCTCTGTTCATGCTTGATTACCTCCTCAAGGCAGCATAAAACAGCTATGACCCTTAGCAATGTTACTGATACACACAAGTGTTTCACCTGCTGGTTTTTTATCTGTACTTGTAGTTCTGAGCAGTTAATGCTGAAAGCAGCTCTTTCCATATTGACGAAAACTTGTACCTCAATTTGCAGACAGTTCAGCTTCACATAAATATGGCACAACATTGGCCAGATCTCCAAGCACAATACTTAATGCCTAGTTATCAAGATAACCAGAACTAGTTCTTTGAGTTGTTGCTTGGTTTTTTTTTTTGTTTGTATGATACTAATTTTACAGATTTTGGTATGTGGTGTCCTCTGTTTTTAAGCCCAGCTTTAGAATAAAAAAACAATCCCATGATTGTTTTTCTCACAGTCTTCCATTCTGTAAGTCACAGTGTCTTGCAGAATATTCTTTAATAATTTCAATGTTGTACAGAAAATATATCACCAGGACAGAATTTGCAATCCAGATAGCATTTCTGTTGGTTTTGTTTGTTTTTTTTCTTTAAAATAACATTTTTTTCATCAATTTGAGGAAAAGGAGCAATTAACATTGCCGAAGTAGATTTGCCGTATGACAGAACAGCAATGAAAAACGTTGTATGCAAATAGAAAGGGCTAGTTTAAGTCCAAAATATTCATATGTGGAACTGTAAGCACATCATCCGCTGAAAAGCTCAAGTGTTTTTCTGTTCCTTGCACTGCAAGGAAAAGACTTCCGTTCTTTAACTCTCAAGTGAAATGAGAATATTGGTCCTTCTACATTTTAGTCAGTTGATTCTCATGGCTTAAGCAGGCATGATGGAGAAGAAGGGAAAGGAAAGCATTTTTAGTCTGGGATCTTTAAGTCTGAAAAATGAGACAGATGCATTTATATATCATGACTATGAATTTTGTTCATGCAGCCCGAGCTCCATAAGTGAATGATAAATAAGGCTTCATCCTGTATTCCATGTTTCCCTTTGTTCTTTCCAGTTTTTTGGAGAGTATTCACACAATGGCTTTGAAGCACATGTCAGCAAAGCCAGTTTCAATAAAGATGAAGTCTTAAGGCTTATCCTGGCAGAAGTAACTTGCATCTGCTAAGTGCCTACACAGAGACTTTTTTAACTATTGCCAGACTGCTGACTGTGCTGTGTGTCAGTCTTGTGATGTTTTATCTTCTGCATGTTTCTGTCATTACACTCACTATGTTGCTCAAGCAAAATCTTTGATACTAGTAATGTTTATTTGGCTAAGAATCTCCAGTGTCAGATTATGTCTGTAGAAATAGTGAGTCTTAAAATGTCTTGCTGGGATCATAGCCAGAACATTGGGATGACTTTGAAACAAAGCCGCACAAGATGTGGCCGGTAAAATCTGTATGGTAGCTAAGAAAGCTTAATAAAACAACTAATTTTAGTGGTGTAGCTTTCAGCGCATCAAAGTATGCCTTAGCTATATTAATTTCTCTTAAATCTGTAACAAATTCAAAATATTATGTTGCAGGTAACCAGGTTTGGCACCTGCAATCATTAGATAACTCCTAATTAGTGTGAAAGATCCCTGGCATAATAAATTAGTGAAACCACAGGCTTAGAAATGTCTGTAGAATCTTTTCACCTCTCCCTCACCTGTTGAGATACAGGTTTTTGGACACCTGTAATCCTTCATCTGTCTGAGTAGATTTTTTAAGTTGGGTGTGACCTGGTCTGTATAACTTCAGTTGAATTGGAGCTACTGCCCCCAGTGGCTTTTTTACTTATCAGAAAGCCTCCAAAAAGCAAGAGATCCTGGTTGTGGTCTCTGCCTAAAAAGGACAGAATTTAGCTGTCCAGGTAATTGCTCTTTTTGCTAAGGCAGACGCTCTCCTGTGTTAGACCAGCATCCACCCATCCTCCTCAAACAGAGCTTGGTGCCAGCAGGTGTTTAGAGAATCAGGATTATCCAGAGGTAATCTGGTGTGAAATAGACACTAATTCCAGGGAGCTGTATCTGAACACTGGTCCTGCCCTTTTCCAGGTAAGTGCTTGTGACAATACATAAGAATTTCCCTCTTTCTTCCACAGTCTTGTGTCTTACATGACACTTTTTATAATGATATTTGTATTTCTAACTTCACAGTGCCTTGACTTTGGGAGGGGAGATAGCAAATGCTGATAACCTGGAAATCCTCTACCTAGGACACTTTTTAAAATGTGATAGGTGAGGTTCTCTGATTGAATAAATACCAGTACTTGGGGTTTTCCTCCTCTGTGTTTTAACTCAAGCGGCAAGTGTTAGCTGTAAGTGGTTACTGCTGCTGGTACCCTCTGTCAAAAGGCCATGAGGGCTGGATCTCTTGCAGGTGGAGGAACTTAGTATTCAAGGTACTGTCTGTTCTGAAGTTGACTGTGGTTATCCTAGAATGCCTGAATTCTGTAATTCAGTTCACAGCTCAGTAGTCTACCTTTGACTGGACTTGCTACAGGTCTTTAGAGGTGCCTGCATTCCTCTCTGTTCACGGAAATAAAATGCAAATATTGTGTCTAGAGAAACAGGTTATGTTCCTTCCAAAAAGCATTTAAAATTCTAGAAATTCACTGTGTTAAAAAAAAAAAGAGACTTCTATTTTTCTGTGACCTAAAACCTTTTGGGTTTTTTTTGGTGAAGTATATTAGTCTTACTAAGACTTCACAAAATGCTTTCTGTCCTAAAGAACAGGAAGAAATAAAACAAATTATATTTAAGAAGTGGTGAAATTCGTCTAATATAAATAGTGAATGACAAGATTTTATGAACAGAAATTCACTATTTGATCTCTTAGTTGACTGAATAAAGTCTTATATCCATAAAGAGGCAAAATATTTGATACTTTTTGATACTTGTGTAGCACAGCATCATGAAAAAATTTTAAAATGCCTTGTTTTCTAAGAGGTGGGGTCTTTTAAGCTGACATATAAACTAAGAACTTGCTGTGGATGCAGCTTTAGAGGGGGCCAAGCCTATAGGAGGGTTTTCCATCTGTATTTGCTTGGTCTTGTTCACAGAGAAACCAGGCACATGTGCAAGTATAATGCTGCGTTGTTTTTGTAAAAATATGTCTGCTTACAGTGCTTTTATCTAAATAATGAGGGAAATGCCAAACGTGGTTGGAATATGACCATCACATGAGCTCTCCAACTAGTTTATTTGCAGAGTTGGTGTATTTGACAGATAAGACAGTGTTGTCCTTTTCTGTAAGTCTCTTCAGGTTGGCAGTCATGGATCTTGGTCAGCGAGGTGCTCCCAGTATGCAAAGAAAATCGATGCTGTAGTAGCTGGAATGGCACAAGGCAGAAGTAACAGTGGGAGAGTATTTCTAAAATGTGACCCAGCATGAAAGAAGTCAAGAGAGTATGTGAAGTGGAAGTGGTGAAAATCATCTTCTACCCTGTTTTTTTACTCTACTTCTACCATGCTGGGTGTTTGTTTAGGCAACTTAGGTTAGGCATGATGAAAGAGGCTTCAGGATCTTGCATGCTTCAGGATCTTTTGCTCTGACTCTGGGGGATCTCTACAACAGATGGATCACTGTAGGAGTAGAAGAGAAAGAGTGAAGTAGAATGTGTAAGAAAAAGGAAAAATGGGAAACTTTACAATTGAAGAGTACCAAGCACCAATCTCGGGTTTTCGCAGAAGTCCTTTCTAGTGCTTGCTCATAAATAGGAAGTGTAGAAGAAATGGAGGGCATGTAGGAATAGGGGCCACTGAATTGTCAAATTAGATCATCTATACACACTGTCATGAACTCTGATAGGTAAATGAGGGGGAACAGTACTGGAGCAGAACTATGATAACTGTACTGGGCCTGCAGAGTTAGGCAGTTGCTAAATTGGCAACTCAGAAATGCTGTTAGGTAGGAAGGATTTTGGTTAACCTGTGGAAGAGCTGAATAATGTAAGAACCTGCAAGATCCCATAAATGGTGTTGCTACCATGGGCCACAGATCCCTCAGCATCATGTGAAGGCCTGGTCACACCCATCTCCTTCAGAAAGTGTCTGATCTCACCCCTGTGGAATAATGTGTCAGAAATTTGGCAAGTTGAAGCTTAGCATCTTCCTAGATGTCCTGTTTGATCTTGACTTTGCTGCATGTCATCTTTCTCTTCCTTTCCATGAGTATTTTTGGGGTGAGTTTCTTAATGGTTTAAGGTAAACCTTGCAAAACAATGAGACCTGAGCATCTTTCCATCTTGCCTAGCAGCCAGAGCAATGCAGTTTTATATGAAACTGAGGTAGTAGATTTAGAGGAAATTTTGTTTGTGTGAGGTGTTCATTAAACACTTTCAGGAATGCATTAAACATCTTGTCTGACAGCTGTCAAATGCTGTTGCTTTCATCCCCTTCCCAGGACGAGAAGGGCATATGTAGGGGAGTGTTTTGTTTAGGAATTTTCCAAATATTTGCATACACATATATTTACATGTCAGTGTCTATTTATGTTAGAGAAGACAAGATCATAGAAATGTATCTTTATTGCTGAAGGTGCAAGGTTTTGTGTGAAAACCCTTCTCTTGGGTCTTTGCTCTGGGAATGATCTTGGGCAGCACTCAAGAAAGTGCTTCCTCATCCATTGATAAACCAAATCTTCATGACAGCTGGGCTGTAGGTTGTGTACCATTGCCTTGGTCTTGCTCCAAGTCTGTCTTAGAGATGTGGTGAACTTGATGGTTGCTGTGGAGCTAGGTACCCTAACCTGGTGAACTATGGAAATCTGAGAGCAGGAAAGGCATTCTCCAGTGACTTTCCTTGGCCTTGTCAATCACATAGAGAGCAGAAAAGGTCAGAAGCTCCAGAGAGGACTTTAGGAGGTATCAGGGAGATCTAACCCTTTGAGGCTGATGTGATCAAGACGAATGGGAGTAATTGATGGCAAGCCTAGCTATGGAAAGCTCTGATAAAGTCTGAGACCATGCTGAGTTTGGTGCTTAGAGCTGAAGGATGTGCGAGGAAGCCACGTCTCTCACAGCACATGCTGCTGGCACCCAGAAGCTCTTGGCATTTTCAGAAAGTGAAAAGAGCCTTCTTCTGCCTTTCATGAAAGTTTCTCTTTATTGCGGTTGAGACAACTTCACAGTCAGAGGAGTTGACAGCTTACATGTGTTGTGCGAATGCAGAATCTTCTTAAGTCACTGAACTGATTGCTGCAATCCCAAGAATATGAGTTCCAAGGGCTTTGATCTCTTCTTTTTCTTAATCAGCTAGTTATATTTTTAAGGAGTAGGTAATCACTGTTGTCTATAATTGGAGGTTGAATGAAAAAAGCCTTTATTGTCTTCCAGTGCTGAAATGTTCTAAATGAAGTAATTATTCAAGGCTTCACATAAAAAATTAATGATCCAGTTTCTAAGCTGTGAAATACAGGAGTGTGTTGAATGGGAGAATGTTCCTCCTTAGAACTTTTGAATAGGAGTATTAAGAAGCATGTACAGCACTGTGCTTTCCAAATGCTTTGAAAATAAAAGTGATAATGTTAAAAAAAATATTTCTTTGGTAAGAAGTTACCAAATTTAAACTCCAAAATTAAACTTCCAAAACTTCTCTCTAAAAATTCTGCAGCTTTTAAAGCCATACTGTTATGGGAAAACCAATTTTCTTATCGACAAGAGCAGATGTGGTCACTTCAAATCACCAACAAAGACTATACTTAGTAAAACCAAATATACTAAGCAAAGTACATTTGTTACTAATATGCAGACGTTTTGGTAAATATATGTCTTGTTTGGAATTGCAAATGTAATGTAATTTTACAACATTGTATCTAGACCCAGCTTGATTGAATCACAGCTGCCGCAGGAAAGGAGTGCAGACTCAACACCATTTCTTAATTATTTTTGAAGGCATTTTCTTTATGAAATATTGTTGACAAAATAAATCATGGCTCATATGTTTATTTACATAGAAAGTTTATACGTGTTATTTACAGGGTACGCTTTTACATATTTTTTTCTTTGAGGAAAATATTTGTCTTTCAAGTAGCAAGACTGGGAAATAGAGAGGGAATGGGAGAAATGACAGGAAAAAAATTTAGAACTCTTGAAATCCTGCTGATTTCTACTTAGTTTTTAAGTAGGGAAACCTTACTTGAAGATCACTGTATCCCAAACACCTGTTAAATGGTTTAACAACTTTAAAATTGGATGACTTCTGATTCTCTGTGTCTAGAAGAGGTCACCCAGTGTGGGAGAAGTTCTGAAATGGGTTGCTGGAGAATGTGAGGGTTTTTCCCTTTTTCTGTCTTCCCCTCCCTATTTGGAGCATCCAACATTTGAGAGACCCAGAGGCTCAGAGCTTGCTCATCTGTTTCCAAGTACAGTCTCCCAATCTTGCATTTGTTTCTTTAACCACGCTGATCAAGAGGGTAAATATCTGAAGTCCTTCCAGCAGCTTGTGGGAAGAAGGCATGCTATTTTAAATGGAAGAGATTTGCTGTCTTGAGTGAATTAAAACATCTGGATCCCTACACTTCTCTGTTACAGTCTGATTGATTTAGGCTAGTCTTTGGCACATGGCAAACATGGAGCCATATGGTCTTCATGCTGTCAGCAAGATTTTTGAGCACATACCTCTCTGTGCCTGGCTCCCAGCTTTCTCTGGTAGCTGCTACTGTGACCTAAAAGATAAATGTTCCAGGAGCTTTCAGGCTGTTGTGCCCTTCTTGAGCAGATTAGCTGCATTTTTTTGAGGTGCACAATGTCCAGCATTTGGACTAGAAAGCTGAATCCTTCACTTCCCCTGCAGTGCTCAGAGCCCTGATCCAAATCAGATGCCTCGTGCTATTGCCAGATGTGCAGCAGCACTTTCTGCCTTACACTTTAGGTCGATAACTTACACTTCTAACTTGCAGTTACATTGCATGTTGTTTTTCTTTAAATTTCTCCATAAAATCTCCAAGTGCTTGGCACAACCACTTTTTGATATGCTCTAAGTGTGTGATTATATGGAAAACTGACTGTTTTGAGGAATTTTTAAACAGAAATTTGCTTTCTAGTTATGAGGAGAATGGTGTTAAAGCCATTATGCTCTTTCTAGCACACCTTTCATTTTTTTTTCTTTGAGTGGCAGGCAGAATAAGTATGATATTTTTCAAAAATATATGGGTTCTTCTGTGTTTCCAAATACTCAAAATGCCTTATTCTTTTTTTAAAAAGTATTTTTAATGATTTCTCTATTTTTCGTTTTTATTTAAAAATAGAGCAAAGAGAGTCTGAGTACTAGGAAAAATATTTCTATTTTTTTCAATATAAAAAGAAACTGGAAGAAGGAAAAAATGTTCATATAATTATTTTTTTAAAGAACTCTTACTACTGCTAGAATTTCTAATTTAATAAATGTAGACCACTGTTTTCAGCCTTTTTTTCTAAGTCACTTAAGTACTGTGCCCTTGTACGAAGAGTGTGGGGTTTTTCTGTATTTTTCGTTTCCTCCCTGCTATGGGGTAATGGAAATCTAAAAGATCACTATTCATCACTGAGCCCAGAGATTGAATCTTCTAATTAGCACTAACCACGGACAATATTTTAAAGATTAAAGAAGACAATGACATTTCAGAATAGTTTTCAGAGAGTGAACTGTTCAGACAGTGTTGTTAATACCTTAGCAGAGCTACTGAAAAGCAAAGTTTTCATCCAATTCCTTAAACTTGTCTTATGTTGGTCAGGACCCTGCAGTCCATTACAGCCATTCTGCTGAGGGCATTACCAAGTGTTTCAGGGAGTTTTAGTAGAAAATGAAGAACTGTATGGGTACATTATTGACTTCTTACATTGCATTTGTCTCTCTCTTTTTATGTACTTTAGAACAAAAAAATAACCACTCCTGCTTTCTTAAGCAGAGTTGCTACTTAGTGGATAAATACCCTGTCCTCTCAAAGAACTTGTCTATTCAGCTTTACGCCATTAAAGATCTGTTCTGACAGGAGAAGCTTGAACTCCATAATCCAGATGCTAAGTTTTTCCTTTGATTCATCCACTAAAAAATGAAACGAGACTTAAGAGACTAATGGATCGGATAGAGAAATGTGTGGTAGACTACTAAAAAACAGTGGAGTCCAATTATAAATTGCAAGCACCGTCATTGGCGCTGCTTTTTCCAATTTTAAATGAGTTGAGCTTTCCCTAAATTAATGTATTGCGCATTTTACCAATAAATGATTGGCCAAACCATGATGAATCCATGTTCTCTAAGTAGGAGAGCAATTATAAGTGATGTTCACCAGCCTGTGTCAAGCTATCTGCTTGACGTTTATTTGTTTGAGTGCTGATCATGTGTTCAAAGCACTGCAAAAAGCCCAACAAACCAATCTAAAATTAGAACCTAGAGCACACAGGACACTCAAGTTGGGATTCATACTGCCTATGGATAAATATCTCAACATTTTCTCATTCTCTAAGTATTGAAGAGGAGTTAGACGTCTTAGCAAATGTGATTAGTTCAACCTGAAATATTTCACTTAGTGATGTTTGAGTTAGGATGAGATTCAGCTGAAGCAAGTGTTTGTGATACATCTTAAACTTTCTGGAATTTTCACATAAACCAACATATTTTTAGTGCTTTTTAGTGCTTTTGAGGTTAGATTGTTAGGATAATGCTCTTTGTACAAAGGTCTTCACTATTTAAAGTCAGAACAAACTTTACTGAATCTTGTCTCATTCCAGAATGAATAAAATTTAAGAAGAAATAATATAATTTGGTTTGTTCTTTTTTGTATATTGTATCTCACATGGGTCTGATATTCCATTCTTCTGGAATTATATAATTCACTAATTAAATGGAGACTCATAATATGTAAAATGCGATCATAAGTACAAAGAGAGAAATTCAGGCACAAAACCAGGCTTAGAATATTCTTCCTATGCTGTGGTACTCCTGTTTGAGGTGGCCTGCTCCAACTCAATAGTCCTAATGTTACATTTCTCAATGTTACAATTTTCATTAAACTAACCAAGCAAAATAGGCATACAACTACAAGATCAAGATTTATTCCATGTTTCAGATATTTCAATTGCTAAATTTTGAACGTTGTTACTCAAAATCTGGCAGGAATTAGCATGAAAAAGGATGCAACTTGAAATGCTCCGGTTAAACCCTCCCTATTTAGGGACTAACTTTGAAATCACTTAACATATGGTTTCATGTCATATCCAGAGTTAATCTCTACATCTTTACAACTGGAGTAAAGTAAACCCAAGTGTAGGGTGGCAGTCTGTGTCCCCTGAGGGGATGGTTGGTGTACCTCTGGTTTAGCTGGCTCTGCTGTAGCAGAAGAACAAACCCTTGCGTCAGCTGAGGGCATGTGCCGGATCTCAGCTTTGACTGTTCCTGTGCCTTTGTGGAAGTCAGCAAACTCTGATACTGGCAGCTTGCGGAGGAGTCTGAGTAGGTGTTTGTGGAGCTTGGTGATGGGTTTTAGCAAGTGAAGGTGCAAATGTGTGTTTGAAATGGTTCAGGGCATCAGCCATCGAAAGCAGCAGAGCAAGGCTTCATTTTTCGGTAATCTTCAGAGAGATGAAGTTTGTTCTGAGAAACAGACTGTGCCAAGATTGAGAGGCTGGTACTGAGACTGAGACTCGTTTTGGCAAGAGAACAATAAAAACTATTGCTCAAAGTAAGAAATTTTATCTGCACTTTTGTTGCTTTTGGGTTTTCGTATTTTGTATAGAGATCTAAGTTACAAAAGGGAAGAAAGACAGCATCTTTTATCAAACTAAGACAGTTGTAAAATTTTGGAAGGGTTTTGGACAATTTTTTTTTTTATTAAAACTGTTATAGAGAGGTTTATTATGTATTTTTACTTAAGGTTATCTGAGTTTTTTGGTGTTTGTTTTTTTTAATTTTTTTTTTTAATTATTTTTTTGCTTTGTTTTGTTTTGTTTTGTTTTGGATTTTTTTTGGGGGTTTTCTTTAGACCAGACTGACAAATTAGGAGATGTGGGGGTTGCTTCCTGCAAAATAACATTTCCTTTTTTAGTCATCTTCATTGGTTTGTGTGTCCAGATTTTATTCTGGAATTTCATGGTTGGGTGTTTCCACTCAGTTTCAACAAGCATATTTGAGCACTGAATGAGCATATCAGGTTTTAGGATACACACATGGGAGATGCATTGATTCTGAGGATGCCTCTGTGGGGAGGCATTAAAAACTACACTGGCTGTTGAAGTACCTTAGAGCATTTGAAGGCTACAGAGAAAACAGGGAACGCTTGGCAGCAAAAGCACAAACACCAGTGTAAGCTATAATCATGAAATAGCAATCTAAAAAATGAGTCAGACTAAAAGAAAGTTACAAATGTTTAATGTTCAGTGTCAATGTTTAATTTTCAGTATCAATTTCCTATAATGCTTTCTAGTGGAAGGTCTTGTAGCATTTTATTTGATACAGTTCAGATATTAATGGGCTACCATGTCAGACACAAGGGGATAATATAAAAGGAACAGCTGAAGTTTTATCTATTAAACAGACTTTTTCCAGTCTGATTTTCTTTTCTTTACATGGTTTTTCAGCTGTGCAACTCTGGATATTATTTGACTTCCCTTGAAACTGTTTTCCTACTTCAGCCATTGTATGACTGTAAAACTGTGCTTTTGGGATGGGACTAAAAATTCCTTTTTTACAATTTGTGAGCTGTACCTTTCTGTGTTCAGAAGCAACTGCTATTGTTTTTCAACCTACTGTTTCACATGTGAGGGTTTGGAAGCGTTTAAGATCCAAAGGCCCTGTGAGTAACAAACTAGAAGAGAAGAGGCTATTTTCAGTTGGAAGGGACCTACTACAACCATCTAGTCCAACTGCCTGACCAGTTCAGTGCTGAACAAAACCTAAAGCATGTCATTATTTGAGTCTCTTTCTCAAAGTCTAAAACTGTAACCACTTTAAAGGATTTCTTTTTTTTTAAAGTGCCAGTGTTTGCATGAATACTGCAATACAACTTTCAGTCTGCATAAGGAGTGGTGGGGAGCAAAAGAGACTAATTTAAATGCATGCACATTATTTCCTCCAGCAACTCTTCAAGAAGTTGTGAGATTTTTAAACGGTTTTGTAGAGTTCTGGTAATGTCTTGTCTTATTGCTCCAAACTGAGATAGTAATGCAGTGGTTAGAACTCTTCTCTTTGTGGATAACCAAGAAAATGCACGTGTTCTCCTGAGGTTACAGGTCTGTGCTGGTCTTTGAAAAGTTTTCTGGGGAGTCTGTGCATTTTGGTGTTGGGGACTTGCATAGAGAAGCAAACTGCAGTGAAATCTGCAAGCGTGTACCTTGAGGTGAATCAGACACACTTTAACATTTATTTAAAATATTTCAATTGCTATATCCATAATGACATGTAAATATACAACAAATGGATGTTTATATGTGTATATATAGTTATCCAAAATCACCTGCGAGCTGAGGAAGTTCAGTCTGGCATAAGTATTTACATTTACTTTTAAAGTTTATTAAAAATGTTTCCAGACAATTTGTGTATTAGGTGAAAGGGGTTTTTTTGTCATCTTGTTAATCCTTTTTTTCAAAAAAGAGCAATCAATGCTTTTTAAATCTTAAATAACATTGGTCTGTTAAACACAAATGTTCTATACTAATTGAAAGCCATGGGCAAATGCAAAGAATAGTAGACCTATGTGTTTTCTTCTTACTTCATACTTTTATCTGAAATCTTACTGTAGGAAATATTTCTTAGTTGATTTTGAGAATAGAGAAAATGTTTTCAGTATTTCTGTGTAAAATCCTACTGAAAATATTTCAAAAACTTTGATTCCTTCTTGCACATCTGTAATCATTTCTGTTTTTCACATAATGCTCAGACCACTGCTTGTTAATGGCAGTTAGTTGAACTGGAGAAATAGTGACACTTTAATTGTATTTGTCTTTATTTCCTGGAGATCAACTCTGTTTTTCTTCCCCTCTGCTCATGCACCTGGCATCTTTTCTCATGTTCTTGGTGCAGAAGCCTTCAGCTCTGAGTGAGGGACCACAATAATCTGAAAGAAACTGTTATCTGTTCTTATTTTTTATGCACTTGTTTGCTGTTGTTTGATAAGGCTGTTAGAGCTGTCAGTAAGGTCAGTAAGGAGAGGAAGGTAGGTGGTCATGCTCCTGTGTGCAGGGTGGGGCAGGAGATGCTAGGAGAGCCTGTGCAGCAGCAATTGGAGAAGAGTCCAGCACTCTCCAGTCTTGTTATCAGCAGCTTTATGTAGTTAATTAATGAGTTTAATTCTTGTCATTTCCTTATCTTCTGTGATCTTAATTGCTTGGCAAACACTTTGTTTTACTGTGTCAGGGTTTTGCATTGAGAACCTGACATTCATTTGAATTTTACTTTATTGTTTTCTTCTCTTTTACATGAGTAAAGTCAAAGTACAATTGAAAAAGCCTTCACAGCATTGCAGGTGGAGAGGTCTTGAGTAGCTCCTGATATTTGAGTTGCTCTGTTAGTACAGAGGCAGGTTGAAGAGCAGCTGGTGGGGTCTGTGTCATATAAATTTGTTTTGGGATGATTCCTCTGAAGGAAACCCAATTGATTGGGATCTGGGCCCAAACAGTTGGAGCTGGATCCAGCTGAAAGGCTGGATCAATGGATAAATAACAGTACTGTGGAGTAAAGCCATGGCTACTCCCCATTGTCTAGCTGGATATTCTATTAGTGATTCTATCCATAGAATGCTCATTTGTTCAAAGTAGTCACACAGACTTACTGTCCTGAACAGATGCATTAAGAAACAGAGGACGTCAGCAAGATGAGGACTGTTGCAGGATCTGCCTCCTTTTTCCTCAGTGCTGTGTTACACACTGCTGCTTAAAGAACAATATACTGGGTGCTCAGAGGCTACTGCTTATGCAAATATTTGCAATAGCTGTGGAAGTGATTCTATAAAACTGTTCTTGGATCATTGTAGAGTTCAAAATTTGAGTGATTATGGCACAAATTGACTTGTGATAAAATGCTAAGTGGCTATAGTAGTATATTTCATTCATTCTGTTTCCTCACTTTAAATGATTAAATACTCTAGTATTGATGAACAAATTTGCCCTTTTAGTAGGAGGCATTTATACTATTAGTAATTTTATTACCATCAAGAAACTCCAAAGGAAATATAAATATTTCTGTAGACATTGCTGTTTAATTTTCTATAAATAAGGCTTTCAAGTTTACTTTTATTGTAGAAGTTTTGTTGAATTCAGAGACTTGTTTTAAAATTTATGACAAAAGTAACGAGTATCTCATCCTTCAAAAAACCAGTGTGCACAATTAATTGAATGCATGCATTTGCATACACATGCAAGCTGTATCACATACCTTTGTTTTCATACCTGATTTTGATGTAGACCACCCCATTTCATGGGAAGCTGGCTGAGGTCTGTGTCATTTCACACTAGGTGCTGAGTGTTGCAAGTGACTGACCTGCAGGAACTGCCTGAAGGTGGAAATGGAGCTGCTGTGGTGGAAAAGCTTCCAGGAACAGCTGGAAGCTCCTGGGTTCCCTGTGGCAGCACCCATTGCCATCAGCAGCATTGCCATTAGAGTCAATCTGTGCTTGCTCTCAAGGCACTTGTATGGAGAGACAAAATCAAAATATACAGATCCTTGGTTTTACAGATATAAGCAGATTTGAGACTGATAAAAGACCTTAGAGAAGCTTGGGTAATGCACAAAGCAATATTATTCAGACTGCAATGAATAGTATCCTCTGGTTTCATGTGCTGGGCTGGAGCTCTGGTAACCAAAGGATGATGGCTCTTTCCTATGGCCTCCCATGCTTTGGTGTGGAGTATAGCTCACCTGCTAAATCTACTCTTGCAAGTGTTGAAACTGCTTGGGAGGCAGTGCTGTAACTTATGCCTTCCTATGAGTCTGCTACTCATTAATTATTGCTGATCTTTTTGTCTAATCATAGCTTTCACTCCATGGATTTTGTCATTAAAGAGTTAAGGAGTTTTCGGAAGCAAGATCTACAGGCCATGGTGCATAATGCTAATTCAACAAGATTGTGACTTCCTCATAGTGCAAACATGCCTCCCTACCTCCTCTTTTTTGATTTACTTCATTCAATAATGTTAGCTGCCGGTGATGTTTAATTAGTTTAATTACTGTTGTTGATCCTGTCAGGAAGTTTCCTTGGGTTGATACAGAGAATTTCTAATGCAACTGTTTAATATTGGCTTATGGTTGATTATAAATTTGAAAATATTGTAAGAGTCTGGGAAATCCAGATAATAACACTTGATAATAGTTTTAATGCTTAATCAAGCTGATTATTTTAATTTACATATATTTCCTGAAAAGCCAGCACTGATTGAGAATGACAAATGTTAGTTTCAGATCCTAGAGGTCCTTTGAAAATTAGGAAACAATTGACTTATCTGGGTGTGGACATCCAAAAAACTGGGAGACAAAGCTATGCTGCTGAGTCATTCGGTGAATCAGATTTACCCGCTGATAAGAAATGGGTTAGTGAATGTGTTTTAACAAAAAGGACATGGGGAGTGAGGTGAGAAAACTTATGCTGGTTGAGTCAAGACTTCAGCTGCCTTCCCTCCTGCTGCATCAGCCTGCCACGTCAGAGCCCTTAGCTGGGTTTTCAGGGCCAATACCTGCAGTGTCTAACCTACATGATTTGCCTGCAGCTGGTCTGCATCTACAGGTTGGTGTGCAGCATGCAAGAGTCCCACTGCTGGGTTGATCCACTGCTGCTGGCAAGGGCTGTCAGTTGCTGGGAATGTGCCATTTATCCAATCTTTAAATAGCTCTCATTTTATGGAGGAGCCCTGGAGTGCTCCTCTCCAGGGCCGTGCAGTCAGCTCTGCCTGCAGCCCTTGGCCTTGCCTGCTTCTCATGGGCCAGGAACCCTAAAACCTTCTTCTCAGGGCCCATTCTGTGCCCAGCCTGTACTTGTGCTTGGGGTTGCCCTGACCAGGACCTTGCACTTGTCCTTGTGGAACTTCATGAGGTTTGCACAGACACCCCCCGTCAATCCTGTGCAGGTCACTCTGGGTGTCAGCCCTTCCCTCCAGAATGTTGACTACACCACACAGCTTGGTGTCACCAGCAAACCTCCTGAGGTGCACTGGATGCCACTGTCTGTGTCACCAAAGGCACTGAACAGTGCTGGTCCCAGTACAAACACTTGAGGGTGTGTATTCACAATATACTACACATACGCAGAGTATGTTATAAAACACGTGCGTATATGAATATATATATTAACATTTCTGGATCTGTCATGTAAAATCACTGTGAAAACTATGCAATGTAAAACCTGTTATTGCTGATTGGTTAAATTCTGGCCTGTAAATGAGATAAAGAATTTTAACAATGATTGTAGCTACTCTGATACTTCAGTCTGTGCTTGTTTGTTGATATACCTCTAATCTACTTACTCATGTATGGCTTTTGAGACCAGGTAAGTGAAATTACAGTATTAGGAAATGAACAATCTCAGTGTTAAATATTTCCACAGGATTTCTTTTTCCAAAGTCAGGCTGCCAAGCATAATTACAAATGATCTGGTAATGATATGCTACCTTAAAAAAAGATTAGTTTTAGGAAGGACAAATAGGATTGATCACTTTGTTCCCTTTTGAAGATTAATAATGAAGTACAAACTTCTAATCACAGGCAAACATATATGTCTCTTCTTTCTATTTGGAAATAGCAATATCTATTTCTCCTTTTTATTGAAAGACTGAGAGTGTTGTGGACTTTCCTCAGTTTTCATTTGAAGTAAATGTTTTTTTAACCTGTACATTTTCATTTTGGTCTGGTTATCCAAAATTTAAAGATTTCTGGAAGTTCAAAAAAAACCCACAAAGAAACCAAACTACCTCTTCAAAAATTGAATCTGAATACATTGTATTTTCACAGTTGTTTCCAAGAAAGTCATTGAGCAAAACACATGAGAAAAGAGCTGCTATATTTAAGATAAAGAAACCTAGAAAATAATAATGCATAGAAAAAGCTCTTCAGATCTTTTAAAGATCAGAATGAAAAATAGATGAAATTGATTATTTTAATGTGAGTTTAAAATTTCACTTGTTAGTTTTTACAAGCTTCCATCTTTTGTGATTAGGCTTTATATTACCCATTATAGTGAGAGAAAAGATTTTTACTAATTTACTTGAAAAACAAGATGATATCAATCTCTTATGTATAGGTACCATTCAGAATGTATTTTTTGACTTTTATAATTGCAATTTAGTGAAATGGTTTATATTCTTGTGAACCATTCAGGAGGCTATTAATGTCACTTTTGTCTTGTAAAATGAGCCAAAATCATATGTCTGAAATTTGTTTTCCTTTTTTCGTTAATGTTGTGAGAATAGACAATAGCCTGGACTGAAACAGTAATAACAGCATAGATCCAGAGAGAGTGAATCCTGTGTTTGAGAGTGATATGCAAGATTATTATCCACCCTTTCTTTAATCTGCCTCTACAGAGAGCACGGGGTGTTTTCAAGGTCGCTTCTCTCTCTGGAACAGTGGCAGATCATTGTGATCCTGCCATTTACTTTTCATAATAATGATCTTGCAATACATTAAGGAAATTTATAGTTTGATGAATTTGCTTTTGGGTTAATTAACTACACCATACTGATGGGTCAAAAGTTTGACTGCATACTTACAAAATAAACATTTTGAAAATCTAAGGTAACAAAAAAAGTCATTATCTGAAGATTTTTATAATTTGTCTGATAATGCAACAAAAGATACATGCTGGATTTTTACATGCAGTGACATCTTCTAGCTCTCTGCAGTTGGGAATGTCATTTAAGTTCCTAATTAACATGGAAAAAAGTTGGTTTTGGTTTTTTTTCCTGAAATATCTTTGGTTTCATCCAAACACACATATAGACTGCCTTTACCTGTCACATGAAAGTTTTCATTTCATGACTTACAAGTAAAAACTTTGCTTCTTTTAAAGTGTTTCTCTACCTCGAATGAAAATAAATGCTAGAGAAAGTAAATACTTTAAATTAATTAAAATTGGAGTTGATATCTCAGCATTTATCTCATTTTGGAATGCATAGAGGATCTAAAGACATACTAAAAATATTACTTGAAAATCAATTTTCTTGAGGAAGAAACAGTAATACCCCACAAAACTAACTGTTATCAATTTCCAGACCATTATATTTAAATTGATAGATGGAACCATAACCAGTCTGAAAGAAGAGTGTGGACTCCTGTTTATGTCAGTAGTGGTTGAATCTGTGTTTTGACATGCAAAATTTAGTTTGTAGTGAACATCTGTATTTTGAGGAAATGCATTCTAGCCATTTACTGAGAAATATGAAATGTTTCCCAGTAATCCTTCAGTTGAAAGAAGCAGGGGAACTGAGTTTTGGTAAGGAAAACCCGAGGAGAGTTTGAATTTTGTTCTGCTGTGTATGCAGTATCAAATATTACCTGGGAAGTTACAGATAGAATTTTCTGTGCTTGGAGTTGCAAATCAGATCTCTGATTTCTCCATGCCACTAGTTCCCATTTTTCACCTACAGCATTTCTTGAGAAAGGAAGCTACTGTGAGCACCCCTGCCTGGCCTGAGACCATGACACTTGGTCATGAATAGACAGAAAGTGCTTTACAATTCTCTGTTTATGGATTCTGCTTGTGTTGGAGATAGTGGCAGTATTTTTTCCTGTTCATTTACTTTGCCTTTGAGCTGTGGGTTCAGAGGAGCATTTTTTGATAGCCTAAAAAGATAAATTTTCTTCAAACTGAGTGTTAAACTAGTGCTCCTAGGGAGGAAGAAGCATAGTCTTGGAAATTGTCTTTTACAAATAAAACCTAAACAACTCAAAAATATAAGGACTAGTCACAATCAGGTCCAGGTTCTTGTTTTGTCAGAACAGTATTCTAATCCATGTTTTGTCTGCATTTTAACCTGTTGTGCCAAATGGTTATTTTACCCCACACTACACTGCTGTGTGGAGCCGCTTATTCTGTTTTGTGATTAAAGACTTTGAAGTTCTATACCAAACTGTAAAACTTTATAAAACCAAAGACATTGTCTAGAATATAGCCAAAATTTCATTCCAGCCTTTTTCAAAACCACCATGATAAATTCCTTACTATGTTTAATTTCACTTGATATAAATGGAAAAGAAATCAACAGAGCAATAGAGTAAAACACCCTCAAATGCTGTGAACTCCACTGTGAGCCTCTTCCCAGCAGAAGCTGGGAGAGCTAACTGGAGAAGGAACGTGTTTGCTCTACTCTGACTTTTTGCCTTGCTCTGGATACTGATCAGCTGCAGAAAGGACCTTGAACTTGATGGTCCTTTGGCTTCAGTCAGTGCAGTGCAACCCTTATGGGAGGATTTCGTGTTTGCTGGGGTTCTGGTCAAGTCAGGCTCATTAGCAGTCCAAGCTGCTGCCCAGGGTGTATCTGCATCAGAGCCCAACGTCCTCCTCTGGCAGCTGGGCTTCCTGCCCCAGTGATCACAGTCGAACCCAAATGTCTGTTTTCCTTTTGTAAACCTATGATAACCTTGAAAAAATCCATGTTTTCTGTAGGCCACTCTTTTCAGTGCCAATGACTTAAATTTTTCTAGTTAACCCCACATGAAATCTACGTGGATGTTTGTTTGCTTTTTTGTTTTAAGTTGGCTAAAAAAAATACAAAAACATTTTCTCTCTTGGGGTGTTACTGAAGGTATTAAAATGATTTTGTGCTTTTTCCTAGTCTATCATGTTTGATAAAACTTCTTTTTAAGGCTTGCTGATTAACATATCCTCTTCTGAGGGTTTTGTGGGTTTTGTGTTTTGGTTTGTTTTTGTTTTTGTTTTTGTTTTTTTTTTCTGGGTGAGTCTCCTGTTTTTTGCGTGTGTTTTTTGTTATGTTTTAGTAGTGTCCGTATTATTTCAGATAAACCAGGCACAGTGACTTTCTTCTGTTGAGAAGGCTACACTCAAATGATACTTTACATTCTGCTGAGCCAAATGTGCCAAAATGATTTAATACACAAATGCTCTGTAACTTACTCCTAAAATCTTGACTGCAGATACTGGTATTAAAGTAGATGTAAGGGAATTTTGTCTGGTGATAACTGAGAATGATGAGCAGTGGCAAAGATCTCTTATATATAAAACCCCTGCTGAGTTTGGAAGCTATCTTTGAAAGAGTCCAAGTGGCTCTGATTCTATGCCTGCTGACTTCAGCGCACTTATTAAGGCTGATGTTTCACTGATACATTGGCAAAACTTAGAGAAGAAGGAAGAAAGCCAAAGGGGCTGCCATCCTGCAGCACTAGCCACTTTGCAGTATGCACTGGAAAAGTTTGAGAAGGCACAAGCAATGCATAACCAACATACTGTTGACTTGTGGGGAATGATAGAAAAAGAGCAATGACACTGATTAACAATGAGGCTGATGTTTCTTTGTGTCTTAGGCAGGAGTATAATTTGTCATTAAATAAAAAAATCCTGGGAAACAGTTTATAAATTATGCCCTCAGATTCACTGGAAATGTTTTTCTCTGCTCCAAAACCCCTAAGTGTTTATGATGTGTTATTCTCACAGCTCATGGTTAAAAATGATATGTATACACTTCAGTGAAATGTGAGTATCAGGATCTGAATGGATGGCAAGATGTCTGTATTACAGAGCTAAGAGCATTTGTGTCTGTACTGGGATATCCGAGCTGTTATGTCACTTAATGTATGGAAACTTAGACTGATGGGAAAGTGCACAGTGAGTAGAAATGCTAAAATACCATTAAAAAGAGACAGGCAAGTGGATGGTTTTAGGGACACATATCCTAACTCACCAGACTTCTGTGGTAAACATTTGTTAGAGAGAATTGCTGTCTGAAGGCCTTCAGTGTGGCTCAGTAGCCAAATACATTATCAGATTTATGATGTTTCCTAAAGTTAGAAAAACATATATTTCTATCTTGTAAGCAATAATTAATAATAGCCTACAGCAGTTAAAGCATTCTTTGACTTTCTTTTTCTAAAATAACATTTTGTGATTATAGGTTTTTAGGTTTTTAAGAAGTAGAAAAGAATGCTTACTATTTGCAGCTCTCACAATGATAAATATTATTCTCCTTCTATGTCTGTTGAAACTCAGGTTAAGTTCTGCTTGCCTTTAGCTTGGAAATGACCAGTTTAAAAAAAAAAAACACCTTTTTAAAATCTTGATTGGTTCAGGTCTCTAGTTTGCAGTTCATGGAATCTGCTGAAATCAGAGAGGATTATTTAACCCTATGACAGATGGAGCCAGGATGTCTGTATCATCAAAGAGAGGAAAAATGAAATTTGAGGGAGCAGAGAAGTCAGTAAATATGAGAATAATTGGAGTGGGCATGCAGAGGGGGTAAGGAAGGATACATTGCTGACCCTTGTTTTTAGAAATCAGCTTTGAAGCCATCTACTGGTCCGTGTAAGTGACCTCTACAGCCTAAGCTGAAAGAGGTTAGAGGGTTAGATAAATGCCCAGTTCTGTGTAAACCTTTCAGGAACACCTATCTAGAGCATTTTTTACAATGACAAAACAGTTGTGCTTCTTGCAGAGGATGAACTAAATTGTCTGAATTTGTCTTTTACAATTTGACCTTGGTAATGTGCTGGAGTTTTTAATATACTTTGAGGGTTTCCTCAGGCTTTTGTTAGTAAGCACACTCCTCTGGTTAGGAAAAAAAAACCCTCTTGATTGAATATATAATTAAATTCTGCATCTTTGAAATGCTGAATGTTGTTCATTATTGGAAATATGAGAGAGCTAAGACAGCTATGGACTGTACTCAGGCAGTCAGGTTATAACGTCCTTTTAACTATTGGAGATGGTGCTTAAAACTAATTACCTAGTCTATAATACTCCCACTACAAACCTGTTCTAGAACCTTGTTTTGTTGATATGGTAATTATGGATGGTATACCACTTTCCCAAGTGATTTTATAGCCATTGTCAGTATCAGCCATTTAGTATAAATTATTCCTGTTTTTCTGGAGTTTGTTGCTACAAAGTCATTTTTAACACTCAGAGCTTTTCTTGATGTTGGTACATCAAACAAAGCAGGTTCTTCTGTTCTTCCTGCAAAATTTAGAATTGGGTCTTTGTCTAGGCAAGAAATTTGGGCTACAATAAAGCATAATGTTGAATTAGAGCAGGAAATAGGACAAGCTGGGTGAGATGTACTGGGAACTGCCTTCTGCATAGTATAGCCTCTTTATGATCTATCCAACCTCCCTCCTTTCTGGTGTTTGGAGTAGACAGAGGATTCTGTGTCTTTCCATGACAAGGATGTCAGTACCTGTCTGTGAAACCTCACAGTGGAGTGTTTTTGCTGCCTTCCTGATAATGCTGTGGAGCTCAACAGCCTCCAATTGTCCTCAGTTAAACTTAATGAAAAAGATTAGTGTAATCAATCTAAAAATCACTGCTGCTAGTTACTGTGAAATACGTGATACCAGATGATAAACTTTGAAGTAGGGTGGTCTTCAATTTCTTTTTAAACTTTTATTGTACCAGTTTTATACATTACTTATACTAAGAAAAGATGAGGGAAGGAATTTGAAAACTCAAGTAGCCAGGAGTTAATGAATTGTCAAACTTCTAAATTCTATGTGTGAACATACAGCATAATTTGGCCTTTAGTTATAGGACTACAGCTGTGAGATTTTGGAGAAAAGGGCTATTTGTCTGTAGAATTGAACAGATTATGCTAGATTTCAAATTGCTTTGAAGCAGAGAACTACTAAATTGAGGCTTTTTTGGACTGGTTTGGTTTTTTGAGCAGATGTTGTGTGTTTGTCCCTTGGAGTATTTGCTTCCAAGTTTGCACCATATCTTGAGATGGCATAAAATACATCTTGAGAAACATCTGAGGGGACAGTATTTTACCTAATTAGCAAAGCTCTTTTTGTTGATTTGTTTAACGACTTTCCAGTTTCTCGGTTTAAATTGTCTGCTTCCAGACATCATCCTCAGTTTGTTGTGGAATTGGTATAATGTTGCTTTGGAGAGCACAAGGGATCTGGGGAAGACTGGTCATGGGTGTAGTGAGGAACGTGTGGCGCAGGCCATCAGCAGGTGCCAGAGATCCTCCTGGGGCCATGATTTAGAGTTTGCTGCATCTTTTCCATTGCAGCAAGTTGGCTGAATCACCTGCCTGTGTGTACAAGAGTTATATGAATATAGATGGTAATCTTTGTGAAGATGAAGTAGGCAAATTGCCTAAAGAGGTCTGGTAAAGGAAGAAGATGATTCTGGCAGCAGGTGGGAGGCTAGGCTACCTGGAACTACTTGTGAAGGGAAATGGTTTTTCCCCTCCCTATCCCAGCACTTAAAAAAAAAGCAGTGACCATGTGCTGTCCCTGTTCACAGCCTCTGTACCTCCTCCTATAAATATGGATTTAGGAAAATCTCCTTCACAGGCCTCTGCCATCCTGGTTTGAGGACTAGAGGTGCTAACAGGGGCTTAGTCAATGGGCAGGTTCTCTGTCCTGCAGATGTCTTTCAGCTGCCTATCTGCACTTGACTACTGCTATTTCGATTAGCAGAAAATTGCCTAAAATCAGGGCTTCCATTAGAAGTCAAAATTGATTAATGTTTCAAGAGCTAGTCAATAAAAGAAGGAGAAAAAAATCAACTAGAAGGCTTGGCTGAATCACACAACTTTCACATGGATAGCTCTGCTCACGATGAACTGCAAAAATAGTTCCCTTAAGGTATCACAGAAGGTAAAGCTTGAGGGTTTTATTTTTCTTTTCAACTGTCAATCTTGGGTCTTTAAAGTTAGCTTGAAAGAATGCATTTATTTTTCTTGTAGAACTTTAAATCTTCTCTACTAAACAAACATATTGAACAAGGCCACTTACATCATAAACTTCTTGAATTATCAGCAGTGCAGCATGAAAGAGCTTCATTCCTGTCCTGATAACACTGATAGATGTGAGAGACCCTAAAGAAAAGCCCATTATCTATCTTCCTCTTTTTATCAAAGAAGCAGAGTGCCCCAGGTCAATTCTGGAAGCTCAAAAAAAGAGCAAAAAGCAATTAAGTATTCATTACTCGTGTTTGAAAAAATAATTTACAATGTTTTTGGCAAAAGAAAAATGTTTTTGAAAACCATGTTATAAACAAAACCAGTTGCTGTGTATTATATTTACTAGTTTTAGGGAGGGAACTGAAGGGAAATATAAACTTTTTTTCTTGTTTTTTTCTATCTGTCTCTATGAGTATAGTTATTTCACAGAAAAATATATTGCCATGTAATCTTTGATGAATCGACGTAGATTTGTAAAGATAGAATTAAGTAAGTGAGAATGTTTGACTGCCATAAAGGCAGTGAAGGGAGGACCTGGCTATTGCATTAATTGCCATTTGAACTGGAAGATTTATCAAGAAATATGTATTATATTTTTTAAATTCAGTGCAATTTGGGGGGGGGGTGTAATTACAGTAACATTTTGCAAAAGGCTAAAAGTCCAGCCAAGTAATGCTTAAGCTAACATGTAGCAGTAGCACTGGTGAACTCTTTTAATGAGTTTTCCATAAGCTGCTTGTTGATTTTTTGTGGTCATTGTAACTGCAGAATTTCTTCCCAGCACCCATTTTATTTTGAATAAGCATCTTTGAGTACTGATGAGTAAGTAGCAGCATTGTTTTAACCTCATCAGTGATACACTTTCACTCAGGGGATCAAAAGGTCAGGAAAGCAAAAACTGTATTAAAACCAATCAAATAACACATGACTGTGCTGAATCTCTGAAAAAGCTAAAAGTGCTTGTAAAGGAAATGTACCCTTGAAGTGATTTGCCAAGATAATTTCTGTCTCTCTCTTAAATTGATTTTATCACAGCTAGCCACCTCAAAAAAAATTTTTTTTACGAAAATGTTATCTGACTTTCATGGATTAGGTGAGACCACAGCTTGTGAATTTAAAGAACTGGTAACTGACCTAGGGCTACACTGGAAGAAGGCAAGCGTGCAGAGACATGTTTAAGTTTTAAGGCTTTGAATGGTATTTGAACTCTATAAACATTTCCCACCATCTGAGCTGAATACAACCTCTGACTAGCTGCATTGTTGTAAAGTAAGACAAAAATGGTCCAAATTAACTAATTCTACCAATTCTAATTTTTCAACTTAGCACACAATTTTTGCCTCTTGACTGAGGAGACCAGCTGCTCTGAAGTGATACCTTGCAGTTGCATGACACCAGAGGAAGGGCATGAATACATCCAGTAAAAGTGACAAGTGATTTTAGAACCTTTTAGCTTGCTGTTATAGACAGTTCAGGCTTATCTTCAACTGTTACTTGACAGACTTAATTCCCTGTTCTAATGACAATCTTCCTCCCGCCTCTTTACTTGCACCTTCCACAGTCCTCTTTTATGATGATCTTGAAGGTTGGGCTTCTGTTTTTAAATAGAGGAGCTTGAATGGAGGTACCCTGAGTTATGGTTAAAAACATCAGTATTATTTTCATCCTGCAAGATGGTGTTTGAATGATTCTTTTCAGTGTTGGAAGAGATGCCTTTGAGACCCTGATGTGGACTTGAGCTGTGGATCTGCCCTCAAAGAAGGAGAGGAGACAGTCTCCATGTCCTGCAGTGTCTGAAGGTGCTTTGCCAGATGTACAGACAGTGTTGTTTTGCAGTCCCTACTGATATGTATTTATTTCACATTTGGTAGCTGTGAAAGGAGAAAATAGCATCCTGGACACATAAATCTTCAAAAGTTTTAGCAGCCAAAAAAGGTCAGGAGAATTTAGATTCATGAAACACAGTTACCTCTCCTGAATCTCTGCCCTTTAATAGAGATTACTCTTTCATGGACCCTGGATATTACATGCATGTACCTTTAAGTCAGTGCTGCAGCTGCATCTGAAGAACTCTTTCTGAAAAAGTGAAATGATTTTTTTACCTTAGGTATATTATAGATCTCTGGCATTCTCATTTTCCAGAGACTTGAAAGAACAACTTTTCCTTCTGACACAAATTTTTTCCTGCCTACAGCCTTCACTTTTTTAGGGTAGCTGAATCAGAACCCTTGTGCATATAATGGACTGTAGTTATGCTGAGTAGCAGGTGCTCAGGAAGGGAGAGCAGCATCCCTAGCACTAGAAGGTGCAGAGGGCACCTTCACAGAGCTGCCAGTAATCTGGGCAGCACATATGAACTGCAGTTACAGCCAACAGACAAATCCCTTGGACACTGTTGTGGCATGAGCAGTGTTACCTGAATGCACCATGAATAAATTGGGTGCGGGAGAGCAGCTGGGGAGCGCACATTTCTCATTTCAAGGGAAGGGAAGGGGCATGAATACGGGTTACTTGACACAGAAGAAACCTGCTAATGAGGCACTAAAATCTCTATGGGCTCCAGCCCGGTCTTTCTGCTAGAAAATTCATGCCCGTGGCAATAATTTGAAGGATCCTGGGATCAGATAGTAGCTGGAAAGTGAGCTGCCTTTTCCTGTACTATCATTGTTGACTGTATTTGTGTGCCCTGTGCCATAAGGGGGGGAGGGGAGGGGGCTGAGATGTCCTGCTACGCCTTGGCTCTTTTCATAAATTTGCTTCATATTTGGATGTTTTCAAAGTGGTTTGCTGCTTTTGCAACTTTTTCATAACTCAGCAGCTAATTTTTCTTCATCTGTGCTTGTGTGGTAATCAGTTTCTTGATGCACCCATAGAAAAGGCTGAGCTCGTATCTTCTGCAGTTGATTGACGACCCTTATTTTTTTCCTTAGGACTAATCCTTTTCTTTAATGAGTTGCCAGAGGATGTTTTAAGCACTCCTTGTGCCAATTTCTAATAACACCATGTGTTCTTTACTTGCAACAGCAAGTAAGCTTATCTTAATTAGTCATGAAAAAGTTAGAAATGTCCTAGAAATTAATTCCTACTAATACTCATCCTGCCTCTCCACCTTATTGTAGCACTCTGAGTGTGCCTGTTCAGCCTATTCAGCTATTGCCCAAACTGCAAAAACGCACAGACTCTCACAGTATAGCACCATAATTATTATCAAAACCTGTCTAGGAATACAAGGGGGGTCTGTAGGATTGTAAACATAATGTTCATAAATCAGTGCTTGATTTAGCATTGTTGATATTAACAATAATGTTCTCTACAGCTCCCTGTGCTGTTCCCATGTTGCCAGCATACTCCTCCATGAAGATGAGAGGCAAACAAGAGATTTCAGTATTGCCTGCACACATCTGCATCTCTGCTCCAACATGACCAATAATGCAACATGAGCTGAAACACAGAAGTTATCCATGCTCCTATTTGTCAGTATCATGTAGTCACAGATCTATCAGTTTACTTTTAACTCCTGAAGTAGTGAGCTGAAAATGTTTTTGAAATTACTGAAAATAACATACACATATATCTTTTCATTCTTAATTTATGTTGATTTTTGGGGCTCAAAAAATTTCTTGCTGTATTGCTGTTCAAAGAAGGAGGTCAATATTGAAATGTTGAGGTCAATGTTCCGAAGTTTTGGAATGGTTTGCCCAGGGAGGTGATGGAGTCACCATCCCTGGATGTGTTTAAAAAAAGACTGGATGTGGCACACAGTGCCATGGTTTAGTTGAGGTGTTGGGGCATGGGTTGGACTCGATGATCTTTAAGGTCTGTTCTAACCTAGTGATTCTGTGAATTCTGTGAAATCTTGGGCATGAAGTATAGCAGTCAATAGAGAGAAGTTTCTGCTATGGTTGGCTATGGTCAAAAGAACTTACAGGTCAGCTTTTAGGTATCCCAATGCAGAGGAATAATGGCTTGGTTACAAAGAATATATAATAAAACTACTAGAAAGTGTATAGGAATCCACAAAGTAAGCAGTGACATAGCACTTGTGTGTTTCTGGTGCTAACCCTGTTTCAAGATCAGGAAGTACATTTTTGTTTCTGTTTGCTCTGTTTCTGTTACAGAAATTCCTGATTTAGTTTTTGTTACTTACTCCTCTTAGGGATAGGTGCAATTGTGTAATGCAGCCTGCTCATTTTTCATCCCTGCTGTGAATTTTTCCATGCCATAAAAGTTTCCAGGTGAAGACAGCAGCATATTGTCTCTCTACAGAGCCACAAAAAGTGCTTTCCAACTAGGGTCAGAAGTTGGTATCTGTGACTTGCTGTTACTTTTGAAAATCAAGGTATTGAACACCTGCTGAAGTAGGAGCTTTAGCAGAGTGTCCACCAGGACCATGACCTTGCCCTGCGCCCACTTCCCACTTTTGTGGTTTCATTTAATACCTGTTGCTTTACTGTCTCTTCTGAAATGTCAGCACTGTTATGTTATTTTATGTAGTTTTCTGACCTCACACTGGAAAAATCTATTAATCTCCTGGTTATTATACCCTGCCAGCTGCTAACTCACAGCAATTTAGGATATTGCTAAATCCTGATGCTTTACACACCCTCTGGACTCTTTTGTCTTGTTGTTGACCACTTCTTCTAAAGGTTCTGGATTCTTTCCCACTCCTCCCTGTTTGAGTGGCTTCTCATCCACAAGCAATCTTCCTTATTATTCTACTTGCTAGTAGCATAGTTATATTTTGATCTTTTTAAGTACTGTTGCTACTTTTACATCATGAGTTAACATTTGAAAATCTGCAGTGCATCTGTCATTCATGTCTTTGTGTTTATTTTGTAATTAATTTTTTGTTGTGATATCCAGAAGCACCTCCAGCATGATGGGGATTCCATGGCAAGGTGCATAGAGAGTCTGTCTGCCCACTCGTCAGCAAGGAGACTTCTTCTTTCTGTATTCATACAAGATCTTCCTGGCACTTTTTCAACACCCACTAGTTGAACAGTTAAACTTTTACTGACTATTATATGAGAGGGATGAAAGAGGTACCCCAAGATGTGGACTAGGAAAGAGAAGTTCCTGGAGCTGTGGGAATGGTTTTACTCTCTTGCCTTCTTTATGGTCTGCAGTTTGACTGTATGTGCTGGTAGAATTCAGCAGGTGACCCCAACTGGGATGTGTCTGCTTATGGTACCCTCCTTCTGGCACAAAAATATATGATCATATTTTTCCTTCTCTCTCCTGTTTTTAACTTGAAGGTGCCAAACTAATGCCAGTTGCTTTGGGCAAGGTGCAGTATTTTGTGTCAGAGGGGGATGCAAGAAAGTAAAGACTATATTGGCATTCAGTTTGTCATCTGTGATAAAGACCTCTGGCACATGCTGCTTGTTCTGCAGCTGTGTTTCGAATGCCAGTGGCTATGGGATTGGAGATATGGCAGGAGCACTTTGTCAGGATCTGACCCTACCTCTTTCTAGCTGGTGTCTGTATGTGCTTGTTTGTTCTTTGGACAATTACATAAGTGCAGTTGTGCAGGACAGGGAGCGTTGGAGCTGCTTCTGCTCTTGCTTTCTGCCTCTTCTTTGTAGGGTTTCTCAGACCAGTCCTTTGGTCTAATACTGCTTGGATACTTTAGAAAGAAATCTTACAAGAAAATCTCTGATTTTTCTCAAGGGCTCTTTGACATTTCAGGCTATTTTATCTTGAACTAGTCCCCTGTCTTCTGAGGATTCTTCACCCACCTCCATTATTGTCCACCATGCAGCACTAACCCTGCTTCCTACCTGCCTTGGTTGTCATGCTGTCACAAACAACTTTTGAGGAAAAACCCCAAAGAATTTCTTAAACACTCTGATAATTTTATACAGTTTTCATCTAATGAATTTCTCTCTCTCTTTTTTCCACTTTAAAGCCTTTTGCAATGATAAAAATGGTCATGCAAAGTTCTCTACTTAACAGTGACGAGATTTTTTCCAAATCTTACTGAACGACTCAAATATTTTTTCCTCAGAACAATACAGCAATAAATCTCTTACTTCACCACCTACCAGATGAAAATCTCATTGTACTTGAATGAAATAACAAAAGGTCCCTGTGTGATAGGTTGGTGTTTTTCTTCTGTCAGAGTTTGGAGACAGGCAAACAGGATACATGGGGTTTCTGTTGTCTGCGATGAGCAATTAAGCTGTTGGCCTGCTCATGAGAGTAAAGGCTGTCTGACAAGTTTAGTTCTTCCCCAGCAGCCTTCTAAGGAGCATTGCTGGTTCAAGCCGGGGACATGGAGGGATGGCAGCTGTGGCTGGAAATCATCTGGTTGAGCTGTACATCTCCAAGCCAAAGCAACCTTTTCTCTGCACCTGCAAAGGGCCTCTGGTTGGTCTTCATGAGCCTTTTTGGCCAGGACAAGGGGAGGAAGACAAACTGATGTGTTCTACAGCAGATATTCCCCTACTTTTATGGGTCAGGCAGGACCTCTCAACCTTCAAGTACTCAGAACACTTAGGGTGTGTGCTGGGCTTTGTGTAACCTGGGTCGCGTCATCTGGCAAGTAAACAGCTGAGCTGAGCATTCTGGCCTTCTGCAACTCTGCTGTGCTGTAATTGCTGTTCATCACCATGCCTTTCATTACTGGCCAAATCTGTAGCTTAAATCCCTGTTGCAGTAACTTCATCTTTCTCTGTGAGTATGAATCCATGGTCTTGTAGAGACTTTGAGGCTCTTGCAACAGTCATCTTAAAGCCTAAAATGATTATCCTCAATGCTACAAGTAGATGTTTTTCATCATGTATTGAGCAATGTGCCTGAGTCCTCCACATTCATACCAAGTCCTTTATGTAGTATAATGCTGTTCCCCATAGCGGCTCTAGGACAATGGTTGTCTGGGCCCTGCCAGAAGCCCTTGGAAAGCAGCAGGTTTGGGAACTTGTCTTTTCCATCTTGTCCTCTCTCACACTTACTAACAGCACTATATCTTCTGCCTGGGTGTCTCTTGAAGTATTAAGAACAAGATGTTTTGTGATGTTACATTTTTTTCCTCATTGCTGAGCTAATTCATAAGAGTAGATATGCAAATAAGAACTGGTCAGGAATTAAGTAAGCCTTTCTATTGCTTTATTTAATGTAAATTGTTAACGACTAGGGGCTGTTTCCAGTACAGTGAGACTCTTGTGGGTTAATTTTTTTTTTTCAAGAAAATGGCATGTAATTAGAGTTTTGTTCACTGAAAATGTAGCTTCAACATGATTAACTCAGAGAGTTAATCTTACTGTAATTAAAATGTACTGTTGTTTTTCTTTTTTTAATCCAAAGTAATTTTGTAATTAATAGCATTGACCTCTGGGTATGTACAGGTTAAATGAAGGAGAAAAGTACCATAATCCTTGTAAAGAAACCAAGAACTAAGGATGCATTAGAGGAAGAAACAGTAACTCTTGTGCTGGCAGAAACTCTCAGGGAAAGGGATTGTTTTGTAACCCCTGGCAGAAAGAAGACTGCAGCTCAGGAGGTTTTAGAGAGCTTGAACCATCTCTGGATATTTCAGCTGCATGAGGAGCTGGCATTTATCCATTTGCTAAAAGATTTTACAGATGTGAGCTACACAGACTGTTGTTTTAGGCAGCCAGGAAATGACCTGTATGGAACAGGCAGTTAAAGAAGAAAGATGTCAGCGAGCTACGCTTCTCTGGGACAGCTGAGGGGCTGTAATTCTAAAAGTTAGCCTTATCCTGGTAAAGTCAAGCAGATCATCCCATCTGGTGTTTGTATATGATACTGCTGAATTCTTGCTAAATCCTTTGAAAGTTGTCATAAGTGTAACTTTAAGCTGGATGAAATCTAAGAAAAGCTGGGTGATGTCACAGCATTTTGATGAAATCTCTCTGCAAAGACAGAGATGCAGTAGGTGTGCATGCATTGTAGTGTACTCAGGATGTAGGGAAAGTTGCACTGTGATACTGCTAGTCTATGACTAGACTTGACACATTTTAGCAAGCCCTGAAAATATTGTTCCATATGCATGTATTAAATGCATACAGATGTTCAGGATGGAACAGGGAAAATGTAGCATTTTTTATAAATGAGCTAAAATAGTCTTAAGCAAGGGTAGATCCAATTTATCACTGCCAATTTAGACTTTTTTTTTGTTATTTTATACCATTAAGTACCTAGAGATGATGAAAGCAGGTTGTGTTAAGGAGTGCAATGTGCACTTTTTTGATGACTGAAATGTGCTATAACACTTGATAAGCAATAATTAGCTGAAGATGGAAGAAAGTCTGAATTTTAACTGAAAGGTGGATCATAAACATAGCAGAGACCAGTAAGGAAGGTATGTGTCTATTCAGAGTTAAAAAATTTGGGGAAATATAGCATAAGTGATTAATATAGTGTAAAACTGTCCTCTGCAAGTTGATTTTTATCTTGTCAGTGGTAAACCTAACAAGAATTACATCATTGGATAAAGGTCAGGAAGTGTTTATAAGCCACAGTTTAAATACAGGGGATGTGTTTTATTCGTGTTTTCTGGGAATGTTTTGAAACATTCGTTTAAAGTAATGTAAAAGTAGAAAAGGTGTTTTGCTATAGGCTTTTTGCTATTTGGCATTCTCATCTCACATGACAAATTCTTTGATCACTTGATACCAGTACAAATTATCTGCTCCAGAAGGTGGGATGAGAGGGTATAATCTTATTGTCATATTTAGAATGCACCTCAGGGATATCTCACCTTCCTTCATCAGTAGTTTGCTCGTAAGAAAAGCAGCTGTTAGTGAGAGCATCAAGGCCACAAACAGTTCTGTCACATGGAGTCCATAAAGCAGTGTTTTTCACTTGCTTTAACTGACGGATTTGCTAAGTTTGGTGGTCTGACAGTCATCAGTGTGATGCCTTCATACTCTATCATGTTGCAGCGTTTAAGCTGAACTAACTGCACAGTTTTTGTATCTTTTTTTGTCTTTTTTTTGTTACAGGAGAGAAATATATGATCCAAGTTAAAATTTAAAATTCCTGTTTAAAGTATTTCCAGAAGTACAGAATACTAATTTGCTAACAGGAAAGGCTAACTAAAGGATATCCTGCCAAGTAGGTAGCAAATTTTCTGCCTTGATTCAGTAATCCAAGGTAAACAAGGGATGTGCTACTCCACCTGCATGAATTAAATGGATTTAGCAAATGTACCATCAAGAGTTGGTTGTGCTCTCTGTACCAGCTGCGTGGGTGCTCCCAGACTTCAGTAACTGCTTTTCTAGACAACCTCACGTGCTGCTTGCTCCTGCTGCAAGGCTTAGCTTGGCTGAATTGCGTCTGTTTGATCACTAACTGTGTGCCCCAGTTATTTTTTTGTTGCTGGGCCTTTGTTCCAGAATTTAATTTGTTTCTCTAAATAGAGGGTCCCCCCCAAAATCAGGATCAGCACACCATGGCAGCAGCTGCCAGAGCTTGGCTCATTATCAGTGCTCTTACCTACAATGTGTATTTTCGTAATAATGGCAGCCAATTAGTTATAGATACATCCTGTTAAATAGCTTGAGGAAATCCATGCTGTGGGCTTTAACTCAGAAACCATAATACGTTTTCACTTTAATGAGCATTTTTGGAATATGTTATGAAGGCAGCAATAAATTAAGGTTTGTTAGTTTATAATTTACTTTTATTAGCCATTAGTTTTTATTAACTTATTTTGTGCACTTTACTACAGGAAAAATATTGTGTTATAAATGCATTATGAGCAATTTAGACAGTATTGTTAGTCCAGAATTGTTAAGTAGTCTGAATTCATCAAGATATAAAATGCATGATGGCGTTGTTTTGGTTTTTTTGGTTGGTTTTTGTTTGTGGTTTGGTTTGGTTTTATTTTTTTTCTTTACATGTTTTAAGATGAAACTTGCTCTTAATTCTGAATTGGAATTCCTAATTGGAGCCTCTGGTAGCATTTTCTTCCGACTGTATGAAAAAAGTAACAAACCATTTGTCTTCTGTGTATCTACTAGGATTCTAGCCACATCAGGGGGCCCTGTTTGTCACCACAGTTTCATATCACTGAAGTTCAAAGAAAAATGCAGTTAATCAAATCCCAGACCCCTGACTTAGAACTACTGTGTTCGATTTCCATCAGCATTTATGGTTATGCCATTTCAGTGGCATAGTGTTTCTTGCAGCTATTGCACATTTCCCCAATATTCAGTTACTGCAATGACACTGGAGGTTGGCAGATAAGCTTTCATTTATGTTCTCTAAATTGAGAAAACAAATAACAGAAAGGGTTTCTCTCACTGGAATTGGAACATGCAAGAACACATTGAATTAATTATGATATTATTATTTTATAACCTTAATAATGGGATTTGTCTTTCATTAATTTCTCCTGAGACTCATGGCAGTGGTTTTGTAGATACAGGGAAAGTAGTTTAAGAAACAAGAAGTAGATGCCCCCTTGGGCAGTAAGCCTTATGGTCCCATGGTTGGGATGCAGGAACCGGACTTAAGCTGTCAGGCTATATTTAAATGACAAATTCACTGCATATTTTCAATTTTCTCTTAAATACTGTGCAAGGTTCTTACAATTATAAAACAAAGCAAAATCCAACATGAGCATTTTAAAAAAGTCTTGCTGAGCTTCAAAAATATCATACTCAAGTAAGTGTACACAGAATTGTATTTTTTTTCTGATTTTCAGTTCCTTCTATTTGCAATGTTAAAGAACACCCATAGACATTTATTGGCTTTTATTTTTTTGTTGTTGGGTTTTTTTGGGGAGAGAGGAGGCTGCGGTGCTTTTTGGTTTTTTTTCCCTCCAGAATTTACTTATAACATGACATTCCATCTATGCATAATAGCAAGTCTGAAATTCCAGAGAGATTGGAGGGTTAAGCCATGGCCCACATAAACAAACATGCCGCCTCTTCAGTTTCATGGCTATAAGTCATGTTGTCAGTTGTCTTATTTGCTATCTGAAATCACTTGCTCTTTATAGCACATGATGCCAGAAAAAGGGCTGATATTCATGGCCAGAAGTTGAAGCTGACAGAGTTTGTAAAGAAGGAGTGACACAAGCCAGGATAAGCTGTTATAATGTGTTGTATTTGTCAATACTGCATTTGAAAGAAATATTTTTGCAGCCTGGTGACATGGATGATAAATGAGTGTTTGCTGCATTGTACCGCATGATCTTGATGAACTGACACATCATTGGGAATTTGTATCCTTGGGGCAAGCTGCTAAGGAAAACAAAGTTGTTGAATGAAAGTGCTCCAGACAGTCAAGACAGCCACAGCTTTTCACATGTAATTTGAAGGTATCTTAAAAGTGCTGACAAAACCAAAATGATAAAGTGACTGCAGTGTCTCAGTATTTGCGTTTGAGGGGTGTGTCTAAAAAGAGATATTTCCAAGAGTGTCTGAAGGTGGGACTAATTACTGCTGATTTCATCATGGAAAAGCTATTCACAGCCAAGTAATTTCATGACTTATCTGCTGCATACAGGAGATAACCTATGCTAAGAAGCTGCAATGAGTAATGGTACAGTGCTGTCAGAATCCAGCAACAGTCCACCTGGTCTTCTGTCTCCTCTTTAGCAATGAGATGTGGTTGGTGTAAGGTCCCTTTGGTTGACATGTAGTAGGAGGCATTTTTCTTCACTACACCAATTTTGTGAATTAATTTTTATTAATATTTTCAGAATGATTGCCAGGAACACCATCACCTGTAGAAGTATCTTAATTAATTTAATCAGCATATGCTCACTGACCTGTACCATTTTAGAAAAAAATCCCAACTTGATTTATCAAGTGATTTCCTCAGAGTGAAACAGAACAGGCTTTCCTGAGTTACTCCCAGTGGCTTTTTTATTGGAAAGGTCTTCTGGAGGAGATTTAGGGTGTGTTTCTCAGAGTAGCAAGGGAGTATATCTTCTGCATTTCTGAAGGTTAATGTGAGACAGCATGAAGTTGCTCAAGGTTCAAATTTATATTGCATTCAGGTTTCAAGTTGGTTTTGTGTTATAATGCTTTGTTGAGAAGAGCAGTGTTGAGAAGAATATTTTCTATAAAATTTTGTAACTAAATTAAAACAAATGAAAAAATATTATCAGAGGGAATTTGAAAGCTTTTTTTCTGTGTTCTGATTTAGTAAAGTAGAAGAGTTTCAACTAGAGATTTTACGGCTTCTCTCCAAATCTCCAATGATTGTGTCTTTGAATCACAGGGTCAAAACCTGCCTGCAGCTATTTTGCTTTGGTTTTGTTTTGGGGGGGTTTTTTTGGGGTGTTTTTTTTTTTTTTTTGCTTCTTTGCAGTGCCTCCAGCAGCACTTCAGATATAGAGCTCATATCAGAAAAAATCCTTGCCTTGCTTGTGGCTGGTTAGACAATCATTGTACCTGTCCTTGTCTCATGAGAATATTGAGCACCTTCTTGTCTCAAAAAAGACAAACCCTAAATCTGTCATGTCAACTTTAACTTTTACCAGAGGAAAACATGAATAGAAAGTTGATGTTTTTTACCATAGTAAATACTGAAGCTTACGGACCCTGATGTTAGCACTTTCAGGGATAATAAATGCATTAAGACTTCTTCATTGTCACTAACAAAACACACCTACTGAGGCACATCTCAGCTTGTGAGCTGTAGGGTGCCTGTACTGGGAGGATTAAGTACGTTCAGTGTGGGGAGACTTAGATTGGTAGCCACAACTTCTTCCATCAGATGTGTGTCTTCCATCAGATGTATGTATCTGCTGCCTCCTTCTTCCTTTATATTTCATAGGGGTAAAGAAAAAAAAATACTTAAAAATCCAGGAAGCTTAAGGTTATGAAAACCCCAACAATTCTTCCCTATGGAAAAATGGACTTGGACATTTTCTTCCTGGTTGTGTCATGTTTGCCCACTTAAACATGATTTCACCCAAAGGAAATATCTGCATTCTTGTGTTACTTATTCAAATGTCTGAGAACTGTCTAAATGCAACTTCATTGTGGTTTTTCATGATAGACTGTTACTTGATGGCAGTGAATTTACATCTTCTTTGTATGTTTTTATACAATTGTTGCTGAAATTCAAAGTTGTCTTTACTTTTCTGTAAGAAGTAGCTGCAATAGTTTGGTAAAAATAGAAGTATTTTTCTTAATTGTTAAGATTATTGCCTCTGATTTTCATTTGCTAAGCCTAAATTAGTGGGAAAAATCCTTACATACTATAAAATGAAATAAAACCTCTTAGTATTTATTACTGTCATTTATTGGAGCTAAAATGATGATTAACGCTGTTGGGCTTGGCAGTGCAAATGCAGAGCAAAAATATTATTTCAACTTGCAATTCAGGCATAAGCCAAATTACAGAGGGTAAAAATGTTGAAGCACAGGGAAATAGATCATTTTAGGCTAGATATCTTAGTCTAAATTTTGTGCTTCTTTGTTTGTTTCTGTTTTAAGTGAGAGTTTTGAAGAGCAATTTAAAGAAAAACCCAAATGCAGTGGGGTTGGAGAAAGTCTTCTGAAGCAAAAAGAAAGGAGAGAACATTTCTCCTCACTGGAAATAAATACAGCAAGCAGAAATTTAATTAGACTGGTGCCATGGTTAGTTATATATGACTTGTTCAATGCAGAACAAGTCTTTCAAAAAGATTGTTCACAAAGCCAGCTTCTCTATAGGTCCGAGGGCCCACACTTGCTGTGCATATACTTGTTGACACTTCTAGAATTGTAAGAGTTTATGCCCTTGGAACTGGTTTGAGGCAAAAAAAAAAAAAAAAAGACATTTATTAATACTTTTAAATATTAGAGTCCAGAAGGTGTAATAAGCTTTTGACAAAAACATTCCACTTTAGAAATAGAGATGTGCCTAAAAAAGACTTCCTTTCAAGCTTCATTATTGCCAACAGCTTCCACCACTTCTCTCCACCTCACAAATATGCACAGATTTTTATTTCCTTTTAAATTACCTGGCAGCCCTTTACAGGTATATACTTCTGTTGGCTCTCTTTTCTTTTCCTATAATTTATCTTTCATCACCTGATGATGTAGTTTTGTATCTTTGCCTGATACTTGCAAGAATTGTTGCCAGAACCGTAAGATGCTCCTTCCTGTTCGGATACGTTTCTTAGTTCCTAGGACTAAGACTGCAATATAATTTGTGGTCTCTAATATTCACCTGTCCTGTAAAGATGCTCCAAGCTCATCAGGTGATTGAAAAGATAGTCCTTTCCCTTGCCCAGTCAAAACAGAGTGGCTGAGGTGAAACCAAAATCAGATGCTTGCTCCCACTCAGAGCAAGCCTTTGTTCTGTAGCACCCTCTTATGTCATACCCAGCTTAACCCACAGGGATGCTGAAGCAATGGTTTGTTGGATCCATTAGATATGGATCTAGAAATGAGGTGGAAGAAATGTAGGAATGCGTTTCTAACAGGAAAAAGCTAATGCAACCTGAACAAAATCTCAGAGATGGTATCTTCAACCCACATGTGGTGCAATTAGTAGTCTAGTTGAACACCGAGTTATTCTGCAGAGTAATTGCTTTTTCTGATAGAGCTTGGTGAGGAGAAGTGTGAATTGCTAGTCACGCAGTCAGCTTAACTTCCTTGTTGGGATTTTTTCCCCCAAGTTACAGTTTCCATCCTTAAGGCATTCACCCCTGTTTTCCTCAAAATGAGCATGTTGGGGTGAAGAAATGAATTAGAATTTGTTCCCAGATGCTAATGGTGTGTCTATTGTGTTTTACTTAACCTTAGCAGTTTATTTTGGAGAAGAAAAATTATCTTTAGACTTTACTGCATATTCTCATGAATCAAATAGAAATACAATTTCTGTCATCCCAAAACTGAACCAGATTCGTAGTAATACATAATTGTTTCAAAAATGCTGTCTTTAATTTGGAAGAAGTATCATTAGGAGAAGTAAAGTCTACTGCTTAGAAAAAAAAAAGACAAAAGGTTCTATAACCAAAAGACAATAGAGGAAAAATACTCCCTTGATCTGTTTACTTTATTTGCCAGTGCTTCTTATGTCATGGTGTTTTGCCATTTCCCATGGAGTCAGACAGCTTCCTCTGCTGTTTTCAGAATAAACATTTCTGCTTCCTATTGATCTGGGAAAGGCCTAGGCAATCCCTTATTTTTTTCCCCTTTTGGTATTTTCTTTTAAATAATAACAAGAAGGCTGAGACACAGAGACCTTTCTGCAGCCTTTTTAGAGCAGGTCTCCTTGGAGCAGGAAAGATTTTTCCTGCTTTGTTTTTGCAAAACACAGAATCACAACCATGAGGTTACACATCAGTTAGCATTGTGATGCTTTTTTCTCCTTTTCTTTACACTTCTCTGCCCTCTCTGAAGTTTGTACTAAACAATACCTTTCATAGCATGGTTTGAGTTGAAAGGAACCTTAAAGATCACCTAGTTTCATGTCCCCTGCCATGGGCAAGGATGCCTTCCACTACACCACGTTGCTCAGAAAACTGTCTTGTTTGCTCTCTTAGCATCTCTCCCTTTATCGTGAGTAGTCTGGTTTAGGGTTTGAGACAGGGTTTCAAACATTTTGCTGAAAAAGCTGACTGAGTTCTGTGTGTTAGAGAGTTCTCTCTTCACTATGGGGTTTTTTACTCCTGATCGCAAACATACTTTGAAGATAGCTTTTTGGAACTGGGAAGTCAGCATTTATAATCTCTTCACACAGATTGGTTTTCTATGCTTGACAGTACATTCTTTGAGCCTTTGAATATCCCTGAATAGAGATACCTGTTGCCCAGTAAATTTTTTTCTTCATAAATTTTAAATCCTTGTTTTTCTTCACGAGAGTAGAAATTTTTGCTTCTGTTTGCTTTATAGGAATGGGGTTTATAGTTGGTTTTTTTCCCCAACTGCTTTTCACCTTAACCTGTTTTGTATTAGTCAGCTGGCTCATTTAGTTGAACTTCATTTATCAGCAACTTTACATGTAAGTTACAATTTTAAGAGGACAAAGAAAGAAATAACCTCCCTGAATGATGCCTTTCTTAGAGTAAATGTATTTTTGAGTTCTTGGATGTGGAAATATATATTGTACTCAGTACTTCAGTCTCTGTTTCTGCCCTAGTCAGACAGTCAGATGCTGGGTGGTCTGGGTGGTAAAAATTGTTTCTGTGCACAGGTGCCAGGAGTCATTATATTCAGGAGTATAGGTTAGACCCAGTTTTATGGGTGAAAATGTCATGGCCAGTTTAGTGGACTTCTCTTCCATTTTTGTTTGTTTTAAATATGATTGCTCAAATCACAGTTCAACCAGAAGAGGACAAGAATCATTACTTGAAATTACACAGCTTTGCTAAAGATGCTTAACCTTTATAAGCTTTAGAGAACAAATTCCAAAGTGAGTGATTAGAGCTTTTGCTAGAAAGCTCTGTCCCATGGCACGCTGGTTGGATATTATCAGAAAGCCTTATTTGTTTGTTTGTCTGTGCATATATGTGTTTTCAGACTGAACTAACTTGCACCTCATTGTAAGAACAAAGGAAAGTGTAATTTTCTCTGATATCATCAAAATCAAATAACTCTTGCAGCAAAAGAAACACAATTACTCAAACATCTTTAATCCACAGTTTTTGCTGCAACTTGTTTTAGTTTTGTGATGTAGATCTAAGCTGATCTTTTGTTCTTCCACTGTTGGGTGCTGACACTTCTGTTTATGTTGCTTTTACTTCATGAATTTAGCAATCCAGAAATGTCTCTTCTTTCCTTGAACCCCTTTGTCCTGTTACTCCCAGAAAGGAGATCTTTGATTGAATCCTAACTGTCAGAGATTGGAGTTTCCATTTCTTTCGTGTTTATCAAATTTGATTCCCCATACTTTAAAGATAAATGATTTTAATTTACAGGTGATGGTTCTGGTGGTTTTAAGGATAAAGCTAGGCAATGACAGGAGTTGCTGTGCTTAAATTTGTGCAGTCTTGCTCTTTGAATGAGTTACATATTGCATTAGAAATTTACTTGAAATTTATTTGGGTTTTTAAAATTGGTGATATACACAATGAATATTTAGCATTTTGAGAATTATGATAATTAAAAATTATTACTGGAGCAGCACTGAGATGCATTAAGCTACCAACACCAGCAGCAGCAACACCACCACCACCAAAAAATTCCTTGCCTTTTACTTTAAACTGTATATGCTATCTAGTGTAAATCCACACGCCTATTTACTTTGGACATGACTTTTAGATACAGTTACATCTCTTCACAAAGTTTTAGATTTTTTGTAAAATATAGTTGTTTTCCATCTGGAAGAGATAAGCACTTTCTGGGGAGAAGAGAGAAAAGGGCAGAAAGGGCAGATAGTTGTGCTGACGTCACCTTGCTGAGGCAGGAGGACATTGGCGGAGTTGGGAAATTTAATGTCTGACATGGGGTAGGTAAATGAGTTCAAAAGTTGAGTTGGAGTAGATTAAATTTTCTTGAAAAATCCTATGCTGGGTCAGCTTCTATTTTATTTAATAAGCAAGTTTTTTGACTCTAGATTTCAATTTACAGCCTGAGACCATTTAAAGACCTGAACCTCCAGCACACATTTTACAGCTGAATGCATTTAAAGGAAAAGGCTGAAAATTAAAATTTTGTACATTTTAATTCAAATGTAAAAAAGATAATTAAACAGGAGCAGGAACAAAACAAATTTACTTTTCCCATGTCTCCAGCAACCTTTTTGCTTATTCAGGACTTTCAAAAGGGAAAATAGGCCTGTGCAGTTGTGCAGGTAATCCGTTAGAGGGCAATGTAATATTGCACTGGAAAGAAGATGAGGCACCAGAGACCAGGGGATATACAACAGGTCTAAGTTTGATAAGGTTGAACTTAGATTTCTGTTTGAAATTAAGCTGGTGTAATTGCAGGATGTATGTTAGCTCAGTGGTAGAATGAGGAAAATAATTTCCTTGATATTGTTAGGACATTTTAGTAGATGTAATGGATTTGTTGTTATAATAGAACTGCCTTAAAATCTTTCTAGCTAGAGAAGTTGCAAAAGAATTTAATAAAGCAAATTCCATCAAGTTTACTTGCCAAATTTCTCAGGCAAGAATTTTGTAACCTTTTTGAGGAAAAGCTAAGAATATAAATGCTCTTTAAATAAGTAACTTCAGGTAAAAATTCTACCAAAATTGAAGCACTTAATATGTGTTTTAACAGCTCAGGCATATACTACCTTTGTTCTTTCAGATTTTTAGAAAGATAGTAAATCATAAATCCTCAGAATTATCTTTCCAATTTTAACACTTGAACAAAATATTGTCCCATAAACACACTGCTATAAATGTAGTGTCACTGGCTGCACTGTAGATGGAAATGGTTTCTAAACTTCACACATCTTGATCTCTCTGTAATCTCCTGATAACCACTTGAAAGTGTGAGGTGTGCCAGCAAAAACACTGCTTTATATTTTCTCTGTTTCTTAGCACGTGTTAGCAACACTGATGAAAACAGAACACTGATTTGGATCAGCTTTTGGGCTGACACAACATGGTGCCTCTTATGCTGAGATAATCACATGAACTTTGCTTCCTATTTTCACTTTCATATTAGAGACCTATATTTTTGTTCCTAGATAGGACAGTGATTAACTTAATTGAAGTCAGTGGATTGGGATGATTCCTGTGTAGGTTCAAAAGTGCAGATGTGATTATCAGACTTCAAAGGCAGTTCTGGAGAAGTTTTAGGTTGATAAATTCCCTAGGTGTGAATGTGAATATTTAGAAAGATTTGCAAGGCATCTATTACAAGGGAGCAGGCACAGACACGGCCTATGGTGTAGTACTCAGTGGTAATTGTATCATTTCATATTTCAGGGAAACTTTTTTTATTGTATAGTAATAAATTCAATATGTGTGTTAGGCCTAAATGCAATATTTTCCATTTGGTAATTCAGTAAAAATAATCTACCTATGCCCACAAATTTAAGTCTTTTTTTATTATTAAATTTTCCTTTGTAAATATGAAACAAATTGGTAGTAGTGGTTATTATTACCCTAAGTATGTATGTATGTATGTTTGTTTCTACAGCAAGTGGTGCTTGTTCCCTGTGGAGTGACACTTCAGAGCTGCTTTATTTTGCTCTGAAGTACTGAAGGGCATCCATCCAAAATCCATGCTTGAATGATCCAGTGTTTTATTAATTGTACACAGATGAAGAATTTACACTCTCTCATGTTCATTTTTTTTCTAACTGCCTTTTTTTTCCAGAGCTGCACAGAGACAACCCATATAAATAGTCCCAAAGCTATTAACTTTCTCATCAGTGCTGTTTTTGTCAGTGGGCCTCTGATTAGTGCTGGTTCCATTATGAAAATATTTGCCTGTATTTCCCAGAGGGTTTACATACTTAGAAAGAAGCATGTAGCTCTGGTGTTACCTTATGAATATGGCTAAATATTCACCTAAAGGTAAAGTGTGTTTGGTTTTTTCTCCCTCAATTTTACACACACACCCCACACCCTCTGCAGGACTGTTGCACAGGAGTGCTTTCTCTGATGAGAAATGTGAAAAGAATGCTGAAATGTGAAAAGAATGCTTTTTCTGTGGGTGAATTGGCTGTCTGACAGTGTCACACCCTTTGCTTCCTGCGGGTTTGGGAGAGGGACTGCTCCCAGAAACACAGGTAGGAGAGCAGAGCTCTGATTCTCAGGTTGGAGGGTCTGCTGCAGAGGGTGCTTTTTGTGCAGTTTTCCTTTGAAATAGATGGACCACAGGAAAATAAAAAAATCTGGTTTGAGCATTCAGTTGGCTGTTCAGAAAAGATCCATTAACAGGGAATTTTGCTTTAGATTTTTATTTGCCTTGAGATTTTTTACAAGATATGACTAGCTGGTTTGTATGTGAAACACAGAATTTCATCTTAACAAAATAAACCACATTCATAACCTATTCAGCCTTTACAGTGGAAAATGCTGGTTTTGGTGAGCTGTCAGAGGTTTCTGGTATGATTGATGAGCTGGGTTTAAGTACCTGAAAGTTAAAAAACTGCTTTGTAAAATACGTTAGTTGTTTAGTTTTGTAGCCCCTTTTCATTTTCATGAGTCCGGGCAATACTGAGTTGTGAGCAGTGTTTAAAGGCTGCTGGTGACATTGACGTTTGCAGAGCACAAGACTGGTCTCACTGCTGCCTGCCCTGAGCAAGGCTCCAGCACTTCCCTCTGATGCAGTTTGGAGAGAAGCACAGGCAGAGCCAGTAGCCCAGAACCTGACATCAGTGCTGTTTCCCTGCCATTCAGCAGTTAGTGATTACCCCATGAGACTGATGATATCATGAGTGGGCTCCATCTTCTGCTTCAAAGTGGGTGGCCTGCTTGGCTTGCTGCTGGGGCCACCCCTGGGAATGGTTTTCTGAATAAGTGACTTTTCCAGCTGGGGAGAAGCTAGGGGTGGGTAGGGGAAATCTGTGGTGAATGATTGGCTCAGGCTCAGACTGAGGCTTTGTTTTAGACAGCTATCGTGGTAATTGCTGCTTGGAAAAAAAAAACGTATGATGTATGATATGAAAGCTGCAGCATACAGGAAACAACTGAGTTCTTCCAGGAGAACACATCCAGATTATTATTTAAAGTAAGATAAATGTGTAATACACATAGCAGACTTTTTATCCCCTGTTCATTCAGTCATTCTCTTCTTATCCACCCATCTTCCTCGAAACAGCTAAGGGAGGAGGGAAGGCAATTCTTGTGAAATGCATTCATGCTTGCAAAATTAATCAGGCTTGATTTTCGAACCCCTCCCTCTTCCTGGGGATCATGGAGTGGGAAAATACAAACTTGACAGTTAGGCAGCTTTCTGTAAGGAGTTACCTGTCCACACCATTGCTTTGCTTGGAGGACTCCACAATGACACAACTGGAAAATGCATCTGGAAGGGTACAGTTGTTCATGTTTCTGGTTCCCTGGTCTACAGTAAACAAAATCGAGTGTGCAACAAACGGTGACATTCAATCTAAAAGTCACTACCTACCCACTCTATAGACACTGTCAATATAGCAGGACATAGAAGAAACTATGCTTCTCTAACTACAGAGACACACATTTCACAGGTGTGCTTTTTTCTTTCTTTTTGATGGTTGAAAGTCATTAAAATTACTCAGGATGATGTTGTTCTCAGGTTAGTGATTGCTTAATGGTTATACTCTTTAAGTAATCTGTTGATGTAAAAAACTTACCTCTCTGGTCACATCGATAAGGTGTCTATTTAATCTAAATTTTAAAATTATTACAACCAATTCAGGTTTGAGAAAGAGCTACTGCATACTCATCACCTACAACAGTGAAAGAGGCTGGAACTACTGAATTTTGGTCTTGTACAGGTTGCCTTCTGCAAGACAGATTGCAGTTGCAAGGTCTGGTATCAAACTCTTGAAGGTCTTCTGAAAATTGTACAATTTATGTACCACATAAGTTGTTAATGCTCTCCATGTGGTCTGTGCTAATGTCAAATAAGTTTCATAAGCATTTCCATTGTAATTCTAAGACTGAAAAAAAAAGAAATGCATTTGATCTTTTAAGCATGGCTTCATGGAGGGAAATGCTGCTTAAAGGGTTTCTTCCTGAAGGACTTGCAGCAGAGATTGTGGGTTTGTGGCAGGTGTGGCTTGCTGACAGCCCAGTCTGTGCTCCTGAACGTGTTCTCTCTTCTGCTGCATGTCCTGCTAGACAGACATATGTGAAATTCTGTGTGTCCACTGGGAAGCATGAGCTGTGTAGTGCAGGTCTCCTCCTCCTGTGAAACCTCAGAGATAGATATTGCACATCATAAACCATTTAGTTTTAAAGTATCTTTCCCAACTGAATGGAGAAAAATAATTACTTGAATATCTGTTAATTCTTGCTTTGAAACTTACCCATTTCAGGCTTTTTGTTCTTGTTTCTAATTGCCCTACTTTCCTATATATGGGCATTGTGGGCATGGAATGAATGCAACTCATGATCATCTGGCTTATGCAAATCTTTTTTAAAAAGGCAGTTGTTTGGTAATTGTGTCATATACTGCAGATGAAGAGTATTCAGGGCAGAGAGGTAAATATGTCAATGTCTAAATATCTGTCTAGGTAATGGAATACCAAGATTCTGTAAGGTATTTTGGCTTTTTTTTTTTTTCTTTTCCCCTTGCATAGTTTAAAAGGTTTCCAGTTTTTTCACTGCTCAGAGCTTCTACTTATTTATTTGGAGAAATCTGCTTGTGTTTAAAGTCTAATTGCTTGGTAAGATGTAATGACAAAAACTTATCTAAAACTGACTTTTTACTGTTTCCCAAGTCAGTATCATTTAGTCATTAGCTTGTCTTACAAATTCATTCATGTTAACATTCAGCTGTATACAGCAATATGGTAATTCCTATATAATTTGCATCAGCATATCCAAAGAAAGGCAAGATGCAGATTAAAATGAAAGATTCCAAACAAATCTTACAATCTGTTTTGACACAAGATATTAGCTGCATTATCAAGATTGTTATGGCAGTACTGATTGAGCTTACCCAACATTACTTTGCCATTTGCCAATGAAATTTCGGGTCACTCTATCCTCTGCATGCTGCAGAGGAACGTGTGCAATGTTTAGACAGATCAAACCAGTGGAGTGCTGAGTCTGTGAAAAAGATGGTACTATAGAGCTGGTCCTTTCTTAATGGTGGTAAGAAAATTGCCAAGCTTCTAGGAAGTTTACACCATGACTTACGTTTTGGTTGTCTCAGTTGAGTAAATTAGTGAATGATCAGCATTTTTCTCTAATGTACTTTTGTTGTACTCTTTGATCATGCAGTTGGTATCTTAGAGAGCCAAAGGTTTGTGATGTATGAGTCTATAGAAGTTAATAACTGCCATTAATGAATGCCATTAAATGTCTTTTTTTTTTTTCCTAAAATATATTGAATGGCATTCTCTTCTGCTTCCATGGTAACTGTACAGTCTTTTAGACTGTACTTTGCTTCAGCCAGTGGTTGCACTTGCAATTAGCAAAATGAAAACTTTTGGCAATCCTGCAGTAACATTAATTTAATTGGTTCTTGGGTGCAACCACTTTTGAAGCGCTGGAACATTGTAAAGGCCTTCACTGTGCTTCCAAGTGTTTGGTTTCCCCTCTCTCTAAAATGTAAAGGCTTTTCAACCTGTAGTTTGTTTGTTTGTAGGGTTTTGTATTTATGGTATGTCCTACCTCTTTAACTCTTTGCTTCCTTTTTCTCATTCCAAACCAGCATCTCTTTTTCCTTATTCTCCTAGTTTGATTGCAAGTGCTAATTGCAATTCATCCTGTTCACAAACTGCAGCCTGGAGCCCAGATCTGGGCTTACCTGCATTTGCTGCTGTGATTAATGAACATTCATCAGGGGAGACACAGTCAGCTGGGATGCAGGTCAGGTGAAGATGAAGAAGAGGGGACTCTGCTCTCTGTTTTTTAATTGCATTGGAAACAAATTGAGATAAAATACTCTGAACCAATTTTTGCAGCCTGATGTATAAGATGAGTGTATGTGATGCACTAAAGTTCATCAGTTTTTGTTGCTGAGAAGAAATAACAGTATGTTTGAAAGGTAATTTTAGGAACTTGATCAGCTGTGTGTCTGTTTTTGCTGGCAACTGGAAGGTTGAAGATAAAATGAGTTCTGTTCAAATGTTAGCCTATATTATGCTGGAACAAAACCATGGGATATAAGCTGATTTCTTTTTAAGAAGGGCTTCACTGGGTTTACCTTTACTCTCATGACTGATATTAAGCATGAATTGATGAAATACTTACAGCAACATTGTTCTGGGATTTTGAAGGCTGAAGGTCATCTTAGACTAAAGACTACATGCATTATGATTTTTATAGCTGAGCTTTGTCTGTACAGCTCTTCCAGCTAAGAATTTAAGCTCATTATTTCGCAGTAAGATTGTTTGCTTTTTGACACTCTAACCTGATTTACAATGCAAGCTATTAGCAGTCTGTTCCTTCTTAATGAATATAATCAGGCTGAAGGCGCATGAAACACAATTGACAAATACTGTGTATTGATTTTAAGCCTGGCCTGATTGACATGCTAGAAGAATAGCCAATTTGCCAATAATAGGCTATTTGTCTAGCAAAATAAATGTTAAATCTTGACAACTATTTGAAATTACATTAAGGGGTCACCGCTCTAAGTGCCTCTTAAAGAAGATCACTTACAAAAATCTATGCATCTCCTTATCACTCATATGCACATCTCCAAACATGTAAAGGAACTGCTACAAGACATGGAATGAGGGCAAGTACAGAAGAAAGCAAATGTCCATCTTGGGAACAGGAGTTATCACTGAGTTCTGGCACCATCCTCTTGGACATAGTTACTTCACTTCCACTGGCCAAAATTCACTTTCACTATCCAAAATTTGTTTGATACAAAAAATTTCTAATTAACTGGTGAATTTTGTTGTACACTTGGAGGTTCACAAAGTCACTGTGGGAAATACTTTGTGCATGGTGGTTCTTGTTTGGATTATTTCTTACTTATTGTTAAAGGTCCTGCTTGCAGTTCAAAGGACAGGGCATTCAATCATTTTAAACTAGTCACTCAGTGAAAGTGTGATACTCTTTTTGTGTGTCTGTGTGTGGTATTTTTAGTTTCAAGAATTGGTGAGATCAGTTTGTCTTGAATAGCACTGGCCACCCGAGTGAGTGAAGTTGCAATTGTTTTCTGGTCTGGTTTTATACTGAACTTATTTGCAGATTGCATATCTTCGTCACTTTAAGCTTCATCTGTAAAGTTGCCCTTTTCCTCTATGATGTGTTTATCTATAGATGCTTTATTTGTCTTCTTTTTGCTCTTGGTAACCTCTTATTGCCTACTGCTGGCAGCTCTTTTAAGTGTGATTTGAAGTAACTGAATAATGCACAATTGCTTAGCGCAACTTCAGCATATTCCCTTTGAAATACATTTAAACTGGTTACTTGCACTTAGAGTTTTGTGTATGTTCAAGCTTGGCCCTTAAGCAGCCTTTCCTTTAAGCCATCAAGGGAGAGGGAAGCGCACTGCTATTAGATATGCAACTTCACATGCTCAGTGTAAAACTGAACAGGGGACTGCAATGGTGATTAGTTCAGCAGCTTTCTCTGGACCATAGGCATCATTCCCAGTATCCTGGCTGGCTTCCAGCTCAAGCAGTTGTGCTCTGCTCAGCTACTTATTTCCACTGAATCCAATATTTGAGTCCACTTTGCTTTTTATGCTGTTATTGTGTTACTCCCCAGTGCAACCTAAACTATTTTTTCCCTTAGTTGGCAGCCTTTCTGGGTGGATATGAGGTAATCACTATGAATAAATCTGTTTATAGTAGACTTGTTAAGTGGTTGAGGTTCTCTGGTAGTCAGGTTATTTGTAACCTATTATGTGTATATGTATTATTTCCTCTTGAAGGTTAATAGAGGAGTGTGCATATTTACAGGCATAGCCCATAATATTTAATGGTGCATTCTTCTGAATAGACTAGTATTTTAAGAAGTATTAGAAATAACGGGACTATTTTAATATCCTGCCTTCACTGATGTAGGCAGAAAGATTTGTGTGCCTTTTAGAGGTTTTTATTAAGTTAGAAGGAACCTATGTATATAATCACTCAGTCAACTGAGAAGTCTGGTGTCACCTTGCTCTTTAAATGACTGTTGCATTCTTCATTGTTTATAAATTGTACTTTTGCTGCTGCAGTGGGGAAAGGTCTGTGTGTGTGTTTTGTTCAGTCTCAAACTTTTTTTATAATTAGGAAAGTGCTAAGCCAACAATTTTTAATAGATCAGCATGTAGCGATAGTGCGCTTTTTTCATATTGCAGTTTTTGGGAAGAGTTTGTTAAATGAAACTGTTTAAGTTAGGAACTGTGTTCCTCTCTGCCTCACCCAGCCAACTTTCTGACTGCAAAATACTCCTGGACAAGTAGGTAGCATATTGGTGTGCTCTTTTCTCCCTGGGTTTTCCCCTTGTTCCTCATGCTCCGTGCCTCTCCGGGCAGTGAGGCAGGGTGTATAACCTCCCTGCCGTGACCACAGCATAATCTCCGTGAATATCCCAGAGCTTGCTCCACATGGTTATTTCAGGGTGGCATGTATGTTACCTGGCCAGCTAAGTTACAGCTGTCTTCAGTGCAGCCTGGAAGCATCTCTTCTTTGCAGACTTGCAGCGCTGAGTGAGTACCTCAGCCATCCAGGGCTCCGCTCCTGTAGCTAGCATTCAGTTGGAGTAAGCTAGAGTGGCCCTTCGCTGTTTGTGTCTGCTCTGAGGGTCACCAGCTAGAAATGAAGCTCTTGGAGATAATTCACTGGTGGTAAGGATATTGCAGCCTGGCTGGTCTGGAGCTAGGTAGCTGTAATGGAGTTGCCTTACTCCTGACAATACAAGTAATCTGTATGTACTGTCTTCAAAGATATTTTCTAGTTTTGTTTCCAAGACTTTTTTGGGGGACATTGGGGAGGTTGTCCTTCCTTTTCTGTAGTTTTCCCAAACGTTTTTACTTGAAATTTGCTTGAAAAGAATTAAAATGCTCAGATTCTTGTGAAACCTCCTGAATCCAGCATCTGGGGTTTTTACTGAAGCATGGTCCACCCCCTAGCCCCCCAAAATACTAAAACATTTGGAATAAATTTCTAAAAATAAGGAAACTGTTGATAGTTACAAAGTGGGAGTTTATCACCAAATCTTTCTAGATTACTGGAATTTTGAAATGTTTCTTTTATTATTTAAGTAATCAAAAAATTAAATTTTGCAAGAATTAATGTGTCTGTTAAAATTAACAGTGTTTATATTACTAGAAGAAAATAATATGGTATTTTATAAAATGATGCATACCTGGAGTAGATCCTGGCAAACAAATATGCCTTCAAAGTCCATACAATATTATGTATTTCACAAATAAACTCTGTGGCATGCAGAATGATTTGCACATTTTTCATAACTTTATTTGGCGGATTTTAAGAGTCTATAATTACATATGTAGTGATAAAGGGGTTGCAGAGCTGCAGCAAGCCATCTGCTCCCAGCAGATGGCAGGATATCCCAGTTTATCCCATCCAGCCACATACTGGGTGCAGCCCAGGCTGCCTTCTGTGCGGTTATGTTTTTGATATAGTCCTTGATTTAATGTAGCATACTTCAATTTGAGCAGGTGCCTTTAAGGCCATGGAGTAATTCTGTTTGTTGCTTCTATGAAACTTTGATGAAGAGTGACCTTACTTGGGAATCATCTGAGTCTCAGACCTTCGTGTCAGGTTGAGGTGAGGCTTTTGGGAGCAGATGGTGCCCAGGTTCCTTCCGTGGAGGAAGGGTACTCTGTGCAGGTGGGTGGTCACAGACCTGCCAGGGCCACCTTGGCTGTGCCAGGTGTCAGAGGATGGTTGTGAGGTGAAAGAGATCCTGGTTCTCCAGATGCTGCTGAGACTTCCAAAGAGCTGAAGGTCACACCGTGTGGCAGGGCTGTGTCCATGCCCAGTGCTGGGCAGGCAGTGCTAGTTAAAGGAAATCCATTTCCCCTTTAATGATTTAAACAACTGGCTGAGCTCAAGGTGAAAATTCCTCTTCATTCAGGGAGAGAGCCTGTTTTTTTAGAAAGGCCGTTGTGTAAAAGGTGAGTAGTAGTTGGATATTTTAGCCTGCTGCTGGGATTTAAGGCAAACAACCCTTCATCTGCTCCAGAGCCAATTATGTTAATGGTCTCGTAGATCTAAAAGCCGTGGCTGTGTGTCAGGCATGGGCCCCTCACACAGAATGTGTGTGTGCAGATAAAAGGGCGCCTGACATCCGAGATGTGCC